>NC_090445.1:1255705570-1256330570 GCF_031143425.1 Pleurodeles waltl | reverse complement strand
AACACAAAATGATGGGGCCCCATTGCAGAATGTGATGAGGTGCCCCGCAGTCTCCCGTAACTCACAGAACTTATTTGTCCATGGACTGGAAGGGGGCCCCCGGGAGGTTTGAGATCTCCCTGAAGCGTCACCCTCCCCCCTGCAACGCAGGGGTTGCAGGGCCCTTCATGTACACCCCTAGACCAATATGCAGAGTGTGGTGGGTCTGTTGCCAAGTCATTTAACGGGGCCTCTAGCCTTTCATTATCCAGTGGTTAATAAGTTTAATACAATTGAGTTGAGTAACAATAACATTCTGTTATTCAATTCCAAGATGCCCAAATGGTGTGAATATGTGCTTTACAAAGGCCCATGTTACAACATGTATGGCAAACACCTAAGTCAATACTAAAAGGTGACAGTTTATATCTGTTAAATGGAAAATATATGTACTGCATTTTTTAACCAGTCCACATGTATTTTGTGAAATCTTTTTGTTCATTGCTAAAGTACACCCATAATGTACCCAACTATTTATATGTTAGCTAGCTATCCAAATGCTACCAACACAGCCTTGAAAAAAACACCTTGCCCTCTAGAAAAGGCCTAGCTATCTAGGGTGACCAAACAAACATTTAACTGCACCCCTTTAATTTCACTGCGAGTGAGGTGGTGGTACCGCATTTTACTTTTCTATTTGGCTCACAAATGACTGCTTTTAATAAATAATCACCCAGTGTGGAAGGCAGTTCTGATGGTTTGCACTCCAATTCCATGGTTCACTTGATTCCTCACAAATACTATTAGAAGTCACCAATGTGCAAATAAGAGGTGGCGGATCTCTTTTGTGAACAATTATAAAGATTTTTCCATGCACATTTATGAAGTATTTTCGAAAACATTTCAATTTTTCTCCATACAACTTTCTTGAGTTTTGGGGAAAATTGCAGTTTCATGAACTTCTAAATTAGATAACTTCTAAAGATTTGTAGACACTTGAAAAAGCTCCTTTTGTTTTTCTTCAAAACCTGTATTTTTGTGCATGTAACATTTCTGCATGTAGTTCCTTGAATATGCAACATTCAACACAATCGGCTACAGTTTAAATGGTGAATTGACATTAACCCCCACCCCATTAACGTCTTGGTTTGTAAAGTAGGTGGTCACGATCTGTGTGTTTTTTTAGGTCGAACTGGGGCGGAAGTGGATTGTAGGTCATGCGTCTTAGTCTGATGAGGCCGACTCTGGTATTTTGAACATTTCATTCAATCCTGATTGTTGGATGGGTGGTCTACATGTGGGGCCACCTCTATTTCTTTCTGTCTTCCTGAGCATGCAGAACAGTGCTCATGCTTTTTTGAATTTGTGAGGTGTGTCATGTGTTAGGGCAGTTAATTTTTCATTTGCCTATTCTGACCACCCTTTAGTCCACCACACGTCTAGTGGAGGGGTTTGGGCCTGTTTCCGAAACTGCACTAAAGTTAAGCGGGCTGGCAACAGCAATTGTGTTATGAGTCTGCCTAATGGGGTTGTCATTGTATACATTGAGTTTTTATCAAGCGCTTTTTCTCTAAGAGAATAGGGGGGTCTATTGGAGTTTCACTAATTTTGTTCATGTTGCAGACAAGATGGATGATTTCACTGCTCTAGTCAACAGCTGTGCCTAGGTGTCATCTGTTATCTCTTGGCCAAAGTCCATACTCCATGCTGCTGTATAGGTGGAGGGTTACCTCATGTGTGATTGTTTAAGAGTTGTGTATAAGAGAGAGAGGTCCCTTTTCTTTTTGTTTTGTTGTGGAATAGATGCTCAACTGGTGTCTTGTCTCTTAGAGCCATAGTTTGAATTTCTCTGTCTCGCAGCAAGTGTATTAGCAGGGTCAATCTATACTCATTGTGTGTTGGAGGTGAAATTAGTCTATGCAGGTGTCTCTATCAGATAATGTCTGTCTATGTAAAAGTCTCCTGATCGTAGTAGGGTCCCCTCTTTTTAACGTGAAAAATGTGGTCTAGCTTGCCTGGTTGCAAGTCAGGGTTGCTTGTGACCCGGATCAAAGGTGATTGGAAGATAGTTATGCCACAGGTTTGGCATAATGTCTCCTAATATTCTAAAAGGATTGTGGTAGAGTGGAGTAAAGCGCTTGAGTTCAGTCTATTTTTACCGGTCAGGCACAGTATATGTGTCAAAGGAATTGTGGAGAAGTGTTGTTCTATTTTCATGCTAAGTGTGGTATGGGGGGGAGTTGATTCCAGTCTAATGCTGGTTAGAACTGAGCAGCCAACATACTTCCAGGAATGTTCCGAAGTCCCACCCCTCCGTCATCTGGTTTCCTGGACAGTGTAAGTCTTGATACCTTTGGTGATTTGTTTTGTCAAATGAAAGTGAGAAGTTTGTTTTGTATCTTTTAAAGTAAATACTTGGAGAACATATAAAAACCTAGAGAGGAAGTTTATTTTGACCCTGCCTACATGCCCGAGCTAAGTTGATCCCAGCTTCCCCCACTTATGTAAATCTTTATAGAGGACATCCAGTAACGGCTGGATGTTGACCTCATAAGTGCATTGAATGTCATTTGTCAGGGTGATTTCCAGGTATTAGAGAGAGTGATAACTCCCTCGAAACTTCAGTCCATGTAGAATTGGTTTGGAAAGGTTCTGGGTGACACCTATTGTGGAGAATTTGGTATCATTTATCTGAAATCCTGATACCTTCTCAAATTGTTCAAGTTCACAAGTTAGAGCTGGAATTAATGTATCCAGGTCCGTTACATGGCAGAGCATGTCGCCGGCAAACAGGGCCAGCTTATATGTACCCTTTGGCCTAAATTAAGGCTTTTCATTACAGGGTTGGCCTTTTTTTGCATTAATGGTTTCATTGCGAGGGTGAAAATGAGGGAGGACAGGGGGCATCCCTGTCTTGTGCCTCTTGTTAGGGTCAGTTTGTTGAAGAATACTTCATGATTTTTAGGCGTGATACGGGGTCGATGTAACTTGACATAAAGAGTTTAAAAATGTTGACGCCCATTCCTGCCTTGGCCACTACTGTTGATATCAACTTTTGGCTTCAAAAATAGGGTTATGGTGGATTTGGTCATTGTTGGTCTGAGCTTTCCCGAGTGCAGGAAGGTGTTATATGATATTGTGAGTGGGGGAGCTAATATGTCATTATGGAACATATGTGCCAAAGCATTTTCCCATTGACACAGAATGGGTAAAACCCTTTGATACATCTGGCCCTATAAGCTTTATAGAAGGATGCTGATAGTCTATTGGGACCCAGTGCTTTATGAGTCTTAAGTGGTTTAATGTCAGTCCTAATTTCATCTGTCAATATGGAGCTGTCAATTAAGGAGAAATGAAGGTCCTCTATATTCGGGAAATCCACTGACTTTAAGTAGGATTCTTGGGATGTTTCTAGTAAGGGCTGTGAGGAATGGAGGCCGGAATATCAGGTGTGGAATATTTTCAATATGTCAGGTGCCATTATATTTTACCCTTGCTGCTTTTGCGATGAATGAGATAACATTTGTAGTACGCAGTTTAGAGGCTAATAGCCTGACTGTTTTATTTCCTTTCTCATAATATTTGTATTTTATTTATAGCATTTTCTTTTCTGTCTCCTTCATCAGGAGGTGTTTTAGCTTGCCCCGCAAGACTCACAATTCTCTATATGCTCATTAGGAGGCATTTTGTTTGTGGCAACCTTTGAGATGTTGTATCCGTCTCTTGCATTCCACTTTATTTTGGGCTGTGGTTCGATTAAACCGGCTCTATGAGAGCTAAGCTCACCCCCATTGACTGTCATTGATGCATCCCATAACATTTTTGACTCAATCTCCAGATTATTGCTTTCTTTAAAGTAATTTTCAGTAGTTTCTTGGTTGGATTTACGCAGGGCTAGATCTCAGAATGCAGTTTCGTTAATCATCCAACGATTTAACATTGGGCATTGGGGGAGAGCCTAGTTGAGGCGCATTTCACCACAGAGTGGTCAGATAATACCTTAGTGCCTACGATGGTGTCTAGCATTTGGGGAACAAAGCTCCTGTCAAAGAGGAAGTCATGGATCCTAGAAAAGGACCTCTGTACATTGGAGAAGAATGCGCAGTGCCTTTGCCCCTTGTTTTTGGGTTTGCCATATATCGACCAGGGGGAGGTCCTCCGTCCCCTGCCGCAGAGAGGTGGGGGCATGAGTGCCAGAGTCCCCTGGAGCCCACCTATCGATCTGTGGATCTAAGGCCACACTAGGTTCTCCTCTGAAGATCACATGGCCACTACAGTATGCTGTAAAACGTGGGAACAAATAGTCGTGAAACTGCTGATATGGTAGTTCGGTCCATAAACTGATAGTAACATCAGCCTTGTGGTTCTAACTGACTAGTCTAGGCCTAGGAATCTACTCCCTCTGCCTTTTTGGTTGTTGTGCAAAGTGAATGGTATGCCTATTTCAGCAAGATTGCTACTCCCTTTGTTTTGTTGGGGGCCGTGACGTGATTATGGGTGGGGTACCAATAAGATTGTAGTCTAGTGGTATGTTTAGCAAGGGTGTTTCTTTTAATATTAGCATGTTAATGTCTTTATAGTGTGCCCATTTAAGTAGTGCACCCTGTTTCTTGGGGGAGTTTAGGCCTTGTCTATTATGGGTCACTATCAAAAATGTAGTCTTTTCCCAGATTCTGTGGGGGTGTGCTGGTACTGTGTTCAGACTCTAGGGCTTTATGAGGTCAAACCTGTCCCCCTTGTGCTAGCCCGTGGCCATGTAGATGGGGTGGGTGTGTACAGTCTGGGGCAGGCCTTCCTTCACTGATTGTGCTATGAGTATGGTAAGTGTGTACAAGCAAAGAACCCTCGAGGAGCTTTTGTAAACAAAACATGATAAAAATGACAGCAACTGGAAAAAATAGAAGAAGCAACTTGAAGCTACAAACATTTAGCTACAACTTTAACTGAAGTGTAAGGTGGTGGGCCGCTTCCGGAGGGCTTCCTTGGAATCCAGGACTTGCAAATGGCAGTGTTCAAAAGAGCCAGTTATAATATATTCTGCATGAGTAAATCTGGCGATACCATTGGTGCAGAGGCCTGTAGCGAGGCACCCACTGCATAGTTCCTATTGTGATCAAACATCTATAGTTCAGTGGATGAGGTCCCTGTCTGTGTAATGATGGATAAAAACTGTGCCTTTATCTCTGCTTCACTGGTTACCCCTATCAGATGAGGGGAGAGCGTATTTCTTCATGGGTTGTCATGGACTGCGTGTTCAGAATCTTGATTTGCTTGTCTGTGGAGTTCTTCAACACGACCCCAGGCCAGTCAGAACCTTTTTTTGGACCCAAGGCAAAGCCAGTAGAAGTGTCTTAATAGAGAGACCTTGGCTTCAATCACAGATTCCCAGCTTGACTAAACTGTATGTCCCTGGGTAATTTATTTTCTTCCTTCTGCCTCCATTTCAGTGTTCATCACATTTGAGAACACCTTGAAATAATTTAGTTTAGAATAGATACCAGACAAAAACCTCTCATGTATATGGTTTAATACACTATAATGCTGCTCCATCTATACCAACAACAGTGGCTTTGTACAAGCACATGACAACCGACTTGCTTTTTGGATCACTAAACAAATTGTTGTGAGCGAATTGTTGTTCATCAGGGCTGAAGGCATCCAGGATCTGAATTGCACAATTTCTAATGAGGAAACCTGGTTTCAGTCCTAGCTCCCAAGCTTGAGCAAACGTTGTAACACTAGGTAAATACTTTTCATCGCTGTGACTCCTTTTCAATGATCTTCACATTTGAGTGCACCTTGAAATAGTTTGGAATGTACTCTGTACAATAGCCTCTTTTGTATATGGCTTAATAGACCATAACAATGCTCCATTTATTTAAAAAAATAAGGCTTATAAACTAAAAACAAGACCATGTGAGCCATTAATAGAATTGTCTGTCAGTAGTACTTGCAGCAGGGCAAAAGGTCCAGACTGATCTCAGCCTTCATGGAACTGCTTTTCCAGATAGGCTTCAACATGGATAGACCCACGGATATTTATGGGAGCTGGCCATCACCACCTCACATCCATTGCCCTATTTGCACTGGTAGCGAGATAGGAAATGCTTTCGTGTTGACCATGTAGAGCACACTCTCAAGGCCTAGGCACTCTCGCTGCCCATGCCCAATAAGCTGCAATTGTGGCTTGCCAACATGGGCATGGCTTGTTTCATACCACTGGCTATGATTACAGTGACTTGCCGTGTGAAACATGCTGCACGTGCTTATAGCCTCTTTAATAGCAAGTTGTGAGACACCTTCAAAGAGTTGACTTTGGACATTTGCTTCATCACACCCTCTACCCCTCTTCTGAAACTTTTAAACATGTATTATGAAGCAGAGATTATTTCACATTTTTTAATGCAATATACCTGTAATCCTGAGGAAAATGCCTGAGCCCATAGGAGTATTTCAGAGCATCCAAACATGTTGAAAAATGAGAAGAGGGTCCTTTGCTTGGAACTCCTTTCTTCATTCTTGTGGTATGGTGACAGCAGCAAAACACATTTTAGCTCATTCATATGCAATTTTAATATAAGCCTGACAATTTAACAAAGGGAAAAAATAAATGCTGACTTAAGTGACATAACCTCGACCAAACAAGAGAAGAAATAGCTAGCAAACTGTACATCCAGTGAACAGTAGGAATCTTGAACACTTACCAGTGCAAGATATGGAACCCACTGAAAAATAATATCATACTAGATAAATGAGCATTCATTATCCTATGTGAGTACATAAATGTATTGTAATTGCATAAAACAGTTGTCTGTTTCTTGAAGGAGTTTGGTACTTCTTGTACTCTGGGTTTTTGTACCCCTAATGAAACTGTTAAAAACAAAACTTTAAGCCCCACAATGCAACATGATGTTGGCTAAAGAAAACACAAAAAAACGATTATGGATTCCTTTGTGGTAGTGCCAAAGTGCAGAGTTGTGAAATACAAAATAAAATTAACTCCTTTCTTGTGTGCAGTCACAGTGGGCGAGAGGGAAGAGACAACCTTTTCAGATGCAAATGCCAGCATCTCCTGCTAATGGGTAACATTAACACTCCTTCGAAAACGTGTGTTCTAAAATACCTTATTTACCAGAACAGTGAGAGCATCAGCAGACAGACAAGTCTAGATTCACAGGGAAAGGAAAATTAACGACCTGTCACCTTTCTTCCCGAGCCCATCCTTGGGGTGTGTGTGATCTTGGAGGTGCATTTACAATACCATTGTGATGTGTCTTACGCTGAATTAGTGCCGCACCTGCTGCAGGTGTTGCCCCACGAGGGCTACTTGTGTTTAGAAACTTATGTAAATGCTGGGTTGTTTGTGAAAGGTGCAGAAAAGGATACACATGCAGTCATAAATTCAGTGAACATTGTAAAACCAGTAAAACCATCAGTGAATTACTATTAGGCAATGCTTAATCTGTGCCCGGTCACTGGAGTCAGTACTCACTTGCACTCGTTTTTAGGGACCTGTTATTCATCATTTTAGAGAGAAAGGGATTACATGAAAAAGGAATGAGGTTAGGAAAGAAAGATAGGCAACCCGTCACAAAAAGCACTGTTGTGAAGAGGCCTGAGACACGAAGAGCTAACGCTGTGAAAGAAACAGGTCTGAGATGGAGTCTAGATTATGAAGTCATGTCATATGACCCTTTGCATTCGGCAGCATTTGTTGGTGGACTCCTCTGAAGACTTTGAATACCTGAAGTAGTTTATTGTGTATTTTACAAAAAAAGAAATGGGATTAATAATTCTATGTATTTGTACATTAATTTCATAGAGAGAGATAAAAACACTATATCTGTGACACACACCATTGAGTTAAAAAAGACTAATATTCGTGATTTATTTTTGTTTACTTTTTTAGGACAATGATAAAAACAGGCCTCTATCTACTTTAGCCAACCTGGCAATCACTATCACCGACGTTCAAGACATGGACCCAATTTTTCTCAACTTACCCTACAGCACAAATATCTACGAGAACTCCCCGCCGGTAAGACCATTTTATCCTACTGTGCGTTTATTTTTGTTTCAAATGAAACTTAGCAAGATTTTTCACTGTGGGATGTTTCACTTTTAGTTGATAGTAGATTGTGTGTTTATGTCTGTTGGGCGTTGTTGGCACTATGGGGAGAAAAGCAGAGTGCAAACCAAGATTTTAAGACAATGTCCTTCCTGGTGATGACAGACCCTGTGAGCTGTAGTCATTCTGTGATTGGTTTGAGACACCGGTGATGGAGGGCAAAGGACAGTATTTATTTTTAGACTTCAGCTGCCCTGCAAGGATAGACCTTTGTCTCGAAATGAGGCCTGATAACATACATTTAGTAACACCTCAATAACTGTGAAGGATTGTATCTGAAAATAACGAAAGAGAGTGGTAGATTTGCAAAACATAAAGGTTTTATTAAAAAATGTGTTAAAAGTGTAAACATGAACCGGTCAGTTCATGTATAAATCAATGACTCACCTGATTACAGCATAAAGGAATATAATCTAGAGAGGTCAGACAGCAAATGTGATGCCAAGTTATCTAAAGACACAATAGGCAAATAAAAAAAAAACTCAGCAGTGGCGTAACAAAACGTGAGGTGGTCTCCCTAGAGGGGGCCCCGGCCCACCACATTACACCTCCCAGACCCAGTCAGTGTACTGTGCTGAGGGGGTCTCTAGAAGTCACCCACACCCACGCACCTCAGGGTCATTGGGGCCCACTGTTACACCACTGGAACTTAGTTGCCCAGAGGGGAAACTCCCTAATGCTAAACTAAAGTTGGTGGTAAAGTTGGGGAAAGGCATAGATAGCAAGTGTCAGCAAACATAGTTTCTCAAGTAGAAACAAATGAAGGTTACGTCAGGGAAAGAAGAAATGTGTTTGTTTGAGAGATTAACTCTATGAGCAGAAATAAAAGAAGTATTGAGCCTCAAAAACGGGAAATAGATGTCTGCCTCTAAAGCTGTACAGGAGCAGTTCTAGCTGCCTAACACAAAACAGCACAATTAAATCATGAAATTCAACCAGAAGAACACTCCTACGGTTCCCATAAAAAGGGAACCAATCAAAACTAAATATGAATGTAGATTTTGCTGCTAGCCATCTTTTCATGAGCCATACAAGGGAGGATTCTTCTCCATCGACCACTCACACACCGATGTTGGAATTAACTGTAAAGTAAAAGCATAATGTAGATGGCCTTCACACAGAACTTAACAATAAAAATACAGTTTTAACGAGTACACATTTGATATGGCTCTCAAAATGAGAAAAATATAATGCACAACAAGCAGAAACACAACATTTCATTTAATGTGAAGCCTTTCAAATCAAGGCCTACCATGACTACGGCTAATTTAATTGAACACACTCAGAGCACATTCTATTAATGTAAAAGGCACACACTGTGGTCAATATAAATTTGAAATTCCGCATGAATACATCCAAACAATGATTATACATGTTATGCATTAGAACATCATTAAATGCAAATGGAAAATAGTGACACTTCATCACCCCTGGTTATTGTCGAAATGTGTCTAAATTAGATTGTACCAGATTCTCCCTATGTTTTATAAGAACACAACACAAGGGATAATACATATAACCATATATAAGTTCGAACAAGGTATTTTATTGTGCAAATTTGGTACCTGCCAATAAGTTGATGTCCTCATGGCTGGAGGATTAAGTGTGGAAGAGTTTAGGTCTTGAAGCCCTTGCAACGAAAAAGTAGACCTTAGAGATTCATAGTGGATGAAGATTTTAGGTCAAGCAGGTTGTGACTTGAAGACTTGAGGTGTCATGGATGGTAGAAATGGCAGTCCGAAAAACACTCTCCCTGAGGAGAAAATAGGCCCGAAGTCTAGGAATGGTGGCCTAAGATGTCGAAACTTTAAAATAATAAACGCTATTTGATCACAGTCTCTGGGGCTTGTGTATTCCCTTCTTGTGAGCAGTCTGGGATGCTCTGAGCCCTCCCCACTGAGAGAAACAGTAAAGCTGTTAGTCAATGTGAAGATCAGCAGCAGGATTTAAACCGGTAATGAAGCATGACCTCAACAAATGCAGTAAACTGGATGGGGAAGTTAGCAGGCTCCTGGCGTCTCAGACTAAAGGGGTGCAACGACCGATACTGTGTCAAGAAGTCCTTTTTCACAGGCATCAATCAGAATTCTTGGTACAACTTGAGATAGGCAAGCCCTTGAATTTTGTTGATTTCCTAGGCTCAGGTTTTTATATGCCTTTGTTTGGATGAATTTTAAGGTTCTCATCACAAGCTGGGATATTTCTCCCAGACCAAAAACACTTGATGAAATACCCCAAGATGCAATTCCGCTGTTTCCAACAGCCCTAGAATTATTGGGTCCAAAAGTTTTCCCAGATAATTCTGTGCCCAGAGGCACTGCGCCTGTCAACTTTGCCAGAGGGCACAGGCTATCGGCAGCAGCATTGCACAGTCCCTGCTTACTGCCTGCAGCAGTCTGTGAGGAGAAGATGATGCTCTACACAGACAGGCATAATGAGGGTCTAAGTGTTCCAATCCAATCCCAGGACATAGTGTTGCTATGTCGAATGGCATTAATCTCACCTGAAGATGTGCACACTGAATGGTGAAGTGTTCTGGTGAAGTTGGGAGGGTCATCTGATTCTGGGTTACAGTCGGATTCATGCTCTCTTCTTTCTCTCTACTCCTCATTTGGTACAGCTACTAAATCAGGAAGTATTCTGATTGGCAACAGTGTGTATTATACGCTAGTAGGCAAAAAGAATCACATCATAATTGGAAAATTACCCTCAGGTGGGACGTGCTCCTTGTGGAGCAGAAGGATTGAGAAGAGGTGATGGAACTTAAAGTCCGAGGACAACTAAGGGCATCTCCCTCTCAAGGCAAAACTCAAGGTCTCTTAATCTACATTATAAAGTCCTTGCCTAAACTGTGTAGATTATTTTCTCCTTGATCTCTTCCAAAATATTGGCTTTTTTTTTAATTAACATAATTGGCATTGTGGTTTATAAAGTAATCTAAATTTTCTTTACATTAATCAGTCATTCAGCCCCTTATTATGAGCGGTGGAGGTTGGACCACCTCCAAAGCAGTGGTCCGGCCTCCACATTCCGAACCTAGTGAAGCTGCTATGGTCTGACCACCGGCACAGCGAAGTTGCCACCATTTCACAGCCTGGCTGTGCCGGCGGTCTTAATCTGCCAGGGCAGCGCTGCACCGCCATGCACAGGCTGGCAGAGACAGGGTGCTGATGACCCCATGGGAGCCATAGCACTGTAAATGCTCTTTGCAGGGGCAGTGCAGGGGCCCCATGGACAGCCCAGTCATGCTTTTCACTGCCTGAATTACGGGCAGTGAAATGATGTTTAAGAACCTGCTAGAATTAGATAAAAAAGTGTAGGGTGGTAGAATAAAGAAGAGGCAGTGGTGGGTTCTTAAAAAACAATTTGGAACCGTGCACTTATTTTTTCACAGATGAAGCACTGCTGTCGGTAGTACTTTTTTTCCCTCGTGATCATTTGATTTTCTCTGGGGATAACACTTATATTCCATAAAGCTCTGCTTCCTTTTTATTGGTAGGTCATTTCTAATAATCACACTTCTAATACAGTGTTCTACCACTCGCAGTCAGAAGTCAGTTCCCCAGTAAAATATATCTTCTTTCACAGTTTCCCATGTCATGTAGATTTATATATGTAATGTAGATCTATGTAGCAGGGGTTATCACCCGTGAGGGTTTCAAGGCGCTGTCCATGGGTATGGGGAAATTAAGTGATTTGCCCAGAATCACAGGATGTTGCGCCGACTTCGAGGCATATTCACCTTCTGTTCTTTATGATCTGGTTCAAAATGTGTTCCTTTTTTCTTTCGGTAACAGTAGCTTTGATATTGGTAAAGGCTGTGTTCTAGCCTCACTATTATTTAGCCTGTTTTTAAATTACGTTGCACACTGGATATAAAATCCTGATGTACCTAAGCTATACTAGAAGGAACTACAGATATTACTTTTTGTAGACAATGCGATTTTGCTATTATTAACTGAAAATGCTATGCCCAAGCAGATGGATACGTGTATTAATTTATTGCAAAGAGAAACACCTGATATTTAATGTTGAAAAGCTAAATCAATGGTAATCAAGCCAGCCCCCAGTCAAAGAAGACACCTAACCAGTCCAGGCGCTACAAATTGAATGCATGAACACCATTGACCACTTAGATACACTTTTGGAAGATAGACTTGTAAACCCACATAGAGAAGGCCAAAGGTGTGTTTCAGTAAATGACCAATATTATCCTCCATTTCAAACACAAGGGTCCTGAATCACCAAGGTAGACTTACACTTTTGTGTAAGTTTACGGTTCACAAATGGATTTACGAGTGATATCTTTACAAGTGTGGAGTTTCCAAACAAAACAAGACATGTCTTTTTTATGTGGAGACTCCACACTCGTAAATCTACTATTGAAGCTAGGCCCTGGTGCACCTTTAGTACCAATGCATCTGGAGCTTGATGCAGTGGTGGCTGGTGAACTTTGAAAGAGGTGGGGCACAATACCAAATCCTGACATTTCCACCGCAAGTGTGCTCAGCAAGCAAGCACAACACAAGTGCACCAAAGGGAGTTTTATGGAGATTTTCCCAGTGAGAATTTAATCTAAATAAATAGGTAATTAGATGAATGTTGCTGCACAATTGCCAGATAACTTAACCAACAAACAAAATGAGTTACATGCATTTGTAAAGGAACACTCATGAAATATTTTGGGGGATTCCTGATTTGCCAGACAAACCTGACGTCCACTGTGGTGCTTGTCAGTGGGAAGTCCTCTAAGAAATTCTAGTAAAATTAGTTTATGTTTTACAAAAACAAGGATCCTACATAACATGCTGGAGCTCACTTACCTCAATGTCAAGTCCATGCTTGTCAGGCTGACAGTCTTGCACTCGGTCAATAAGTCGGGCCTAGGGGATGTGCAGGTGCACTTACTGACGACAGATTCAGTCCGAGATAGATGCTAGGGAACACTCATCACTTCCTTCCTCCTGCAGAAGGAGTGATGAATGACCAGTTACTATGACTGACCAGTCTTCTTGGGTGGTGAGACACACTTAAACTTCCATGACTGTTTGCAGGTTAAAAGCTTATGCTTGGTCAAGCTACCTAAGGCAGCAGAAAGAGTACCTTCTGCAGCATTTGCCTTTACTCTGTTCATGCTAATATTCATCTAAGACCACTATAGGCACCTGTTTCACAATGCCACCATGACCGTATAAGAAGAATGGCTGTAAAAAGGACTTTGTACTTAGGGAAGGCTAGCGCCTGAGCAGCAAAATGCCATTTTGCCTTTGGCTCCTAAAAATCCTTGCTTTGGAGCTGACTCTAGAGCTGTCTAAGCAGAAAAGTAATCCTTCACCCAGACCCCCGGCTGGAGGCCCAGGAAGAGTAATCCAAATAGGTGAGCTGAAAAATGAAAATGTGGGAAGCCTAATACAACACTTGGCCTGTGAGTAGAGAAACTGGGGCTTTGGGCTGGGAAGAATCAAGTGGAAGGCTATTTATAGTACCCCTATGATTTGCTGTGGGGGAATCAGAATGTTGTGGCACATTTACAAGTGATACAAAGCAAAACCCAAAAATATGAGTGCTTGCCCACAAGAAGGAACAAATGTCACTTTTTAAAAGAAAAACAATGACGATTGTGCAAATATATATCACTTACAAGTTTTAACATGAAGAAGAGAAGCAGAAAAGAGACAACAGAGAAGAGAAAAAAAAGTTTTACCGATTACCTTCCCCCATTTACACACCAAGTGCTTTCAAGCAGGGGATCTAAAACAACGAATTACACTTCTGTCACCTTAGAAACAGTCTTCGTGAACTACTGTAGAATCACATTCCTCATGCTTCTAGTTCCCATAATAGCAATAGCAGTGCATATTATTACTCTAACATCAGATGTAGCACCTGCCCATAATACCAGCGTTTGTTCCCACCCTCTTGCGACAAGTGGCCTTAATTCCCAAATGTTGCAGTGGCTATCTCAAATCAAAAGGCAGTCACATCGCCTCCACCTCTGGCTTACAGGTTATCAATCCTTTAATAACCCTATGATACTTCTTCACCAGATCTAAAGTTTCCGCATCCCCTGCATGAGGTGTTCATCCAGTCTAGAATTATTTGCATTCTAGGATTTATAGTTATTTTGGTCCAAGTAGAAAACTGTGACTAAAGGCCTCATCATTCAAAAAAAAACCTAGACTGCATTAGCCACTTTTGTATGCGCCAGGGTCACATCAGAGTTCTGCCTAACAGACAACTCTCCTTTTTTCACAACAGACCAAGCAGCATCCCTCCTTTCCCCGTACTTGTTGCCTGAGTATTATTCCATGATAGAAAGGCTTTAATTTCACAGAGGTTATCTAGTACACCGCCTGATGGCTTATCTTAAAAGCTCTAAAACACCTGCAAGAGACGTGACACAACTTGCATTTAGCCTTTGATACAAACATTATTAATCCCCAGCAGCATCCACATGACCGTAACACTGGGTATGTTAAGAGACATAAACTTGATCACATCATCCTGGCAGTTATCATCTATCATTGGATTAGGCCTTCCCCATTCTGTGTGCCTAATAGCAACACAGAACTCTACTTTTAAGAGCCACCACCTATCAGTTTGAGAGTAATGGAAGAGCAATGGAAATGTTCAATGGAAGTTTCCCTGAGAGTGCAGCACTGCATCACCACGATCCACCCAAGGCCCCTTCTCCTACCACAACTACCATTTCTCCTGCAACAACGGAACTACCACAACCTCCATCCTGCTGACCCCAAGCACTAAAAATTAACTCCATTGCGCTCTACTTCCTCCAATTTCTCTGCAAGCATGCCATAAAATTCTGGGACACCTTCACCTCCCTCACAACAGACATCATGTTCATCACTGAAAGCTGGCTCACCCCTGACTCTACACCAGACATCGCCTCCCCAACACACCCCGGATACTAGATGATTCACTGCAACTGCACCAACTGACACAGCAGGGGCATTGCCATCATCCACAAGAGCTCCCTCCTCTGCACCGCCACAGATGACGAAACCACACCGATCATGGAACACCTCAACTTCCAGATCAAACACGTTGCCAAAAGCACTTTCAAAGGAACCCTCACCTACAGACCCCCTGGCCTCGGACAAAGCTTCTGCAACTCCATCCCAGACTTTATCAACCCTCTGGCTATTAACTCTTGCCACTTCATCTTCCTGGGAGATGCAAACTTCCACCTAGAAGACCCGAACAACATCAACTCCACCTCACTGCTCGACAACATGAGCAACATCGACATCTCTCAACTGGTCACCGCACCCACGCACAGTACAGGAAACACACTAGACCCCATTTTTCTCCTCCAGCAACTTAGCCAAATTCTCCCACACCTCTGAGGTAATGTGGACCGACCACAACATTGTCCACTTCAGCATCGAAGGATGACTGGAACCTCCGACGAAGCTTCCCACCCTCCTCTGCTGCAACTGGAGCCATGTCATAGAAACTCCCTGGACCACTGCCCTCAAAGAAAACAGACTAGTCCCCATGGTCACCCTCGATCGCCACGTGCAAAACTTCTCCAACTGGATTGCCTCAGCTACCGACACCATCACCCCACTAAAAAGAACCTCCAGGAGCAAGCCCACCAAGCAAACCAAATGGTTTACATCAGAACTTCAGACCCTCATACAACACTGCGGAAGACTAGAGAGACACTAGCGATCCAAAATGACCACCGCCAACGTCAACGCCTTGAAGACTGCCCTCAAAAGATACCACCACCAACTCAGAAAGACCAAGTAAGAAGCGCTCACCACACACCTGTAGGTAAGCACCAACCACGCCAGAGAACTCTTCAGCATCATCAGAGAATTTTCCTGCTCCGCCACAGAGAACATGATTCACCCTTCACAAGCCCTCTGCAACACACTAATGGACTACTTTCACCATAAGATCACCAACTTCTAATGCAATTTCGACCCTCAACCCTCCGTCCTCGTCCACCCCTGCACCTCATCCTGCCACATACCTTTACAGGATGACCAAATAGAAGCAGCTTTCTACCAAGGACACCCTCTCCATCATGGCCTCTATCCACTCAGATTCCTGCAGATCCCTGCCCACACCATATCTACAACCGAGGAGGAGAAACCATTGGAGTCGCACTCACAGAACTCCTCAACACCTCCATCTCCACAGCCCCCATCCCTGACTCCTGGAAGCACACCGAGGTCAAGCCCCTCCTCAAGAAACACTCAGCATACCCCAGGGAACTGAAGAGCTACCCCCCTCATATCCCTCCTCCAGTCCCCTGCCAAGATCTTGGAAAAGGAAATCAACCGTCAGCTCACGGAACACCTTGAAAAGAATAACTTGCTCTACCCATCCCTATCCGGATTTCAGGTTACTTACAGCACTGAATCTGCACTGATCGCAGCCACAGACTAAATCAGGCACCTCCTCAACCAAGGAGCCAGAGCGGCCCCCATCCTCCTCGACTTATCCGCGCCCATTGACACCATCCCACACCACATTCTCATTTCCAGTCTCCACAACATTGGCATTCAAAACTACGCACTCAGCTGGATCGCCTCCTTCCTCCACTGCCAAACCCAGAGGATCCTCATCCCTCCCAACGTCTCTGCACCCAAATACGTCCTCTTTAATATCTACATGACTCCACTGGCAGACATCACACGCACCTACGGACACAGCATCGTTGACAGCCAGTTCGTCCTCTCCCTCTCGAACAGTACTGCACGATCCAAATTCCAGAACACTATGACCGACATTGCCTCCTATATGAGGACCAACTCCCTTAAGCTAAACTCAGACAAAATGGAAATTCTCATCTTCGGGAGTAAGCCATCCCCCTGGAACGACACATGGTGGCCCTCCAACGTCAGTCCCCCACCCACTCCCACCAACAACGCACGCAACCTCGGAATGATCCTGGATACCCAACTGACCATGGAGAAACAGATCCATGCCTTCTCCTCTACCTGCTTCCTCATCCTTCACGTGCTCTGCAGGATTTTCAAGTGGATCTTCATCTCTACCAGGAAACAGTCTGTCAGGCCCTTGTCTCCAGTCGATTCGACTACAGAAACGCGCTATACGCCTGAACCACTCAACAGATCATGAGCTGCATCCAAACTATCCAGAACGCGCAACAGTAAGACATGTCCTCACCTTCACCTGAAAAACCAGCATCACCCCCGCACCTGAGGGCCCTCCACTGGCTCCTCGTCCATCACAGATGTCTCTTCAAGTTCCTCACACATGCGTACAAAGCCCTCCACAATGCTTGACCTGTCTACATCAACAACCGTCTCTCTTTCCACCAACCTACCAGAGCCCTCTATTCTGCCTCCCTCGCCCAGACCCTTGTTCCCCGAATCTGCTGTGAGCACTATGGAGAACGATCCTTTTCCCACCTCACCACCAGATCCTGCAACAAATTCCCCCTCCATCTTCCCACCTGGCTTTTTCTGAAGGACTTTGTAAAGCAATTCAAAACCTAACTCTTCGACTGCCAGCAATAGCCTGATGAGACCAACAGTACCCCCCAGCACCTGGAGACCATTCAGTGTGAAAAGCCTGCACTATACAAAGATCCTGATTGATTGACTGATTGAATGATTGGTTGTAGTTTTTTTTATAGCAGTAACTTGGTACTAGAGTATTCGAGATGGGAGATTGTTTTGCCAAGAATCAAGGGATGTTGAGCTCAGGTGAGGATGTGAAGCTGCCTCTCTACGTTGCAAAGTCAGCAGCAATTGTCATTAGGCCACATGTAGTTCCCTAATAGTGGTAAGAAGCTCGTTCATAGGTTTAAAGGTACTCACTATGGCTTACCTATGCTCTCCCTTTGATTGGAGTAGTAACTGAATGGTGGCAATGACAGAGATTAAAAACTCCTATATATATGGTGACTGGCGCAGCAGAATCATTTCACATCCACAGTTGAAGACATCATGCATCCATTACATAAGTTCACCTATATGACACAGCCAGCTCATTGTTTCAGTCAAGAACATTATTATCCAATGAACCATATTATGTATGCCCTACCTAACTTGCTGTACATGAATGACTCCTCCAAAAGCCACAGGTACAGCCCACAAACATAATCTAGCCAACTCCAGAAGCACCGACACAAACACAAACATTTACTATACACTCAGAAACATAGCTCATCACAACTGTCATCCAACAAACGTAGTATCATCTTATGCTTTAGGAAAATGGAGTAGACTTGATTTATGGCTTACATATGATTCTGTATGATACTGAAGCAGCAGCAAATGACTTTTCACTACTTGGGCTGATAGAGGAAATCCTTTTGAGGGAAGCAGGTGGCAGCGCAGAGATGACTATTGGACCTACAGTTTTGTGTTACCTCCTGAAAAAGAGGAATCATACTCGCTTCCAAATTCAATGGTTCCTTGGGACATCAATCAATCAATCAAGAAATTTGTATAGCGCGCTACTCACCCGGAGGGTCTCAAGGCGCTGGGGGAGGGGGGACCGCTACTGCTCGAACAGCCAGGTCTTGAGTTGCTTCCTGAGTTTACATTACAGCTGGCAGATCGCCAGGTTCGTAAAGGCCTTAAGGGCGTGATTTGATTTATATGCCAGTCTATATCCTTTACATTCAACTGTCAACAAACAGCCATGCAAAGGAGTAAATTGTGTTTGTTCCCTTGCGGGACTATAGGCGACTGCTTCGTTATCTGTTCTGTGATGCCTCACTGCTTAGGCATGATTTGGACGTCCACAGTTATCAGTTTTGACTGCAGCAATAGATGCACACTGGTAAACAAGGGAGCTGTTAAGAGACTATGATATCCCAGTGGATATGTTTATCTTAAGCCTAAATGTTGCATTTCGATTGTAAGTTAGAAATTGGCATGCAAATATTTCCAAACGGAGTTGTAATTCTGGCTATAATTCTCCATTCACCTGACATCAATTTTGTTTTTACTAAGCAACTTCTCCATTCCATGTAAAGTTTAATAATCTGATGTTTTTATCAACAATGTGCTATTGCGTAGTTCAGTTAATCATTCATCGACAACATGCACAGTGTAATCTATAAATCAGTCCTCTGATGTACTGTCCCTTTCACACCCGTTTAAGCTCCGGGGTTTAGAAATAAATACCACATGCTGTGAAATTATCGCAAACACATACACATGAGCACAGTGCAGGGTACAGGCATGCATACAAAGGCACAGACATACTCACGCAGTCACATGCATGCATACAAACACACATACTTACCAAGTACTGAAACACACACACACATTCATTAATACTAAATTGAAAAGGCTACTGAAAAAAGCTTACCTGAAGCCGCCCTTTTCAACATGGTTTTCCGTGCACTTCCCGAGTCCCGCCTTTCATCAAGTATCACGCCAGAGCCATGCTCCTGAGCTTCAGCCCAATCAGAAGCCAGAATAGGAATGAGGGTACCGAGGTAGTTCTTTTTCCCAATTCCGCCTACTGACAGGTCAAAAGGTGCATTATTGACAAGTCCCGAAGCTCCACTATATGACATTCTGCAGTGCCTGAAGGTAATGCAGCATATGAGATAATGGGCCAGATGTTTCAAACAGTTTTGCCCATTTTGTGTCTATGGAAAAATGTGTTTGCACATATGGCCCAATGTTAGATATGTATTGCGACTGTGGGAGGCTGGGCTGTAACAGCCCCGTCTGACAAATGCTGAATACCTCTAGTGTAGTCCTCTGCTGGTGACAACATGACATTGGAGCTTTTAAATACAATCAAATGATTCGTGAGATAATGTGTTTTCATGTAAAACCTGTAATAAGTCAGTTAGTTGCAGAGCGAGGTTGTGGGGCGGTGCTCTGGTGACCCCTATGGACACGCCGCGCCTGGCTTGATGTCAAGCCAGTAATGAGTACAATCGCAGTTTGTCCTATGTTGTTTTGGCTCCTGTTGTGTAGAAACTGCTCTAGCCGGTTTAGAGGTCTTGACACCTGGGGGCGCTATCAACTGTTGGGCAGCACATTAAACGTATTCTTATGAACTTGAGTTTGGAACACCTAAGGATCGACTATATTATTATGGGACTTGGCCCAACCAAACAAGCTAAAGGAGAGTAGTGGTCCCTAAATGTGACAAATATATGTGCTATACACTGGGTTTCCTTAGTGACACTTATCTTTCCATTAAACTGCCAACTGCATTTGAGCAATATCTTGACCGTTTATATCCAGGACAACAACAAACTTTATTTAGACCTGGCATCTGTCTAACTGATTTCTATATGGCAAAATGGAACTGCATGCTTTTAAGTAACTGCATTTTCGACTGTGATTATTGCGGCAGAGACATGACCATGCACCTAATGCTATTTGTACAAAAATAATAGCCATTTGTCGGGAATCTCTTATCCATTATTTTAACTATTTTCTATTAAATGTTGCGCTGAAACTTTAAAATTTTGCTACAGCATAGATGACCCCATGTTATGCCATTAATTGTGTTTGACCAATGACTTTGTGTTTCACCACTGCACATATTAGTTGTTCAATGTTCACCAGTAGCACATTACATGTTGTATTCAGTTTAGCTGCCTATTGGCTTTAACATGGCATTAGACATTGTATTCTGTATTCAGTTTAGCTGCCTATTGGCTTTAACGTGGTATTAGACATTACATTTTGTATTCAGTTTAACTGCCTATTGGCTTTAACGTGGAGTTCGACATTGCAGTTGAGACATTGAAGATGAGATGTGTTTTTCCACATGATAGACCAAGCTGTGTTTTTCGTATTTTTAATTCTCACCGAGCCCTAGCGTGATAAGAGAGCGCATATTTTGGTGTTTTTCTTTAGTGCAGAAAACAGTCTGGCCTTGAGGGGCGTGTCTCGAAATGGTGGCAAACTTTCGGCACATTCCTGTCAAGGTTTACCTAAAAAAGCCAGCCTTTTTGCTCTAAACGGTGTCCCTGGGCAGCAGCAAGGGGGAATTTTCCAGGACTTCAGTCAGGAGCAGACGTCAACTGCCTGACCTCCCTTTTGGGTGGGAAATCTCTTTCTCGCAGTTGAACAGGAGTCATCAACTTGCAGGCATGAGAAAGATGACAAGCAGTGATTGGCCCTACGGTGATGAATTTTGACTTTTATTCTTTGCTTTGAAATTATGCTATAATATAATCACATGCATTTGCTGTGTACATTGCAATTGAGAAGTGCTTTGATATATTTTCCTTTCATTGCTGTGACTACTTTTAAACGTGTGCTTCCAACCTGTTAATCTCGTCTCTCAGGAACCTCGTGGTGAAGTAGTAATAATACATGTCTTCTTTAAACTAAGAAGTGCATTCCAGAGAAGTTTTGTCAGCTCGGTCATAAGAAAAGGAAAGCAAAACACCCCATGATATATTTTTCTGTAGCAAACCATATTTGGCATGCATGTCTTACCTTGAAACGGGCTCAGGGGAGCTAGCAGCGATTAGCACTTTTAGAAAGGTTAATCCTTCATAGTGCCCTCTTAGAAGATGACTGATTGATATATTTTTTGCTATACGTTTTATGGATGATCTATTCTACATTTTTTAAATTTTAAAGTGTTTTTACAACTAGATGTGAGGTGTATACAAATCGCATGTTAAAACTTTTATGATGTTCAATTTTATATTTAAATGTAAATTGTTAATGCTATTGCTTAAAACAATAAAGTGACTAAGCATTGATTTGTTCAACAACTTGCTAAGGGATCATTTTTTATCCATGAAAAGATGTGGGAACTTTTCAGCAGTCCAAGGGCAGTCATGGGTTACTGGGCACAAACTGTAACAATCCAAGGGCCAGCTGCATCAAAGGATTTTACCCATTCTGTCTATGGGAAAATGTGTTTGAACATATGGCCCCAAGACCCTTACCATTGGTGTCACAGGTATTTACCTTTATATTTACTTCAACCTTAAGCACCAAATATACCCTTTTAGCACTTGATCCTCGTTGTAGCAAAGTTGAAAAGTCCAACAATTATTGAAGTAAGTGATGTGGGATAGATACTCATAACTCAGTGAAGCAAATAACCCCAGTCAGTACATCGTCCATTGAGTGCTTTTCCTCAAACAAGAAATATATTTTATTTCTACACACTTTACTATACATACCTGTTTAGAAGGCCATCAGAATGAATGCACTTACATCTTGGAAAAAAAAAATCACAGTACTGGGGAACACACCAACAGGGCCTAATTATTCCCAGTGGGTACTACATAATTTGTGCAAAGTAAGTAGGTCTTATGGCACTGGGATAGTGAAGAATTCTCCCTTTGCTCTCAGGAGATCCTCTTTTATTAGTGGACAATGTATCCCAAGTGCAGGGTGTCCAGGTAGTATTCTATTGGCCCTTTCTATTGTTCAGAGTCTGTGACCAGTCCCTATGTCGAAATTCAGACAGCATGGGCTTGCAGTGCCAGCTGAGGCACGGATTTCACAGCACATCTCCACCAGTATCACTCTGCAGGAAGAGACTGGGTTTGACTTTACCCGAGTTGAAGTCTCTGCTGCCCTCAAGCTGCAATCTATTAATGGTGCAAGTGCATAGTCTCTGGACAGGAGAGGTGGGGTGACCTAGCATGGATGAGGAATAACTGTTCTCCACTCCAAGTGATTTGAGAATGTTGGCCTTCTTAATGTATGATCCTTCAAGCCCAGTTTCAAACCCACCACCCAAACAAAGTGGAAGTCCCACCCAGGGTCGCAGTGGTGATCAAAGTCGACCTCAAATGGGCCACGAACTATGAATGCAATCCTTGCAAATCAGTGAGTTAATCAGGGGTGCTAGAGGCATCAGTTGATTTTTGGGTGGCTGCCAACTACAGTCATAAGTCTTTTTCTGCACCAGTTTTTTGAAGCAGTTTGGAGGTGTCTTGCTGCACTGTCAATTGCTGTAGCAAAACTTCTCAGCACCACGTTGTCAAAGCAGTTTGGGAATATCTTGATCAAACTACTGACTGTGGTTGTGATACCTTAATGTTCCCCATTATCACAGGTTCCCTAACGTCTTGAGGAGCAAAGCACTTGGCTTTGCTTATGCTGTCGAGGGTTTATGGCACGTGGTCTCATTGTAGGGTCTAGGGATGTTCCTGGAGCCCTTTGTGGCACCCTCATCAAAGTAGCTTTTTTCCCTGCATAGATGCCTCCAGCAAGCTTTTCCAGAAAATTTGTGGATTCTAGTGTTCCAGACCTAGATTCTCTTTTTTGGCATATTCATACCGAGTGATCCAACTGTAGTCTTTGTTTCATAGTTTCAACAGGATGGAGTGGTGATCAGAGAGCTCTTTGTTAACAGAAACACAAAACAAAAGCACTAAATGGTGAGGCTTGCAACCCAGCTACCACTTAACATATATGCGTCTCAGGGAAGAATGAGACAGGAAAAGCAAGGACAGTTTCTGCAGGTGTCCTACCCTCCACGCCTTAAGTCTAGTCCACTATAAAGCACCTCAGGAATAGGCCTAAGCAAAGTTTCTGTTACATTAATTTAATGTTGCCTAATTTCAGTAATTTTGTGTTAGGCTTCTTCCAAGAAATCCCGAAATTACTCTGTTATGCACAGGCACATAATGATGCACCACTTATGGCAAAAATGCAGAGCCAATGCACGGGAACAGTGCAAATGCAAGTGGCTGCTGTTTGTGGTGCTTTTGCTTTTGTATTATTCTTAGTGCAAAGTGTGTCCTTGCATCCAAAATGGACACAAGGAAGCATTTTCTGCTGAAATAGAGTGACAAATGCCGACTTTGCATTTTGTGTAATTTCATGTATTGTTTTCTTGAAAAAGCCAATTTATAGAATTTCATACCCTATTCAGGAAATCTTTACTGGAGTTGTTCAACTTACATTTGTCTGTGGCAGGCTTTCTCCAACTTCTATCTTGTTTACAACAGTTGCTCAGGCAATTCAATATGGATTCTTGGTTACCACAGTTAAAAACAGTCAATAAGTTTCATGCCTACTTTGCCACAAATATACATGGGGTTGGACTGGAGCAAAAACAAGGCCCGCACAAAAATAAAAGTGACCTGCATTAGTGAAGCATATAGGTAAACAGGCATTTGCAGTGCAATCGGTCTCGCATTTGCAAGAGTTAGAGCTATTGGCATTGTAAATGACAATGGGCCTCATTACGACCCTGGCGGTCTGTGACCGCCAGGGCAGAGGGCAGCGGAAGCACCGCCAACAGGCTGGCGGTGCTTCCTGGGCTATTCTGACCGCGGCGTTAAAGCCACGGTCAGAAAAGGGGAACCGGCGTTTTCCCGCCGGTTTTCCCCTGGCCCAGAGAATCCTCCATGGCGGCACTGCTTGCAGCGCCGCCATGGGGATTCCGACCCCCTTCCTGCCAGCCTGTTTCTGGCGGTTTTTACCACCAGAACCAGGATGGCGGGAACGGGTGTTGTGGGGCCCCTGGGGGCCCCTGGGGGCCCCTGCACTGCCCATGCCACTGGCATGGGCAGTGCAGGGGCCCCCTAACAGGGCCCCATACAGATTTTCACTGTCTGCTTTGCAGACAGTGAAAATCGCAACGAGTGCCACTGCACCCGTCGCACCCCTGCAACTCCGCCGGCTCCATTCGGAGCCGGCTTCCTCGTTGCAGGGGCGTTCCCGCTGGGCCGGCGGGTGGCCTTTTGGCGGTCGCCCGCCGGCCCAGCGGGAAAGTGGGAATGGCCGCCGCGGTCTTGTGACCGCGGGGCGGTCATTCGGCGGTAACCGCACGGCGGGCGGCGACCGCCGCCCACCGCGGTCAGAATGACCGCCAATGTCTTTTATCTACATGTTTTGGTGTGGAGTGGATGTATGTGATTTGGAGTGGAATTATGTGGGTTGAAATGGAATAGTTAGTTATGGAATTGTGTGGGGTGGAATTCTGTGGTGTGTAGTATGTTTGTGAGGTGGAATTATGTGGCATGGTGAATACATAGGCGTGAGAGCTGCATAGAAGCAGGCGCCATGCTGATATGAGCCGAGGTAAACTAAAAAATACATATACTGACAAAGAGGGCAAGGGGAATGGGAGGGGGTAGAAAACTAGTACCTACATGGCAGCGAACAGACACTAATCAAGAGGAATTAATGTGTAATGGTGCTCTGTTATGCTGAAGCCACGCATGGTGATTAAGAGCAGCTACCTGAGTCCTGTTTGAGGACATTTGTGCTGGGAAATGCGGGGGATGGAGAAAGTTAACCATGATACCTGAAACTAACCAGATGTGGTAATGTTCATGCAATTGCAAATCCAATCACATACAAAATTAAATAATATCATAAGTAAGAAACCAGAGGTTATATACAACCGATTGAGAAAGGCCAGTAAGATTAGGAATTATAAACTGCTGCTTTTGAGTGGACAGTAATCGGTAATTATAAACCAATCGTTGAGTAAAGCCAGAAAGTTTGGGAATGAAGCCACTTGTATGGTACTGAAACATTACACCAAATTATTTCCTTTGCCCTTTTATCACATGTATATGGTGTAACGGCCAGAGCTGCTGACTTTGGAACTGGTGAACCAGGTTCGAGTCTCAACATCATCTCCACATCCTGTGCTTTTGGGCAAATTACTTGATATCCTTGAGCCTACCAAAAATTAATATGCAGTTGTGTAATGTAAATTGTGCTTCAGAAAGCGCTCCAATATTTTAGGGTTAAGTCTGTGCTATATAAAATTCTCCCTGAAAATAAAATTAATGTAGAATGCTGTGTCTCGAAAGGGCTGGAAAATCTGTGCACAATCCAAAACTTATCAAAGGAATAATACCTGTGAAAGGCCATAGGCTTGGGACCGAGCCAATCCCATATAAAAAAAAGAATAGCATAAGTGAGAAACTAATGATTATATACAGGGAGTGCAGAATTATTAGGCAAGTTGTATTTTTGAGGATTAATTTTATTATTGAACAACAACCATGTTCTCAATGAACTCAAAAAACTCATTAATATCAAAGCTGAATATTTTTGGAAGTAGTTTTTAGTTTGTTTTTAGTTTTAGCTATGTTAGGGGGATATCTGTGTGTGCAGGTGACTATTACTGTGCATAATTATTAGGCAACTTAACAAAAAAAAATATATAACCATTTCAATTATTTATTATTACCAGTGAAACCAATATAACATCTCAACATTCACAAATATACATTTCTGACATTCAAAAACAAAACAAAAACAAATCAGTGACCAATATAGCCACCTTTCTTTGCAAGGACACTCAAAAGCCTGCCATCCATGGATTCTGTCAGTGTTTTGATCTGTTCACCATCAACATTGCGTGCAGCAGCAACCACAGCCTCCCAGACACTGTTCAGAGAGGTGTACTGTTTTCCCTCCTTGTAAATCTCACATTTGATGATGGACCACAGGTTCTCAATGGGGTTCAGATCAGGTGAACAAGGAGGCCATGTCATTAGATTTCCTTCTTTTATACCCTTTCTTGCCAGCCACGCTGTGGAGTACTTGGACGCGTGTGATGGAGCATTGTCCTGCATGAAAATCATGTTTTTCTTGAAGGATGCAGACTTCTTCCTGTACCACTGCTTGAAGAAGGTGTCTTCCAGGAACTGGCAGTAGGACTGGGAGTTGAGCTTGACTCCATCCTCAACCCGAAAAGGCCCCACAAGCTCATCTTTGATGATACCAGCCCAAACCAGTACTCCACCTCCACCTTGCTGGCGTCTGAGTCGGACTGGAGCTCTCTGCCCTTTACCAATCCAGCCACGGGCCCATCCATCTGGCCCATCAAGACTCACTCTCATTTCATCAGTCCATAAAACCTTAGAAAAATCAGTCTTGAGGTATTTATTGGCCCAGTCTTGACGTTTCAGCTTGTGTGTCTTGTTCAGTGGTGGTCGTCTTTCAGCCTTTCTTACCTTGGCCATGTCTCTGAGTATTGCACACCTTGTGCTTTTGGGCACTCCAGTGATGTTGCAGCTCTGAAATATGGCCAAACTGGTGGCAAGTGGCATCGTGGCAGCTGCACGCTTGACTTTTCTCAGTTCATGGGCAGTTATTTTGCGCCTTGGTTTTTCCACACGCTTCTTGCGACCCTGTTGACTATTTTGAATGAAACGCTTGATTGTTCGATGATCACGCTTCAGAAGCTTTGCAATTTTAAGAGTGCTGCATCCCTCTGCAAGATATCTCACTATTTTTGACTTTTCTGAGCCTGTCAAGTCCTTCTTTTGACCCATTTTGCCAAAGGAAAGGAAGTTGCCTAATAATTATGCACACCTGATATAGGGTGTTGATGTCATTAGACCACACCCCTTCTCATTACAGAGATGCACATCACCTAATATGCTTAATTGGTAGTAGGCTTTCGAGCCTATACAGCTTGGAGTAAGACAACATGCATAAAGAGGATGATGTGGTCAAAATACTCATTTGCCTAATAATTCTGCACTCCCTGTACAGCCAGTTGAGAAAGGTCAGCAGAGTTGGGATTGAACACAAGATTTAGATTTACGAACATTGAAATGTCTGTGCCATTTTCAGTTTCCATTGATGCAATGCTTACAATGTGTGTGTCTTAGTGTTTGAGATGGCATTGTTACAGTTGAGAAATAAAAGAGCTCTGTTCCTTCCCCACCACAGTTAGCGAGCAGCACATATGTTAGTTAAAATCGTGGATGGACTATTATTCGCAACAGCAAAACCGGGTTTACAAACATTCCATCAACATAAAAAAAACATTGCTAAAGAAATAAAGCACATGATTAAATCCTCTAATGAGGCAATAAGGCAGGGCAGACTCGACCAGAAATATTTAAAAAGTCCTATAAATGAAAGGAAGGATATAAATACGCCAAATGTAAAACCAATGATTTTAACAAACACCATGAACACGGCAAGGTTGGTAGGGCTGGGGACAAAACAAACACTGGTGAACTAGGTTTCAGTCTCGCGATCAGCTTATCTTCCTGTTCTTTTAGGCAAATTACTTAATATCCCTGTGCCAATATGTAGCTCTGTATTGTGACTTGTGCTTATATAAAGTGCCTCCATAATGTAAGGTTGTTTGCGCTATATAAAACTCCCACTTCAAATATAAAAAGAACAAGTAACTACCAGTTACTTGTCATTGTTTGTTTTGTTTTTCAGTCGAACTCATGGAACTTTCAAGTTTAATACAGCGGGACCGCTGATTGAGTTCCCGCTGTATAAAACTTGAAAGCGCCATAAGCACGGCTGAAAAACAAAACAATGACAAGTAACTGATGGTTACTTGTCATTGTTTGTTTTGTTTGGTAGTTACTCATTATTGTCTGTTTTGTTTTTCAGTCGCCCTCATGGCGCTTTCACGTTTTATACAGTCGGACTGCTCGCTGTAAAAACTTGAAAGCGACATGAGCGCGACTGAAAAACAAAACAAACAATGCAAAGTAACTACTCGTCAGTGTTTGTTTTGTTTTTCAGTCACTCTCATGGTGTTTCAAGTTTCATACAGCGGGACTGCCCATCTTGTTCCCGCTGTCTAAAACTTAAAAATGCCATGACTGCGACTGAAAAACAAAACAAACAATGACAAGTAACTGGTAGTTACTTTTCATTGTTTCTTTTGTCTTTCAGTCTCGCTCATGGCGTTTTCAGGTTTTTTACATTCGGAACTCGAACAATAGAAGTAAATTGGTAGTCATGCAAGGCACGTGATTAATGCGGAGCGAGAGCATGTTGTGTAGGAAATAAAAAAAAAGTAGTCCAGAAAGCATGTGGAAAACATGGAGCTGCGTATGTTTTCAGTAATTGGCTGGTGCTCTCGAGGAGGGCTAAACACCGGAAAAGGCTTGATGTATGCATGCCTTTCACAAATGAAATCAAGGGAGGTTTAAAAGACAAGCCCACAAACGAATGAAAGTGATATGTGTAACATCGGTGTGTTTAAAAGCCCAACAGAAAGGAAACAGATTGGAAGCGCTTGCGCACTCAACCTTAAAAGTGGTAATATCAGGGAAATCATCAGTAAAAAGTAGCCCACCTGGTTTTCAAACAGCCTTCCACTGCTATAAAAATGGCCCTCACATCTGATCTGTCAGTCAAGCCCATTGGGAACTGCCCTGGATTAACAGCCAAACAACATTCCCATACCATACAAATGTAGCAAAGTACCCAAGATTCAAACGGGAGTCACTTTAGAAAAATATACCCATGATTGGTCACCCGCAGTTACACCTCCTTATTTCTAGATGTTTTCTGCCTACTTTCCATTTATAATCCTTGTTAGCTCCTCTTGTCTTTGTCATTTTACATATTTTTAACCTCTGTGCACTGGTTTCTTACTTTCATCTTGCTAGACTCTCTCCTCTACTCCTTTTCATTCCGGATTTAGCCTTCTCTGACGTTCCTTCTCTGTTCCTCTCTCCCCTGTTGATTCTTTTTATCAAAAGCATACAGCAGGCCTGCGATTTACTATCTCTGCAGCAGGCGAGAATACTAAATCTGAAGTGCATTTTATTACCTAATAAAGTCCTTCTTATTCCGGATTATTGCATCAAATTTTAATTTCCTCTCTCAAGGAACAGCATGTCAGCCTGGCCGTCAGTGAAGGGCTGATAGAAAGTGAATGGAGTGGGTAAACTGCAGAAAATTGCTTCAAACAGATCACTATCAGCCCTTTGACTGGAATTGACTGGAATTAAGTAGGGAGAAATAGGATTTTCAGCATCTAAATCTGCTGTGGCGGCTTTGAAAAAGTACGGAATCTTCCTTTCCCTCTACACGCTCTGAATTTCCTGCCGTGACATTGGGCTTCAGTTCCCTTTCAAGTTCTTAATCCTATTAGAGAAGAAGAGGATTAGGTGAAAATGAATTGTAACATCATTGAAACCAGACTGCTTTTGCATTGTGGAGCTCGGATCACTCACCACTACACTCAATAAGTGTGAAAGTTGATTTCTGCTACTCCGAGCTATACAGCCTCCAAGATGTTTTCCCATGTTTCCATTTCACTGTGATACATCGTGTTAACGTTTCCAGTGAAGCAAGATGTCAATTGAAAATAGTAACCTATTGAATCATTAAATTACCTACATACATAAGTACACATAGGCGGTCATTCCAAGTCTGGCGGGCGGCAGTAGCCGCCCGCCAGGCGGGAACCGCCATTTGGCCGCTGCCAGCATTCCAACCTTCCCGCTGGGCCGGAGGGCGCTAACCATGTTAGCGCCCGCCGGCCCAGCGGGAAGGAGGCCTGCAACACAGAAGCCGGCTCCGAATGGAGCCGGCGGTGTTGCGGCCGTGCGACGGGTGCAGTTGCACCCGTCGTGCTTTTCACTGTCTGCTAGGCAGACAGTGAAAAGCCGGCCGGGCCCTGTTCGGGGGCCCCTGCAATGCCCATGCCAGTGGCCCCAAGACACCCGTTACCGCCATCCTCTTCCTGGCGGTGACAACCGCCAGAAACAGGCTGGCGGTAAGGGGGTCAGAATCCCCATGGCAGCGCTGCTTGCAGCGCTGCCAAGGCGGATTCGCCCAGCAGGGGCAAAAACGGCGGGAAACCGCCAGCCCCGGTTTTCTGACCGCGGCAGTAGAATGGGCTGTGAAGCACCGCCAGCCTGTTGGCGGTGCTTCCGTTATCCACGACCGCCAGGGTCAGAATGACCCCCCTAGTGTTTACCAGTTAAGATTGGAGCAAGAGATTGGTGGCTTGGAGCACATTTTATCAGCAGTTCCAGTAACAGACTGACATACTTTTACCGATACTGTGGCTGTTTGGAGGGTTTGCCTGCATGCGACGAGGAGCCACTACTGCAGGGTCTTACTTTCACTGATTGGAAGAGCATGTATAAAGCCTCTCAGAAGAATTGGAGTTGTCTCCTTGTTGATCAATCAATCAATCAATCAGAAATTTGTAAAGCACACTACTCACCCGTGGACTCTGGGCCTACATTGGCATAATATGCAATGAATATTGAGAAAACCTAACTGTTTACAAACTTAGGCTTAGCTACCACACCCAAGCAAGAGCTGTTGGATCTTCATGCAGTAAGGCTAGATCCCATGTGACAGATGAACTATTAAATTGCTAATGGGTGTCCTAACCTAGGTATGTGTACAATAAAAACGGAACTTCCTGTTGAATCTCTCAGTGGTGGATGGGTGGCAGAGGTTTCACTTCGAGTAGATTTCAGTACTACCCCAGAATAGGTGAACAGCAGCCACAGGTTCACAGAAGTGTAAACCCAGAGGCAGCTACATTACAGGGACACTGAGCTACCACTAGGATTGTGCTGCAGTCATTGTGGCCTTGCAAAGGATACTGCCTTTTGTAGATTAAACAAACAGCCCTTATAGTTTACAGGAAGTCAATACCCTTTTCTCCTACGGTTATGACTAAAAAGCTTTGTACTGTTTTTTTGGATAAACACCTTGGGGACCAGTGCTAAAGGGTCTAAAGACCCTTCTAATCACCTCATGCCACTTACAGCTCATATTTAAAGAACAGTCCATCAAGAACTACCGGAGTTTGTTATCTTCTACTACTCAGCTCTGTTGAATATAGGCCTAAACTAGCTCTGTCCTCCAAGGTCTACTTTCAGAGTCCACTACCTCCTCTCTAAGGTTTTGTAATCTTGTCTTCATCATATTCAGTGTACTCCATACACATAAAATAAAGACATAACTTTATGATCGTTTTGCTGAAATTTATATATTTTTCATGTATGCTCTTCACAAAAATGCATGGCTTTCCATGCCACATACTAGCTTCCTTATACCAACCATTAATGTTTTATTTATTGTTGTATTTTCCATGTCTTTGACTGTGTTCATGGGAATGGTAACTGATTTAAATGTGATATAACTAGTAATGGTTGTCCCTTTGTCCTTTTGGTCATCTCACTCATGATTGTCCCATCATGAGTCTACATGATCCCAAACCCCCCCATCGTCGGGAACTACAATATGAATATTTCCTCCTACACCCAGCTGATCTTCTCCCTGACCGAGAACCCCTCAACAGCCAAGAAGAATTTCAGGGATGCAGTCGCCACCTGGATGAGGGAGAGTTGTCTCAAGCTGAACTCCGACAAAACCGAGATCCTCATCCTGGGCCCCTCCCCATCAGCCTGGGACGACTCCTGGAGGCCCTCAACACTCAGCAGGCCCCCCACCCCAATTAATCACGCCAGAAACCTCAGCATCATCCTCAACTCAATGCTCACCATGACCAGACAGGCCAACTCCGTTGCCTCCACCTGCTTCCACACCCTCCGCCTCCTACGGAAGATCTTCAGATGGATACCAATCGACTGCTGGAAAACCGTGACACACACACTAATCATGAGGAGACAAGACTACGGCAACGCCCTCTATGCCTGAACATCCAAGAAGAACTTGAGAAAGCTGCAACAAATTCAAAACGCCACCGCCAGACTCATTCTAGCCATCCCCCGCTGAGAACACATCACAGAACACCTGAAAAACCTCCACTGGCTCACCGTCGAGAAGAGAATCAACTTCAAACTACTCGTACACGCCTACAGAGCTCTCCATGACAGTGGGCCTAGCTACCTCAACCACCACATCACCTGGTACTCCCCTTCCAGACCTCTCCGCTTGTCCTGGCAGTCGCTTGCCAACGTACCCCGCATAAAGCAGTCCTTGACTGGAGGAAGATCTTTTTCATGCCTGCAGCAAAAGGCTGGAACACCTTATCTACTCACCTAAGACAGTCGCCATCGCTGCCTCAGTTCAGGAAGGACCTCAAGACCTAGCTCTTCAACTGATCTCTGAGGACAGACCCTGCAGCCCCTTGAGACCCTATGGGTGAGTAGTGCACTCTAAAATACATGATTGATTCATTGGTTGATTGTCAAATGCTTATATTTGACACAAATGAATGTTAAAAATGCAAGGTTAATTTAGAAAAATGTGGTTTAATCCATACTTGATCTTAGTGGATTTTACAAGACTTACAAGTCTTCTGTTCAGCAGGAGTGAGGCATTCACCTCTCCAACTTCATATCGCTTTGACCACAGTGCTCCTCAAAAAAAGTGGTTGTGTATATTTCTCTAGAGTGTTCTAGGAATGTGTAACACTGTGAAACTTGGTCAGTGGCAGTACAGACTTATAGGGAGAGATGTATCCTTCTAAACGCATATTTCAAAGACTGTGAGGTACAATACCACATAGCCTATATCACAATGGAGACATATAATAGATGCATATCCTTCATCCACCTATGTCTATTCTTTAAAGACTATTGAAGCATGGCGAAGGCTGTTCTCAAGAGAAAGTCTGAAGAAATGTAATGCATTGTAAACCTTTTGCAATACAGACTTCTTGTTGAGGCCCCACTGTGCTTTGCAGGTCATTCTTCATGGGCAATGCATGGATGGGTGAGGACTGTTAGCTTTAGTGCCATGTATTAGGGTTGCGCATTGGTGTCATGCATGCAGCCTGGAAAGCGTGCTCTAGACTTTGCACTGTGGCATGTAAGAGTATCTTAATGATGTGCTGGGAAGGAATGTTAGGGCAGTTTTACAACTGTTTACACAAACGAGGCAGAATTTTTGACTGAGTATCCTGATTTTGAGAAAATCCCTATCTTTCATGCACTTTTAAATGCTAAATGATTGTTGAGGTTCCTTATTCTCTTTTGGGGTACATTCCATCTCTCGCGTGTCTATTCGCCAAAGGAGCCTGCACCTATCAGGTGGGTAAAAGGAGTGGAACCATTCTCTATCCAAGGTTTTTTCTTTAGCTGTACAATGTGATTTTGGATTGGAGAAAAGCTGGTGCCATCCCATGGACCACTATGTCTGCAATATAAAAGTCTTCAAAGGTTACTTTCAGGCACAAGTGGTCAGTGGAATGCCATAAGTTCAAGGACAATGTGATCATGTCTTTTAGGTTTCAGATTTAGCTGTCTGACATGGTGTGGGTTTTTTGCAGCATCCCAATTTATTTTCCAGTGAACCCGGCATACAGGCCATTTATATAATATAGAAATGACATAACTAGGGCTAATGATGCCTGTAATGTGTGTGAAAGGCCTAGGTAAGGAAAATGATGTCATGATACTTAAATTGCGCTAAATGTACCTCTTGTTACTTTACTAATTTGGAATTAAAATCAGAGGTTGAAGTCCATGACCACTCCAAGGTTTGTCACTTCAGTTGATATGGTTGGCAGTTCTCTCATTTCCTGAAGTCAGGATGGTATGGGATTTTGATGTTGAAAGTATTCACAAGTGCGTATTTCAGATTTTGAGGCGTTAAGTTGCAGATTATTTGTTTATCATCCATTTTTAACTGCCAATAACCATTCACCATCTCCTGATGAATGGGTGATCCAGTTTTAAGATAGCCTGGGTGCTGTCAGCTTAGTTGTAATCCAAGAGTTTAGAGAAGTTTGCAAGATCTGGAAGGAGCCTACCTACTCATCAAATAGTACAGGGACTAGTGAGATGTGTACTTTAGAAGTGAAAAGTGAAGAGTTTAAATGAGGCAGCAAGATAATTCAGAATCTATACTTGAAGTACCATTTTAAAGTTTTGAGTGGTGTCCCTGAGAAACCATTGCTGATTAGCCTTGAGCCGCTATTTGGTTGTCTGCCAGGTAAAATGCTGCAGGTAGATCGAATAGAGTGGTAACTCCATCGGCATCAACAGAGGTATTGGGGTAACCTCGGATGGAGATAAGTGTGGAATAATGCCTTTTCAGTTCTGGATCCATTTTCTCTTTCAGAAAGAAGTCGGTTTTGTTGAATGAACGTTGAGATCTGGGAGTATGCTGGTATTCAATAAATGTTCCTTAGAAATGCAACTGGATTCATTTTAACACATAAATATTTTTGTGACTAATCCAATAAAATGTGGCAGCTGTTGCTGAGCACAGCTTCAGGTCATACTGGGAACTGGCATCAAGAATAGGGGAACTGGATGCAGGTTGTGCCTCAATGTCATGTTTGCTGGTCTTGCTGGACACACTAGCGCCTAACTGCTACCAGGTGTGGGCCCATGGGATGTCAAAAGAGCATAGCCAAATGTACTGTCCAGTGGGTAAAGAGAGGTGAGACTGGGCACCCCAAATAACATAGTCAGCAAATCCTACAGTAAGGCAACTGGGAGAGTGGTCACAGGGTCAGAATGTTGCCAAACGCCATGCCCTGTGGCTGGCAGATACTGGTAGCAAAGGATTTTGAATGTCTGAAAGTTGCAATTTGGATTTATGTTGAGAACAAAACTGGGTGAAAACTGTAACCAAAGTCCACAGCCTATCCCAGTTGCCTACTGGGAATGACTGTTAGTCCCCTGGGAAGAGGACTCACCAATGTACACAAGTCCTCACTACAGGTCAAGGCCGTCCCAGAAGAACACTGCACCACCATGGAACACCTTCACTTCCTGGTCCACTCCAACCACAACTGCTCCATCCGTGGCATCCTTGTGTACAGAACACCCGGCCCCTGCCCAGCTTTCATAGACAACGTCGTAGACATCCCTACCCCCCAGGCCTGGCGTCAGTCGACTACCTCCTCCTCAGCGACCTGAACTTCCACCTCGAGGACCGCACCGATCCAAACACCACCACTTTACTTGACAACCTCGCCGCCCTCAGCCTCAGACAGCTGGTCTCCACACCCACACACATCTCAGGACACACACTGGACCCCATCTTCACATCAAGCAACTGGATCACTATCAAGACCATCTCCATCCCAGACTGGACCGACCACCGCTGTATACACTTCACAATCACCGCACCAAGCAGCCGCACCTCCAGGACCCCCCGCAGGAAAAGGAACGAAATCACAAAACGAGCAAGTCACCTCATCGCTCACCAAATCCCTCCGAGGATGTCAACACAGCAGCGTGCAATCTCAATGCATGGATCATCGAATGCGCCGACTTTCTAGCCCCTCTCCGGCTGACATCGGCCAAACACGTACCTAAGAAAGCCAGCTGGTTCACCACCGAACTCCAAGAATCAAAGTGTACCCAAATCTGTGATTTTATTTTGCTCCCTGATGTTATTTAAATTGTGTAAAATGTGAACTGACAATACTGTTTGTAGGCAAGGTAATAATTTGCTCAGAATGGAAATCTTCAATAATGCTCTTCACAGGACCATACATAAGTTGTTTGACTCCCTTACTGTTGTTGCGGGTCATGGGTCATACTTCTGTCCTTGCATCCATCCTTTGTCTGCCCTAGGCGCTGCTGAAGGTGCTGTAGGGTGACTCATTAGATGTTCTTTAAGGCTGTGTGCCTTACCTATGCCAGTGCCAACATCATAAATAAGTACAATGGGGTCAGTTTTTCTCCATTAAAATCTCGGTCTGTGATGGGATGATTAATCAGAAATCTTCACATGCACTGTGTATGATGGAGACATTTATGTGAATGCATCTCAGCACCTGTTAAGCTCATTGATCTGTTGGTTGCAGCAGGTTGGGAGCTGCCCTGCCTGTTTCCTCCTCCCTAACTCTTCCATGGTGATATTAGTGCTTCGGGCCTTCCAGTGAGTGAGAAGATCAACAACATAGATGTCCTTGCATTTATCATGGAGATAACTTGCAAGAGAATGTGTCCTAAGCGTGCAAATTGCAGGGTCCTTGCTCCTCACTTGTGAATGAAAGTAGTGCTTGTCAACAAACTTGGATAACAACATCAACCTATTATAAGGCAAAGTAAAATATCCCCACAGCCATGAAGTGGTGTTAAATATAGTACAGTTTCTGAGCCAGCTTGTTCTCTGTGGCCTGCTAATTCTGCTGAGAGTCATCCAGCAATTGAAGCCTCACTCATTATGAAAATCATCATGGACAACATGTTATTCAGCTCTTATTTGAGTCCAGCCTTAGTGGCAAGTACCAGCTTGTGGCTCTGTCATTAATTAATGATGCTGAATATTAGGCATAAGTGAAATTTTGTAAATGACCTTTTGCGGAAATTATGTATAGAATCAAATAAATTACACATTCAGCATTTTTGCACTATTTTTTAGCAAGAAATGCATCCTCACATCTATATTGGACGCATGTTGTGCTGGAAAGTAGGAAAAAATCATGTAAGATGTGCAGAACAACCATCCATGTTTGGTTCATTTGCGATCTTCCCATGCTCCAAACATCAAATTTTTACCCGAAGTCTCGATTGTGTGATGTGAATAAAGGTATTATTTTGCCCATATCACATAATAATGTGAAATGCTAGAAATCAACAGTGGCGGCTCCTCCATTTGGGTGGAGGAGTGTTGCCCCCACCCCAGCAGCGGCAGCTGCAAAACCTTTACCAGAAAACCATCATAAACTTTGTTTATGATGGTTTTCTGGTAAAGGGGGCCGGCCACGGGGGTGACACGCACTGGGGTGGAGTGCACAGCACTCCCCCTAAGAGGGCATGTGTGTTTGGCCGGCCATCTCAGGCCAGCCAAACAGACATGCGCACAGGGCTCTCTCCAGCCTAGCAACACAGTTGCTGGGCTGGAGAGAGCCTGCACAGGCTCCCAGTCTGCCTGGGAGCATCCACCCTGGGCGCTCCCAGCCAATCCTGATGCTACTCTGAGCAGCGTACGGATTGGCGCAGGGCAGGCTGGGAGCCTGTCGCTGCAGTGCCAGCAAGGAAGCAGCAGAGCGCGGCGTCGGAGAAGGTAAGTGTTTTTTTAGTTATATGGTTATGGTTAATTTCCTTCCTATCCCACTACCCCCCCCCGCGTGCTGCCCCACCCCTCCTTAGAACGCGAGCCGCTATTGGTAATTACATGAGATTACGGCAACAGAAACAAAATTTCCTCAGTCCTACTGAATACCTTTCACTTCATGTCAACTCCTGCCTCCCATCACCTCGACCTTCCGGCCAGTTTTGAAATTGCCAAGCAAGGTATGAATAGTTGTTTAAATTCATGTGGAAGCAGAACTGAACATCGGCTGAATTTTTCCGACTAGTAATCAATACTGCTGAAGATATTTGTAACAGGCACTCATCTACCCGACAGTTTTCCGAAGCACCATCTTTTATTTCCATCATGAAACGATATGATCAGGAAAATTGTTGCACACTCAGAGGTCCCCCTAATTTGTCCTTTTTGATGTCATGACAATTTGGGTATGGGACTTTCCGAAAGTCAAGGTGTGATGGTTCCTAACTGAACAAACACAAGTTAGACCTGTCTCACTTCTAATGAAAATATTGGTTATAAGTTCATAGGTTCTTGCAGTGGTATATGCTTGACTCGATTGTCTCACGAAGGTTTCAAGTGCTAGTACTCCGCCGTTGAGAGTGAACCCCTAAGCTGTCTTTGCCAGTGAGAAGACGTATTCATGCTTTGTACATGTCCATAATAACGATTTTAGACCCTAACATATAACTCCCATGTTATATTACATCCTAATAAACACTCCTTCGTCTGTGGTTGTAAGACGTAATTAGTTTACTGGAACTGTGCTTTCATTCTAGCCAGAGAGTAGAAATCTGTGAAGAAACTGTTTTGTATTAATTTGTCTATCCTTTCCGGGAAACAGTTGTGGATTTAAGAAAGTAAGGGGGTGATGTAAGAGCCCCTAGTGCCTCATTGTGCCACATAATCACCATTTTTTTCTACGCTAATGTGGCCCAACAAGGCCAAAATCGCCTTGCAAAATTTATGCCAACGCCAAGTATAATGTACGCAAAAGGGGGGGAAGGGCGCAAAGAAATCTAACAGATTTCTTTTTGTCATTTTTTCTGCACTTTTAACACCTGCTCAGAGCAGGCTTTAAAAGGAGGCACACCATTGTTTACATTGGGCCTCAATGGGCTTTGCAGGATTAGTATCAACATTTTTGACACTAGTTCCCTAACTACCGCTATGGTGCGCCGTATCTTAGATATAGCGCACACATGGTGGCGTTAGTGGAGGAGCTAAGGGACGCAAGAAAAGTGGCGCTGCACCAGGTGCAGCACCACTTTTATTAAATCTGGCCTTAAATCATTAAGAAATTGTAGTTCTTTTAGTTGAAGGTGTCTCTTCAGTATATTTTTTCCCACACAACAGTAATATAACCTGATATTTGTGTTTATAGTTTTATTATCTGCAGTTATTCTCATCTGAAGAACAAGGAGAGAAGAGGGTAAAAGCAAAGTTAATCGAGGGAATAAGTAAACGTCTTTAAAATGTCCGTTTGGAAATAGGCAGAGAAGGAACAGAAACCATCAATTAAAAGAGATATTAGACAACGAACTTTAGGATTATAGAGTGATGACAAAGCATGGAGTTTACTTACTTATGTTGCGTTTTCACTATCTTATCTCACATATTTGTTGAATTAAGTTTCCAGAACACTGCTTTTACATCATTTAGAAACGTTTTATGACGTAAAACTGACTATACTACACCAGTGCAGCATAGCAAATCAGTTCTGTCACGGGTAGCAGAAAGCTTGTAAACCCCAAGACCTGTGTACTGAGGTGCTTCTACCTCACTAACACCGCCTACATGTTTTTATAAAGAAATACTTGGAAAATATATTAAGACCGTGCAAAGAGTGGAATCGGAGCACTGAAGCAAATATTTTGAGAAGGAGTCCGTTCTGCCTTTGAAAGGTAATGTGGGTAATTCTTTCGCATAATGTTCCTAATTAAAAGAAAAGAAGGACTTAAAAGCGTAAAAGTTTTATTAGGAAGCAGATTCTTAACACAAATCATTGTTTAAGCAATCCACGATGTTGTTTTACATATGTATAATGAATAAGTATGTCAATAGAGAGTAATTAGGATTTATATAGTCAGGCTGAGATGTTCTGAACTCTAATCTACCCTCAACAAATTGTGAAGAATACATTTTTCACTTATTTGTGAAAAGCTCATTTTGCGGGTATGCATTGACATGTTCCTGCATTTTTGGGAGCTCTGCACGCGGACAAATGTTTTTATCAGACAGCAGCCATTGAGCTTGGATTGTGCCCTGCATACACATAGAGCATTTCAGTGCTGACACATTGAGAAGCCTAGGCCCCCCTATGGAGCAGTATTGTTCCTGGCAGTGGCAAAGGGATGATGGGTAGAGTGGGGCATGGGAGATCAAGTTGGTACATGTGCTGACCCTCTCAGCATCAGCATGCATGAAAGACATTTTTGATGGTCAGAGTCCAGTCAGACTTAGCACGACTTGGCAAATAACTGCACGTCATGACTAATCCTATTTGGATCCTGGTGTGAATTTGCCAGCCTTCAATGAAGAGGCCATCTTGGATTGCAAACAACTAAAATTAAGTGAATTTGAGGCTTTACAGTTAATATTTGAAAGAATGAGGATCACTTTATGTTGGGTGAAAGCGCCCCCTGCATGTTAAACACGTGTCTACTCTGTCCTGCATGACCAGACTCCATGTTACACTAGAATCTTGATGTTTATTGTCCCACCATGCATGTTAATCTAACATATGCATTGAGGCCTAAGCCTGTCCACATTAATTCAAAGACACAGAACTTGTTCATGGAATGGATCACCTACTGTCCATGTTCTGAGCTTCTGAAATGAAGAGGTGGTCATAGTATTTCAATTTGTTCTAGCATATTAATATTGAATGGGTATTTTTCTGTGTCAAGCTGATTGTAGCCTAGCGACTCCACCAGTGAAACCTTTGGATTACATCTGACATCCAGAAACTTGCACTGACACTCCATGTAGAGTGTATGTATGTAAGGTGTGGATGGTATCAAAACTCCATGATGTGGAGAGAATCTGGTTGTTGGGACCAGGTGAATCGATTTTGGATAGCCCCTGGTTTGACATGGCACACGTTGGAGAATGGGATGCTGCTTACCCAGAGGTGGAAACATATGGTCTTCGTTTTTGGAACAGAAGAGCAGAGACACAGACACAGGAGTAAGGGAAGATGGAGACAGGGTTACTCTTAGATATCACACGAGGACCATTTATCAGGGCATTGGTAATCAGTCCTTCCTAAGCTCTGCCTGATGGTTGACTGTTGGAGAGAGTGGTGAGTCAGCTGATTCTGTTGTTAAGTGTGACTAAATTACGAAGCAGAAAGGGCATAATTGAGAGAAGTGATACAGAAAATAATTTTCCCTCTTTCATGCCTCCTCTGCCCTCTTAAAGATACACAACTGCAACCGATTTTTACATGAAATGTCTACTCTACCAGTAACCAAAAGGTGAAAGGTCTTCTTGCCAGGCCAACTACGTTCAGAGACTGTTAAAACACATATCTGCACTGGGCCATTAAAAAGTGCCTGTCCTTAGTTAAGGCTTAGAACTTTGTTTATGAAGGTAACAGCTTGTGCCTTTGAACACACTTTACAGATGTTGCTTCTTAATTTCTAATGAAATTCTTGTCACATTGCTTATAATATCCTTTATACCGAAACACCTCCCAGAGAGCGTGTTGAGGATGGCAGCTGGCATTCTCTTTTGGAGCTACACCTACCAACTATGAACCCCAACAGTTCGAGTTACAATGCAAAAGAGTATTAAAGGGCTTAATTTGTACCTTTAGTTGAGGATGGTGGGCACCAAAACTCATCTTTGCGGACTAGGACTTTTTTTTATCATCAGACTTTGGGCAAGAGAGAGACAGGTAGAAAGGAGAGAAAAGAAAAGAGAAAGGGGAGGTTAGGAAAACAGTGACAAATAGAGAAACCAGGATTGTAAATTAACCTGCAAGAGTGAAGTAAAAAAGGCAGAAATTAGTTTTAACTACAGGAGACAATTTAACACATCACTGATACAAATCAAAGCGTAAGTGTTCCATAGTCTCTCTCCTAAGTGATATATTATCATATACACTTATTGACTTATTTTTAAAGAAGTTTCATTATTATCAATGTGTTCGACCTGGCAGCCTTAGGGTGGTCTTCCCCCAAAAGTTTTGCCCGCCTTCCTCCGTTTCTGAATTCCTTTTTGTTGGCTTTAGGACTCTGTGCTCTTTACCACTGCTAACCAGTGCTAAAGTGCCTGTCCGTTTCTCCCTAAAAATGGTAAAATTGGCTCATACCCAATTGGTATATTTTAGTTACTTATCAGTACCTAGAAAAGTGCACTACAAATGCCAAAGGCTGGTAAATGAAATGGTTCCAGAGGGCCTGCAGCACTGATTGTGCCACCCACTTAAGTAACCCTTTAACCATGTTTCAGGTCTGCCATTGCAGAGTCTGTCTGTGCAGTTACACTGCCATGTCAACCAAGCAAGTCAAACCTCTTGCCAGACTTAAACCTTTCTTTTTTATACATATGCGTTATCCTTAAGGTTGTCCTTAAATGACTCACAGGGCAGGGTGCCATGTATTTAAAAGACAGAACATATATTTTTACGTTTTACATTTCCTGTTAGTGCAAACCACCCAGATTCGTTTTTCACTACTGCAAGGCCTATCTCTCCCATAGGATTACTTTATTACATTTTATATGTGTTATTCCTTATCTGCAAGAGATCAGTTTGCCAAGTTTGGTGTCTCCGAACCCACAATTTTAAATCACAATTTATGATGAAGTCAGATTTTAAATTGTAGTTCAGAAAATGCCTTTTGTTTTAAATGTTGGCACTTTCTTACTTTAGCCATGGTGCCTATGGCCTGCTCCAACACATGTCTGAGGTGGGGAGACAGCTGGACTTGTGCATTCCTTCTAGACAACCACACACAAAGGAACCTTGGGGGGACTGATAAGCCATCAACATCCTGATAGGCCATTCTGGGCAAGATGGGTGGGACGGACTGACACACCCAAAAGGGCAGTGCCTTGCCACATGTAAAGAGCTGCATACCCTCTGTAGTGGGTCTGGAGCCCTGACAGGAAGGGAGGGCCTCTGGGCACTTCAAAACTCCTTCTTTGAAGTCTCCTCCACTTTAGAGACACAACTAGGTCTAAGTACTGGACCTCTGACACCACCAACTTAGTACACTTCTTGACCTGTGGGTACTCTGCTAGGAAGAAGGAGTGCTGTGCTAGTACAAGGACTGCCACTCTATTGAACTGCTAGTCTGTTAGACGTCTGCTATGCTGAGCTGACCTGCTGCTCTCTTGCCTAGGAGTGAGAAGTAGTGGACCTGCATCTCTCAGTCCCAGAACCAAAGTGACTCTAAGGGCTTGCTGGCTTGCCTCCTGTACTGAAGTCCCAGGGACATCAAAGACTTCCATTCTATCTACAATCAGCACCTGGACTGTACTTGCTGCAAGTCTTGCTCTCCCAATAGGTGTCAACCCAGTTCAGGACCCTTCAAAATGAGCATAAAGTGCTGCATCTGCCAGAACCAGCGCATCACTGGTGTTGCACTGATTGGAACCAATGCATTGCCTACTGCGAGATCGGGATCGATGAATCACCACTGCTGTAGGGACCAGATGGACGCATTACACTAAGAAGTGCTGCATCTGCCCGGAACCACTGCTTCGGAATCAACCTATCGCCGCCACTGCATAGAGAAGATGAACGCATCGCCCCTCCAGTGTGGACTGACCTGGCACATCACATTCGGGACCGACGCACTCAGAACCAGTGCATCACACTCAGAACCGATGCATCATCGGCAATGCATGGAGAATTCTGGCCCAACCCCACAACTGCTTGGGGATTATCGACGCATCTCGTGCTGCAACAAGGATTAAGGTACTGTTGCTTAGTGGGCCCTAAATGGATCCTGTAGCCAGCCTGCATTCCATCACAGATAGCACAGTCACTTGTCTGTAAAGAGAGCTTACACAACCTTACCATTATAAAATTATCTGAATCACATAACTCAGTAACCAAATTTGCATCTTTTCAAGTTTGAAAACAAAAAGTACTGAACATGGATCATGGGCCCTCATTACAAGTGGTATGGCTGGGGATGTTCAAAATTTGATACCATGAAAGTCAGAATTTAAAAGGTGCAATAATTATTACCTGTTAGAAGTTTTACAATGGGACATAGAATGTGGATTTTGGTACTTTGTGCATCAAAATATGTATGTACCAATATTTACTGGACATTTTCCCCCAGGAAATTAGGACTGACTTGATGTGCCAAAATACAGATGTAGAAAATGGTAGGAATGCGGTATTTGTGTGCAGGGATTGGGTAAAAAAAAGCCTTGCTCATAATAAATAACATAGACCCCAATTCCCAAAAGAATGAGTAAATCTGCACCTGTATGAGGACACATACCTAGGGGTTCTGATTTACTGCACCGGGTGCCACTGACATTGTAAGCATTTTTGGTACCTCTGGCAATATATATATATTGGAGCCTCCTGTTTGGAACAACTTTAGATTTATTACCCCTTTTTGACTCATTGTGATACCAAACAGTATTGAGATATATGCTAAACATTCAGAAACTGGTAAAAGCAAACACAGCCAAAAGGGCAAGCCGGCTGGTGTTTGTCAGCTAAATACTACCACAATAAACCTACAGCTAGCCTTGATAAAGCCATTCCTTTTTGGGTTTTGATCCATATTTCTTTACTTGTAACATTTTATGTGGCATTCATTGTCTAACTATCTTGTTATTCCCAATGTACAAAAGTCATGCTGAGGGTGACATGTTGGAGGTATAGTGGACTAGTGCATAGTATTAAAATAAAACGTATGCATATAGCACTTGAAATTATAGCTTCAGTTGCTCAATATTTGAAATTAAAAATAAAATTATCTTCACAACTGGTGTTCTTCCTGAAACCGTGAAAATCAAAGCACTGCTCTGAGGATTTTCACCATTCATTGGTTAAGATTTAATACCTTTCCTAATTTCTCTTCCACTGCTTTGGAACTTTTCTCCTTGTTCATGTATGCATTTGAGTGGTTAAACCGTTATCTGTGACTGTGCTTTATAAGAGACATTGGATGGGTAGGATACAGAATATGAACGGAGACATAAGGAGAACCGTATAGCAAGAGACATGAGGAAGAGAGAGAAGGGAGTAGATATGCAGATTATGTAGAAAGATAAATGAGTTACGAACAGAAGTAAAGTAAGCAGAGAAAGGTGAGGTAGCTACAAGGAAAGATAAAGAGAGGTAGATGTAGGCAGGGAAAGATACGTAGTGAAATAAGTAAAGTTTTAAAGTGGGCTAGAGAGGCAGTGGGCGAGAGAGCTAGGATGAATGAAGCAAAAAGCGATGCAGATCAGAATAATGCAATACAGGTGTGGTAGAAGGAGGTAATGCAGAAAAAAAGGTGAATTAGAGTGGTAAAGGCAGTGAAAGACAGACAGAAAAAACTTGTAAAAAAACAAGTAGATGAAAAGTCAAGAGAGAAAGAAAAATTGGTTATAGAAACAGGCCTGGTAGCGAGACTAGTGAGGAAGAGAGACAGGTAGAGAAGAAGGTAGAGGATAGAGAGAGAAATGTGGGTAGAGCAAAAAGAGGACGTTAAGAAAGATACATGACAAAGAGAGATAACGTTTAAACACGGGTAAAGAGTTATCAGAGGAAAAGATAGTGAGGAAGCTAAATAAATGAAAGAAGTTGAGGGTGCTGGTAGAGGGATGAGATGAAATGGAGAAAGAGGTCGGAAGTAAGTTATGTGTGTTGTGTGTGAGAGATAGAGTCATAGAGAGGTTAGAGTCGATGATGGAGTATGAGTGGTAGAGGTAGAGAGACATAGGTAGTATAAAAGGGGTAGGAGCACCGAGCAGAGGTGGAATGAGAGAAAGGGGTGGTGAAGTAGTGAACTAATAGTGGGTTAACTTGAGAGGTTGGGTAGTGCTAGAGCAAGTGGGAGATGAGGTAGTAAGAATGATGTGAGGTAGAGAAACACATGAAGCAGAGAGAGAAAGAAAGTGCTGAGGTAGAGCAAGGGTTGTGAGAAAGAGGTAGATGTAGGGTAATAGAAACATGGAAATAGAAGGGCAACATAAAGATAGAGATGCATTCGCCCAAGAAGTGAAGCCGATGAAGCAGAAGTAAAGGCAGGTCAGACGGAAAAGTGCAGTGAGTTACAGAGCGAGGAATGAGGTAACGAGGACTGCGGTAAAGCCCGGGACTGAGCGTGTTAGAAAAAGAAAGGGTTCATGAATGAAAAGCAGAACCAGCTGAAGCATTTTGAGGTATATTTAGAGAGAGGTGAGGGAGAAGAGGTGAGGTGAGAGCTAGAGAGAATAAAGCTACACAGAAAAGTAGAGATGGAGAGCTTGATTGAGAGGACTCAGGTACAAGAGGTAAGGTGAAGTAAGGAAAGAGAAATGAAAGAGAGGGGTTATTTTTCAATTTAATTGCCACCGAATGCATGTGAGTGTTAGGGTTAAGGTTGTGCAGGCCAGACATGAATCCCAAGGGACACTCTTATTATTTATTTAGTGCAAAACAGTGTAACAAAATATTGCTGTACTGCAGTGCTCAGGAGTGTAATGCAGAGCAATATTTATTCAAAAATATCCTGTTGCTGTTTACCACTTGTGCACAAGCAGGCTGCCGAGCCCCATGCACAACCTTTGCACAATGATGCTGTGGTGTGCGCATGCTGTCTAGCATAGAATTTGTACTGAAAGAATATTGTTGCAGCACAAAATCTGACTATTCTTCAATAGTTAACACATTGTAAGTGTGCTGTACAATTTAGCACAAGTGCACTGTGTGGTATGTTTGGAGAAATTAAAAAACTTCTTCATGTTTGCCGTTGTTTTAATAAGCCGTTATTTCTTTTTATCCAAAACCCGATCTTAGTAGATGAGGTTTTGTATCAAGCTAATTTGCCCACCGTACACCCAAGTAATGCCTCTTGACGAAAAGTGGTGCAAAGCAGTGCACACCATTCTGCACCTTTGCAGCACAAAATATTTTTTGTGCTGGGAAGTAACTAACCTTGCAAGCGTTTGCACTGTTTACCATTTATTTGTGTGACTTTACCTCACGCCAAACCCTTAGAAAATCTGGCCCTGAGTTTTAGTTAAGCATGCTTAAATTAGAACAATATGCCAAATTTTATGAGCATAATTTTTATAGCAGGAATTTTTACTTTCTCATTTTCACTACCAAGGGGGCCCTTGGAAGGTGAGAGGCCCTAGGCAATTGCCCACTTTGCCCTTGCCTCAAACAGTTCTCTGCCATGTGCAGGTTTGCAGATGTACTACTAGTAATGTCATGTGACATAACATCCAGGTCCCTATTCCCCCTGCATATTTTATTGTAGAGCAGAGATTTAGACACAGGGCAAATAGAGCCCACTTGGCAAATTATAATTTTTTTGTCAGTGAGAAAACTACTTTTCTAAATTGAAAAAGCTTTTCTACTATGTCCCAAATAAGTCTGTGCGTGATCTCTTCCCCTTCTATTGTGCAATAGGAATTATTATGTCGACTGGCAGAAACAAATCGCCTAACGTTTTCAAAGCAGGAAAAGGCCACTGTGATTTTAAGACCGACCACGAACATACTACTGAGTCTGCGCTCCCAGGTTTACAAGGCTAACTAGGCCTTGATACGCCCACATCGCAGACCTTGTGTGTATTGCATGTTTTTCGCACTGAAGGAGAAGGAATCCACATTAGTAAAACCAACAATGCTTGCCGGAAGTCCGTTTGTGAATTCCTGGCAGGTGTAAGTAAGGCATTTTCAGCCGTGTACATATGTTCGCTGCTGAAAATACCCTTGGTGAATTGGGCCCTTAGATATTACTTTCAGAGTTTGTATGCTGTGGGTGAAGGGTTTAAGTTTCTAATTTGTGGGTATTGTTGTAATGTGCAAAATGTGTGGTGTCATGTAGGTGAGGTGTAATCTTTATTTCCAAAGGGACTCTGAGTGAACTATTATGCATCTGCAAGGCAATTTATAGAGGTATCTCAGTGGGTATCATATCATATCATGAAGAGGTTCTTAGAACCCTACAAGACTTAATTGTTTCAAGACACTGGCCACCAATACCTCTCCTAGGCACTGGACTGTAAGTGTTAAAAAAAAGCAAAGTTGCGTAACACAAAATTTCAAGGTATTTCCTGTAGGGAAAATTGGAAAATTACATACATTTCCATTGACATAACTACAGTTTAGCTCAAGCATAACTGAAAGATGTGCACTGCCACAGTGGCAAGAAGGAGAGGCCAAAGACATTTGCCACTCTCTTGGCTCGGGTAATTACATTAATGGCTACCTGGTAATTTGCCACTGACTCTTATATGTAAGATTCAAACCCTCTTCCGGTGTGTAAAGCTCTGACCAAAATTATGAAACTGGACTCAGTGGTGTGATAAACAGAAGTGCTAAATACATATGTTCCTGCGTTGCTGATGACATTTCAGGTCCCTGTAAAGGAATGCTCTGTTTTAGGAATATATTACATAGCTTTATGAATTTTATCATTGTGTTAAGCCACACCACATACAATCTGATAGAGACTTCTCGTTGCAGATTTCTTACCTTAGAATGTTGCCCAGGTGCCAGACTGGATCTGGAGATATGTCATCGAGCAGAGCCCCTGTGCACCTTCAGGTGGCATCGGTCAACTCCGAGATAGTCATTGGCGTTGTGGTTGCTGTGATGATGTCACAGTAGCATATTGGAGCCACCCCGTCGTACTGACTTTAGTTCTTTTCTTTCCGCGTTAGCCTACACGTAGATCCGGGAGAAGAGCTACCGCTGTTCATTTTTCGACTACTGCAACACTGTTGACAATTACTTTTTGACAAGTTTGGATGCGTCGAGGGATGACCCGGAAGCCCGGTTTTACACCCTGTGACTCCTGTCACCGAATGATGTCGGTGCCAGATCCACATCTTGTCTGCCTTTGGTGTCTAGGGCGCGACCACAACACAAAGTCGAGCTCTGAGTGTCGGGCCATGAACCCGAAGACTTTGAAGGAGCGGTCCCTAATGCTCATTGAGGCCAGGTGCTTAACTCCGCATTGCTCCCTGTCTTGTTCAAGAGGAAGGTCACAAGACCGCTCATGGAGTCATCATCAATCCTCCTCGTCCCATTCTAAGTCCTCTGGATGATTGGGTCACATGAAGAAGAAGTCAAAGCAGGCCAAATGTTCTTCGACTTCACCCTGTCGCTCGGACGAGGTGACACCAGAAGAGGGTCAATGCTCTAGGCTTCCATCTTTGGAGCCTGCGTCTGGGTCGGCTCCATGCCTTCTCGACTTTCTGGGAGCCAGTGCCACCCCAGCCCAATTGAAGAAGTTCTATGAGGCCGTGCACCTCATCTTTGGGCAGACTGACCCTTCCACGGCTAGTTTCTGCCTCGGCTCTGGGGGACACCTCCAGATCTGCTTTTGGATCTGTACCCATGCGGGTTGTGCCAACGCAACCTTTCCTGGCTTTGGGACAGATGTCAGTTGGGCCCAGAATTGTCATTGATCCTAAACTTATCCCCGATGACCCCAAGCTGGACCGGCACGCTCAACGCGATTCCATTTTCTATGGGCTCTCCTGCGGCCAGGGCAGATCCTGACCCTTCTTGCTATGGGTATGGATATGGGGATAGTGTACAGGGATCACTGAACCCTTTAAAATACCAGCTTGAACCTGACATGCGCTGGGTTCAGGATTTGGGTGACGCCAGCTGACTAGATACCTCTGCTAATGCTGCCATGCTTTCTCCCCATATTGTGGCTACGGAGGAGGGAGCTTCATACTCCATGGTGGTAAAAAAGGCTGCTGTGGTTTTGGACCTTGAGCTTCCTTCTGTGGAGGTCAGGACTAACCTCTCAACTGAGGCGCGTCAGCCTGGGGCTCCCAGTTCGGAACCCCTCCTATCCTTTAACGAAGCCCGTACAGACATCCTACCAGGTACCGGGTCCAATCCTAGCACAGGGGCTCTTGTGAATGGCCGAACCAAAATTCCTGACCCAACATCCTATGCCTGAGAGACTTGTGATCCTGGCTTCTTCTTCTTCTGGCGCATTTCCCTTCTGCTCCCCCAGATAGGGAATAAAAAGTTTGGATAACTTTGGGAAGAAACTGTTTTCTTCTGCCAGTCTAGTGCTGCGGTCCATGAACACCGCATGCCTTTTGGACCAATACTCCCATACTCTCTAGGATACAGTTGTGCAGGTGCTGCCTCGTGTCCCGGAGGAGGCCCGGGCAATCTCCCCCAAGCAGTTACTGATGGGAGAGATGCAGAAAAGGTCATGATTCATTATGGACTGGATACAACCGACTCACTAGATAGAAAGGTTGCATCGACAGTGGCCTTGAGGTGCCATGCCTGAGGACATCTGGCTTTTCAGGGGATGCCCAGCAATCACTAATGGACGTGCCCTTTGAGGGCATCCATCTCTTCTGAGAGAAAGCGGACTCAGCACTTGAGCGCCTTAAGGATTCCCGGGCTATGGATTGGTCCCGTGGCCTCGTAGCTGCTCCTCATCCTCCACAGTCTGCTTTTGCCCCTTTCATGGCTACGAAAGAGGCACCCAGCTGCGTCTATTTCCACCTGGCCACCTAGCCGCGCATGCTTCACACCCTCTGTGCAGCCGTGGACATGGGATCCCATGTGCTCGTGGATCAGGGAGCCAGTGGTCCACCCTGTCCACCCCCACCCCCTCTACTCTCTCCAAGCCTTCCTACTCCAATGGGACACCCTGGAGTAGTTGTCCACAGGATCCGCCATCACCTGCCCTACTGGGAATCCATCACCACAGACAGGTGGGTGTTGCAAATTGTCCAAAGGGGCTCCTCCCTCCCCTCCTACACTGCCACCATCATACGATCATCTGTCAAAGGATCATTTGGCCCATCTCCACGAGGAAGTCACAGCGCTCTTGGCCAAGCGATCCATAGAGAGAGTCCCTGTGCCAGAATTAGGTTGTGGTTGTTGTTCCCGCTACTTTCTGGTGCCCAAAAAGGACAAGAGCATATGCCCTATCTTAAATCTCCGGTCCCTCAATCTCTTCCTCAAAAAGGAGAAGTTCAAGATGCTAACTCTAGCATAGTTCCTGTCTGCCCTGGACACTGGAGGCTAAATGGTAGCATTGGGCTTACAGGATGCCTATTTCCACATTCCCGTCCTGCTGACCCACAGACGTTACTTGTGAATCGTGCAAGGTCATGAGCACTTTTAGTTCACCGTGCTCCCCTTTGGCCTTACCAGCACCCCTCGGATGTTCTCAAAAGTGATATTAGTGGTTGCAGCTCATCTGCGCATGTTAGGGGTTTCAGTCTTCCCCTACCTCAATGACTGGCTGCTAAAGGCGAACTCACCCCAGGCTGTCGTCTCCCACCTCCAGACTACGGCGAACCTCCTGCATTCACTGGGGTCACTATAAATGTGCCTAAGTCACACGTGACTCCCTCTCAGATGCTGCCTTTCATCTGAGCTGTTCTGGACACAGTGCAGTTTCAGGCTTATCCTCCAGAGAATTGAGTCCAGGATATTTGGGCTATGATTCTGATGTTTCAGCCTCTATCCTAGATTTTGGTGAGAATGACCCTGAGGCTGCTGGGCCTCATGTCCTCCTGCATCCTGCTGGTGCAACATGCCAGATGGCATATGCGGGCTCTGCAGTGAGACCTGATATTCTAGTAAGCGTAGCCTCAAGATACTCTCTCCGACATGGTCCAGATCTTTGAGGGGAATGCACTAGATCTGCAGACGTGGCTGTCGAATCCAGATTGGGTCAGCAGCAGATCTCTCTCCCTTTCCCAACCAGATCTCACAGTAGTGCAGATGCGTCGTTCCTGGGATGGGGCGGCCACATGGGAAAGGCGGAGATCAGATGCCTTTGGTTTCTGGCGGAGTCTGGGCTCCATATCAAACTTTTGGAGCTCTGAGCAATCCAACTTGCATTGACAGCATTGCTTCAATTTCTCAAAGGGAAAGTGGTGCAGGCGTTCACCGGCAACACCACCACCATGTGGTACTCCAACAAGCAGGGCAGAGTGGGGTTGTGGACCCTCTGTCAAGAGGCTCTTCACCTCTGGACATGGCTGGAATGTCAGGGCATTTCCCTGGTGGTTCAACATCTGGCGGGCTCCCTGTACGCCAGAGCAGCCGAACTCAGCCATTGATGCATATTCAATCATGAATAGTGTCTCCATCCAAAGGTGGCGCAGGGTCTCTTTCACCAGTGGGGAGAGCCTTAGTTAAATCTGTTCACCTCCCCAGAAAACATGCAGTGTCAGCTGTTTTGCACATTGAAGTTTCCCAGGCGGCACTTACTCGGCAACACTTTTCATCACAAGGAGAGCTCAGGCCTCTTGTACACCTTCCCGCTAATACCACTTCTGCCCAGAGTTCTGAAGAAGATCAGGCACGACCGGGCCCAAGAAATCCTGGTGGGAGGATCTTCTCTTACTGGAGCAGGGGAAGGTCCTTTACCCACACCTGTCCAGTCTCCACCTCCTTGTGAGGAGATTGAGCGGCGGCAGTTGACAGCTTTAGGACCTCCCGCCCTTAGTCTGTGATGTTATCATGGCAGGCAGGTGTCTCTACAAAACAGTAGACACCTGTCATTGGAACAACTTTGTGGCATGGTTTATCAACAAATCTGTTGATCCCCTTTCTGCACCTCTCTCAGAGGTTCTCCTCTTTATTCTTTCTCTCTCCCAACAGGGCCCTGCTCTTGGCACCCTTCACAAATTATTTATCTGCCGTCTCTGCCATTTTAAAGGCTGCCAGACCAAACTTCTCAATTCAAATCTCCAATTGTTGGGAGGTGTCAGAAGATTACCCGTAAAATCAAACTTCCACAGGAGCAGATGCCTTTCACCCAACTCCCTCCAATAGATGCATGCTCAGACTTTAACTGATTATCTGAATCCTGCATTCACTAGTTGGAAAGGGGAATGGGAATAGAAAAAGAGAGACCGCCTCCAGCTCCAACCTGTGTTTCCCACTTGAAGATAGGATATTCAGTGTGTGTCTCTGAAAAACCTGCACCTTTCTTCTTATTGGGATTTCTTTAAAGGAAGGACCTGCAGTCAGGTGATAAGAGCATAGATAAGTACATTCCTATTGCGCATTCAACTGTTCAGCCATTCACATTCACCCAATTCTATTGTTCTCCTGACCTGGATCTTTTGAGAGACAACCCTCTCTCTAAGAGAACAATGTTAACTAAATATCTTCTTTTCTCCAGGAGTCAGAGGTTTCCAAGGTTCTCTGGAGAACAGTTCAAAAGTTCACAAATATACAAACTACTAATGTATTTTGCTGGAAACGAAAACTCCTTCTCACGGTTCAGTTTTCTCAATCATAGTCTCTAGGAATTAGTGTGAGCACTGAGGTTTGTCTCTAAGACTAATAAGTCTCCAAAGCAAAGAGTTCTTAAATATATATATGTATATATATATATATTGGCAAGTCTGGAAATCATACAAAAGAATTCCTTACTGCAGATGCTTGAAGTTCTGTTAAGCCAAGACTAATTCTCCTCAGAAACCTGAGGTTCTTCAAAAGGGAAAAAGTACCTGGTGTGCACACCATAACAAGAAAAAGATTTATTTACTCAATACTGGAAGAATTCTCAATGAAACGAAGCGCCTTTAAGAACATTGCTCACTCTCCTCAGGATGACAGTTGAAGTGCAGGGCTCCCAGAGAGAAACAGCTGGAGGGAAACTTCAGCAAGAGACTAATGTAGAAACACTAGAGCTCTGACCTCACAAGGATTTGCGGCCATCGTCTTGAGTGGCAGTTAAACCTGAAGAACCTAGTTCTAAGAACAGCCTCCACAAGAGCCACCGGGAGTGAGGACGCCGCTGCAACCAACGTGGGTAAAAGAAAAAGAGGAATTGTTTTTGCTGAGGGAAGAACTTAACAATGCTGACAATAGTTTTCCTGACAACTTGGTCCCCACATACCTCATGTGTGCTCCTTTCGAGCCTCTTCACAACTGTCCCTTGTGGCTCTTGACCCTTAATACTGCCTTCTTGATTGCCATCACCTCTGCTCCCATAGTGAGTGAACTACCAACTCTCTCTTCAAAGCCACCAGTTCTAGTTGTCCATCCTGACAAAGTGGTGCTTCGTACCAGGGCTTCCTTCCTTCCCAAAGTGGTGACTTGTTCTTCACTTACCCAAATGCAGTTTGTGATGTTTTGGGCATCCTCCAATGCCATTCCTCACACCACACACACCTATTTCATCCAATTTAAAACATTAGTAGACCTAATTCCTCTTCTATCATTTTAATGTTGATGTGAAGCACCCAGATGGGACTTCACATCATCATCATAATCAAATTGTCTGTCACCAGTAAAAGTGTGCGTAGAACACAACTTAAGGACTTCAAGAAGTTTTGTGTACTTTTTCTAATTTAGCCAAATGGCAATACTTTTTCACTGAAGAAGTATTTGAAGAGACCATCTTCCTCAGGATTATATTTGTTTTTGTTTTTAAGTGACCCATAAAACTTTTTTGAGGGGAACTTCATAAAATCATATTTTGCCTGTCTTTCTTTAAAAATAATACAAACTAAGGATATGTTTATTCAGTTCCTTCTATTTTATAACACTTCACCCACTTTTTCTAACCTAAGTAAGTTAATGAGGCCTTCACAACTTTGCCACCCCCGCCCACCAGCACATGTGATTTTGTTAAATGAAATATTGGAATTGGTAGTAAACTGTTTTTTCAAGTGCCTACATAGTATCCATAATGAAGCCCACAATCACGTCTTTAAGAAACAGAGGTTGTGTGATTATAATTGAACCTATTCATTTTTTGACATTAGGTCAAATAAAGATTTACTCACGGACAAAATACTAGGGCAGGATTACGTGGATTGCATTGGTGTCAACTTGCACTAATTGTTGGAATGACTAAAAGATTAAAATAATTTTAAACTAGTATGTCAGTGTAATTGTTGTCTTTGAGTCTGTCAGGTAGTGTAAGTATCCGCACTATGTTTGACCGACATCAGTATAATCGAGGTCCACCCTTCCATGGATTAAGATAGCAGCCACCTAGTTGTTGGGCCATATTATCACAAAAGACTCTCCAAAACTGCTATATTTTCTGAGTATGGTAAGTGCTCCATCAGGAAAAATTGTATTTTGCCACATCCCTGCAGGGCATTTACAACACGGCCGGAGCCACACAGGCCATAAGCATACAAACATTACCACGCTTGCCCTGAACCACGCATGTGCCTGAATCACGCAAAAGCATGGTTAAGGCACCCATGCATTTGCGTGGTTCAGGAATACAGGAGGAACAGCAAGAAGAGGAATTTGACGGCCGGGTTAGTGGGGCTGGAGTGGGTGGAGGGATATTTATGGACAGGGTGAGGTAGGTTTTAGAGTTCAGGGCGGGGGTGGGGGGTGGGGGGTCGGGGTAGTTTTTAGAACAGGGTGAGGTATGTTTTAGGGTTCATGCCAGAGGGTGTTGGAATAGTTTTTAGGACAAGGCAGGATAGTTATAGCAAGTGAGCCCTTCATCCCTCCATAGCCCCCCTTTCACATACATGCATTTATTTTAAAGCGCTTCATTAATCCACTCAGCTGGCCACATTAAATATAGTTCTGTTCTTTACAGCAGGCATATTTACCCTCTACACTACTTTATGGCAAGTCTAAGCTGTTGCTAGCTAAAACTCCCATCTCCCATCTCTCCCTAGCAGGAATGTTCATTACAAGAAGTATTTTGATATTTTAATTGTTTCCTGAAGGATGGATGTACAAGGAATGTTTCAGCAGGTGCTTTTAAATTGCAAGTTTCGTAACTCATTTCTAAGCACAGTATCCCCAGGAGTTCATCCCAAAAATACAATTGAATTATTTAAAAAGAGAACAGTTATTGTCTAATTGGCAGTACTGCTATGTTTATTTTAAATGTAATACTGATTTAAAAACCTACTTTGTTGTGCATAAGATGTGCTGCTTACTAGGCAAAAAATGTATTTCCCAGAGTATCTCATGTAATTCTGTCCGCCCTGCTCCCAATGTCAGTATTTCCCTCCCACCTACGCTTCGCGCAGGACCCGCGAATTTCCGGAGCCGCCCAGGCACTAAGGTTAAAAAATGAATGAATTCACACTGCCGCACTTTTGAAATCCGCACGTAACTGCATATTTAATGGTAACCTGCCAAAGTGAGTAACTGCTAATTATGGAGTTTTAATTTACCACATTTCTACTAAGCCTTGGGGAACACTTCCCATTTAGTGCGCTCCTCCTTTATCCCTTTTTCCAGATGCGCATTATTGAGGAAGCTTCGGGGTTTTTTCATACACCTGAACCTGACATCTTCTATGGAGCTGATATTAACAACCACTCAGAGTGTAATCCGTGGGTATACTGTTGTGTTTTTTTAATTTAATGCTATGGCCCTACATGGGAATTCTCATGGTCTGGTACAGTGTCATACTTTTATGATGGAGGCAATTTCCCATAGGTTTCACACTTCTTCCAAATACATCAGAGAAGTATTAACTTTTCACTGTCAGTGCTTCTTTGCGGTTTTGCCAATCTGGCAAAAATGTTTGTGGAAACTCAATTTGTGAATATGTCGTACACATCGGAAAAAAATCAGCAAATGTTTTGGGTGTAGGAAACATTTCTGTAAATCTAGGTTGTTCTCAAGAGACGGGGCAACCACTAAAGATTCGAATGCTAGTTGGCCGTAAATGCACTTTTTATAACAGCCTGCTCTGCACCAAACTTTCTAAATACTCAAAATCAAGATGCATATTGCGGATGCTGTGCAGCATCAATAAACAAAAAAGAAGAGAACGAATGAAGATGCAGCTGTTGTTGCCGGTGACATTATTCTGTGGGTGTGTGAATGTGTTACCATGAATAAGCCTACACACGCATTAATACAGAATGGCGCAGGTGTAATAAAAGGGCTTTTATTGTAGTGAAGTGCCAGGCAGCTAATGAGAGTTACGGGATCCTTCAAAAATGCAGGTTAAAAAAATGGAAATGTCTGTGAAAGGGTATGGCAACAATGGGGGAGCAGATGGTGGGGAGCAAGAAGGAATGGACTGGGAGAAAAAATAAAAACAATTCTGGGTGTGGGAGAAGGAATAAAGGAGGAGAAAGCAGCACATGATGCAGAGAACCAGATGCATGGAGTCCAGGGAGAAGCACACCGGAGTGAGAACTAGAAAGTACATGCACTCTCATGAAGTACTTAGTGAAAAAGAAAAATGTAGTATCCTAAACGTGGGTAGTTGAATGATGGAAGTCAGTCAAAAAGATTGTATGAGGCTATGCTCCAGGGGAAGGACAGACACAAAAAGAGGAAGGAAAATGAAGTACAGCCATTGAATAAGAAGCAGGCAGATTAAAGTTACAATAAATTCAACCAATGGAAGCCGTTGGCGGGCTCTAGGCCCACTATAACTTCTTAGTATAGCCCACAAAACACAGACGGCTAAAAGCTGTCTAATAGGTGAGACCTAAAGTGCCATTTTGCAAGAGTTGGCCATTTCAAATATGGGTAAAGAATTGAAGCATTATAAACATAAATTATTAGTGCAAAACTGCAGCAGTAGCTTGGTTCTAGGATTTGCACAACACATAAAACTTGAGATTGTTCCATGATGTCAATAAATTCTCAGCATGCAAGTGACTGTTGAGTAAGATGGTAAATATGTTACTCAAGTCAGATTTCAAACGATTGCAGCATTTTAAGAAAATGTAACTGAAGTGATGTATGAATCATTGTAATTTAGGAGCTGAACATGTCTCTGATATTTAAATGTGAATTTTAGAACTCTATCCGGTCAGTCAGTACCTTGGCAAAAAATGTAGACATACAAGCTTGAGTTTTCCCACCTCACAAACAGTGCTTAATTTGAGCAATGGTTGTAGGTAGGTAGTGGGCACCAGTACTCTTTTTCATCAGAATTTGACCCAGAGAAAGACAGAGAAAAGGTGAAAACTGAGAAAGTAGAAAGAATGAAAGAAGAAGAAAGCAGTGAAATAAGGAGAAAGTAGGGATGAAATGAACCTCCAGGAGTGGAACATAGAGATAAATAGTGTGGGTGGCTGAAGAAAAAGGCAGCAGTCTGCGGCTGCAAACTCCTTAGAAAAACATTGGCCATGCACACTTAGTTTTATTTTCCAAATTAAGCACTGCTCACAGTGCAAATGCTTGATTTAGAGACGTGCTCTGAGAAACCATGGGACAACGTAGACTCTTCAGCGAGCAGAACTGAATTCAACCTGTGACAGCTATCCAGATTAGTATTGATTATTTGTTAATGGTGTTAAAAAAGGCCAACCTTGGCATTCAAATAGTAATTGAATCTGCTGTGTGAGTATCCTGCTGAATTCTTCATTCTGTGAAAACATTTATATTAGAACCCGCCTTCATGGTCTGTGTGTGCCAGATTCAGAAACGTTCATGTGGAGTATAAGCATTCTAAGATTTGTTTTGTTCGTCGGGCTACTGTCAATTAACACAACTCTTACACTTTGAATAACATTAATGTTTGTCAACATGTAACATAAAACTCCAAAAATACCTTGAAGGATCAATAAACAGATTTTGCTATGCTACCTTATGTTATTAACATTTTCTAAAACTCACAAATCATTCTGCGACCTTTTCCAGAACACACATATCACTCAAAGGGTCTGTTGTTGCTAGTGTTAGCGCTTTTCTCATGCACATTGGGGAACTGTAAAGCACTGTAAAGGACCAGGAGCAGTGTTAATCCCTTACGGATTTTGGTGTTTCACACCTGGGCTGGTTAAATGCATTCAATATTATGCAAACCACATTAGGCTCCAAAGAAATTACAGAGAATATTCTAGTATTAAACCATCAAGATTTATTAAACGTTATTGGTTTACAAGAAGCAAAACTCAGGTTAGCAGCAATTTATAATCAAAATAGGTATGCTTCAATTAATAGGCAATCAAATTAGATCAACTCTTATGAAGCAGAGGATGAACCGTCATGTGGTTCCCCTCAGCAAGTAAGACAAAGAGAAAGTCAGCCCTCTCTCTGAGGCAGCACAACATAAATCTCCTGCTCTGGTCCCCTGTTCTATTCTGCTCTAACCTGCTCTAAAACACACTTACTCTAATAATTTACCCAACTACACACAGTCCTCAAGGTACTGTTCAATCAGGTTACAGCAAAATGATACAAAATGATACAATTACATACTCAACAGGTTTCTCAAGTTTTCTCACAAAAATGTCTTCTCTCTGTGTCTTTCAAACTTACTCGATCTGTAACAAGATAAGTTAAACAACATCCAATGGTATCTGTTAAACAATATATATATATTTCTCTCACGGGAAAGAAGAATATGAAAGAAGAAAAATTACATTCTGTTTGATAACATTAGAACTCTATTGCTAAGGAATAAAATCTTCATGTGTCACAAAGAAAAGATGGCAATCAACATCAACATTAACTCAGTTTGGCATTTAGGTCTACATTAACTATGTTCAACTTAAACGTGAATAAACATAATTTCTCTCTACATTAGCACTGGTGTGACACTGCTGTCATGTAAAACATGTAATCAGTGCTTAATAAATTTGTAAAAAAACAAATGAATGCAGTGCCCTGAGCTCTGCTCAGCAGCCAATATCCAGTGAAGTTATATGCAGCAAGCCTAATACAAAGGCTATATGGCCTTAAATCCATCTCTTGCCTTTTTATTCAACTGCCAGACACCCCTCCCCCTGATCAAACTCTTGCAGGATCCTTCCTTCTTCCTTTGTGACATTCAATTCATTTGTTTTTCCCTCTCTTACTCTTGATACATGTTTGATGAGGAAAAATAAGTTCTCACCCAAAAATGAGTGCCAATGCCCAGCACCAGCAACCACAGGCTCAAATAAAACACTTCATTTAATTTAAAACTTCATCACTACGTAGGCCCACCCTCTCCAACACCAAATATCACCATCAAAATGGAGTGGTAGGGCTTTCTCCATTGCTAACACTAAATTATGGAACTCACTCCCCTTGTCCCTATGGTGTGTACCTAATTTCCTGAGAGTCAGAAAACACTTAATACCTGGGTCCAAGATGATTACAACAAACCTTCTACACAGTCTCAGTGAAGGTGTTTTTAGCACCTAGATATAGTGGGCACAGAGGATCTGAGATGCTTGTAGTTTGGACAGTATATGAAATGTAATGCAATACAAACAACCCATGACAGAGGAGACTAGGAGAAGCACAGGCCAGCTTTGCAGCCTAACACTGAATACTGCCAACAGCAACCAGACCCATTTTACCTTTTAGAATGCAACAATGTATTATGCAACAAACACAAAAGAAACATTCCTCAATACATTAAACTATAGCATAGTGTGCACACTTTCCCTTTATTTAGAAAACAAGTACATATAATAAAAATGTAAAATCAGAGATTTAATTCCCAATTTTGACAAACATTTTTTACAAGTTTAACTGTGAACCACTAAATTCCCTACAATTGCTGGCAATCTTTCCATAATAACTTCACTTACAGTGCCCTGATCATCATGAGAATTCTGCAGCAACGCAGAGTTAGACCCACCAGCAATATCCAAATGATGACCTCCCACCTAATTGTCAGCAGCACTAGATAAGCCCAAATCAGTACTCAACATAGAATCATTAATGCTTTCATTCTCACATTTTTAGTATATTTTAGCCTGTAAGCTGGTGATGAGAATCAATTGGTTCTTGTTCTACCATCCTTTTCTAGGCAACAACACCAAGTGCTTATCAACTTTTAAGACCTGCACAGAAGAGAAGGGGTTTGGTTTACCTTTTTTCATCTTAGTAGGTTTTTTGATTAATAAAAAAAAAACACCAATAAGAAAATCAATATTTTTGACATGTTTTGTGTTTCTCTGTAAAGACTATTTTTTACTGACCCTGTCACCTATCTCTTTCAAAGAAGAGGCTGATTGCTCATTTTGTGACTGACATAACCAGATAGGAACCAAATTAGATTTAGGATTTCCACCCCTCATACGTGTCAATGGAGAAATTCCTGTGGGGAATGGGGAGTGGTGAAGTAAGCCCATATTTTCTCTTTAAGAAAGGAATTGATATTCAAACAAGAAGTTAATGCATTCTGAATTCCCTCTTTAAGGAACTGATTAGTCCTCTCAACCAAATCATTTGCTGCAGGACTATACAAGGTCATGTGGAGATGTTTGACATTTTGTGAGTCAAAAAGTGATTTCATCTCTTTAGAGACATAGGGGGTCATTCCTACCCTGGCGGTCCGAGACCGCCAGGGTAGGGGACCGCGGATGCACCGCCAACAGGCTGGCGGTGCATCCAGGCCCATTCTGACCGCGGCAGTGAAGCCGCGGTCAGAAAAGGGAAACCGGCGGTTTCCCGCCGGTTTTCCCCTGGGCCGCAGAATCCTCCATGGCGGCGCTGCAGGCAGCGCCGGGGATTCTGACCCCCTTCCCGCCAGCCTGGTTCTGGCGGTTTTCACCGCCAGAACCAGGCTGGCGGGAACGGGTGTCGTGGGGCCGCTGCAGTGCCCATGCCAATGGCATGGGCACTGCAGGGGCCCCCTAACAGGGCCCCACATTGATTTCCAGTGTCTGCATAGCAGACACTGGAAATCGCGACGGGTGCAACTGCACCCGTCGCACAAAAGCAACTCCGCCGGCTCCATTCGGAGCCGGCTTCATCGTTGCTGTGGGTTTCCCGCTGGGCGGGCGGGCGGCCTTTTGGCGGTCGCCCGCCCGCCCAGCGGGAAAGCCAGAATGACCGCTGCGGTCTTTTGACCGCGGTACGGTCTTCTGGCGGTTCCCGCTTGGCGGGCGGCGACCGCCGCCCGACAAACTAGGAATCACCACCATAATGTGAATCATTGTCTGTGGCTTTTTCTTTCAGAGGGCTTTAAAAAAGAAACACTTCTTCTTAGAAACAAGTAACAATTTTTTAATACAGTGAATCTACGAAAGCACAAGTAATCCATTTAGAGAAATAGTCACTCAGCACAATCAAAAAACAACAATCTGAAGATAAAAGTTAGAAAGGTCCTGAGAAATCCTAAGCCAACTTGTCTCAAGGACCTTCAGGTAAAGGAACAGGAAACAAAGGCATTTTATTGGTTTTCAAATGTTTGTCTGATACAACGCTCTGTAAGCACATATCAGTTAGGGATCCAACATGATTATCCATTTTGGGCCACCAATAGAATTATCTCAGTCCCTTGCACATGGGGGAAACTTCCAAATGCCCTCCGTATCCTACTCCAATAATCTTTTCACAGAGACCTAGAGTAGGTACAAACAACCCACCTCTAGAGCAGATATCATTCTTTTTGGTAATTCATTTGAAAATTATTTAACTTGTGGCCACCCTGTCCATATGTGCAGGAGACCTTTCTTCAGAGTAGAATCCTGACTCATGGCTACCTCCCAGTCAGTTTCCGATATAGGTCCATTTGTACCATGCACAGCATCAATAGTATCAATAGTGGCAACAACACATTCTGAATCATCCTGCTCCATGTTATCCTGCTCAGATAGTGGTAAATGTAACAAAGACAGACAGTCTACTCAAAAAAATCCCCCCCCCCTTGAGTGTATTTTAAGTACATGTCATAATCTTGTTATTTAGAACGAAGACAACCAATCTTGTGGAAGCCTCTCCCAGCCTATTGCCAGAGGTTTCTGGTCTGTGAACAGATCAGATGGTTTGCCTCAAATATAAGCCTTAAATGTCTGTCTGGCCCAAACACAAGCTAGGGCCTCACGTTTGATAGCACTGTACTTTGTTTGTGCATCATGAAGTGTCCTTGAGGCAAATGCTATGACTACCTCTTTGCCTCCATCAAATTGGTCACATATGGATCCAATACCCTTTAAAATGGCATCCACTGAGATGAAACACTTACTATGGGGATTGTAAAGTTTAAGTGCAGGAGCAATAATCACCATTTTTTATATCACTAAATGCTTCATTGATTTAATTTGTTCATACACATGTTACCCCCTTGCAGAATAAATTCCTTATTGATTGAATAAGTATTGCATACTCTGGGATGGAGCAAGCATAATACTCACACAACCCTAACAATGAATGCAAAGAGTCTTTATCATAAGGTAGTGGAGCTCTCTGAATGGCATTTAGGTTGCCGGAACTTGGGTTTGATGCCCTCTGCAGTAAGGTTATGCAATAATTAATCCACTTTTTGCACCAACAAATTAAATCTTTCTTGTCTAACTATCATCCCTATTTCTCTAAGTATGTCTACTAATTTATCTAGGACCATGACACTCCTTTGCCCTTAGTGAAAATTAGCATATAATCCTCAAATGAAAGTGTGCAGTCCAATTCACCAATGAGCATATTCATAATCTTCATCATATTTAAATGCTCCATGAGGCATGAGAACATTTGTTAAATCCGGAGATCATTTACTCTGGGCCACCTGGCAATAAATACTTGCACAATGTATATGCACACTCACCTAATTTTGCAGGTTGTAATATAAAATACTTACAATATGCTGATGATACCATTCTCCTTAGCCACACGCCAATAGGTCTACAATGGTTAATAGAGTCTTTTTATAATTACATTACAGTGAACTGCTTAAAGATGAACATAAAGAAAATCTAAATAATGTTAATTGGCCCATCCAAACCAAGACCATGAGAATGGAAAGTATGCGGAATGGCAATTGCATCAGTCTGGTCCTATAAATACCAAGGTATCACATTTGATGACAGATTGCCTTTTAAGTGCCATTTTAACCACTGAAGGACTAAAACAGCCTAGCTTATCTTTGCTTTTAGAACCTTGTGTAACAAACTATCATGTCCTGGCCATGAGCATTTAGTAAAAATCATGAAATATTTAGGAACTGTTGAGTCTTATAAACTTGTAGCTCGAAAACGGTAACAAATAATGGTTGCATGAAGTAATCTTGTACAAACTGTAGTGGCTGAACAAACAAGCACAGTTGATAATGGTAATAAGGAATGGTTGCATTGAATAATCTGTAGCAAACTGCAGTGGTTAAACAAACTAGTAAACCTGATCTTTTCACCAATTCTGTACAACAAAAGATTATGGCCCTCATTTCCACCTCTGTGGTCTTTTTGAAAGACCGCCGAGGTACTGCCGTGCTGAAGACTGCCAGTGCAGGTGGTTTTCCGCGCAGCGTATTATGACTGCTGGCAGCCCTCTGTCCTTTTTTGGATGGAGAGCCGCCAGCAGCCATACTGGCGGTTGGCAGGGAAGTGGAGGTCCATGATTTGGCGTGGCGGTGTTCTGGTGACAGGGTGCTAGCGGTGGAGCAGCCCCCATGGATCCCGTTCCATCCACGAGGATCACTGGACCAGGTAAGGTGATCGTCCGTTATGGGAGGGGGTGGGGGATGTTGTGTGTTGTGTGTGTGCATGGGGGTGTGAGTGTGTAGAGGGGGTGTGTTGGTGTGTGTATGCATGCGGGGTGTTGTGTGTTTGGGAATGTGTGCGTTTCTGTCTGTATGTCTGTGAGTATGTGTGCATGTATGTCTGTATGTATGTGTGCGTGTATGACTGTGTGTGTCTGTTGGAATGTTTGTTAGTATGTATGCGGGTATGTGTGGTGGTAGTGTCTGTGTGCTTGTAGAGGGGTGTGTGTCGATGTTGGGGGGGTGGGGAGGGGGGTCCTACCACCTTTGGGGGGTGATAGGGGGGTCAGGGTGTGGAGGGAGGACACTGGGTTGGGGAGAGGAGTGGGGGAGACCCCTATCAGTGCCAGGGAAGGAATTCCCTGGCACTGATAGTGCCTGCCGCCATGGATTTTGTGGCGGTACAAAACCCCACGAAATCCATGGCGGCATGCAGGGTCGTGATGCCGCCGGCGGTGTTGTGACATCCGCTGGTCTGGAGACCAAAGTCTCCAGCCCAGCAGTCGTTACCTCCCTGGCGTTCGGAGTGGAGAAATGGCAGTCACCGCCATATTTTTTTTTCGCCGACCTGTTGGCGGTATTACCGCCATTTCTCCACTGATTGCCAGGGTTATAATGAGGGCCTATGTTTTAGTATGGCTCGTAACCATCAAAGCACTTTTGTACTATTTGACATTAACCTTCACACAATGATAAATAATGTTTTTAGAGTTGAAACTTTATTGAATTGCAAATGGTTTTTAGCAAACTGTTATACATTATTCTACTTTTAATAAAGTATTGTTGTGTAAAAGCTGTATTAATGCTTCACATACATTGTAATGATTTGTATTAATCATTTAATAAACTTACCATACCTGGTGATAAGCATAGGGAAGTTCGATAGCTGAAACATACTTTGCCTCACCAATGTTAGCTAACATCTCTCGGATATTTGGAAGGGGATGGCAGTCAACAACAATTTTATTTATTTAGAGACTGTAACTCCACAAATAACCTTAGCTCACCTGACGTTTTCTTGGTTAGAACAACTGGGGAGACCCATTCTGAAAATGCTCTCTAGGCACGACTTATTAAGTAGAACTTTGATTTCTTTACATTAATGACAGGACAGACATCCTTCTTTAACTTGAAACAGTGTTAAAATTCTATGACATTAGCAATCTCATCTTTGAGCACACTAGGAAATTTGGTGGTCATGGTCTGTAGAATATTCTCTTCATTTTTGGGGGAAAATCAGGTAACTCTCCAAGTCCAATTGGTTCTTTATGGTCAGGATGAAATATAATACCAAATTTGGCTCATTTCCTGCATCCCACAGTATCACATCCTCAGCGAGCCACATGCACAGTAGTAGAATTGTTTCTTCCTAGACACTCCAAAGATCCGTTAAAGAAACCCAGAAGGTCAAAATCAGACACTGCCAGATCCAATGACGTCAGGAGAGAGGTAGTCCCACCACCCTTACTGCCACAGCAACAACAAACTGCCCAACAAAGTATGACCCACGAACCACCACAGCGGTCCATCAATGGTGGTCACCCATTGGTGTTGCGGACCACCGCGGTCAATTTAGCCACTCCACAACAACAGAAGCCAACATTAGCCAAATTGAAAAACTCACACCTTAGTCATACATATACATCGTACACACCCACCAACAGCACTATAAAACACCTCCCCACCCAACCCACAATTCCTTGCAAATGCACAACATCTGCTACACGTTGCCAGCCCACATATCCCTAGAACTGCACACACAAACCACAGCCACCTATACATCCTTCACACATCACATACCACACATCATACCTCTATACCGAACACACAAAACACCACTGCAGTCAATCACTACTTGTCACAGTGTCCTTTCCTAGCGATCTGCATGGTGTTGAACAAAAGGCCCACCTCCCGGTGTCACCAACTCAGAAAGCTATTACAGCACAGAGTTATGATGAAGCCAGGCAGGGGGAAGGGAATTAGGGTAGGGAACTGCAGGGAGAGAGATCTGAAAAGAAACAGTTAGAACAAATATGCATACACTCATTCATAGCAGTATAACTCATCAATAGACTCTGGAATAAGGGCATCTCCGTGATACCAGATTGAGACCCCTTTTGTGAAATGAGGGCAAAGCCCCTTCTTAGAATCATGGAACAAGAACAAACTACAACCTCTGAACCAAGAGATGGCAAGAGCTTTGGACTATGGTCATACTCTGAATATCAATCCTGTAACAACTATGCATTCAATGTTTGATCACAGCCTAGACATTCTCAAAGACTTAAATATGTACCTCACAGATTATGCTTTCCAAAAAACAATGAAACTATGATTTGCTTATCTCCAAAATGCTTTCACATTTACTATCTAGGCCTGGAAGTTTTACTCATTGAACTTGAAGTGCTTTGTTCGTTGGGCAGAAGTGCCTTGTTTGTTGTTCATGAAGCACTTTGATTATTATACATGAAGCGTTTTATTCATTATGCCAGAAAGTGCTTTTACTTGTCTTGTCTGAAGCGCTTCACTCGTTATGCTCTAAGGGCGCCTTACTCATGTGGCCTGAATCACTTTGATTGTCGTGCCAAGGGCGTTTTACTCATGTGGACTGAAGCGCTTTGATTGCCGTGCCAAGGGCGCTTTACTCATGTGGACTGAAGCACTTTGATTGCCGTGCCAAGGGTGCTTTACTCACGTGGACTGAAGCGCTTTGATTGCCATGCCAAGGGCGCTTTACTCATGTGGACTGAAGCGCTTTGATTTCCGTGCCAAGGGCGTTTTACTCATGTGGCCTGGAGCGCTTTGATTGCCGAGCCAAAGGCGCTTTACTTATGTGGACTGAAGCGCTTAGATTGCTGTGCCAAGGGCGATTTACATGTGTGGCCTGAAGCGATTTGCTGGTTGTACTAAGGGGCACTTTTACTACTGTGATCCGAAGCGCTTTACCTTTGGAGGTAACAACTCCCTTCAAGATTGGACTCATCAAGACCTTACCGCTACGAGTACGACCTACTCGTATCTAAATTCACCATGGAAACAAGGATAATCCGATTTGCTGTCAATCTGCCATGCAGGAAATCTGCTCTTCTTCTGAGGAACCCCCACGAGGTCTGACTGCATCGAAGTCTTCAAAACAGTGAGCAATGTGCTTGGGTGTGGCAGGGCTTTATAGGCCTGCCACACACCGAAATGGCTGCTGCCTCTAAAAACATGGGAATTGAAGTCCCTTCATAGAATAGCACTGACAAGTGCATCTTGTGCACCAATGTCCTGACCCTGTAGCTACATGAGCTTTACCACAGGGCAGACAATGCTGATGACCACGTTTAGAACAGGAGGGATGACAAGTGGTGCGCATGAAGCGCCGCAAATACGTGCAGCGGAGTTTCGGGCGGGACTTGGACCGCCCACAGCCTTATTCCTGACACTACTTTACAGAATCCCACATGTTCACACACCCTGCACCCCCACCAAACACCCCGCCCTCTGCACAACACACAAACTACACCCACTACACAATCAGCATGTCCCCACAAAAGCACCCCGTTTCACTGATGATGAGTTATGGGTCATGGTAGACAAAATCGCCAGGGTAGAGCCACAGCTGTTCAGTGCACAGGTGCAGCAGATATCCACTGCAAGGAAAATTGAATTATGGCAGAGAATCGTAGGCAATGTGAACTCCGTGGGAACCTCTCCACGCACAAGGGACGACATAAAGAAGAGGTGGAACGACCTATGGGGTAAGGTGTGTGCAATGGGATTCAGGCACCACATTGCCGTCATGAATACTGGCGGTGGACTCCCACCTTCTCCCCCACATTTGACATCGTGGGTAGAGAAAGTCTTGGCTATCCTGCATCCTAAGGGCCTCACTGGAATATCTGGAGGGCTGGACACTGGTAAGTCACCCATACTTCTCTACCACCATGTACACCTGCATGGCATGTCTCCCCTCACCCAATCTCCCTTCAACCCACTCCATCCCAAACTCATACCCACCCCCTTAGTCGCGCTTATCAATTTCTCTTGCATGCCCAACACATTAAAATAACACCTCTCCAAGGTCATCATTCTCACACCTAATAATGCATGGTTAGCATGAAGCACTACCAGCCCCACAATAATAGTCAGTCTATGCCTCAGTAGGCAGTATTGTTGGCAATGTTCTACAGTTCTGCATTGCAATGGTGAGTGGTATGTACAATTGGTATAAATTATTTGCTAGGATTTCTACATTAGTAAGGGCCTACATCCTGACTCTCCAGTGTGGGAGTAATACTCTGATATCCACTATCTAAGTGGTATTCTTGGCACTTGCAAGTTGTTCAGTCTCTGTAATGGAGTAAGTGTAGAGCGTAGCTGTTCCTTCGTCGACAAGCAGACATGGATTAGTGTCTCTTAATAGTTGTTAAGATATCCAAGTACAGTGTTTCTTATGGAGGATGATTGTTTCTTCAGATTACATGTTCAGCTGTTGTTCCCAGGCAATGGTGCGGTCTTGTGGTTGTCACTGAATAGTGTAATTTACCAGTGCGACATTATAATGTGTATGCCATATGTGCTGTTTTTGCTGTAATTGACCCTGTGCTCCCTATCTTTCTCCCCCACCCTCCCTCCTTTTCTTTTTCTGTCCTTGTGTGCATTAGCATCATCTGGTGAAGGAGCAGGGGCACCGGCGAGTAGGGGAGCTGCAGCCCATGGGACCCAGGAGGCAGTGTCCAGTGACGCCGAGGGGACCAGTGGGTTGAGGGGCAATAGGAGCACCACAGGGGAGGCAGGAGCTGCTACAACTGATTCTGATTCCTCCTACAATGGGAGCTCCCTGGTGGTGGCGGATCCCATCTTCCACCACCCCCGTTTCAGCACCACCCTTCCAGTGGCCCCCCACCCAGTTGCCCCTGCCCGCTCATACAGGAGGGTGGGCATCTCCTTCACCGCAGGCACCTCAGCCCCTGCCCCAGTCAGCCCTGCTGCCCTCACTGAGGAGGCTATTGACCTCCTGAGATCAATCTCTGTAGGGCAGTCAACCATAGCAAATGCCATCCAGGGGCTGGCATCCCAGTGCCTACCTGGGGGGCATTCACATTGGCTTGGCTGGTCTACAAAGATTGTTTCAGGCTCTGGCCTCCTCTTTGATGGCAGCCAGTGTCCCTAGTTCTTCCGTCCCCCCTCCAACTACCGGTACCCACTCCCAGTCCCCTCCTTCCCCACCCATCCCAAGCACACAATCAGATGAGCATGCACTCAAAACAACAGATAGGACTTGCTAAGACATGCACAAGCACCACAGATCACACCACAAACATACACACAGCTAACACACAGAAGCACATACAACAGCCACTACCTCCACTATCTCCCATCCACCTTCTCCTTCACAGTCACATCAGGACTCACACCTGCAAGCACTCCATCCTCAGTCCCAGATCCTGCCACCTGTTCAGCCATGCCCACAGTCACCACAACCTCAGACATGCAGACTAGCACCCCATTCACCTCATGGGCAGTCACCCTCCATCACAACCACATGCAGCAGACCCACCTTACTTGCAGACACCACCCCAACATACATTCACACAACCTGTGTGTCCTGTCTCTCCCTCTCTCCCCTCTCTTCCCAAAACACATAAACGCTCCCACTCGAAAACTCAACAGTCATCCACCTCACACAAGCACACTTTGCATGCACCTACAACTAAGTCCAGCACACCTACACGTCCTACGACCACTCCCTCTACCTCCACTCCCATACCTGCTCCCACAGTCCACCCAAATGTACCTAAAAATGTTTCCTTGCCCATCTTGACCTCTTCCCTCCTCCTGCCCCACCCTGTGTTGTCCCTAAACATCAGGTTCCTCTCCCCCAGCCCAGCCCAGTCGCTCCAGCTTCCAGTCCTCCTGTGGACCCCCTAGTGTTTCCAATATCCCTCTTGGGGCAAAAAAAAAAACTTCCTCTATGGAAGACAAGGTAGCCACTCAAACCCCCTGCTCCAGACCCACTCCCCTTAAACTGAAAACCAAGGCCCCACCCCCACCCGAACCAAAGTCCAAGAACCCCCCCTTCCAAAAACAAACCACCCCTGTCCCTGAAGTGCCTGCCTTTCGCATGGATCTCCCTGCCAGTGGAATCAATTAGGCTGTCAGGATTCAAGTTGGGCCTATTTGCAGGCCATTCGTGCCCTGAGATGTTTCTGAACATTTGGACTGGCCAATGGCTTTTTGTGTATATTTTTTGCTTTCTTAAGTGCCTATTTTCTGGTCAACTCCCATCTCAATGCATTAGTTATATCACAGGTATTTGTCCTGCCTTTCTTTTCTTATGGCTTATGTGATTGTTGTTCTCCATGTGGGGTATGTGTGTAAGGTGTGTGTTGTGTGTGGTGTGAGTATTGGGTGTGAGTGTCTGTATTTTGTGTGCAGTGGTGTGTATCGGGATGGGTGTTTGTTTGGGGTGTATGTATGCATCTCAATCCGTGGTGGATGTGTGTATTGCATGTGGGTGTGTCATTCTCCCCTCCCTACCTTGGGTGCTAGGCAGCTGTACTCACAGTTGTCATCTTCAGCAACGTCGCTGCTCCTGGACTTCCATCATGTGGTACAGCATGAGGAAGACTGCCAGTTCAGGTTCCATGGCGGCTGCGGACTCCTCTGTGTCCCTGGAGATGAGTGTCTCCTTTCATAGAGCTAATTTCCGGCAGGATTTTCCTGGAGGTGGTAAACCCCGGAAATCCTGGCGGTCTGCTAAGTCATAATATGGTGGGGGGTGAATGGTTTCCGCCGGCCTGAAGATAGCAATCGCCGTCGTCGGAGGCCGGACCGCACTAGTGGGGCATTGGCTGTATGTGGGTGAGATCACCGCCATGGTCATACTATGGCAGCCTTCACCGCAGAAGGAGAGGAAGAGGCAGAAGGGTACACTGGGCCCAGGACGAACCACAGATGGTAACCCGCAGTCAAGGGAAGAATCCACCAAATCGGATCTAGTGGTCAACCTTTCATCACGATCGCTTTCCCCTATTGAACTGCAGGTCCTTAATAAAGGACTAGGCTTTGTCCCTACTCCTAGAGAAGACTCTTTCCGCCTCCATTGTGAAATGTCGCATTTCTTCAGGAAGATTAGATTGCAATTTTTCTTTGAGGATCGAGCTCCACCTGATCAGCCCACAGACACGGGCCTCCGCAAACCATCCACCTTCATGCCCCCTGCCACGGCGATGCCCTGCGAGGTTTTAGCATTTGAAAAAGCAGTATTAAGCGACCTAGCTTCTTTACAACCCAAACGGAGTTTTTCCAACATCTCCAATGTTGAAAGAGATGCCCTCAAAGCACTATCCACAGACACGAGTATTGTCATTAAACCTGCGGATAAAGGGGGAGCCACGGTCATTATTAATTCTTCCGATTATAGACATGAATGCCTACGTCTATTGGGGGATCAGACCTACTATACACGGATTACTACTGATCCAACGAGACGATTACAAACTGAAATACGAGGCATGATTGAGGAAGCCTTAGGGAATTCTTGGATTTCACGCAACGAGGCTACTTTTTTAGACACCACGAGCCCGCGTATCCCTTATTTCTACTGTCTCCCCAAAATCCACAAGGGCAAGATACCCCCTCCGGGACGCCCTATAGTCTCCGGCATAGGGTCTATTCTCGAACCCCTTTCCACCTTTTGTGACAGATTTCTACAACCGATTGTCCAGTCATCTTCCACCTATTTGAAGGACACTAAAGACGTCCTCAATTGGATTGCAGCCATCAACTTAACCACTGAAGTTCACGCCCTTATCACTCTTGATGTTGAAGCCCTCTACACGAATATCCCACAAGAGGCTACTTTGGAAGTTGTGGAAACTGCACTTCATTCAACTAATGAGACACTTACTTCTCCTATACATTTCATCATGCACTGCGCTTCTCTAGCCTTGAAAGAAAATTTCTTCCAGTTCGAGGACCTCCTTTTTCATCAGACACGCGGAACATCGATGGGTAGCACCTTCGCCCCCAGCTTGGCATGTTTATATATGTTTGACTTTGAATCTAGGTTTATACTTCCTGACATCAACCCCTTTCATACCAATATTAAACTCTGGCGCAGGTATATTGATGACATCTTGATCATATGGCAAGGCGCCCAGTCGGAGGTACAAACTTTTACTACCTGGATTAATACACTGAATCCATTTCTGAAATTTACATCATCTGTCTCCGAAACAGAGATACCTTTTCTGGACCTCATGATCTGCATCGAGGGTGGGAAATTATATACTCATACTTACCATAAAACTACAGACCGTAACAGTCTCCTTATGTATGAGAGTCACCATCCCAAGACATTGAGAGACAATCTTCCCTACGGCCAGTTCCTCCGACTACGACGGAACTGCAGTACCATACGTATGTTCAATTCCCAAGCTGATGACCTGACCAACAAACTTTGTAACCGCCATTATCCAGATAAGGTGGTTAGGACAGCCTTCAAACGGGCCAAGTTCTGCAATAGAGACATTTTACTATCTACTACTTCACAGGATACAGACCCAAAACTTACGTGTGTATCTACTTTCACTCCTCTTTCTAACGCCATCAAAAGAGCTGTGAATAAGAGATGGTCCATTTTATGTAGTGGTGGTGCACAGATTCCAAAACCTTTATTTGCCTTTAAACGCACCACTAATGTAAAAGATTTACTCGTCCATACTAGACCCAGCCCCATCCAATCACCCCCCTATTCTCAAACATTATGGGGTATTCCACCTGTGGCCGGACATTTTCCTTGTGGTACATGTAATATATGCAGTCTTACCAAACGTTTAAAATCCATCGAATTTGATTCTATAGGTCTCTGGCTTTTAGCCTCACATACGAATTGCAACACAAAGAATTGTGTTTATATGATCACCTGCCCATGTAAACTACAATATATAGGTATGACCACAAGAGCAGTAAAACTGAGAATTAATGAACATCGCAGTAACGTCAGATGTGGCCGTGCCACGACCAAACTGGCTCTACACTTCCTTGATAAGAGACATAGCCCTGACGACATGTGGTGGGTAGTATTACAAATTGACTCACGCAATACATCTAACTCTCTGTTTGAGTTAGAACAACGATGGGTGTTTAAGTTACGCACCCATGTGTATGGCTTGAATGATGACATTCCTTGGAACTGTCTATCCAAATAATTCTTCTTTATACTTTTTTGACTAGAAAAGTCATTACTGCTGATTTCCACTAGCTTGCCTTCTTCGACTTTGAACTTACAGTACCCCATGTCCCAACTATCTTTGACTGATAATTGACTTGGAGTTACCCTTGTATTATTATTGACTTTTTAATACTATTAGCCCTGTGACTTCTGATCCAGTGTTGTGATCTGTGCTCTGAGCTATTCTTAGACTTTGCATGCATTTCCCCCTTTCTGCTTCCCGGGCCGCTTCGTAGTCTTTCTTCACTTTCTAGCTTGTTCAGACCAACGCTCCCGCGTTGCCTGACTGCCTGACCTTGCCTCTTGCCGGAAATACTATTCTCCGGCTTCCGGTGTAAGGCTCATTTCAACGCCCCAGCCCGGTCCCCTCCAATCTTCGGGAACCACGGACCGGGGTAGGTTACGTCCTGGTTACAGCAGCAGACAAAAGTAAGTGCACCGCCGATCTCCGTTTTTACATTTCCGAGGCTAGTTTGCTTTCTCGGGACTCGGCCGGTCACACGTGCATTGCGCTCTTTATTAAGAGGCAAGATTCTGCTTATACTCTCCGGCTTTTCTCACCGTTAGACCTATTACCTGGTGGCCTATTATTATGAACCGGTGCATCGATTAAGGTGATACCTCCACATTTATTGTGATCCACCCCATAGTTGACACTCGTTATTCTACCGGGACATTGACAAATATTTTGTACCATCCCATATACTGTTTGTTGTTTAAACTCTTCTACCAATACGGAACTAATGTTTGTATTGTTGTGTTTTGTTCTGCTTTCCAGAGACACCGTGTCTTTTATTACTGATCATCAGTTATTTGATTAGAATACAGTACTTATGACTTTTACCAGTCACGTTTGAGCTACCATGTTTCCTGTGATGTTTCTAATTTAGAACCTACCATTATTACACATTAGACCTCTATGTTATTGGACATTTGAGACATTTGAGTGGGTAATCTACTTGTCATTTAAACTTTTTGTTCCACATCTCCTCTGTAGACGTCATTTAGCGCTGGACCATTGGTCTGTGTATTCCTAGGATGCGCGTCTTCAAGTTTAGGACGGTAAGCTCGTATTCACAAGCATTTGCATGTTTGCTGTTCACGAGTTAACACTTTCACTGTACTGCACGGTCGCTTTCCTTTCCCATGATACACATAAGTCATATCTCGTGCTTACTGTGGTATAACTTCTGTACTTCTCTCTCTAGGGCACGAGTTAGGAACGACTGGTTCCACGTTCATGTAAGTGATTGTTACTCCCCCCAGCTAATTGCGGGCTGATAGTAACTTGTATACCTTGTTCGGAAATATATGTGGCCCTTAGTACTTAGGAGATACACATAGTCATATAAGGTCCTGATGAAGCATCACTGGATCCGTTTGGACCACCAGGATGCGAAACATGTTGACCCATGAGAGGGTAGATTTTGGAAAATTCCCAGACCCCTCCTTTTGATACATTTTTTCACTATAAGAGTGATTGATCTTAATTTCTCTATTCACTCTTCTGACTATATATTTTTAACCTTGGCCCTGACCGTCCATCTGGTCTAATAAAATCCATTGTCTCAGTGGCGGTTTTGGTAGTCAATTTTAAATCACATTCTTTTTTGATCTCCGTTGACACTTCAATTACCTTTGGGGTCACGGCACCACCACATAAAAAGATCTCCGGCAAAGAGCCCCCCCTCACGGGGTGGTGCCCGTCAGACATTGCAGCGCCGGTCTGACGAGGAGCAGTGCCTATGATGAAGCATGACACCCTATGGGTGTGTGAGGCCTCTTGCTCCTAGAATTTAGGACCCCGGTCACTACTTTCTGTTTTACATGGTTGGAACAGTGTATTACTTATTTTTGATGTTTCCATTTGGAGGATATACACTGGACCATAACTCCTCCTGATCCCTCCCGTATTTTGAACATATTAGTACAGCAGTCTAGCTGTGGGATTATTATCATTTTTCAAAACCCCCCCAATATGGATAATTTTCAAGGGTTGAGTTTTGATGACGATATAGTATCTGCTATTTTACAGACCCCTTCTATTTTGGGAAACAATGGCGCTGGACCCTCGGGTCCATCAAAAGAAGAGTGGGACAATTTGTCTTCACTTAAAAGAGACCTGATCAAAACCGTCCTACACGGCACAATTATGACCGAATATCTGAGGGCGAATATAGCCCCTAATGGTCTGCTCGTCTCAAACATGCCTAGGATTTTCTTGCAAGATTTAGCTTTTAGAAAAGACTGGGCCCAGGTAGCATGGAAATGCACTAGAGATTGGCTGGTGCTCATTATCAACACCTCCAAACGTTTGGCTGATTCCATCATGGTACAGATTACTCTCATGGAAGGCGCTCTCAAAACTACAGTCTCATTGGCTGCTTTTAAGAGTCGACTAGCTGAAATCAACTCTGAACTTAATGATAATAGGGAGTTCCTAACTCAACAGAAAATTACGAAGTTACAAAAAGACATTACGAGGTTTAGCCGTGACAAAGTCTACCCCTACATCACAGATGACTTTACTACTGAGACACTTCCCTCCTCTTCTGATGAATCATCTGCATCAATGAAGAAACCACGGAAATATAGTAATAGCTCTTCATCCGATGGTTGGAGTACAGATGATGATGGGACTTATCCATTCTACCATTACCCCCAATACCCTCCTGGACATTCCCAGTACCCCCCTGGACAACCCTTAGCATGGCAACAACCATTTCCGTTCTATCAACCTCGCCCCATGCTCCCCTACATGCCTTTTTTAGGCCACGGCCGGGGCAGGGGAAGAGGCAGAAGGAGAGGAAGAGGCAGAAGGGTACACTGGGCCCAGGACGAACCACAGATGGTAACCCGCAGTCAAGGGAAGAATCCACCAAATCGGATCTAGTGGTCAACCTTTCATCACGATCGCTTTCCCCTATTGAACTGCAGGTCCTTAATAAAGGACTAGGCTTTGTCCCTACTCCTAGAGAAGACTCTTTCCGCCTCCATTGTGAAATGTCGCATTTCTTCAGGAAGATTAGATTGCAATTTTTCTTTGAGGATCGAGCTCCACCTGATCAGCCCACAGACACGGGCCTCCGCAAACCATCCACCTTCATGCCCCCTGCCACGGCGATGCCCTGCGAGGTTTTAGCATTTGAAAAAGCAGTATTAAGCGACCTAGCTTCTTTACAACCCAAACGGAGTTTTTCCAACATCTCCAATGTTGAAAGAGATGCCCTCAAAGCACTATCCACAGACACGAGTATTGTCATTAAACCTGCGGATAAAGGGGGAGCCACGGTCATTATTAATTCTTCCGATTATAGACATGAATGCCTACGTCTATTGGGGGATCAGACCTACTATACACGGATTAATACTGATCCAACGAGACGATTACAAACTGAAATACGAGGCATGATTGAGGAAGCCTTAGGGAATTCTTGGATTTCACGCAACGAGGCTACTTTTTTAGACACCACGAGCCCGCGTATCCCTTATTTCTACTGTCTCCCCAAAATCCACAAGGGCAAGATACCCCCTCCGGGACGCCCTATAGTCTCCGGCATAGGGTCTATTCTCGAACCCCTTTCCACCTTTTGTGACAGATTTCTACAACCGATTGTCCAGTCATCTTCCACCTATTTGAAGGACACTAAAGACGTCCTCAATTTGATTGCAGCCATCAACTTAACCACTGAAGTTCACGCCCTTATCACTCTTGATGTTGAAGCCCTCTACACGAATATCCCACAAGAGGCTACTTTGGAAGTTGTGGAAACTGCACTTCATTCAACTAATGAGACACTTACTTCTCCTATACATTTCATCATGCACTGCGCTTCTCTAGCCTTGAAAGAAAATTTCTTCCAGTTCGAGGACCTCCTTTTTCATCAGACACGCGGAACATCGATGGGTAGCACCTTCGCCCCCAGCTTGGCATGTTTATATATGTTTGACTTTGAATCTAGGTTTATACTTCCTGACATCAACCCCTTTCATACCAATATTAAACTCTGGCGCAGGTATATTGATGACATCTTGATCATATGGCAAGGCGCCCAGTCGGAGGTACAAACTTTTACTACCTGGATTAATACACTGAATCCATTTCTGAAATTTACATCATCTGTCTCCGAAACAGAGATACCTTTTCTGGACCTCATGATCTGCATCGAGGGTGGGATATTATATACTCATACTTACCATAAAACTACAGACCGTAACAGTCTCCTTATGTATGAGAGTCACCATCCCAAGACATTGAGAGACAATCTTCCCTACGGCCAGTTCCTCCGACTACGACGGAACTGCAGTACCATACGTATGTTCAATTCCCAAGCTGATGACCTGACCAACAAACTTTGTAACCGCCATTATCCAGATAAGGTGGTTAGGACAGCCTTCAAACGGGCCAAGTTCTGCAATAGAGACATTTTACTATCTACTACTTCACAGGATACAGACCCAAAACTTACGTGTGTATCTACTTTCACTCCTCTTTCTAACGCCATCAAAAGAGCTGTGAATAAGAGATGGTCCATTTTATGTAGTGGTGGTGCACAGATTCCAAAACCTTTATTTGCCTTTAAACGCACCACTAATGTAAAAGATTTACTCGTCCATACTAGACCCAGCCCCATCAAATCACCCCCCTATTCTCAAACATTATGGGGTATTCCATCTGTGGCCGGACATTTTCCTTGTGGTACATGTAATATATGCAGTCTTACCAAACGTTTAAAATCCATCGAATTTGATTCTATAGGTCTCTGGCTTTTAGCCTCACATACGAATTGCAACACAAAGAATTGTGTTTATATGATCACCTGCCCATGTAAACTACAATATATAGGTATGACCACAAGAGCAGTAAAACTGAGAATTAATGAACATCGCAGTAACGTCAGATGTGGCCGTGCCACGACCAAACTGGCTCTACACTTCCTTGATAAGAGACATAGCCCTGACGACATGTGGTGGGTAGTATTACAAATTGACTCACGCAATACATCTAACTCTCTGTTTGAGTTAGAACAACGATGGGTGTTTAAGTTACGCACCCATGTGTATGGCTTGAATGATGACATTCCTTGGAACTGTCTATCCAAATAATTCTTCTTTATACTTTTTTGACTAGAAAAGTCATTACTGCTGATTTCCACTAGCTTGCCTTCTTCGACTTTGAACTTACAGTACCCCATGTCCCAACTATCTTTGACTGATAATTGACTTGGAGTTACCCTTGTATTATTATTGACTTTTTAATACTATTAGCCCTGTGACTTCTGATCCAGTGTTGTGATCTGTGCTCTGAGCTATTCTTAGACTTTGCATGCATTTCCCCCTTTCTGCTTCCCGGGCCGCTTCGTAGTCTTTCTTCACTTTCTAGCTTGTTCAGACCAACGCTCCCGCGTTGCCTGACTGCCTGACCTTGCCTCTTGCCGGAAATACTATTCTCCGGCTTCCGGTGTAAGGCTCATTTCAACGCCCCAGCCCGGTCCCCTCCAATCTTCGGGAACCACGGACCGGGGTAGGTTACGTCCTGGTTACAGCAGCAGACAAAAGTAAGTGCACCGCCGATCTCCGTTTTTACATTTCCGAGGCTAGTTTGCTTTCTCGGGACTCGGCCGGTCACACGTGCATTGCGCTCTTTATTAAGAGGCAAGATTCTGCTTATACTCTCCGGCTTTTCTCACCGTTAGACCTATTACCTGGTGGCCTATTATTATGAACCGGTGCATCGATTAAGGTGATACCTCCACATTTATTGTGATCCACCCCATAGTTGACACTCGTTATTCTACCGGGACATTGACAAATATTTTGTACCATCCCATATACTGTTTGTTGTTTAAACTCTTCTACCAATACGGAACTAATGTTTGTATTGTTGTGTTTTGTTCTGCTTTCCAGAGACACCGTGTCTTTTATTACTGATCATCAGTTATTTGATTAGAATACAGTACTTATGACTTTTACCAGTCACGTTTGAGCTACCATGTTTCCTGTGATGTTTCTAATTTAGAACCTACCATTATTACACATTAGACCTCTAGGTTATTGAACATTTGAGACATTTGAGTGGGTAATCTACTTGTCATTTAAACTTTTTGTTCCACATCTCCTCTGTAGACGTCATTTAGCGCTGGACCATTGGTCTGTGTATTCCTAGGATGCGCGTCTTCAAGTTTAGGACGGTAAGCTCGTATTCACAAGCATTTGCATGTTTGCTGTTCACGAGTTAACACTTTCACTGTACTGCACGGTCGCTTTCCTTTCCCATGATACACATAAGTCATATCTCGTGCTTACTGTGGTATAACTTCTGTACTTCTCTCTCTAGGGCACGAGTTAGGAACGACTGGTTCCACGTTCATGTAAGTGATTGTTACTCCCCCCAGCTAATTGCGGGCTGATAGTAACTTGTATACCTTGTTCGGAAATATATGTGGCCCTTAGTACTTAGGAGATACACATAGTCATATAAGGTCCTGATGAAGCATCACTGGATCCGTTTGGACCACCAGGATGCGAAACATGTTGACCCATGAGAGGGTAGATTTTGGAAAATTCCCAGACCCCTCCTTTTGATACATTTTTTCACTATAAGAGTGATTGATCTTAATTTCTCTATTCACTCTTCTGACTATATATTTTTAACCTTGGCCCTGACCGTCCATCTGGTCTAATAAAATCCATTGTCTCAGTGGCGGTTTTGGTAGTCAATTTTAAATCACATTCTTTTTTGATCTCCGTTGACACTTCAATTACCTTTGGGGTCACGGCACCACCACATAAAAAGATCTCCGGCAAAGAGCCCCCCCTCACGGGGTGGTGCCCGTCAGACATTGCAGCGCCGGTCTGACGAGGAGCAGTGCCTATGATGAAGCATGACACCCTATGGGTGTGTGAGGCCTCTTGCTCCTAGAATTTAGGACCCCGGTCACTACTTTCTGTTTTACATGGTTGGAACAGTGTATTACTTATTTTTGAGCCTTCACCGCCAGCCTGGTGGCGGTACAGCTGCCACCGCCGGTATGGTGGTCAGCTGCCTGCCAAAGACGTAATGAGAGCCACAGTGTTCAGATTCACACAGCCACAGTAATAGTTCCTGTGTGCTGAGCACCTGATGCTGAAAGGAGCTTGAAGTTCAAAATATTATCATACAAAATACCTTTCCTCTTATGAAGTTTCATTCTTGTCAATTGGCTCAATCCACAAACCTTTCTTTGCGCATAGTTGCGTCTTACGACAGACATCAGTGTTTCTTACTCTTGATTTTCCAGTAGTTAGTTCATCAGGAGGCTTGCTGACTTAATTATGGCCCACGCTGGCAGAATAGCAAAATGGGTCATAAACTTTCTTGAAGGAAGAGCTGAACCCTATCTAAATATTTTAGTTGACCCTAAAACTAGGGTCAACTAAACAACTTTTATCAAAAGCATAAGTCACACAACACTCACATTGTTTATTGATCAGCCTTCAGGCCTACTTCAAAATACTTTAAAAATAGAGATTTACAAAAAAATTAAGGATCGAAATTAATCATGCATAAGAGAGGGGAAATGTAACGCTATTAACTCTCATTAATAGAATGTCCCCTATTACACATCAAACCACTATCAACAGCTGGTCTTAACTACATGCAGAAAACTTTGGTCTCCCAATTAACCTCCTATAGGATTTTCCTACAACACACATGTATCATCAAATGTGTTCAGTAGTGAGTTGGACTGTTGTGGTCTTAAAACTAAAAACACACGAAAAAGTCTGGGTCTGGGTCTCTTTTATAAAAACACAGTGCACATGCTAATTTTAAGACACTCTGGCCCATATTTATACTTTTTTAGTGCCGCCTTTGCGCCGCTTTTTGATGCAAAAGTGGCGCAAACTTACTAAATACAATTGTATTTTGTAAGTTTGCGCCACTTTTGCGTCAAAAAATGACATAAATGCGGCGCTAAAAAAGTATAAATATGGGCCTTGGTGTAATGGAACTTGATATACCATAGACACTATAGAGTAATAAAACAAAACAAAGGTAGCCAAAAAAGGGGCCTAACCATCTGGGCCTATACTCAATTCCTGGCCAACACTGAGACAAGTACTAAGATAATCACTTTATATACATCACGGTGGGCAAAGTGGCTGCTTGATAAATTCAATGTTTACTTTCCACCAGGAAACCAAGGTGAGATTTTATCTCTATTAAAAAACCTTGGATCAAGCATCAATAATGCACAGCAGGAACAGGAAGCATACCTGTCTGACCCCAGATGGAAGAGCAGAATTATTATGGGAATTGCATATGGGGACTTCAGCATCAAGCCCTACCCAATGCTGTTAGAAAAAGAGCTATACACGGGGTAGTCTGCCTTGTGTGTGCCTCGCCCGTCATTCATAGACCTTAAGATAACAAAGCCAGGCAAAAAATGTAATATCCTACTGACATCCAGAACCCGTCATCTCCTTAATGGGCGCACTCCACCAAATATAACTGCAAAAAGTACCTTTAGGATTAGTAATCGTGATTGCCTGATTGACTATGTACTAATAAATCTAGAAGCCTGGCACGTGGTACCCAACACAATAGTAGAAAGAAGAAAAGAGTGCCAGTATGACCCACTAATGGTGAACATATCACCCCCAGTTAGGCACTTGCATTGACACAAAACACAGCTCTACCTACAACTCCGTAATCTACCTCTTAAAGAGACAGAGAGAAGAATGCCTGGAAAAACAAATCCTATAAATTCCCTAATTTCGGAGCAATCAATGGGACCAGACTCTCTCTTACTAAGAATAAAGGACCAACTCGACAGATGAGCAATACAGAGCGTGGAGATCCTCCTGAAACTAACAAGAGCTGCAAATCACTGAAGCCAGGCCTCAGGTGAACAGTATGCTATAGGTTTAATGGTTTGATGCTGAATGCTTAAAGCTAACACACAGTTTGTTAAATGCCGTGAGATGCAGGAAAACTAAAACGGAAGAGACCGAGCAACGGAAACCTTGGTAAAAAAAAACACATGAATAAGAGCAAGAAGTGGCAATTACATTTTAAAGCATGGGAGACCATCCAAGAAGAACGTAAATAAAGTCATAAAAGAAACTCTGGGAAATGGTGAGATGGGCTTGTAATGGGCTGGCAAAACATATAGAAACAGACATTAGCCTATATGCTTGAATAAACCACTTTTCTGACATGTACCAGAAGCTCCACAGAAGAGACTCGCTTACATCAAAGTACAGATGAACTCCTCCATAAGACACTGAACACAACCGTAGCTCTAGAGGGCACGGTAACGTGAAGCCCTAAGTTCACAGAGTAAGAGGTCTACAAGATCACATTGAGCCAAAAACCTCTGCAAGCATCAGGCCCCTACAAAATTACATCAGACGTATATCTGAAAAGTCCACTACAATTGGCCCTCATCTTAATGTTAGCATATAATACAATCTGGGAACACATGGAAGTTCCTGCTTCCCAGAGGTCTACCATACAAATTGTTACGTTTTTTCTCTTGCACATATGCCCTTTATTCCATTTACGACTGATGATGCTAGTTTGCATATTCTTGCATACAAATTCTATTCTGAATTTTCAATGCTTTTTAGTCACAAAAGGGCAAGTTCCAGAACAAAAGTTAAATGTAGCTTATGCCTTACGTTTAACTGCCTTTACCCTTAAACCTAGCAACTCTTTCTGGAATCCATTTCCCATAGCCCCTGAAGACTGTCCTCTATAGGGAGGACTGTGTGTCAGTGTTATTAATATGCCCTTGAAAGACAAGTTGCAACACAATAAGCATTTTATGGATAAATTCACATAATGGAGATTGTGTAGGCCATGTCTGCAAACCTGAATAGGGCTTGGGATGTGTGAAACTAAAACTATCCTAGAAAAGGTTTGTGAAGATAACAAGCTTCACAATTTTCATGAAGTTGAGAATTTCACCACCTTGGCTTGGATGTTACTGGCATAATTTCACACATTGTAGGCTGTCCTGCACAACAGGTGGATAAACTATTGCAGCATGGTCGTTTTAGATTTGCTTTACATTTCTTCAGTCACATGTTCTCCAGCCAGACGTTCCCCTGGACGGTCTTCTCCTATCCAGTTTTAATACTTTACATTTGTAGGAAAGTACCATCCTTCTTGGCATGTTACCCCCAATTTCTGCCTGTTTGTCAGTGTGTTTTTACTGTCTCACTGGGATCCTGCTAGTCAGGACCCCAGTGCTCATAGTTTGTGGCCTATCTGTCAGTATGTTTTACTGTGTTGTCAGTATGCTTCATTGTGTCACTGGAGTCCTGCTAATCAGTACTCCAGTGCTTATGAGCTCTCTGTTTCCAAATTTGTCACTATAGTCTAGTGGTCACTTACTTCACACCAGATTGGCATACTGAACCCCTCTTATAAGTCCATAGTATATGGTACCTATGTACCCAGAGTATTGGGGTTCCAGGAGATCCTTATGGGCTGCAGCATTTTCTTTGCCACCCATAAGGAGCTCATATAAACACTTCTTCAGGACTGCTACCGTAGCTTGAGTAAAATAGTGCAAGCACTATTTCATAGACATTTTCACTGCACCAGGTAACTTATAAGTCACCTATATGTCTAACCTTCAGCTCCTGAAGGCTAGGTGCAAAGTTACTGTCTCTGAGGGCACCCCTGCACTAGCAGAGGTGCCCCAACATTGTCCAGTACTAATTTCCCATACTTCGTGAGTGCAGGGATGCCATTATAAGTGTACACTACATATAGGTCAATACATATAGGTAGCTTCACAATGGTAACCCTGAATATGGCCATGTGAGGTGTCTAAGATTGAGGAAATTGTTCCATGCATCCTGGGGGCTCCACAATGGACTCCCAGTACTGCCAAACTAGCTCTCTGAGGTTTCCACTGTACCCCCAGCTGCTGCCACCTCACAGACAGGTTTCTGCCCTCGTGGAGCTTGAGCAGCTCAATCCGAGGAAGGCAGAACAAGGCATTTCTTTTAGGAGAGGGGGGTTACACCCTCTCCCACTGGAAATAGGTGTTTCAGGCATGGGAGGGGTATCCTCCCAGGGCCTCTGGAAATGCTTTGAAGGGCATATAAGGTGCCCTCTTTTCATAATCCAGTCTACACCGTTCAAGGACCCCCAGCCCCTGCTCTGGCGCAAAAACTGGACAATGGAAAGGGGAGTGATCACTCCCCTGTCCTTAACCACCCGAGGGATGGTGCCCAGAGTGCCTCCAGAGTGTCCCTGGGTCCTGACATCTTGTTTTCAGGATGGTCAGGGAACTCTGGGAGCATCTGAGTGGTCAGTCCCAGCAGGTGACGTCAGAGACCCCTCCTGATAGGTGCTTACTTGGTTAGGTGACCAATACCCCTCTCAGGGCTATTTAGGGTCTCTCCTCTGGGTGTTTCCTCAGATTCGGTTTTGAAGATTCCAGCAGGGCTCCTCTGCAACCTCTGCTTCACCTTCTACCATCAGATCAACCACAGAACTGCTCCAGGAACTCTACAACTACAATAAAGTATCCAAAAAGGCTACTGCAACTTTGTAACTTCAGCTCCTGCCAGCAACTGCAACAGTTTCCAGGTTGTGCACCCTCCGAGGACTGCCTGTCTTCATCCTGCAGCAGAAGGACCGAAGGAATCTCCCATGAAGTGGCAGAGTCACTTCTCTGCTTCAGCAGGCACCTCTCTGCAGCAACGACCAGTACTCTGGGTCCCCTCTCCTGACAACGAGCTTGTATCCTGAAACACAGGTGGTGGACCAAAGTGACCCAGACTTTCCAAAGGTCCAACTGTCCAAATTTGGTGGAGGCAAGAGCTTGCCTCCCCGAGCCAGACAGTGCCCCTGTGCACTGCATATTTTGCAGCTTCAAGGAATCCTCTGTGCACGGCATAGCCCAGGTCACCAGCACTCTATCCTGTGACGCTCAGCTCCCTGAGTTTTTCTCCGGCTGTGTGGGATCCCTTTGTGTAGTACTGCGACGACTGGGATTTGCAACTCCTTTGTCCCTGTGTACTGGGACTCCTGTGGGCACTGCCTGTTCTTCTGAGGGCTCTCTGAAATGCTGAGAGACCCTTCTGTCTCCTGAGTCTGAGTTGAGACCCCCAGGTCCCTCCTGGATCCAGGTAGTGCCTTTTCCCACCTTTCTCGTTGTTTGGGTGAGCCAAAGCTTGTTGGCAGAATGCAGCGACGAAAACCAGCCTGCATTCTTCTACTTGAAGTGGGACATCTCTTGCACCAGGCAGGGACCAGCAGCTGTCTTCTTTGGTGCATCTCTGACTTTTTCTTCTAACCAGAGAATCCACATTTGCACTTTCATCTGGGTTAGCAGGGGCTCCTGTTCTTCCTGGACTCTTCATCTGTTCTTGGACTTGATCTCCTCTCTTTGCAGGTCTTCAGGTCCAGGAATCCATTGTTGGTGTCTTTCAGTCTTGCTTGGTTTTTGCATTATCCTTCATTATAACTCCTAGTGTGTTCTGAGGAAACTTGCTGTATTTTACTCCTGTTTTCCTGGGCCCTGGGTGGGGTTCTTTACTTACCTTTGGTGTTTTCTTACATTCCCAGCGCCCCTCTACACACTACTCTTGCCTAGGCGGGGAACCAACTTTTGCATTCCACTATTTTAGTATATGGTTTGTGTTGTCCCCAGGCCCATTCTAGGCTATGGTGATTTTCACTATTTGCACTATTTTATGACTGTTTACTTACCTGGTTTTGGTTACTAGTTTATATTTTATGTGTATTACTTACCTTCTAAGGGAGTATAGCCTCTGAGATATGGTTGGCCTTGTGTCACTAAAATAACGTATCTTTAATTTTGGTAACACTGAGTATTGTCTTTCTTGTGTGTGATTACAGTGTGACTACAGTGGTACTGCAAGAGCTTTGCATGTCTCCTAGGTCAGCCTCGGCTACGCTGCCTACAGCTACCTCTAGAGAGCCTGGCTTCTAGACACTGCCTACATTTCACTAATAAGGGATAACTGGACCTGGTATAAGGTGTTAAGTACCTTAGGTACACACTGCACACTAAGCCAGCCTCCTACAACATTAAAAACTCTGGCCATGCTAAGTACATGTTGTACATTTAAGTTATATGAGCATTCAATGTCAATAAGAGAGGATGGTCCTTCTCTGTATTAAGGATGATTCTGCATTTGGGTCTGAAATTAATAGGTGATTCAGGAGTGATATTGGTACCATGCTGTTCCACAGACTCTAGCGACACCCTTGGTACTGGCACTCTCTATTATTGACCCAGTGCTGGGATTACTTCATATTACACCACATATGCCTACGGCACCGGGCCTCCGTGCATTATGACTCGGACAAACACAATAACCAGACATTGTCCAATTTAACCTCAATCAATCCAGGCCAGAAGCACTGTTTCCTCAAACACCCATTACATGCTTGTGGTTCTTTTAACCCAGCAACAAGCCTTGAACAAATCCTGTGGAATTAGATTATCGACTAATACAAGTGTGACAAATTTACATTTTACTTAGAAGTGGTAAATAAATGTAATTTTTTTAATGTTGTAAATTCCCATTACTAGACTGGTAACCAAAACAAAGTGGATGAGATCTGTACATAGGAAGTAATGCAGCTCAATCTAATTCACTGATGTGCAACTGAAAGACCCATGTTTTTCTAATTTGCTCTTAAAGCTCTGCCCTGGCGTGAGTGGTCCTGTATATTAATTGCATCTGCTGCTAAGGCTAGACCTTATTAGTTGTGACTTTAAGCACTCAGTCCAAGCTTCTTCCTTAGCATGCTGCTCACAGAGTCAGGGCTACACGAAGTGTTTGGAATTCCACTTATCTTCCCTCAAGGTGGCAAATGGAGGTTTAGCTTCTGCCTCCCCGCAGATACCTCATGCAGGGAAGCTCTGTAAGAGGCCCTACCATGTGTGAAATTAATAAGTATCCCTCCCCACATTCATCCGCCTCCTACCTAGAGTCAGGTGGCTGTCTCATAAATGCATTTGAAATTCCAAAATGTTTGGTGTTATTGGTGCATTGCTTGTGCACATTGCTGGCCAACGCTGATGACCCCAGCCTAATTTCCAGTACTGAAAACGGAATATAAAATTGTGTCAGAATGTGAACTGAATCAAATTATCAGACAAAAAAGTCAATTGAAAACGCTTTCAGCAGTATTCAGCAAATCAGATGCGTCTAAAACGGATCCATTTTTAAAAGATATATGTCTTTATATTTCTGGCCAGTAGAGAAAAAGGGCAGCTAGGTATCACCCATATCTGAAGAGCAGTTAAGCTTGATTTAGAGGTGACTATTTTTGGCACTGCAAAGCTATTGAAGTGATGTATAGGACTGCTAATGGTTAGCAAAATAAAAATGAGCTCGAATTTTATGTTCAGAATATTTCATTACAAGTTTACACCAATAAACAGACATACAAAAGCTAGTCCCGAAAGATATCAGCACAGAAAAATCGCAGCTAATAACAGATATAAACATATGTCAATAAATAATATGGGACATTATATTTAATATATTAATACACATCAGAAAAAGAGTAGTCATTAAAAGAGCAAATGTTCACCACAATATGGCTTAAACTAAGCGAGATTTCGATGTATGGATGTGCAATTCGAGATATAATCAACGTGCCAGTCCCACCAAGTGTAGTAATTATTTATCATCCTTCCAGTTACATGGAATGGGCTAGAATGTTTCTGGCGAAAGATTCACATTTGTGGATAAAATAGACCGACCAGATGTTTTATTTATAGCAAGCTGATGATAGTCTCTTAATGTTAAGATTTTGAACACTTCCCTCTTAAAAAGGTCAGAAGCACTAGGATTGCCACCTGTCTTTATTTAGAAGACCGGAATAATAGCACTTACATTGTGAAATGATGTGGTCCAACGTCAGTCAGTTTCAGCGCAAAGAAAGAATTTTGCTTTCTGCAAAAAGGATCGGTGGTTGCTGAAAGAAAAAAAAAGGCGGTCTGTAGACGTCTCAGAATTGAAGGGCAATGTATAATACCTTTTATCAAAAATTGTGTTCTGAAATAGGTGCCAGATGTCTACCCTGCTGGATGGTATTACACTTTGCCTCCAAATTCAACAGACCATCACAGGGATACAAGAATACTTTCTGCCTTGATGGAGGCCAATAATAGCAGAACAATAAGACGATATAGAAACGATTGCTTCTTGTAAATTAGCTTTTTTTCAATAAAGGCAATAAAAAGAACATGCCTATTCCATGCACTTCATACAAATATTAGTGCATGATATGTTACAATGATGTATTACATGTATGCCACTGTTTATGTATAAATATACTGATCATGACGATTCATGTTGCCCACGTTATGTGTTGAATTATTTTTGTTACCTTATGCTAGACGTCATTTACTATCCATCTCAGTGGCACTTTTTTTGTTAACGGCCTCCAGATAATGAATGTTTGAGTAAGCACTTCATAGACTCACTCTAACGTTTAATTGCCTATATGTACATATATACAGGTTGTGCATAACCCTCTTAACTATTTGCTAAGATAGGAATTTGACCCCTACGTTTTGACCTTAAATTTGCAGAAATACCTCTACAGAATCATGGAATCCACTGCACTTTATTACTAATATTGACAAATGAACAAGACGTTATGTTCAGGGATCTGAAACAGGCACATTGTCTTTGCAAGATATTATATATATGGAAATATAGATGGGTGCCTGTGAATTAGTGGAATGTTTTTAGTCGAAGGGGTCTTAGGGACATCAAATAGACAAGAGCAGAGCTCTTATTGTATGTGACACTCAGAACTCAAAGATAGAACTAAACAGAAACGTCTAAATCAAATAAGTCTGATATCAATTAAAACGGTTGAAAATGCGGCTAAACAATTTTTTTTATGATTTTCAAAATTGTGTGAATATTAAAAGATTCAATTTGTGCACTTTTGTGAATATGGGGACATCTTATTTCTGATTTTGGAATATTGTATATGAATTTTTTAGTTCCCTATAGGCGAACATATCTGGTTGAGTAGTAAAGATGGGAAAAGGCATTCAGATTGTCAATTTGTGGTGCAGTTAGTGAAGATTTAGATCAGGTTCTCCTGTTCCCTATAAATAACTTATCAAAACCAAAATTTAAGACCAATTTTTGTAAAGTCTAACTTGCTAAATTGTTTTATTAATTGTTCCAGCTACAAGCCTTACAATAATATAGAAGCAATACACACAAACAATAAAACTTAATTACACGTAAGACCATTAATCACAGTATAAAAACATAATGGCAGCAGTCAACTCTGCTCAAGCAAACCCATTACTTGTAAGAGAATCACCTACCCCTATACAACTGAGTATATAAATAAATAAATAGATAATAAATGATAAATACAACACCCATGCATATCTAAAAGAAGGAGTGACCCTCTATCAGTACCAAACCTTTACTAGGAGGCCCCAGGGAGAAAGTGCTTATGGTCGTAGCAATTAATGTTAGCAGTGGTAATTATGTTGCAATATAGCTTTAGAGGAGATAAAAAGACCCTAATTTATGCAAAAGAGAGCCATAATTCCATCTCAGAGTTGGCGACTAAGCGCTTATAAGATCTTATATATCAGTCAGTCCTAATTTAGATGGTAGCTCCCCCAGCCGGGGCCAGGTGGCCCATAAATATGAGGCTATCAAGTTGTGTTCACTAATATTACCCGGCCTTGTACAAAGTTCTAGTGCACTTTTAATACAATTTGCTCCACTAGACTTGAAGCGGGAGTAAAGCCACCGGCGCCTTGCCACATGAAATTTCTTGCAGAACAAAGTAAAATGCGCCACATTGTCTACCTCCTCAGGAGTACAATCACAGTACTCCAACCCTGCCGCCAGCCTATGGGTATGGGCTAAATAACCTCTTAGGGGTAGCACATCCAACCTGTATTTTATGTATAGAGACCGCTTCAATTCGGGATACAGCATATCCAAATAAACCTGGGGGGCTAGACCATGGACATTATTAAAATAGTAACTTGTGATTGAATCGGGCCTAAGTTCCTGACACACCCTGGTCTTGTTAAATTCCCGATACCGATCTTTCACCCAGCCCAAAGAATCCAGATCCACCCAGAGATCCTCTAGCCAAAGGTTTCCTAGGGTCTCTTTACCATGAGCTCCCCAGGAGCGCCCCCAGGTCCGCCACTCACAGTGACCTCTTCAAGGGTTTCTAGATACACTGCTGCCCTGGGGTTACAGACTAGCCTCACCCAGTACAATATTGGCCTTAAAGCTGCTAATTCTGATACCAGACTCAACTCTGCAAAAAGGGCTTTCAAGGGAGTTCCAGGCCCTAGCCCCAATAGGGTCCACAGAATGTTATTCTCAGCTACCTACAGCACACTAGTGTTCGCACATCCCCAAAGCTCTGTTCCATAGAGTGCTGCAGCCACTGCTTTTTGGGCATATGTTTCCAAAATGATGCTGATATTTCTAGCTCTAGCCTAATGCTTGGACTTCAGTATTTCCCCAGCCGCTTATTTGAGTTATATGGCTGCATTCTGGACTTGGCAGTCCCAGCTTAAATTCTCTGAAAACCGCACACCTAAATAATCACAGTGCTTGGTGACCTCCATTCGTACATAATTAATCGCTATTTTCCGTGGAAGGTTGGATGACAGCTGCAGAGTCATACCCATAGTCTTCATACAATTGATAGTTAATGATTTTTCCTCATAGTATTTAACAAAGCGGGCGAGCAGCCTGTGGGCTGTGTTTTTAGTGTGCGCCATAAGTATTGCATAGTCCGCAAATAGTAATATTGGAACCCTCCTACTAGCTACAACAGGAACATCTAGCTGTTCACCTAGGAGGTAGTGGACCACATCATTCAAAAAAAGGCTAAAGAGTAGGGGTGCCAGGAGACAGAATTGCTGGATGCCCTTATGAACCTGAAAGAGATATCTACACTCCCCACCCATCCCGTATCTCACTCTAGCCGTATTGTCTGAGTGCAGTGCCGCTACAGCGTTACACCCATGGATGACCCCGATCCACAGGCACCAGTTATTCTTCTATCCCCAATACTGGAGCACGGCCCAGTACCAAGGCCAACACGAACAGAGCACAAATGAGAGCAAGGACAGGAACAGGAGCAAGAGCAGGACTCCATCAGCTGTGCGACAAGCTTTGGTATGGGCTCCTCAGTAATTGGAGAGCTGGATGAATTGGCAGGCACTGCCTTGGAAGAGAGCTAGAACAGCCCCACCGGTCAACACAACGATAAAAACCATGACAAGAACACAATCTGCGGGGGAGCTAAAGGAAGCAATATGCACCCGGTGAGTTATGAGTATGAGCTTGAGACATCAGGACCAGCATCTACCAGAGGGAGAGTCAATCCAGAACCGGGAAAAAGGAAGATGGAACCTCCAAGTGAAAAAAACAGGGAAACAGTGGTTGAGATCCACTACTATGCTCAACCACAATTAGAGGTGGTTCAGGCACATAAATCCACAGACAATGAATGAGCTTGCTCCACCCCACTACAAGGTTTATTGAAAGCTTCACGGGAATAGCTACAGGAATGGCCAACCATAATAGAGCAAGATGATTGACCACTGCGAGAAATAAACATGGGAGCACCAAGTACCGGGAAAGGGACCAACAGTCCCCAGGAGGAAAATTCACCCCAAAATCTCCCCAACAAGGAAAGGGGAGATGCGATCAGATCAGATTACATCATAGAGACCATTAATGCTTCCCTTTTAGCTGCAGTCAAAGCCTTAACCTGGCCATCACACAAAATGGAGATCCATCTAGAATTAACCCACATGCTAGCCCAAAGCGTATTAACCTTAGACAGCAAACCAAACTCACTTTGTGGGAAACAAGATAACTGGGGTCATAGTTGGAGAGAGGGCAAGGTGGTTGTGGGGTCACGAAATGATGAAATAATAGATAAAATAGCACCCTGCCAGATTTACTAACTAGTATTATTCAGCACTGTAAAGCAGCCGCCGGTAACTACAACAAAATAACTGGCAAAGGAGCAGTGGAAAACCAGCAAGAGACTGGGCCCTCTGAGTTACCCTTCAAAGGTCCAACAGCGCTTACAGAAGGGGAAGATGGAAGCAGGGAGATGGAACCAAACAATATGCGACAAACAGCAAAACCCCTAGAAGTGCAGCCTTCTGTAGTTACCAATGCACCTGCAACCAGTACAGAAGAGCAAGCCTTCGATGCAAACCACAAGTTACTGTGCGAGCATGATCTCAGGACCAAGCATCAACCACAACTAACAAGACAACAGAAAAAGAAGTTGAAAAAAACACTTAAAGTCACAAAACAAAAAAGAAACAATAGACAGAGTGGTACTGGGAATCACCAGCGGGTATCTGGGAAGATTGAGGCCTATCCAATCTTCTTACAGAGACCGCAATCAAATGTGATACATGAAACCTGCACCCAGGAACACACTAGTATAGTAACCAATCAGGCTGGGGAAGGGAAGGAAAGTCTCATAAGGACATAAACACGGAAGAACGCTGCAATGCAGGGCCGAAAGAATACAAAGCGGACACTGACCAAACGCTCTCCAATGGCACAGATCACGAAACAGTAAAGGACAACTCAACTTCAATAGGAGAACAAGCAGCTCCACTGACCGGCGAGGTACAAGTTGAGATGGGCCTAGAGCAATTGGCCATGGTTGAGGGAGCTGAGGTCTCCACAGAGGGGCTGTCAACAAGAATCAGCCACCCCGACCCACCAGCTGGTCCTAGACGACAGGAGGATCTCATGGGTTATGGAAGCAGAGACTCCCTTATACGTAAACAATGATGCTCCCAAATGGTGTGAAAGATATAATAGAAAGGTCATGACGAGTTCTGCAACTTGGCATCAACTCCAGGAAGTATCCTTATAAGGTCCCAGAAATCAACCGAATAAAATAGAACAGGAAGGGAGACAAGAGGACTATCTTGGGAATGTAGCCTAATTGAAAAAAGAGTCGACTGGAAGTCCAATGAAGAAATCTCCGCATGTACAGAAGCAACAGAGTTTGTTCAGGGGGATGCTTGGAGCAGAGAGCATAGACAGCAAATATCTGCACACACCACCCAACTAGAACATCCTATTACACATAGGCTAGAGAAAGAATGGGTGTACCAGGGGACCACAAATACAAACAGTACAAATTGTAAGGAAGCTGGTGAACAGCCAATAATAATATTCTCTCTCCTATATGCATCACAGGGTCCCTGGGAAATACTTACCAGGTCAAACATCTTGAAATTATTGCACCACATAACATCACTAATGACCCTCGCATTAGGGGACCTTCTAACAGTAAATTTCAACAAATATCCATGGATTTGCCCAGGACCATCTACATTAACATCTTGGACTAACCAGGGCATGATTGATAAAATCTTTGAATATGAGGGACTTCAGGAAGACTGGAGTATAAAAATGAGCAAACCAAGAAAAGAGCACTACCCGTAAGTGCTGACCAGGGAAATCCAAGCCACACACCGACTACAAAAACATTCAGTGCTTTGAGGGCCACACTGGTGGTAAAACCCCTGATAATAGACAAAAGTAATTCAGTACAGTTAACAAAGCAAGCTGGAAAGTTCCAACTGGAGAGCGCAAGATTGCTGCACAGCACCACGGGTAGCCCACCTGGGATTGGCTCCCCACAGCCTTGAACATCAAAGAGAAAACACAACTTTAACAACTTCGGACCCCCACAAACAAAATCAGACAAAATGATCAAGGTTATCAGTTGGAATGTGGCAGGGCTGGCCTCTCTTATCGCCAGCCCTAACATTGAGGATTTCTTAAAAAACGCAGATATTCTGTGCTTCCAGGAAACCTGGATGAAGGAACCATAAACCATAGCCTGTTTCACAACCACTCATACTCACTCAAAAAAGAAAAACCTGTCCAGAAGACACATGGGTGGACTCGTAACATATGTCAAATTAGATCCAGCTGTGAAATTAGTCCCTTGGGAGAAATCAACCAGTGTTGTCCATGCAATAACCATATACGGTTTTGCCCTGATCAAAAAAAGTAATACTGATAGCGATTATAAATGTATACATAAATCCAAACCAAGAAACCAAACAGATAAAGCTTAAGTCAATCTTGTCTAAAACTAAAGGAATACGTATATGAGTACCCGGATCATGAACTTTTAATCGCTGGAGATTTCAACACCCAACATCTTGGACAGGTTGCAAGTCTCCCCGGAGATTTCTTCAGATCCGCCCTAGAAACCTTCTTCACAGAATACCAACTGAGATCATCGCATGTTAAGACCAAGAGGCCGGGCCCATCTATCCCAACATTTAAAAATATTTCTACATTAGACCATATTTTCTTGAGCCCAGCTTTATGGCACAGACGCCTACATTATGAGGTGACCCAAAGATCTGAGAGTGATCACAACCCTGTCACAATAGAAATAGCCCTTGAAGGAGTGAGACTGCGGTCCTACATGGACAGTGGCCAGCAACTCATAACTACTTTATGCCCACTGACAAAGAAAATCAAACGGAGTGAGAAGGATAAGGTAAAATACGGTTTGGAATCAGGCATATGGACCTCCAATCTTAGAAGGAGAGAATAGTGGACACATATGATAAAGTACTTACATACTTCACAAAGCTGCTCAGTGCAACAAAGGCTCACAGAAAACAAACGACAAAAGGCATGGTTGTCCACCGCAACAAGAGAATATGTACAGAGTAAACAAAAGTGCAGGCAGCTAGAAAAAAGATATAGAGGCAATAAATCCCCGGCAGTAGAAACTTTCAGGGGACAGGCAAGGAAGGACCTCAAGGAAAAGGCTTGGAAACTGAAGCAGAAGGAGATTAAAGAACGCTGGATCCACCTACAAGCTTTGTTGCCCCTGAATAAAAGTAGAGAGTTCAGGGACCACATTAACTCATTAGAACATGGGTCAGTAAATAAGCCTAATGCAATAGCTACCAGCGTTTGGGAAAAACACGTGGGCTCCCTTTATGTGGATCCAGGATGCACTGAAGCTCAGGGTACTATGGAGAGGCAATCGATCTAGATGGCCTAGAAAATACCATATTAATGGTCACAGCCAAATTAACTCAAATGGTCCTGAGCAGCAACAGACGGGATGGAGCTCCAGGCCCAAATGGCCTTCCTGGGAGCATATTTAAAGATGACTAAGACTTCTGAGCCGCCTCCTTGACCACTCTTTTCAACAACTGCCTGCGCCAATCAGGCGTCTCAGGATCCTAGAAAGGCTCAATATTCCATCCAGTCTTTAAAAAGGGAGACTTTACTCTCCCAGGAAACTATGGCTAATAGCTCTACTGGATGTGGATGACAAGGTCTATGCAAGCGTCCTGCTTTGAGAACTGGAACACTGGATCACAGAAAATAATATTATACCAACGTACCAAACAGGATTTAGGCCATTCTCATCACTCGCATATTTAGGACAGAAAACCTTGAAACCAGCTGCTCAACCTCTTTTTGTGTGTTTCATCGGTTACAGGGGGGCTTTTGACGGCATAGTACGCCACACACTCTGGAAGAAGCTGGCCACCTGGAGGATACCAGGGAATTTATTAGCAGCAATAATGGCACTTTATTCTGACACATGGGTGAGAGTTAGGATCTCGAATATGCATGTGATGAAAAGAATATATACCAATAAAGGCCTAAAACAAGGATGTGTCATCGCTCCAACCCTTTTCAATCTGTACACTGCCGACCTTGGTAAGGACCTACTCAGAGGAAATACATTTCCCTTGAAACTGAGAAAGACAGTGCTTCCCATAATCTAATATGTGGACGATTGTGTCCTGCTTGCCCAGACTCAATTAGGCTTGAAAAGGGGCCTGGCCATCCTGCATGATTACAATGAAAAAAACACACTGAAGGTTAATGCAGCAAAAAACAAGGTTTTGGTGTTCGGACGTCAGGCGCATAAATATCAAAGAGTGTGGAAAGTTTGGCGCATTATGAATAGACACGAAAGAAAAGTACCAGTACCTCGCAGTGTTGCTATCCAATGCCGGTAAAATAGCACACCGGTCAACAGCACTGAGAATTAAGGCAGAGAGAACCACCTATGCTTTAGCCAAACTCCATCTCCAGCTCCAATCACCTACATCAGAATCAATCAGGAGAGTCATAAAAGTAAAACTTTTACCCACCATTACTTATGGACATTTACCATATCCTGGTAGGATAACTAAAACACTTGAGGAATGTCAAATGAGAGCTTATAAAAGGATTTTTCAAGTCCCCAAATTCACCAGACATGCAGGGATACGCCTGGAATTCAACATAACTAGTATGGATACAAATTGCAAAATGCACATAATAAAGCTATTTCATGATGTCTCCAGGGCCAATACCAATAGTCTAAGTGGCACGCTGAAAGTAACCTTTGAAAATGCTTCTAGAAGCTGGGCCACCTACCTCAGGCAAGCCGAGGAATTATTTTGACCTAGTCCCCACGTATTCATAGGATCCCTGAATATCGAATGTCTACCTGAAAAAGATGATGAAAGATCATGGCACGCAAATCTCCAGAGAAAAGAACATTGCATAATCAGGGAAATTAGGGAGGTGGAGGGCTTAGCTGAGTCGTATAGCTCTGCCAACCTCCAGCTGTATATAAACGAAGTCCTGGGAGTTTGAACTTTTCATAATAGTTTACATATGTGGCTCCTAACACTATCTACCTGGGAATTTAGATGCAGTTGGAAGTCAATGCGGGGTCACTCTCAGGAATGTATTCTATGGAACTATCATATCAAATCCATTAGTCATTTAATATGCTGCTACCCGTGATTGGCCTCAGAGAGACGCCGACTTTTAAAACCTCTTTTTCTGAAATATGGCCTAAGGACATGTAAAAAAACAGATACATACATATTTACTGCTGAGACTTGCATGGAGCTGGGAAATTTTTCATCATCATGAGAACAAATCTACTGCTATTACGTGCCCATCAATGTACAGAAATCGAAAAGGGGGAGGCAGCACCTAAAGCAACGTTACTAATGAATTGGCTGATGTCTCCCCCCAAATGTCCACCCCAATTAGTTTCAAGGAGGACAACTGCTCATTGTACTAGCATTTACTCATGAGACCGGAGGTAGTGCCTGAACATCAGGACACTGCCACAAGGAGAAGGCACCAATTGGAGGTGGATATTGCATGGTAGGGCACTTATAGTCCCATTTTAAAGTCTTAGAGTATTTTTATATATATTGTTACATATTTCCTCACTCTATACTTTCTTGTATATTTATCACACTTCTTTTTAGGTAATATTTTTCAGCATTCATGCAACAAACAATTTTCACTTATATTCCGCAGGCATCCTACATTTCATACAAATAGCGGCTTCCAGCCATACAAAACGTTCTAATAAGCATTTTGCAGTGAGCCCTGATTCTATAATTTCAGTAGACTCAGGGGTTTTTAGGCAATGGGTTATTAACATGTACTGTAAGGAGTCTGCATTTTATATTTTTAAAGATGATCTTCATGCCACATAGCATTTTATAACAAGCACCATGCTCTGTGATTTAAGTTTATTCTAGTCTAAGAGAGCTTTAGGTAAAGGCATGATGATAAATGTCGAGAAGGACATGACAATATGATGAATTGTAATTTTAAGCTTTGCAGCAGTCTTAATGATTTTCATGTATTGTGTTTTGCAAAGGTTTTAAAATAATCATGCAAATAAAGATGTATTCATTCATTCGCTACCCATTACCAATTCTCGCAGTTGTTCCCTTTTTTCCTCTCATCATGGTTGGGGATCCTGATCTGTCTACAGTTCCTGTGAGTAGTGATGGTCACTGTTTCTCACACTATGCTGCCCTCGGCTATAGTTCCCTTCTTTTTTTGCCATAATGTTGATTTGTGCCTGGAAGGGCTACCAGCCCTTGACGTATCTGGGCTGCTCCCACACCGCTCAACCCAGCCGATTTCCTCCTGATTGAAGTTAGGACATGGCTGCACATCAACCCACATTATGTGGAAGCAGTCCACGTGATTAAGGATTAGTCCAGCTATGACTGGTCGAGCAAATTTAACCAGAGCTGAGGCAGGTAAGGGCAGGATCACCTTGAGAGGTGGCAGAATAGGTGTACCTCCTGCCGTAATCAAACTGCTGTTGATTGCTTCCCAGCTTTACTAATCTTACATCGGTGGAAGAAAGAACACTCAGCTCTGGTACAGCATAGAAGAGACTTAATAACCATGACCTATTTAGAGGCTGATTTGAGCCAACATCAGGGAAGAGATCGACGAACTCCAGACAGTGCCCATTGTATGTCCTCCCTGGCACACCAGGAGGGGCAGCAGTACTATCATAATATAAATCACAAACATCCAAGCTGTCTCTGCGTCTAGGTCCTGAGTGCACCGTAAATGGCAAGGTGTCTGGATTCATGCAAGGATGCATAGGTCTTCCTGCTCGATTTGAGCCACTACGATTTCCTGGGAGCAGGGCGGAGGGCTGCCGGTCTTAACTACTCTCTGTGGGCCCTTCCTTGACGCCATTCTTTTTTCCTTTATGGAGCCTTTCTTCTTGTGTCTGCGCATACTTGCCATCAACAGATGTTCTTGGCAGACTGCTCCTTCCACTATACCCCCCACTTTGATTACGCTTTGATTATCCTCGCAATGTTGGAGTTGGGAGGATCGTGAGGGGTCTGCTTCAACCCAGCATCCAGAAGCCTGTAGGGAGGCATTATCAGGGGAGGGGGCAGCTGGATGTCTGGTACCTATATTCTCTCTGCTTAGCATGCCCTTAGAGCTGGGGACTGAGATTGAAGGTCTAACATAAATTCTCATTCAGAATCCTTTTGTGTGCTGGTTTACCCAATATCTTAGAACATTTAAAAAAATTGCTTCATTTTTTTATTTTTTGTATCAGTTTGTAAATATCAATGACATTGCATGGTAACTTGTAGTTTTATGTGTAATTAATATTTATTTTGAAATGTTACAATAAGTAATGTTTTGAAATATCTTCCTCTATTTCTTGTACACATAGCAGAATTTTGCTTGCTATATGTAAGCCTACATTCAAAGTTCCAGGAGAGTAAGACTCTGGCTGTCACTATGTTCTGATCAGTAAATAAGTTAATAAACAAACAGTCTGGTAAACAAACATACAAAAAGCAGGGCTCAATGAGATTAGCAATGAAAAGCAGTGGTTAATAACAGAAAAGAAACATGTCATAAATTAATACAGAGAATTATAGTTACAATATGAATACACATTAAAACAGGTGAACTGGTGTCTCAGAGGCACCCATCCTTGCCATTGACGAGGTAGTGTAAGCAATCAGGGTAACTTTTCTTAGAAATGTTGACCTTACCAAAGGTTCAAGTCAGGTGACTAAACCAGACATCAGCTGTTCAATCTAGGAAAGACAATATTTCAAACTTCATAGAATTCTGTTTCTCTGCTGTTGCTCATGGGTCCTCTGCTAAAGTGGCCATAAATATTCTCCTCTAAAACATCTACAGCCTTGCGGACGTTTGGCATGTGAATACATGCACATCGAAAGCCATTCCAGGAAACCCAAATTCCTGTCAACAATGGGCACTTTGTACAAGCCAATCAGATTGTTTATTCACCTCTGTCAAAGTGCAGGGTTTGGATGTAATATTCCTGTCCTAAAAAGCACCTGTTATTAAAACGGCTGACAGATTGAATTCTCCAAGTGAAATATGTCCCAAAATCGGCAAAACCAGTCACTAAGGATCAGGGATAGCTCTTTGGAAAATTGTGCTTGTGTGAGCAAGACACTGGAACATGCTTTACAATGTATGAAAACTTGCAACCAATGTAACTTTTGCTGATTTTGTGAGGTTTCAAGGAGAGCAGTAAAATGGTCTTTTTGTAAAATATGCTTGTGATTTTACTAACAAATGAATGTTGTAATTATTTGTTGGACTGGCACATGCTTAGATTGTCTAAAGTGGAGCACTGGCTGAAAAATATGGAATGTGCACATTTAATGGTATGCAGCAAAGATGTTTTTCATTGTTCTACTAATGTTAGTACTCCTTATGAGCAGGGTCACAATCTAAGATTGTATCCTGAAAATCTCTAAATTCTGACGACTCATGGTGGTGCTAAATAAAACTGAAGGGCCTCTGTCCAAGCTCAAATACCAAAGACAAGCCATGGAAGACATTTCTACTTTCAGTGTTTCTTCTACAAACCTTGAAATCAAAAACCTTGTCATACTTGTTGACTTACCTATCCCCATCCAAACAGAGCTCCATTCTCTTCAAAGTCACTGGAAAGTGAACCATTCAAGGCCCACTGAATCTCCTCTTGTGTGGAGTTGCTAAAATGCCAACTGTGGTTACATAAATGCTCATGGGTTTGGAGAGTTTGATTCAATGGACAGAAAAGACATGGTTCAGGGCCCAACTGCTTGTGGTGGGAGGTATCCTTTTTAATTAATGGCATTCATCAGGCTCCAAGCTGAAATCTGGTTTGATCCAAGTAATTCATCTTTATTGCTTCTTGCTTTTCAGGATTGTTATGTGGATTTTTCCCCTCTATCCAGCTGTCTCATTAATCATGTTGTTTCTTGGAAATAAGAATCTATCAGGAGGTTAGATACAAGATTGCAGTTATATCCAAGAACAACATTTGTTCATTTTGTTCTACTGAAGTTAGAACACTCTATGGTCTTGATTCTGGGGAGGGTGGTGAGTTTTGATTCCTTAGCAAAGAGACATTGTGCACTTTGCATTTTCCCCTGACAAGTTTTACAGATCAAACCAGCCGAGATGTATCTGGGGAAGAGTACAGTACAGCTATGATTGTTATGGAAATAACTGCTGTGAACACATCTTTATATGCAATTCATAATCTTTTCCTGGCAAGCACATTATTACTAAGACATATTTGCCAATCCAAGTAAATACTTGATGCCATGAAAATCCTTAGTTATACAATCAATCATTCAATTGCAGCAGCACAGAGAGGTGTCATTAAATTAAGCTACCCAGCACCTCCTGGACCTCGGAGGTGATCTTAGGAGTGGGTTTAGGTATAAGTAAGCTGCAATTCCACAACAGCATCAATTAAAAAAATAAACATTCATTATTTTTATTTGGTTTGGAGTCAATAATGAGAGTTGAAGTTAGTGTCAATGTTTCATTCTTCCCATTAATTCTAATCTATATTAATCAGCCAATATTACAGAACATTGCATGAAGCAATCCCCACTATCTTTCACTATTCTCCTATTCTAAATTCATAAAAAATATTTCTTGGTAGCTTAGTCAGAAAAGTTATCAGCACTCATAAAAAATACTGTAAAAGAAATAGTCTGGACAGAAAGCAAGTGAATGTATCTAGAGCTCAATTCGTCTAAGTCTGAAAGTGAGAGCAAGAAAGAGTTCTCTCTCGAGTCTCGCCTAGCATCTGTCTGAGCCATTCCATCCTGGACTTTCCATGGGACCTCTTTTATTCATGGCAATGAACTTTACAAACGTTTGATTTACTATCTCAAACATTAGCTCATGACCAATCTGCATCCCAGTATGCTTGTGAAATAATTTTTCTCTTCAGCTTGAGGTAGCAGACTAACAAAGCATCATGCTTGGAGTTTAACATATTTTTAGTTTTGTGTCTGCTAAGAATATATCCTAATACTTTCACACTTGCTTGACTTTCCTGAAAATAAGACACTCGTATATAACGGCTTCCAAGTCCTTCATTTCCCTTCCTATGCATTTCCAAACTAAAGGGTTATTCATATATAAGAAAGTTTTGTTAATTTAGCAAATTTCAGCATTCCAATAGTTAATTAGTTTGAAAGAAAATAAGTAAAAGATGTAGCTTCCATTGTTTTATCAGGAAATAAATGTCATGCAGAGGCCCTGTTAAGATTAGGACAGAAACATTTCTCTTCAGTTAAAACATGCTGAATTTGTCAATGTTAGCAATTCGAGCAAAGGAGGCCATACATGGGCATGCAAAGTTTACAATTGAATGCTCTTTTAAATGCAGCTTCTGGTTAGGTCTAGTTTTCATTCTTATTAACTTATTGATTAGTTATATCTGACTTTAATAAATCATTCTTTCTCATCAATTATTCAATTGTTTATTGTTTCAGCTGCCAGCCACACAATAATAAACATACCAATTAATAAAACAGTTAATAAAAATATAAAATCATATGTAGCAGCAATCTCATATCCGTCACCTCAGTCTATAAAGTGCAAACAATAGTAGCTCTCTGACCAGCAGCAACCTGTCAACATCCCAGGAAAGTGCATAAAAATGAAGATAAAGAGGGTCTCAAACACCATGCTGTCCCCAACTACATAAATCCCTGGCAAAACCTAATCAGATTCCCAAAGCAACTGGCAGTTCCTTCATGTGTGGCCAAATTGCCTATAGATACAAAGCTAGTGAATTAAAAATCAGCCATCCACAGACAGAACAGCAGTACCGTTTTAACACATTTAATCTCACAAAGTCTACAAAGGGACAACAGCCATTTTTAACACGCTATGTCATGTTTTATGCAAAAAAGCAGTAAGTGCAAAAAGATTTCCTTCACCTCGATCTTTCAGTTACCATATTCACCACCTGTTGGGAACCTTGAACATCTAACTAGGTAAACTTAATATAGAGCGTGCATTTCTGCTCAGGGCAGATTGAATCTAAATATAACATACAAGTGGGACCATATCCTACTGGTTTAACTGTAAAGAGTTTCTTCTCCCGCAGAGCCCCAGAGTAGCACTCCTTAACATGCTCTATAGTGTCCTACTTTACTTTACTTGGGTCATACCGGAGGAACACCAGCTGCAATTTAGTTATTATTAATTATATATTATCATTATTATTAATATGGATTTTTATTCATTAACCCCTTTGCTGCCAGGCCTTTTCCCCCTCAGGTGCCAGGCCTTTTTTTGCTATTTGGGGCAGTTTGCGCTTTGGCCCTCATAACTTTTTGTCCACATAAGCTACCCACGCCAAATTTGTGTCCTTTTTTTCTAGCATCCTAGGAATTCTAGAGGTACCCAGACTTTGTGGGTTTCCCTGAAAGAGACCAAGAAATTAGCCAAAAATGCATGGAATTTTATTTATTTTTTTAAATGGGGGAAAAGGCTGCAGAAGAAGGCTTGTGTTTTTTTCCCTGAAATTGGCATCACCAAAGGGTTTACGGTGCTAAAATCACCAGCTTCCCTGCTTTCAGGAACATGCACATTTGAATCAGAAACCCCAATTTTTCAACACAAGTTTGGCATTTTACTGGGACATACCCCATTTTTACTATTTTTTGTGCTTTCAGCCTCCTTTAAGTTAGTGACAGAAATGGGTGTGAAACCAATGCTGGATCCCAGAAAGCTAAACAATTCTGAAAGGTAGACAAAATTCTGATTTGAGCAAGGAGTAATTTGTGTAGATCATACATGGTTTTCATACAGAAAATAATAGCTGAAATAAAAAAATATTGAAATTGAGGTTAAAAAAAAGCAATATTTCTCAACGTTTTTCTCTGTAACTTTTTCCTGCAATGTTACATCTGCTGGACTCTTCTGGTTGTGGGGATATATAGGGCTTGTAGGTTCATCAAGAACCCTAGGTACCCAGAGCCAATAAATGAGCTGCACCTTGCAATGGGTTTTCATTCTATACCAGGTACACAGAAATTCATTTATTGAAATATAAAGAGTGAAAAATAGGTATTAAGAAAACCTTTGTATTTCCAAAATGGGCCCCAGATAAGGTGTTGAGAAGTAGTGGTTATTTGCACATCTCTGAATTCCGGGGTGCCCATACTTGCATGTGAATTACAGGGCATTTCTCAAATAGATGTCTTTTTTACAAGTAGAGAATGTAGAGAAAGCCAAGGGGCAATAACTTTTGCTATTCCGTGTTCCCCCAACTCTCCCAATAAAAATGGTACGTGGATAGGCCTAATGCTCGCAACAGGAAACGCAACATGGGCACATCACATTTTTACATTGAAATCTGAAGTTTTTTTGCAAAGTGCCTAGCTGTAGATTCTGGCCTCTAGCTCAGCCTGCACCTAGGGAAACCTACCAAACCTGCACATTTTGTAAAACTAGACACCTAGGGGAATCCAGCATGGGGTGACTTGTGGGGTTCTCACCAGGTTCTGTTACCCAGAATCCTTTGCAAACCTCACAATTTGGGCATAAAACATTTTTTCCTCACATTTCGGTGACAGAAAGTTTTGGAATCTGAGGGGAACCACAAATTTCCTTCCACCCAGCGTTTCCCCAAGTCTCCCGATAAAAATGGTACCTCACTTGTGTGGGTAGGCCTATTGCCCGTGAAAGGAAATACCCCAAAACACTATCTGGACACATCAAAATTATCAAATACAAAGCTACCTGTTTTTGCGGGCAGGGGCACCTGCGTTTTGGTCCTGGGCTCAGCAGCCATCTAGGGAAATCTACCCAACCCAGACATTTCTGAAAAGTAGACACCGAGGGAGTCCAGGGAGGCGTGACTTGCGTGGATCCCCCAATGTTTTCTTACCCAGAATCCTCAGCAAACCTAAAAAACAAATCACATTTTTCCCACATTTCTGTGTGGGATCACCACACCGGGACAAATATCCTATCACCCAATGTTCCCTTCAGTCTCCCGATAAAAATGATACCTCCCTTGTGTAGGTGGGCTAAGTGCCTGTGACAGGGAAGAGCCAAAAACATGTCAAAATTGAGGGAGAACCAAAGCAGGTCCAAAGGGGCAGTTTGGAAAAAAAAACATTTTTAGGCTGACAAGTGCAGCAGAATTTTTATTGGTATAAATGAGACAGTGCTTGGTGGTAGGAATTTTGTGGATTCCTGCAGATTCAGGAAGGTTCCATCACAAAAATGTGTGATTTCCAGCAAAGTTGAAGGTTTGCAGGGCATTGTGGGTAAGAAAATGGTGCGGGGTGCATGTGAAGCACACCACTCTGGAATCACCCAGATATTTAGATTTCAGATGTGTTTAAGTCTTGTGGATTTTTCTACATGGCAGCGTCCCAAAGTCCAAAAAGTTCAGCCCTGAGAGTTAGCCAAGCTGGCATGACCCACATGTAAAACCAAAACCCCAAATAATTGTCCTCTTGCTTGCAGTGGGACAATATGTTTTAGTCTGCAGGGGGAGAGCTGAAAGACTATTACCCCCTTCAGTTGGGGTGGGGTATAACCAGGCCCATACTGGTTGATAGCCACCACCCCACTATTTTTTTTATTTTTTTTCCCTGGCATCTAGTAGACTTTCTGCCCCCCAGGCTGTGGAATTGGTGTAATTGCCCCATATGCCCACTAGTGGGCAGAACAAATTTGGCCCCATTTATTTGGGATTGGGGTATGGCCATACCCCCACCCTCTTTTTTTGGGAAAAAAAATCTTCCCTGGTCTCAGGTGGGCTTTCTGCCCCCCTTGGGGGCTGATCAGCCTTCCACAAACAGGCCAAACTTCCCCCAAGAGGGGCAGATACGGCCAACAGTAATGTGCCCCCATGGGAAGCGAACCTTGCCCAAGGGGCTGCCCCACCCCCAGACAAAACACACATATACACACACACCAATCCCTGGTGCCTAAGTGGCTTCTGCCCCCTCCCGGGGCTGATTGGCCTAATAGAAATAGGCTGATCTGCCCCCAAGGGGAGCAGAAATGGCCTAAAATAAATTCCCCCCCACCAGGGGAGCGACTCTTGCCTAAGGGGTCACTCCCCTTGCGTAAGATTGGGTAAAAAAAAAAATCCCTGGTGCCTAGTGGCTTCTGTCCCCCTTGGGGGCAGATTAACCTAATAGAAATAGACCGATCTGCCCCCAAGGGGGGCAGAAATGGCCTAAAGACAATTTGCCCCCCACGGGAGTGACCCTTGCCTGAGAGGTTGCTCCCCACATATAAAAAATTAAATAACCACAAAAATAAAAAAATCCCTGGTGTCTAGGGTTTTCTGACCCCCCCCCCGGTGCAGATCAGCCTAATTACAATAGGCCGATCTGCTCCCAAGGGGGCATAAATGGCCCACAACAAAATTGCCCCCTCAGGGGAGCGACCCTTGCCTTAGGGGTCGCTCCCCTCACTGAAAATGACAAAAAACTAAATCCCTGGTGTCCAGTGGTTTCTGCCCCCCTTGGGGACAGATCAGCCTAATTATATTAGCAGAAATGGCCTAAAAATAATTTGGCCCGCTTGCCCAGGTGGCCACATGTCAATAACCTAAAAAAATCCCTGGTGTCTAGTGGGCATTGCTGCTGCCGAGCGGTACTGCCCAGGACGTAATCGTTACGTCCAGGGCACCCAAGAGGTTAATATAGATTATTAATTATTATCTGACACATGCAGCAAGTGTAAGTTCCAATACCCCTAAAACTCTGCTCTGTAAAGTGCTGCTGCTACAGCCTTCTGCTTATAGATTTGGGGTATTGGGCTAAAGCTCTTGGCACCTGCCTGTGCAAATTCTAAAACCGCCCTGGAGATCTGGTTTAGAAACATGGTTGCCCTTCTTTATATGGCTCTTCCAATCTAATTTCTCAGTGAACCATATCTCCAGGTAATCAGACTGATTAACAGGCTCAATGGGCTCACCATATATCTTTAACTTTCTCTTATGGACATACTCTTAGTCTTGTTGCAATTAATGGTCAAAGATTTCTCATCACAATAATCTACAAATCTTGCTAGTAGTTTATGGATTGCATTTTCTGTCTCGGCCAGTAGGACTGTGTCATCGCCAAATAATAGCTGGACATTTCTTCATGCTGTAATAGGCAGTCGATGGGTTCATCAAGCAGGTATTCCACTACATCATTTAAGAAGAGACTGAAGAGTAAAGGCCACCTCAGCTTGGACCCAGTCATATACAAATCAATTTTGACCCTGTTCCTTCTAGGAATAGTCCTTCCTGAACTGCCAGGCCAGGTCCTCCCTGAACTGGAACACATGCAATGCAGGACTGGTTTCACCCTAGTTATGGGCGCATCAGCAGGGTACAGCTTGCTTCCAGTGAAACAGTAAACACAGGACTCATGTCTGGGCTTACCCATGCCACTTAGGGCTGTACATGAAATACACAAAAGGAGATGGGAGGTTGCTTGCAATCAGTCTAACCATGGGCAATAACATACCAGTGGACCATATCCTTCCTGGTCTAATTGTAAATAGTGTCTTCTCCTGCATTATCCCCAGTATAGCACTCTTTAATATGCTCTACAGTGTCATACTTTACTTTACTTGGGTCATACCATAGGAACCCCAGCTGCAATTTAGTTAATGTAAGACAGCTATGCATCCCTGCCGTAGCCACTAGTGTAGTTGACATCTTGAATTGTTTCCTTTGGATTAATCTCTACACCAACCCCATATACCACAGTTTTCAGGGCTGCTACATCAGCTATTGGCATAAGACCGAGTTCTGCATAAAGTTCTAACAACGGTTTACCCTGGCCTATTCTTAACAGCGATCAAAGAAAATTATTCTCTGCCACTTGCAGCAGGTGTAAATTCCAATCCCCCCAAAACTCTGCCCTGTAAAGTGCTGCTGCTACAGCCTTCTTCTTATAGATTTGGGGGAGGTGCTAAAACTCTTGGCACCTGCCTGTGCAAATTCTAAAATTGCTCTGGAGATATTGATTAGAGCCATGGTTGCCTGTGTATGTGGCTCTTCCAATCTAATTTCTCAGTGAACTATATCCCCAGGTAATCAGACTGCTTAACAGGCTCAATGGACTCACCATATATCTTTAACTTTCTCTTATGACCATACTCTTAATCTTGTTTCAATTAATGGTCAAAGATTTCTCATGACAATAATCTACAAATCATGCTAATAGTCTAGGGAATGCATTTTCTGTCTGGGCCAGTAGGACTGCATCATCACCAAATATTAGTTTCAGGACCTTTCTCCCTGCTAAAATAGGGTCATTGATGAGCTCATCCCACTACATCATTTAAGAAGAGACTGAAGAGTAATGGCCACCTAAGCTTGGACCCAGCGATATACAAATAAGTTTTGACCCGTCTCCTTATGGGAACAGTCCTGCCTGAACTGCCAGGCAAGGACCTCCCTGAAATGGAACACACGCAACACAGGAACCTAGTTATAGGCTCATTAGCAGGGTAAAGCTTGCTTCCAGTGACCTAGTAAGCACAGTACCCATGTCTGGGCATACCCATACCACCTAGGGCTGTACATGTAACACAAAAAAAGGAGATGGGAGGTTGCTTGCAATAAGTCTAACCACAGTCAATAGCTTGGGGTAGTGTTCCAATCCATCGTTCTTTTGCTCACCATGCGATCTCGCTTTGGGCCCAGCCATATGCAAATCAGTCTTGATCCTGCTCCTCATGGGAACAGTCCTGTCTGAACTGCCAAGTGAGGTCCTCCCTGAACAAGAACACAAGCTTCCGCTTTCCGAAAAACTGTTTGGTATAATACATATATATGTAGCGATGGATAGATAGATAGATAGATAGATAGATAGATAGATAGATAGATAGATAGATAGATAGATAGATAGATAGATAGATAGATAGATAGATAGATAGATAGATAGATAGATCCCTGTAACCTTTGTTTTTTAGGGAGTTTCAGAGGCTTTTTTAATATTATTTCCTAACTGTAACCTCTGTTTTTTTCAGTGAATTTCTATAGTTTTTAATGTTATTTCCTAATGATAATACCCCTGGAACCTGGGTGTGTGAGTGGGTGAGTGAGTAGTTGTGTGGGTGTGTATGTGAGTGTGTGAGTGTGTGGAGTGTGAGTGAGTGCATGTGTGACTGACTGAGTGGGTATGTGAGTGGGTGTTGGTGAAAGCTGTGTGGGTTTGTGAGTGGGTGTGGGTGATTTTGAAAGTCTTTGAGTGGGTGTGTGGATGGCTGGGTTGTATGAGTGGGTGTTTGAGTGGCTTTATGGGTGTCTTAGTGGGTGTGTGGGTGTGTAAGAGTGGTTGTGTGAGTGTCTGAGTGGGTGTGTGAGTAGTTTTGTGGGTCTGTGAGTGAGTGTGTGATTGCCTGTATGGGTGTGTGAGTGGGTGAGTCAGTGGTAGTGTGGGTGTGTAAGTGGGTGTGTAGGTGAGTGTGTGAGTACGTGTGTAGATCTGTTAGTGAGAGTATTTTTTTTAAATGGGGTCTAGATCACTGAATCCTCCCGGAGTCCACCAGAATCCGGGGAGGATCTGGGGAGGATCTGTGCCTCCTCATGTGGTAAAAAAAAAAGGTTTTTGTCAATGTTTTGTCCATGTGGTCCCTCAGAGACCCCTCCATTAGGCCCATGGGGTCAGGGTACCTCTACCCTAATCCCCTCTATCACTTTTTTATGTTTATTTTCCTTGCTGGGGCACGAGTCCCGATGAACAAACGGGTGGCCGCAACTTTCCTCTCAGGTTGATGCCAGACAATCACAGCATTGCTGTTGGTGCATGGATTTGTGATTCCGAGGAGGATGTTCAAGGATCCGCGTCCCTAGATATAAAATTTTAATTCTCCTTTATTATCTCCTAAAATGCTGCAAAGATTAACACCAAATTACCAAAAAGCATACCTTCTCGACCAAATTCTAGCTTTCTGCCTAATTCGGTGTAATTCCGTACAGTGGTTCGGGCTATAGTCACGTTCAAAACAATATGGGAATTAACATGGGGAAGATGCATTTTGGAACTCCCTTTTTTTCTCAGCCCCTGCTTGACAGATCACCCCAAAACTTTTCAGACGGATCCAAATGTGGGTCGATCAGCATGCCAGTGCAAGAATCTGATTGGCTAGCTGCAACCTGACAGGGAAGTTGTAGCCACCATTTTGTTGCATCAGGAAACAGTCCAAGGTCTGAAATGTGGGCTGTACTTTTTATGAAGGGGACAGGAGACAGTGTCCCTGACCCCATGCCCTTCATGTACATGTGGCAGCAGAATAACAAATGAGTACAAAATGTCAAAAACATTTTTTTAATCATTTCCCAAGTCCTGTGGATTCAACTGCGGTGCTTAGCGTGGCCCCCGGTGTAAAACCACAGGTGGATACATGGATTTCACACACACACAAAAAAAATATATATATATATATATATACATCTCTCTCTCTCTCTCCACATATATATATATAATTGAATTGAATATATATATATATATATATATATTCAAAGACCCAGACAAACACTTTCACACTCACTCTTAGACCTAGACTAATACTCTTACACCCACTTTCAGACCAAGATAGACACTCTCACATGCAGGTACACACTCTCACACCCACTGTCACACCCGGGGTCTCCCTTTCACACCTACTCCCACTTCCAGACAGACACTCCCACACCCAGGGACTCCCTCTCATACCCGCTGTCACTCCCAGACAGACACACTCACACCCACTCTCACACCCACATAGACCCTCTCACACCCACTCTCACACCCAGACATTCTCACACTCACTTTCACACCTAGAAACACCCTCTCACACCCAGGCAAACACCCTCACACTCACTCTCACACCTAGAGACACCCTTTGACACCCGGTCTCACACCCAGACACTCTCATACCAACTCTCACACCCAGACAGATACTCTCATTACCACTGTCACATCAAGGTGCATACTCTCACACCCATGCTCACACCAGAGACACGCTCTCACACCCACTCTCACAGCCAGACAGGCACTTTCAAACCCAGACCAACACTCTCACACCCACTCGCACACCCAGACAGATACTCTCACACCCACTTTGATATCCAGTCACACACTCTCATGCACATCCTCACACACACACACAGTTACTCATACTGTCTTGGGTGGCTGTGACCTGAGAGGTAGAGTTGTGGCCTTCATTCTGTTCTACAGTAAAAGGGTCCCAGGACTAAAGTGTGGGCATTAATGCAAATCCAGGGGGTCAGGGTAGGACTTCCCTGACCACAGAGGTTGACATAATTGTTGCATATTAGAAAATAATTGACAAAATTGGGTTTTAAAAGTACTCAGAGGGAAGCTGCCTCATGTCCAACATTAGGCCAGGAATACTACCAATTTATTTTTAACACAAACAGAGGTGGACACAACCATACTTTGCTCAATAAATCAACTACCAAAATGAAAACTGTATACATTGGACGTTAATTCACAAGCTTCTTTTTTGCTGAAAGCTCTGCTGTCCTAATCTGCATTTTGATTTCTTTTTTCAACTTCTTAGATTTTTCCTTAATTTGTGGGGAGGTCAAGCCACATTGAGACTGTAGAGGCCTAAGACCTCAGCAACGATAAGGGTAAGAAGCATGGTGTAAAAAAAGGGGGTTCCTCTCCCGTCCCACACACCGATCTCTTGGAATGCCAGTAGCAAACCAAGCCTCTAAATCACACAGGCGTACTCCCAAGCCAGCTATATCTGAAGGAAGCGCTGAAATAATGTGATGCTTTCTCTGAGGGAATTTGCTTCATGTACTTTCACTAACAGGCCATGCAGGACAAGGGCTTTGACTAAAGGGTAAATGCACTTCTCTATCAGCACCGTCTTCATGACAAATATTGGAGCAATCCCTGTGCTACTCTTTGTTGTGCCCGAGTTATTTTCTCTTTATTATAAAGGAACAGTGGGCCCTCATCAGTGCATACAAAAATATTGAAATGGGAATACAATCATGTCCATACCTCTAGTCCGATCGATATATTTAAATCTTTTTGTATTGAAACTAGAGCTAATATAGGTCAGGTTAAAAAAAAAAAAAAAAAAATACAAGATTAGACAATATTGTGTAACAATAATCAGTCAGTTAAGTTACTCACACTTTCAAGAGAACACTTCTGCCCTTATATACATCAAAGTCAATAATACAATTGGGTTGAAGTGCCAGAATCCACAACGTTTCGATCTTTCACAAAATTACAGGATCATCATCAGGCTGTAGTGGTATTTATGCCTGAGGAATAGGCACACAAAGGTGACCAGAATTTATTAACGCAGGACAAAACCATGGTCATAGCCCAAGGGGGTCATGCAGCAAATATGAGCAGTAGTCAAAAACAGTTGCATTGAGGCAAGTCACAGGTATAGTCCAAACCATGCATGATAAATGCCGCAGTTGCCATTCAGCAAACACCAGATATGACCAGCGTTGGAATATGCTCATCTTCGGCTCAGAATGTCTATGTTCGCAGAAGAGACTGGGAGAATAGAACAAAATATGGGCAGCTTATAACCCAGTGCACTTAGGTGCCACAGAGTTTGTTAATCACTCTAGACATATGGGCTTGATTGTATTCCCATTTCAATATGTTTGTATGCTCTGATGAGAAACTACTGTTCCTTTATAATAATACATACCCTTGGTCCCTTGTTATACGTGGGTTTCCCTTGGCCTTTATAACACGAGCTTGTAATGCCATGGCTCCCATTACAGGGAGGGAGGAAGTCTATACTGCGTAGGAGATGGCAGCAGAGTCGTTTTAATTGTATTGAAACTCTTGTCTATCTAATCTTTCTGCTGGTCTCCTCCATAGTTTCATCTACTTGTTAATACTGTGGGTTATTTAGGAGGCATACAACCAGGGTTAGACAGAGGCAGATAACAGGCCCAGGCACAAACAAATAAGTGGTCCCAATCAGTGAGTAAAGTAGCTAAAAAACTGTCCCACACTGGTGAATCGGGCAGTTTTGACTTGTAAAGCATGCTGTATATTTTGTTACAAGGCAGAGGAGACAACATGCAATTGTGCTTTCTGCAGGCAATTCTTGCTGCAATAGCAGGGAAATCAACAGTAAAAACTGGGTCAGCAGATCATAAACAGTGGCGGCCCATCCTTTAGGGCGGAGGGCCCCCCACCCTTTGCCCCTCATGAAGAGTGCCTGTCAGGCTGAACAAAGGCCAGCCTGACAGACACTCTTCATTTTCAGCTCAGACACCCAGGAGTGAGCAATGCGCGATTTGCGCAGACTCCTGGCTGCCTGAGCTGAACTTTGCTGGGCTGAGGGGTCACAGCTCCTATGGGCCTGACCTCCTCCGCTCAGCAAAGGTGCCTCGAGGCCATCCCCTGAGTGACGAGGAAAGCGTCACCCATTCACACTCGCCCTGGGCGCATCAGGTTTAAGCCCTGAAGCGCCCAGGGTGAGTGTCAATCAGTGACACTTCGTCACAGAGTGGGGTGGGGTGGGGTCAGCAGTCGCACTGACCCCATCCCACTCTGTGACGAGGCTGGGACTGCTGCCTTCCCTCATTGGCTGAACTTAGGTCCCAACCCTCCTGGAACCTGGAGGCTGAAGGTAAGTGTGTGTTTGTGATGTTTTAAATTGAATGTTTGGTGCGCGCGTGCATGTTTGAGTGTTATGAGTGTTGTTAATGGATGTGCATGCGTATGTGTGTGTGTGTGATCTTTTAAAATGAATGTTTGGTTCATGTGTGCGTGTTTGAATGTTATGAGTGTTAATGGCTGTGCGTGCGTGCGTGTGTGAAAGAATGAGTGTGTGTGATGTTTTAAAATGAATGGTGCATGCGTGCATGTTTGAATGGTATGAGTGTTGTTGATGGATGTGCGTGTGTGCGTGCGTGCGTGTCTGTATGTGAAAGAATGAGTGTGTGTGTGCTTCCCGCCCGCCCCCCTCCCTCCTAAAGCTGCCGGCCGCCACTGATCATAAAACAAGCGCACAACTGCAAAAAAGAACGCCCATACACTGACCTGTCAGACCGAACCATCAGGCACATTTTGATTGCCCTGTAGGCCAGTCCCACAGTCCAGGAAGTTGACCGGAATTAATTTGCCAAGGGTCACTATGTGGCCAAGTGGCAAAATATGTGGGGAAAGGGCATAACATTGCTGGATCAACCACTCTGAAAGCCGCTCTATCATCTTGGCTCTTACATGCCTTTTTCCTGTTTTCTCCCCCGCGGCTGCTTCTGCTGCGGGCTCCTCCCTTTGAAATGTGCAGCACGACTGCCTGACACTTATCATTCCAAGCCACTGCCTTTGCGTTGACAGGCGATGAGCGCACTGCCAGATAGAGCGACACCTTTACCCAGAGCCTCCTAAATGGGGAGAGCGTCTCGTTTTTCCAATGAAGGTTTTGGAGTTCATATCTCTCTCAGGGTGACGCTAAATGAAAGCTAAATAAATACAACATGGAATCTCCTGCATGGAGATGATTTTTCCCGCTTTCTCTCCTATAATATTTCACCATGTTTTCATTTTTCCCTTTATGTCAAGCTGCGACACATTATTTACTCCTACATGTTAGTTTAGAAAACACATTTACGAGGATGATTCACCGGGTCTCCATTGGCTGACAGGTCTTATAGCAAAGGTCATTGCCCTTGGATTTATGGCTCATGCATTCCACATGAAGAGTGAAGATTTACTTGAAGAGGTTATCGAAAAAGTCTCTCAGAACCTGAGATGGCGCAGCATTTTTAAACAAATGACTACTGCACTGTGTTAGTGCAACGCAGAACTCTCTGTTAACCCTTTTGGTATAAGGTTATTGAGGTCACCATGATGTATCCTGTCAAATAGGAGAATGGCTGAATTTACAGCTGCCTCTCTGTCGCTGAAACTATTACCAGGACGTCCTGATATAAACCTCTCTAATGCGGCTTAAAGAAAATATTAATTTTTGGCATTTTGATGATTGTGTCTTGTATCCAGTGAAAGTCTCAAAGCAATAGATAGCAAGATATACATTTCTAGATTATTATGCATGATGCTTTCTCTGGATCACTCGCATAATTTGCTTTTGAATGATTACACATCATTTCAGAAAAATTGCATATAATTACACGTATATTCGTGAATTGCAAAACCTGCATTTAGTGGTATATTTTAGCACTAAATGCACCCCTGCATCCATTTTAGATGCGAGGATGCGTTTGGGAATAAAAACATATCACAAACAAAACTAGCGCCCCAAACAGCATTTGCTTGCCTGTTAGCGTATGGTAAATTTCCCTGCGAACTGCGTATATCCACACAGCATTTTAGGATAATTTTGAGAAATTCACATAACAAGCGTAACCAGAAATCGTCAAAATTACACAAGATTACGCTGGCATAAAGAATATTTCACAACCTTGTGGTAATACAGGATCTATCTGGCATTACCAATACTAAGGAATCAGATTGCTAGCCAATCCCATATAGCCTCCTCTGCAGTAGGGAATAACCTACTGAAGTATCCTTGCTTTTACCCGTGAAGAGCATGTAACCTTCACTCTAAAGTTTTTACCCCACTTGACATTTACCCCACAATCTGTACCACATGGGTAAATGATCCTAATGGGTTTTCACCTTTACTCGTATCCTTTACCATGTAGTACTCTTTACTCTGCAGGTAAGTATTTTTTTATGAATAACATTATTTAAAAATTATTTTAAAGAAAGAAGGAGTAAAGTGGGCAGTAGAGATAAAGGGGTAAGGTTGGTTCTAGGGTTATAGGTTGTGTGTAAGTAAATCAGGCTAAAAGTGTTTTGAGGGTTACAGGGTGAGTAGAGGTAAAGGGAGGTGGAGAGTAGGGGTGATTTTAGTGTTAAAGCATGGGTAGAGGCAAAGGGAGCTAGGGTGATTTTAGGGTTGGGGTGGGTAGAGATAAATGAGGGAAAGTGTTTGTTAGGGCTCATGGGATAGGTAGTGGTAGAGGCAGGTAAGGAGTTTCTATCAAAAAAGGGGTTTAGAACATGGAAGTCAATTCACCAAAAAGCCCGGAGTAACAGAAGCGGTATCAGTCGCCATTTGAGCTTTACTTCCACTCACACACATATGCTTACAAACTCGCACATACACATACTGTGTCTCACATAAAGACAATCTCACCCATTAGTGCGCACACAACTTACATTCAAAAAAACGTTTCATTTACCGCAGCTTTCTTGGGGGCAGGGGGTCATATTCCAGCTAATTGTACTCAGTTTTCTATTACACTAAAACTGGACAATATAATACCATTCACTATTAGAGTAATAACAAATTGACAGGAAACAGGGAGACAGGGAAAGTGGAAGCCCAACCAAAGACCTATCCTAATGTTTCCAGCACTCCCAACATTGTGTAAAAGGCTACATGTCCACAAATGCACACTGGAGTGGGGAATGAAGCCGTACAAAATTACAATAGAAAATGGGATAACATGTATTCACTATGCAAGGGACATGATCTGGCAACCTTAGCTGAAAGGATTTGGTCATCTATTATGCGCCAGCAGAGGATGTCATCCTCATTTCCATTTAATCTACAATTTATGGAATCATTGCCATTGTACTTTGTTAAATGTTTGTGCATACATAGGCGATGGTGTGGATTGCTACTTTTGGTAATTTGGTAATGCTGCCATCCGTCGTGTATGCTGAGATTGTACTTGATTTGCCCCCAAATTTATTGTCATTCTGATATTTTTCGGAGTGCACTTAATGAATAAATTTGATTTGTTGCAAAACGTTTTCTGAGTGTGCCATTATTCAGTTCACAGTACTACCGCAAATGGTAAATATTGATATTACTGGATGCAGTGTTTACAGACTGAGGCTTAACATGCAGTATTGTTGTACACGTACTCAGCAACTATGTTTTGCCTTTTTCTGTTCATTTTTCCTCAGACAAATTTCACCCGATATTTCTTGGTGAAATGTATCTGCGGAAAACTGTGACTATGTAGTAATTACTGTAACATTCAAGGCACAATCTCATGTTTGTAATCAAATCTATATTCCATCAGGGATTAGAAAAAGGAATTTTCTGTTTGATCCCATGAAGAACCCCAAAATGTTTTGAAAATCCAGGACCAAAAAATAAGAACCCTTCTGAAATCTAATTTGAGGAACCTTAAATTGCTCTGGTCCCAAGTTAGAACTAATACTTAGATATTCTGTTACAAGAAATACCTAGGTCGTCATTATGACATTGGTGGTGACTATTAAAGTGGTGGTAATACCGCCAACAGGGTGCTGCCAAATTATGACCATGGCGGTGATATATCCCAAAGACAGCCAATGTACCACACCAACCGCCAGGATGTTTACACCACTGACCACGGCGGTAGCCATCAACAGCCAGGCGGAAGACATGGTACCGTCTACCATGTTAAGACATAGCAAACCACTACGATTTGCAGGGTGGTACCAACACCATCAAAAGCCTGGGGGAAACACTGCAAAGTAAATGAAAGACTCACCATCAGAGACACAGAGAAGACCTCTGCTGCCATGGAACTGGAACTTCAAGTCTGCCCGATGCTCTTCTACGCCATGCTCCACCTGGAATGCCGATGAAGACGACAACGGTGAGTTCAGCCGCCTAGCACACAAGGGAGGGAGTGAGGAAAAGGAGAGTGACACACACATGCACAACACACACCATTCACACACACATCACACACACAACCACCTGCAGAGTAAAACCAGTGTCACAGGACAAACGTGATAATAATGCAAGGACTACATTGAGGATTAACTGATACTGTAACTTGATGCCAACAGCCACCATAGAATCCATGTAATAACAAAACGAGGCGTAAATGTCCAGAAAGGGCCAATGGCTAGTCCAAAGTAGAAAGTACAAAAGGCCTACATAGCCACAGTGCACTGTCCAAGCCCCAACTTGATTCCTGACATTATCCGGACTACACTGTGCAGGGGCATCATGCTGGAAATTGGCAGGCACCTCAGGGGGAAGGGTGGGTGGGTGTGGGGGGCACCTCAGCTGATGTGGGGAACATGCCCACTGGTCCTGGAGAGGTCTCCATGCCCATTTCCCTTTGCCGGGGAGTGCAAGGTCACAGCCTCTGAGGTAGGGAACTTGCCCACTGATTCTGGAGGGGGCTCCATGCCCATTTCTCTTTGCTGGAGAGTGCAAGATCACAGTTTCTGAGGTGGGGAACATGCCCACTGGTTCTGGAAGGGGCTACATGCCCATTTCCCTTTGCTGGGGGGTGCAAGGTCACATTCCCTGAGGTGGGGAACTTGCCCACTGGTTCTGGAGGGGGCTCATTACCCATTTCCCTTTGCTGGGGAGTGCAAGGTCACAGTCACTGAGGTAGGGAACCTGCCCACTGGTTCTGGAGGGGGCTCCTTGTACAACAGTCCCTGGAGGGTGGCCTACATGCCCTCTGCTGGAGGTGAGGACTGCTGTGTCTTTGCAGGAGGTGAGGGCTGCTGTGTCTCTGCTGGAGGTGAGGGCTGATGTGTGTCTGCAGGAGGTGAGGGCTGCTGTGTCTCTGCTGGAGGTGAGGGCTGCTGTATCTCTGCAGGATGTGATGGTGCTGAGTCTCTGCTGGAGGCAAGGGCTCCTTTCCCACTGCTGGTGGAGGTGTTCCCCTGGCTGCCTCTGCTGGAGGTGAGGGCTTCTTGCCCACTGCTGGTGGAGGTGTTACCCTGGCTGCCTCTGCTGGAGGTGAGGGCTCCTTGCCCACTGCTGGTGGAGGTGTTACCCTGGCTGCCTCTGCTGGAGGTGAGGGCTCCTTGCCCACTGCTGGTGGAGGGGTAACCCTGGCTGCCTCTGCTGAAGGTGAGGGCTCCTTGCCCACTGATGGTGGAGGGGGCCTCTAGCCTCTCTTTGGTGGTGGAATGGGAACTTTCCCTTTTCTTGGTAGTGGAGTGGGACCCTTCCCTTCCTTGGGTGGTAGATTGGGAACCTTCCCTTTCTTGGGCGGTGCAGTGGGATCCTTCTCTTTCTTGGGTGGTGGAGTGGGATCATTCCCTTTTTGCCTCCATGACTGGGAAGTGCCTCCACTGTCCCTGTCTCTTATTTTTCACCACCTTAGTCCTCTCTTTCTGAGGCGGAGGTGTGCTCACAGTAGGAGTGTCAGCTGTCACACTCTGGGGCCCCTTTGTGCCAGAAGCAGTTCATTTGATGGGAGCAGTGGCAGACTGTTTGGCTGAGGTGTTGGGATGGGTCGTTGGGACCCTGCTCTTATGGGCAGGACAGGGGTGGAGGGGGAGGGAAGAGGTCAAGATGGGCAAGGAAAAGATTCTTAGGGACGTTGGGGCGATATGAGGGAGGAGGGATAGGAGTTGAGGTTGAGGGGGTGGTTGTTGGAGGTGTACGTCTGCTGGTCTTGGGTGCAGGTGCATGGGCAGTGTGCTGATGTGAGGTGGAGGGCTGTTGGGAGTCTGAGTGCGTGTGTTTGTGTAACTTAGGAGGGGGGCAGATAGGGTGGGAGAGGACACATGGGATGTGTGGATGGATGTTGTAGAGGTGTCTGCAAGTGAGGTGTGTGTGCTGCTTGGTGTGGTGATGGTGGTGATGGCTGTTGATGCAGTGCATGCAGGTGTGAGTGTGGATGTGACTGTGAGGGAGGAGGAGAACCAGGAGGGGGAGACAGTGGAGGCAGTGGATGTTGTTTTGTGGAAACTGACTGTTGTTTGTGTGAGTGCTTGTGGCCTGAAGTATGCTGCCTGTGTTTGACTGTGCCACTCTTGTGTGATGTTTTGTGTGCATGCTTGTCTGTATGTGTCCTTGGGATTGGTTGGGTTTGAAGTGACAGGGACTGAGAAGTGATAGTTGGAGGGGGGATGGTAGGAACAGGGACACTGGCTGCCATCAGAGAGGAGGCCAGAGCCTGACACGATCACTTTTGGGCTGTCACTCCACCATGGCTGCCCTCCAGGTATGCATTGCATTGCTGCATCATGGATGTCAGCCCCTGCATGGCATTCACAATGGTTGGCTGCCCTACAGAGATGGACCTCAGGAGGTCAATAGCCTCCTCACTGAGGGCAGCAGGGCTGACTGGGGCAGGGCCTGAGGTGCCTGGGGCAAAGGAGATGCTGACCCTCCTGGGTGAACAGACACAGGCAACTCAATAGGGGGCTACTGGGAGGGTGGTGCTGGTACGGGGTGGCGGCTGTACCTGCAGCTGGGGTCGTCCCAGAGGTGTCTGCCACCACCAGGGAGCTTCCATCGGAGGAGGAATCAGAGTCAGTGTTGTCACCTCCTGTCTCTGCCGTGGTGCTTCCCTCGCCCTCTGTCCCACTAGTCCCCACGGTGTTGGTGGACTCTGCCTCCTGGGTCCTGTGGGAAGCAGCTCTCTCAGTCACCAGTGCCCCTGCTCCTTCACCAGATGATGCTAATGCACACATGGATAGGATGACAGAAGAAAAAATGGGGGGAGAAGAAAGGGAGCACAGGGTCAATTACAGCACCAACACCACAGTTGGCATTCACATTACCATCACACACAGGGATCAGGACTGTGCACTATGTACCGCACTGGCATTCAATTGGCTAGGTGCCACAGCAAGATGAGAGCCAACCGCCAACAACTGCACCCCCTCCTGGGACCCACTAAGCACTGTCTGACATGGAATGCAACCTAGCTAGGTTACAGATACTGCAATACATCCATTTACCTTGAGCTGGATCACGCAGCAATGTCTGACCTGGCATTAAGGGGCCCCTGCTAACTGAATCCCACCACCAGGATCCCATGCCACCTACCAATAATTGTTGTCACGCTCACTGTACTCACCCTCTGGTCGCTGCTGTACTGCCCTTAAGCACCCATCCAGCTCTGGGTACGCTACTGCCATTGTACCGGCCATCAGCGGGGTCAACTTCCGACAGACACCCTGCCCTGGTTGGGAGGCCAACCCCAGCTGAGCCTCCGCGGTCTTCCGGGCTCAGAGTCTCAGGTCCTCCCACTTTTTCCTATGGTGGGTGCTCCGCCTGCTGTAGACCTCCAGGGTCTGCACATCCTTGGCGATGGCACCCCACAATCCCTTCTTCTGAAGTGCACTAACCTGCAGAGGTATTACAGACAGGAGGGCACCATTATACATACAATCCAGCCTGTCGAACATATGGCCCACAAATACCATTTACATCTCCATTGGCACACACATCACCCGGCGCCCACCATGTACACTACCACCAGACAAACTCCCCCTCATGACACGATGCTTGCACACACATCTCCACGTAACCTTGTCACATGCATTGTGCCCATGGTGTACTCACCTGTTGGTCTGGAGGCCCATACAGCTGTTTATACTGGGGTAGGACCCCATCTACCAAGCACTGTAACTCCTCCGTAGTGAAGGCAGGGGACCTTTCCCCTGTCACACGGGCCATGGCAGGATCCAGACGCAGGTCACAGCAGCACGCGCAGTGTAGGTGTTGTCCTGTGGAAAGTCAGGAATCAAATGAGGTTATAGACAGAAAATGGTGGTCACGTCCACAACGGTGTACACTGTCACCGCTGCCGGTGATCCCCATTGGCCACTGTACTCCATAGAGGCCCATTTTAGCCAATTAGGAATAGCACAGCGGTGCAAGACTGCCTTCCGACATGACGCCCAACGTTGGTGGAATGACCTCACTTCCACCTGTCTCTTTATACAGGACAGGCGGTCGTCATTTTATGGTTGTGAACAACATTCAGAAAATCAAGAACTGTGCCATTGCTGTAAATTGCACATGCATTGCTCTATGAACACTGAGGTGGTGGTTCTATTGTTCAAAATGTGACACCCTACTCACTCTTGTGTCCCGTAGATACCTACCACTGCGGATGAATAGGAGGAGGAGACAAGACCCCGAACACAGACTCCTTGTGGACTTGGCTACATTGGAGGACAGGCACCTTAAACTCACCTATAGACTGGACAGGGCCACAATCGCAGAGCTGTGTGCTCAATTGGAGCCTGATCTGATATCAGCTATCCGTCATCCCACTGGGATCCTCCCTCTTGTGCAAGTTCGATCAGTGCTCCATTTCCTGCCAACTGGTTCTTTCCAAGTGACAGTGGGCTTAGCAGCAGGAATGTCACAGCAAATGTTCTCAAACGTGCTGGCAAGGGTTTTGTCGGCCTTGGTCAAACACATGTGCAGCTACATTGCTTCCCCCCAGGTGGAAGATATGGCCTCTGTGAAGGCCATATTCTATGCAATGGCACATATACCTAATATTATTGGGGCGATTGACAGAACACATATTGTGTTTGCCCCCCCCTCCGCCACATGAACAGGTATTCAGGAATCAGAAGAGTTTCCACTCACTCAATGTGCAAATGGTGTGCCTGGCTGACCAGTACATCTCCCACGTCACTGCCACGCATCCTGGGTTCGTGCATGATGCCTTCGTCCTGAGGAATAGCAGCATCCCAAATGTGATGGCACTACTACAGAGGCACGGGGTGTGGCTAATTGGTGAACCAGAGTGAACACGCAATGTATGTCAGTTTATGCCTTCAGGGGTTATCCCCATTCCACTGTGTAAGGCTAATGTTTATCCCTCAATACTTGCAGGTGACTCTAGCTACCCAAACCTATTGTGGCTCCTGACTCCTGTGAGGAATGCCAGGACAGGGGCTGAGAATCGGTATAATGATGCACATGGGCGAACCAGGCAGATCATCGAACGTACCTTTGTCCTCCTGAAGGCCAGGTTCAGATGCCTCCATCTGACAGGTGGATCCATGTGCTACTCCCCTGAGAAGGTATGCCAGGTAGTAGTAGCAGGCTGCATGTTGCACAACCTGGCTCTCAGACAACATGTACCCTATCTGTGGGAGGATGAGGAGATTGGAAATGCCCCTGTGGTAGCAGTGGACCCTGAGGACTGTGAGGATGAGGAGACAGAGGACAACAGAACATCAGTTATACGTCAATACTTCCAATGACACACAGGTGAGACAGTGTAACTGACCATTCCTCTGACTATTGATGTTTTCTGTGTGGCTGTAGCAGGATGGCAGTCACTTCCTTTGCATCTCAACTGACTGTCACCTATGCCTTCTCAATTTTCACATGTTGTTGTTATAACAACTGTGTACTGATGTGATGATACAGATAGCTACAGGTCATTGTTTGAATGCTATCACAATGTTCAGATCATTTGCACAAGAGATGACTGTTTCCATAATTGCACATTTTCATCACATAAAACACTATCACTCAAGTTGTGTTCAAGGGTGTTTATTGTAGGGCAAATTACAGATGGAAAAGTGCAATGGAATGGGGTGATGGTAGAGGAAAGTCCAGGGTATTGGTCCAGTCTGTTTGTAGCACAGGTCCAGTGTCCAAGGGGCCATAGGAAAGGGATCAAAGGTAGTTCAAAATGGACAAGGTGACAGGGTGGGACACAAGGGGGACATTCAGGAGGGTCTCATTTCCTGGCAGTGGTCTTGGTCTTGGCAAGTGTCTCTGGCTTCTGTCTGGGTTGCAGGAACTGTTTGCGGGGTGGTTCACCTTCTGCAGGGGGAGGGGCGATGGTGGTGGCCTGTGGGTCCTGTGGCAGGGCCTCCTGTCCACTAGCTGTAGCAGATGTGGAGGGCTGGTCAGTTGACTGGCTAGTGGTAAGGGCCCACTGGTGTGCTGTCCATTCCCTCATGATGTTGGCCATATCAGGCAGCACCCCTGCTATGGAGACCATGGTGGTGTTGAGGGCCAGCAAATATTTCCTGATCTCCTGATGGTCTGCCTCCTGCAGCCGCTTGTTCTCCTGCATGTTGTAAAGAATCTGGCCCGTCTTGTGCTGGGACTGTTGGTAAGCCTCCAAACATTTGTGAGTGCCTCCTGATGAGTCAGTTCCCTGGGCCTGTCCTTCTCCTGATGCACAGCTGTCCTTTGAGTGTCCTTGTCCCCCTCTGTCCCCTGAACGGTGTGCCCACTGCCACCTACCCCAGGACCCTGATTGTCTTGGCTGTGAGTTGTGGACTGGGTCCCTGTACAGGTGGGCACACTGCTGATTGATGTGTCCTGGGGACAGAGGTGTGGGGACGTTGGGTGGATGCTGTGGTGTTGGATACTGAGTCGGGAGGCTCTGTGGTGGACTGCGAGTGGGCTGGGGTGGCAGCCTGACCAGTGGTCCCTGATGGGCCAGGAAGTTCATCCAGATCGAGAAGTCAAGAATTACTGTCATCACTGGGGGCATCTTCTGTTGGGGGACTGGATAGTAGTGGCACCTCCTCACCGCTGGAATTGGCTGGGGCAACTGTGGAAATGTAAATGATGTATTATGCTTCATGTCTGTGACATATTGTACATGCCTAGCTTCACCTCTATCGTTGCTGTTGCCCTGCCACCTTTGTTTGTGTATGGTGATGTATTGTGTGATTGTTAGTCCTCCATGCTGTTCATGCTTCGGTGACGGTTGTACATGCAGGGCTGGGAGGGCTGTACATGCATTGGTATGGCATGCAGGGCTTGGCATTGGGGTTAGTCACATGTGTAGGTGCACTGTGTGGGATGGTGTGGAGTGATGGGAGTCAGGGTGAGTGGGTGAGATGGCATGTAGGTATGGGGGTGACAAGTAGTAAATATTGACTCACCAGTGTCCAGTCCTCCGGCTACTCCAGTGAGTCCCTCAGGATGCAGGATTGCCAAGACTTGATCCTCCCATGCTGTGAGCTGTAGGGGAGGAGGTGGTGGTCCATCGCCAGTCCACTGGATGGCGAGCTGGTGCCTTACTGCCACGGAACATACCTTACCCCGTAGGTCATTCCACCTCTTCCTGATGTCGTCCCTTGTTCTTGGATGCTGTCCCACGGCCTTCACCCTGTCCACGATCCTCCGCCATAGCTCCATATTCCTGGCAATGGAGATTTGCTGTATCTGTGCTCCAAACAGCTATGGCTCTACCCTGACTATTTCCTCCACCATGACCCACAACTCCTCATCAGTGAAACGGGGATGCCTTAGTGGGGACATGAGTGTTGTGTGGTGTGTGGTGTGCAGAGTGTGTTGAGTAATGTGGTGGGGTGTGGGATGCTGGTTGCATGACGGATGAATGGGTGTTTGTGGTGTGTATGTAGTTTCCTCTGTGATTTTCGTGTCTGTCTCGTGGCAATTTTTGGTGTTCATAAAGGGGTTTGGGTAATGTGGGTGTGTGTTTTATAGTGCTGTGGGTGGGTGGGTTTAGGAGGCTGGCCTGGTTTGTAGTGGGTACCTTGGGTACTTACAACTTATACCAGGTCCAGTTATCCCTTATTAGTGAAGTAGTAGTGTTCTAGAAGCTTAGGCTGATAGAGGTAGCTATAGCAGAGCAGCTAAGGCTGAACTAGGAGACATGCAAAGCTCATGCAATACCACTTATAGTTACACAGTACTTATACACAAGTAAAGACAATACTCACTGTTACCAAAAATAAAGGTATTTATTTGAGTGACACAGTACCAAAAATATCTTAGAGACAATACTCCTTCTGGAGGTAAGTATTATACACAATATATACACTAGACACCACAATTAGACAAGTAATTAGTCATAGAACAGTGCAAACAATAGGAAATGCTATAGAATGCAATGGGAGAAAATCGGCCTGGGGCAACACAAACCATATACTAAGAAAGTGGAATGTGAATCACGAATTCCCCCCTAGACAAGTGTAGTGTGTGCAGAATCACTGGGAGAGTAAGAATACAGTAAAGGTAAGTAAATTATCCCACCCCAGAGCCCAGAAAAGCAGGAGTAAAGTACTGCAAGTTTTCTTAGGACACACTACACTTCGTGATTGGGATTTTTCAGTAACCAACCAAGTCAGCAAACAACAACTGCTGGATTCCTGGACTTAAAGACCTGCAAAAGAAGGGGACCAAGTCCAGAAGTCGAAAGAAATTACAGGAGGGGCAGGATCCCCTGCCAACCCAGAAGAGGGTGCAAAAGAAGAGTCACCAGTTGGACGAAGACTGCAGAAATGCACTCTAGGAAGATGCCAGCGGGTTCCTGCATGATGCAAAAGATGTCCCACGACGTGAAGATGGAGGCAGATGTGATTTTGTGTTGGAGGTCGTCAACAAGTCTTGGTTATGACAAAAGTGCGTTTTGCGTCATAATGGCACTGGCTGGACCCAGGAGGGACCTGAGGGCCTCAACTCTGTGTGAGGAGGAAGAGAGGGCTCTCAGCACTTCAGAGAGCCCTCAGGATGCCAGACAGCACCCACAGGAGTCCCATGACATGGGGACAAAGGAGGTGCAAAACGCGGTTGGTGCAGCACAACAAAGGAAGTTGGGGACCTGGGCCAGGCTGTGCATGAAGGAATTTTGCAAATAGTGCACAGAGGCCTCAGGAGGTGAAGAAGATGCAGTACACAGGGGTACCATCGCTCTCAGGGAAGGCAAGGTCTTACCTCCTCCAAATTGCGTCATCAGGACCTCAGTACAGTCTATGTCAATGGGGTCCACCCTCTGTGTCCTTAGAAGCATGCTCGTCACTGTGAGAGGAGTCCAAATGTACCGGTCGTTGTCTTGAAAGGTGCCTGCATGAGCAGGGGAGTGACTCCGTCACCCCACGGGAGATTTCTTCGGTTCTTCTGGTGCAGGATGAAGACTGGGAGTCCTCAGAGCGTGCACACAATGGAAACAGTTGCAGTTGCTGGCTGGAGCTGAAGTTGCAGAGGAAAAGTATTCCTTGTGGATACTTTGTTGCTGTTACCGCGGTTCCTGGAGCAGGCTGCGGTTGATGCAAGGTCAGAGGATGAAGCAGTAGTTGCAGAGGATTCCTGAAGGAAACTTGCAAGAGAACCCTCAGCAGAGACCCTAAATAGCCCTGAGAGGGGGATTGGCTACCTTATCAGGTAAGGACCTATCAGGAGGGGTCTCTGACGTCACCTGCTGGCACTGGCCACTCAGAGCCCTCCAGTGTGCCCCCACACCTTGCAGAGCAAGATGGCTGAAGTCTGGGACACACTGGAGGAGCTCTGGGCACCACCCCTGGGGTGAAGATGGACAGGGGAGTGGTCACTCCCCTTTGCTTTGTCCAGTTTCGTGCCAGAGCAGGGGACAAGGGGTCTCTGAACTGGTGTAGACTGGTTTATGTAAGGAGGGCACCATCTGTGCCCTTCAAAGCAATTCCAGAGGCTGGGGGAGGCTACCCTCCCCAGCCTGTAACAACTATTTCCAAAGGGAGAGGGTGTAACACCCTGCTCTCAGAGGAAATGCTTTGTTCTGACTTCCTGGGACTGAGCTGCTCAGACCCCAGGACGGCAGAACCCTGTCTGTGAGGTGGCAGCAGCTGTAGCTGCAGTGCAAGCCCCAGAGAGCTGGTTTGGCAGTACTGGGGGTCCATGGAACTGGCTCCCCAATTCCATATTTGGAATGGGGGGACAATTCCATGATCTTAGACATGTTACATGGCCATATTCGGAGTTACCATTGTGAAGCTACATATAGGTATTGACCTATATGTAGTTCACGTGTGTAATGGCGTCTCCGCACTTACAAAGTCCCGGGAAATGGCCCTGAACTATGTGGGGGCACCTTTGCTAGTGCAAGGATGCAAGGGTGCTCTCACACTCAGTAGAAGGTTAGACATATAGGTGACTTATAAGTTACTTAAGTGCAGTGAAAATGGCTGTGAAATAGTGCACTATTATATGCAGGCTGCAATGGCAGGCCCGTGGAAGGGTTTGTCGGAGCTCCTTGTGGGTGGCAAAAGAAATGCTGCAGCCCATAAGGATCTCCTGGAACCCCAATGCCCAATGCCCTGGGTACCTAGGTACCATATACTAGGGACTTATAAGGGGGGGTCCAGTGTGCCAATTTAAATTGGTATATGAAGTCACTAGCCTACAGTGACAAATTTAAAAGCAGAGAGAGCATGAGCACTGAGGTTCTGGTTAGCAGAGCCTCAGTGACACACAGTCAAGCACTACTGACAACACACACATTAGGCCACAAACTATGAGCACTGGGGTCCTGGCTAGCAGGATCCCAGTGAGACAGGCAAAACACACTGACACACATTCATAAACAGGCCAAAAGTGGGGGAAACCATGCTACTTTCTCACAGTGGGAGTGGTGTGTGTATCAGTGTCAGGTGTGTGTTGGTGGTATTGGCCAATGTTGTGTTGTTTTGTTTTTGGGTGGCCTTTCTGACCGCGCTGGTGTGTACTGCCAATGGTTTACCGCCATTGAATGTCCGCTGTGGTGATTCGTGGGTCATAATATGGTGGGCATTGTTTTGTTGGCATAACGGTATGGGTGTTCGTTCCAACACCTTAACACTGACTTTTGGTCTGGCAGATAAGTGTTTGTGGCAGTATTCTGTGGGTTTAGAGAGTGTGTGTGTCATAATACAGTGAACGGATGTTCGCCTCCACGACAGTATGTTGGCGGCCGTCACCGCAGCAGTAAGCGGGATTTACCGCCATTGTCATAATGAGGGCCATAGTCAGTAAACAAGTGACATGGGTTACCAACTTCCAAGCCTATCATATGCAAGCAGCTGGTTTATATATTTACTTCGTCATCATCATCACACTAATAAGAAATACTCATAAAAGCAGCACTAAATCATCAATTACAATACAAATATGGGTAGCCAACAATGAAAGTAATAAAAATAGATTCAAAGTACGCAGACTTATGACATTAGATAATACATTTTGAAGAAGAACCAATAGCCGCACAGATATGAGAGTCTTGTATTGCCTGAAGAAAAAGTAGAACAGGTCTGCATAATCTAAAATTTTACATTCTCAAAACTGGAACGAGGCAAAGCCTGGTTTATTTCAGATAAAATTTACCAAAAAAGTAAAATGTATTTGCGTTTGGGGAGAAACATCGTCACAGGGACAGGCCAGTTTACTGACCCAAAGTGAAACAAAGCAGCCTCTAAATAGTGTCACGGCTAAATCTCAACAAAAATGCCTGTTCCAAGTTATTCAGTTTAAGCAACAAGTAAGGGTTGATTCCAACAGTGGTTCTAAATAGAACACTTTGTCTATTGGTAGGATTTCTGAGTTCATCTACTCCCCTTGAACTCCGACTGTCATCTAAGAAAGCACTCTTAAGCCTCAGTAAATCAAATTTGGCCATGCTTTAGGATCACTTTAAAGGAAGAACATTTCCAAATGTTTACTTATTTTGTACAGCACTAGTTTATGGTAGGAAGGCACATTGTAGTGCAGCTAATGTCGGTAACATCTGAACCTCAACCTTAGAAGAGTTCATACTTTCATGATGATTAATTGAACCCTTCAAGACCTTCTGCAGAATTTTAAATATGCCGGTAGGCCTTAGCTCATATCCTTGTGCTCCAAAGACAGACAGAGGCAATAACTGCCCTCTATAAAGATTGTCCCCATGTCTATCTGGAATGCTTCTCTAAGGGTGCTTTGAGGACTATGAAATGGTGACTGTATAGAACCCAATTCTGATCATGCACAGGGGTCCGCCAGTCCAACCTAGCAGATCCTAATCCTGCCTTTTTCACACTTATAGAAGCAGGCATGATTCCTGGGAAGCTAAGGTTTCACATAGATAATATATGTATGTTAAATGAAGGATATTGCTTTTGTTTCTTTTGATGCTTCACATCTGTAGCATAGCCTACTCATAAGCCTTCCCAGATGTTTCAGACAAAGTGAACCTTCTCCCAAAATGATTGTTGTGTGATCTCCCCATTGCGGGCCTGACACATGCTCAAACAGGAAACCAAGTGTTAGGGAATTTTTTTAATGTGGTAATTTCAACAGTAATGCACAGTGGCCACCGTACAGTACACAAGTACACAAGCCTAATAGATGCTCAAACAGGAATCCTAGTAGCAGGAGATGACAGACCAGTGCTAGCAGCAAAGGATCCCGAATATGCTCCAGATGGCTGCTGCTCTTCACCCCCAAAACTGCTACAGACCAGAGAAATTTGACTGGCTTTTACCATATGATTGTTGTTAGCCTTGCATCCTTGGTGTGGTTTCCCCTGTCGTTTTGCCTCTGCCTCCTATATTTTTAACTGTGTGCTGGATTTCCGTTTTTTTTTTTTTTTTTGTACTCTGGGCACTTTACCAAAGCTGATCAGTGCTAAAGTGCAAGCGCTCCCTGTGTAAATTGTGATTATGACTGGTTATCCATGATTGACAAATCTGATTTACTAGTAAGTCCCTAGTACGGTGCACAATGTGTGCCCAGGGCCTGTAAATCAAATGCTACTAATGCTACTAGTGTGCCTGCAGCACTGATTGTGACAACCATATGAGTAGCCCTGCAAACATGTCTCCGACCTGCAATTGCACTGTCTGTGCGTACAGTTTTAAACTGCCATGTTGACCTGGCAAGTGCATCCACTTGCCAGGCCCAAAACTTCCCTTTTAGGACATGTCAAGCGCACCTGTGGAAGGCCCAAGGTAGCCACACAGGCAGGGTGCAGTGTATTTAAAAGGCAGGACATGTACTAGTGTGTTTTACATGTCCTGACAGTGAAGTCCTGACAAATTCTGTTTTCACTATTGCAAGGCCTATTTCTCCCATAAATTAACATGGGGATTGCCTTGAAATATCTTTTAAGTGTAATTTCTCATTGGGAGCAGATAGAGATATGGAGTTTGGGGTCTCTGAAATCACATTTTAAAAATACACCTTTTAATAAAGGTGTTTTTTAAATTGCACGTTTGAAAATGCCTCTTTTAGAAATTTGGCATTTTCTTGCTTAACAATTCTGTTCCTCTGCCTGGCTGTGGAATACACGTCTGGGTAAGGATGACAGTTGGGCTGTGTAGGAGGCTGGACTGGCTTGTAGTGAGTACCAAGGGGTACTTGCACCTTGCACCAGGCCCAGTTATCCCTTATTAGTGTATAGGGTGTCTAGCAGCTTAGGCTGATAGATAATGGTAGCTTAGCAGAGCAGCTTAGGCTGAACTAGGAGACGTGTGAAGCTACTACAGTACCACTTAGTGTCATATGCACAATATCATAAGAAAACACAATACACAGTTATACTAAAAATAAAGGTACTTTATTTTTATGACAATATGCCAAAGTATCTTAGAGTGTACCCTCAGTGAGAGGATAGGAAATATACACAAGATATATATACACAATAGCAAAAATATGCAGTATAGTCTTAGAAAACAGTGCAAACAATGTATAGTTACAATAGGATGCAATGGGGAAACATAGGGATAGGGGCAACACAAACCATATACTCCAAAAGTGGAATGCGAACCACAAATGGACCCCAAACCTATGTGACCTTGTAGAGGGTCGCTGGGACTATTAGAAAATAGTGAGAGTTAGAAAAATAACCCTCCCCAAGACTCTGAAAAGTGAGTGCAAAGTGCACTAAAGTTCCCCTAAGGACAAAGTAGTCTTGTTAGAGGAATAATGCAGGAAAGACACAAACCAGCAATGCAACAACTGTGGATTTCCAATCTAGGGTACCTGTGGAACAAGGGGACCAAGTCCAAAAGTCACAAGCAAGTCGGAGATGGGCAGATGCCCAGGAAATGCCAGCTGCGGGTGCAAAGAAGCTTCGACTGGACAGAAGAAGCTGAGGTTTCTGCAGCAACGAAAAGGGCTAGAGACTTCCCCTTTGGTGGACGGATCCCTCTCGCCGTGGAGAGTCGTGCAGAAGTGTTTTCCCGCTGAAAGAACGCCAACAAGCCTTGCTAGCTGAAAATCGTGTGTTTGGCGTTTTTGGACGCTGCGGGGGCCCAGGAGGGACCAGGAGGTCGCAAATTGGACCTGAAGAGAGAGGGGACGTCGAGCAAGACAAAGAGCCCTCACTGAAGCAGGTAGCACCCGGAGAAGTGCCAGAAACAGGCACTACGAGGATGCGTGAAACGGTGCTCGCCGAAGTTGCACAAAGGAGTCCCACGTCGCCGGAGACCAACTTAGAAAGTCGTGCAATGCAGGTTAAAGTGCCGTGGACCCAGGCTTGGCTGTGCACAAAGGATTTCCGCCGGAAGTGCACAGGGGCCGGAGTAGCTGCAAAGTCGCGGTTCCCAGCAATGCAGCCCAGCGAGGTGAGGCAAGGACTTACCTCCACCAAACTTGGACTGAAGAGTCACTGGACTGTGGGAGTCACTTGGACAGAGTCGCTGGATTCGAGGGACCTCGCTCGTCGTGCTGAGAGGAGACCCAAGGGACCGGTAATGCAGCTTTTTGGTGCCTGCGGTTGCAGGGGGAAGATTCCGTCGACCCACAGGAGATTTCTTCGGAGCTTCTGGTGCAGAGAGGAGGCAGACTACCCCCACAGCATGCACAAGCAGGAAAACAGTCGAGAAGGCGGCAGGATCAGCGTTACAGAGTTGCAGTAGTCGTCTTTGCTACTATGTTGCAGGTTTGCAGGCTTCCAGCGCGGTCAGCAGTCGATTCCTTATCAGAAGGTGAAGAGAGAGATGCAGAGGAACTCGGATGAGCTCTTGCATTCGTTATCTAAAGTTTCCCCAGAGACAGAGACCCTAAATAGCCAGAAAAGAGGGTTTGGCTACTTAGGAGAGAGGATAGGCTACTAACACCTGAAGGAGCCTATCAGCAGGAGTCTCCTGGTCACCTGGTGGCACTGGCCACTCAGAGCAGTCCAGTGTGCCAGCAGCACCTCTGTTTCCAAGATGGCAGAGGTCTGGAGCACACTGGAGGAGCTCTGGACACCTCCCAGGGGAGGTGCAGGTCAGGGGAGTGGTCACTCCCCTTTCCTTTGTCCAGTTTCGCGCCAGAGCAGGGGCTAAGGGGTCCCTGAACCGGTGTAGACTGGCTTATGCAGAATTGGGCACATCTGTGCTCAAGAAAGCATTTCCAGAGGCTACTCCTCCCCTGCCTTCACACCATTTTCCAAAGGGAGAGGGTGTCACACCCTCTCTCAGAGGAAGTTCTTTGTTCTGCCATCCTGGGCCAGGCCTGGCTGGACCCCAGGAGGGCAGATGCCTGTCTGAGGGGTTGGCAGCAGCAGCAGCTGCAGTGAAACCCCAGGAAGGGCAGTTTGGCAGTACCAGGGTCTGTGCTACAGACCACTGGGATCATGGGATTGTGCCAACTATGCCAGGATGGCATAGAGGGGGCAATTCCATGATCATAGACATGTTACATGGCCATATTCGGAGTTACCATGGTGAAGCTACATATAGGTAGTGACCTATATGTAGTGCACGCGTGTAATGGTGTCCCCGCACTCACAAAGTTCAGGGAATTGGCTCTGAACAATGTGGGGGCACCTTGGCTAGTGCCAGGGTGCCCTCACACTAAGTAACTTTGCACCTAACCTTTACCAGGTAAAGGTTAGACATATAGGTGACTTATAAGTTACTTAAGTGCAGTGTAAAATGGCTGTGAAATAACGTGGACGTTATTTCACTCAGGCTGCAGTGGCAGGCCTGTGTAAGAATTGTCAGAGCTCCCTATGGGTGGCAAAAGAAATGCTGCAGCCCATAGGGATCTCCTGGAACCCCAATACCCTGGGTACCTCAGTACCATATACTAGGGAATTATAAGGGTGTTCCAGTAAGCCAATGTAAATTGGTAAAAATGGTCACTAGCCTGTTAGTGACAATTTGGAAAGAAATGAGAGAGCATAACCACTGAGGTTCTGATTAGCAGAGCCTCAGTGAGACAGTTAGTCACTACACAGGTAACACATTCAGGCACACTTATGAGCACTGGGGCCCTGGGTTACCAGGGTCCCAGTGACACATACAACTAAAACAACATATATACAGTGAAAAATGGGGGTAACATGCCAGGCAAGATGGTACTTTCCTACACAACCCCCCCCCCCAAACGAAGGACAATAAGACTAGCCATGACCTGATGAGTCTTCATTGTCTAAGTGGAAATATCTGGAGAGTCCATCTGCATTGGAGTGGCTACTCCCAGGTCTATGTTCCACTGTATAGTCCATTCCCTGTAGGCATATGGACCACCTCAACAATTTAGGATTTTCACCTTTCATTTGTTTTAGCCAAAGTAGAGGTTTGTGGTCTGTCTGAACAATGAAGTGAGTGCCAAACAGGTATGGCCTCAACTTCTTCAGAGCCCAGACCACAGCAAAGGCCTCCCTCTCAATGGCAGACCAACGCTTTTCTCTAGGGGTCAACCTTCTACTAATAAAAGCAACAGGTTGATCCTGGCCCTCAGAATTAAGTTGTGATAGGACTGCCCCTACTCCTAATTCAGATGCATCAGTTTGGACATAGAATTTTTTAGAGTAACAAGGGCTTTTCAGGACAGGTGCAGAGCACATGGCCTGCTTCAGCTCCTCAAAAGCTTTCTGACAGTTTGCTGTCCATAATACCTTTTTAGGCATTTTCTTGGATGTGAGGTCATTAAGAGGGGCTGCAATGGAGCCATAGTTCTTAATGAACCTCCTGTAATACCCAGTGAGGCCTAGGAAGGCTCTCACCTGAGTCTGAGTGGTAGGGGGAACCCAATCAATAATTGTTTGGATTTCCCCCTGAAGTGGTGCAATCTGTTCCCCACCAACAAGGTGTCCCAGATAAACCACCTTACCCTGCCCTATCTGGCACTTTGAAGCCTTGATAATGAGGCCTGCCTTTTGCAGGGCCTCCAAAACTTTCCATAGGTGGACCAGGTGATCATCCCAGCTGGAGCTAAAGACAGCTATATCGTCCAAATATGCTGCACTGAAAGCTTCCAGCCCTTGCAGGACTGTGTTCACCAACCTCTGAAAAGTGGCAGGTGCATTTTTCAAACCAAAAGGCATTACAGTAAACTGGTAATGTCCTCCAATGGTTGAAAATGCAGTCTTAGGTTTAGCATCTTCTGACAATTTGATCTGCCAATACCCTGCAGTCAAATCAAAAGTGCTTAGATACTTGGCAGATGCCAGTGTATCTATAAGCTCATCTGCCCTGGGTATAGGGTGAGCATCAGTTTTGGTTACCAAGTTGAGACCTCTATAGTCTACACAAAACCGCATTTCCTTCTTTCCATCTTTAGAATTGGGTTTTGGTACCAGTACCACAGGAGAAGCCCATGGACTGTCAGAGTGCTCAACCACTCCTAGTTCCAACATTTTCTGAACTTCTTGCTTTATGCAGTCCCTGACATGGTCAGGCTGCCTATAGATCTTACTTTTGACAGGTAAACTGTCTCCAGTATCTATAGTGTGCTCACACCAAGAAGTGGTACCTGGCACAGTAGAGAAGAGTTCAGAGAATTGATCTAGGAGATTTATGCAATTATCTTTCTGCTCAGCAGTAAGACAATCAGCCAAAACTACACCTTCCACAAGAGCATCTTGATCTGTGGAAGAGAAGAGATCAGGTAGAGGATCACTGTCTTCTTCCTGTCCCTCATCTGTTGCCATGAGCAGGGTGAGATCAGCCCTGTCATAGTAGGGTTTCAGGCGGTTGACATGGAGCACCCTAAGGGGACTCCTGGCAGTGCCTAAGTCAACTAAATAGGTGACTTCTCCCTTCTTTTCAACAATTGTGTGGGGACCACTCCATTTATCTTGGAGTGCTCTTGGGGCCACAGGCTCCAAGACCCACACTTTCTGCCCTGGTTGGTACTGAACCAAAACAGCCTTCTGATCATGCCATTGCTTCTGGAGCTCTTGGCTGGCCTGAAGGTTTTTACTGGCCTTTTTCATGTACTCAGCCATCCTTGATCTGAGGCCAAGTACATAGTCCACAATATCCTGCTTAGGAGCTTTTAAAGGTTGTTCCCAACCCTCCTTTACAAGTGTGAGTGGACCCCTAACAGGGTGTCCAAAAAGAAGTTCAAAGGGGCTGAAGCCCACTCCTTTCTGGGGTACCTCCCTGTAGGCAAAAAGGAGGCATGGTAGAAGGATATACCATCTCCTGCGGAGTTTTTCAGGGAGACCCATAATCATGCCTTTGAGTTTTATTAAATCTCTCCACCAGTCCATTTGTTTGTGGATGATAGGGTGTTGTGAACTTGTATGTTACACCACACTCCTTCCACATGGCCTTTAAGTATGCAGACATGAAATTGCTTCCTCTGTCTGATACTACTTCCTTTGGGAAGCCCACCCTGGAAAATATTCCCAGGAGGGCCTTTGCCACTGCAGGAGCTGTAGTGGTCCTTAAAGGAATAGCTTCAGGATATCTTGTGGCATGGTCCACTACCACCAAGATAAACCTATTGCCTGAAGCAGTAGGAGGGTCAAGGGGGCCAACTATGTCAACCCCTACCCTTTCAAAGGGAACCCCAACCACAGGCAGTGGGATAAGGGGTGCCTTTGGGGTGCCACCTGTCTTGCCACTGGCTTGACAGGTTTCACAGGACTTACAAAATTCCTTTGTGTCCTCAGACATCCTAGGCCAATGAAACAGGGGAACAAGCCTGTCCCAAGTTTTCATTTGTCCTAGATGCCCAGCTAAGGGAATGTCATGTGCCAGTGTTAGGAGGAACTTTCTGTACTCCTGAGGAATCACTAATCTCCTGGCAGCTCCAGGTTTAGGATCCCTATGCTCAGTGTACAAGAGGTTGTCCTCCCAGTAAACTCTGTGAGAGTCACTGACATCCCCATTAGCCTGTTTGACAGCTTGCAGTCTGAGACCCCCTAATGTGGGACAGGTTTGTTGTGCCACACTCAGCTCCTCTCTGGCAGGCCCCCCTTCACCCAAAAGCTCAGCAGTGTCTGCTTCCAGCTCCTCTGGTGTAGGTTCTGCACAGGGAGGGAATTCTTCTTCCTCAGAAGTAGAATCCACTGTAGAGGGAGGGATAGTAGGAAGTGGTTTGCTTCTACTAGCCCTAGCTTTAGGGAGCACTTGGTCCATTGTTCCAGGATCCAAGCTTCCCTGTCCTTTTTGCTTTTTGGCCTGAGCCCTTGTCAAAGCAAAAATATGCCCTGGGATGCCCAGCATTGCTGCATGGGCCTCCAACTCCACATCTGACCAAGCTGATGTCTCCAAATCATTCCCTAATAGACAGTCTACAGGTAAATCTGAAGCTACCACAACTTTCTTTGGACCAGTTACCCCCCCCCCCAGTTGAGATTTACAACAGCCATGGGGTGGCTTTGTGTTATGTTGTGAGCATCGGTTACTTGGTACTGGTGTCCAAGTATGTGTTGTTCAGGGTGCACCAGTTTCTCAATCACCATTGTGACACTGGCACCTGTGTCCCTGTAGGCCTGGACCTCAACACCATTTATTAGGGTTAGTTGCTTGTACTTCTCCAAGTTATGGGGGCAAGCAACCAAAGTGGCTAAATCAATAGCCCCTTCAGAGACTAAAGTAGCCTCTGTGGTCTCCCTAATCAGACCAACCCCAACTAAGTTACCAAAAGTGAGCCCAGCTACTCCCTTGGATTGGCTATTAGTAGGTTTGCTCCCACCACCACTGCTATTAGTAGGGACACTAGGTGTAGCAGTAGGGGTTGTAGTGGTAGGAGCAGTGGTGCCTTTCTTTGGACAACTGGGATCTGTTGTCCAATGGCCTTTTATTTTACATAAATAGCACCATGGTTTCTTTTCCTTGTTCTGGTTAAAAGAGGATTTGGGCCCACCACCCCCACCAGAGTGTTTTTGTGGGCCTGATGAAGACTCATTTTTAGATTTGTCCCCACCCTTGTCAGAAGACTTACCATCCTTCTTTTTGTTGCCATCTTTGTCACCTCCTGTATGAACTTTTCTGTTCACCCTTGTTCTGACCCATTTGTCTGCCTTCTTTCCCAATTCTTGGGGAGAGGTCAGATCAGAGTCCACCAAGTACTGGTGCAACAAATCAGACACACAATTATTAAGAATATGCTCTCTCAGGATTAAGTTATACAGGCTGTCATCATCAGTAACTTTACTGCCATGTAACCACCCCTCCAAGGCCTTAACTGAATGGTCAATGAAATCAACCCAGTCTTGTGAAGACTCCTTTTTGGTCTCTCTGAACTTTATCCTGTACTGTTCAGTGGTTAAGCCATAACCATCCAGGAGTGCATTCTTAAGAACTTGGAAATTATTAGCATCATTTTCTTTCACAGTAAGGAGCCTATCCCTACCTTTTCCACTAAATGATAGCCATAGGATAGCAGCCCACTGCCTTTGAGGGACATCCTGTACAACACAGGCCCTCTCAAGTGCAGCAAACCACTTGTTAATGTCATCCCCCTCCTTATAAGGGGGAACTATCTTGCGCAGATTCCTGGAATCATGCTCTTTTGCAGGATGACTATGGGGAATACTGCTGCTGCCACCATGGGTATCTAAACCCAACTTCTGTCTTTCCTTCTCTAATTCAAAAGACTGTCTATCCAAATCCAGCTGTTGCTTTTTAAGCTTCAGTCTGGTTTGTTCCACCCTCAACTTATTGAGTTCCCTCTCTAACATTCTGTCATCAGGGTTGGTGGGAGGGACATTCCTAGAAACAGAGCTATGATGGGAATGAACAGAAGGAGACCTGTCCCTTACAGAAGCCACCCTAACAGCTTGGTTAACAGAAACATTACTACCAGTATGGTGAGAATAAATGCTTTTGCTATGATGTGAGACAACACTATTTATGTGGTGTGGCTCATCATCATTGCCATCTATGCTAGATTGTCTAGTAATGGGCAGGCTAGGAAGTTTCTTTCCTGAATCTTTTCCTGGGGGAGTCCCTGAATCAGATTGAGAACTATTAGGTACTTTTTCAACAGATGAGGCACCTATGGCCTTATCCTGTTCTCTAAGCATGTTAAGTAACAGTTCCAAGGAAGGATTCTTCCCTACACTCAAACCTCTCTCTATACAGAGACTCCTTGCTCTTTTCCAGCTAAGGTTGTCATATGCAAGTTTGGACAGATCAACATTTTGGCCTGTGCCAGACATTTTTAGAGAGAGTTAAAGTGATAGAAAAAGAGAAAAAAGTTTTCAGAACTTTTTGGAAAGACAGAAAAAAACTTTTTAAACTTTTAAGAACTTTTTGAAAGTTTAGAGGTACTTTTCAGCACTTAGAAAAGAGTGAAAAGAGGAAATGCAAAACTTTTTGGCTATGTGTATATACACTGACCTTGTTTTGTATATTTTTCTCTTATGAAAAGTACAATGACAAGAGTGGTAAGTAGTCTCAAGCACTTATCCCACCACTGCACAACCAATGTAGGAGGCTGGACTGGCTTGTAGTGAGTACCAAGGGGTACTTGCACCTTGCACCAGGCCCAGTTATCCCTTATTAGTGTATAGGGTGTCTAGCAGCTTAGGCTGATAGATAATGGTAGCTTAGCAGAGCAGCTTAGGCTGAACTAGGAGACGTGTGAAGCTACTACAGTACCACTTAGTGTCATATGCACAATATCATAAGAAAACACAATACACAGTTATACTAAAAATAAAGGTACTTTATTTTTATGACAATATGCCAAAGTATCTTAGAGTGTACCCTCAGTGAGAGGATAGGAAATATACACAAGATATATATACACAATAGCAAAAATATGCAGTATAGTCTAAGAAAACAGTGCAAACAATGTATAGTTACAATAGGATGCAATGGGGAAACATAGGGATAGGGGCAACACAAACCATATACTCCAAAAGTGGAATGCGAACCACGAATGGACCCCAAACCTATGTGACCTTGTAGAGGGTCGCTGGGACTATTAGAAAATAGTGAGAGTTAGAAAAATAACCCTCCCCAAGACTCTGAAAAGTGAGTGCAAATTGCACTAAAGTTCCCCTAAGGACAAAGTAGTCGTGTTAGAGGAATAATGCAGGAAAGACACAAACCAGCAATGCAACAACTGTGGATTTCCAATCTAGGGTACCTGTGGAACAAGGGGACCAAGTCCAAAAGTCACAAGCAAGTCGGAGATGGGCAGATGCCCAGGAAATGTCAGCTGCGGGTGCAAAGAAGCTTCGACTGGACAGAAGAAGCTGAGGTTTCTGCAGGAACGAAAAGGGCTAGAGACTTCCCCTTTGGTGGACGGATCCCTCTCGCCGTGGAGAGTCGTGCAGACATGTTTTCCCGCTGAAAGAACGCCAAAAAGCCTTGCTAACTGAAAATCGTGCGTTTGGCGTTTTTGGACGCTGCGGGGGCCCAGGAGGGACCAGCAGGTCGCAAATTGGACCTGAAGAGAGAGGGGACGTCGAGCAAGACAAAGAGCCCTCACTGAAGCAGGTAGCACCCGGAGAAGTGCCAGAAACAGGCACTACGAGGATGCGTGAAACGGTGCTCGCCGAAGTTGCACAAAGGAGTCCCACGTCGCCGGAGACCAACTTAGAAAGTCGTGCAATGCAGGTTAGAGTGCCGTGGACCCAGGCTTGGCTGTGCACAAAGGATTTCCGCCGGAAGTGCACAGGGGCCGGAGTAGCTGCAAAGTCGCGGTTCCCAGCAATGCAGCCCAGCGAGGTGAGGCAAGGACTTACCTCCACCAAACTTGGACTGAAGAGTCACTGGACTGTGGGAGTCACTTGGACAGAGTCACTGGATTCAAGGGACCTCGCTCGTCGTGCTGAGAGGAGACCCAAGGGACCGGTAATGCAGCTTTTTGGTGCCTGCGGTTGCAGGGGGAAGATTCCGTCGACCCACGGGAGATTTCTTCTGAGCTTCTGGTGCAGAGAGGAGGCAGACTACCCCCACAGCATGCACAAGCAGGAAAACAGTCGAGAAGGCGGCAGGATCAGCGTTACAGAGTTGCAGTAGTCGTCTTTGCTACTATGTTGCAGGTTTGCAGGCTTCCAGCGCGGTCAGCAGTCGATTCCTTATCAGAAGGTGAAGAGAGAGATGCAGAGGAACTCGGATGAGCTCTTGCATTCGTTATCTAAAGTTTCCCCAGAGACAGAGACCCTAAATAGCCAGAAAAGAGGGTTTGGCTACTTAGGAGAGAGGATAGGCTACTAACACCTGAAGGAGCCTATCAGCAGGAGTCTCTGACGTCACCTGGTGGCACTGGCCACTCAGAGCAGTCCAGTGTGCCAGCAGCACCTCTGTTTCCAAGATGGCAGAGGTCTGGAGCACACTGGAGGAGCTCTGGACACCTCCCAGGGGAGGTGCAGGTCAGGGGAGTGGTCACTCCCCTTTCCTTTGTCCAGTTTCGCGCCAGAGCAGGGGCTAAGGGGTCCCTGAACCGGTGTAGACTGGCTTATGCAGAATTGGGCACATCTGTGCCCAAGAAAGCATTTCCAGAGGCTGGGGGAGGCTACTCCTCCCCTGCCTTCACACCATTTTCCAAAGGGAGAGGGTGTCACACCCTCTCTCAGAGGAAGTTCTTTGTTCTGCCATCCTGGGCCAGGCCTGGCTGGACCCCAGGAGGGCAGATGCCTGTCTGAGGGGTTGGCAGCAGCAGCAGCTGCAGTGAAACCCCAGGAAGGGCAGTTTGGCAGTACCAGGGTCTGTGCTACAGACCACTGGGATCATGGGATTGTGCCAACTATGCCAGGATGGCATAGAGGGGGCAATTCCATGATCATAGACATGTTACATGGCCATATTCGGAGTTACCATGGTGAAGCTACATATAGGTAGTGACCTATATGTAGTGCACGCGTGTAATGGTGTCCCCGCACTCACAAAGTTCAGGGAATTGGCTCTGAACAATGTGGGGGCACCTTGGCTAGTGCCAGGGTGCCCTCACACTAAGTAACTTTGCACCTAACCTTTACCAGGTAAAGGTTAGACATATAGGTGACTTATAAGTTACTTAAGTGCAGTGTAAAATGGCTGTGAAATAACGTGGGCGTTCTTTCACTCAGGCTGCAGTGGCAGGCCTGTGTAAGAATTGTCAGAGCTCCCTATGGGTGGCAAAAGAAATGCTGCAGCCCATAGGGATCTCCTGGAACCCCAATACCCTGGGTACCTCAGTACCATATACTAGGGAATTATAAGGGTGTTCCAGTAAGCCAATGTAAATTGGTAAAAATGGTCACTAGCCTGTTAGTGACAATTTGGAAAGAAATGAGAGAGCATAACCACTGAGGTTCTGATTAGCAGAGCCTCAGTGAGACAGTTAGTCACTACACAGGTAACACATTCAGGCACACTTATGAGCACTGGGGCCCTGGGTTACCAGGGTCCCAGTGACACATACAACTAAAACAACATATATACAGTGAAAAATGGGGGTAACATGCCAGGCAAGATGGTACTTTCCTACAGGCTGGTTGTGAATTAATTCTAGATAGTCACACAAGGGAAGCAGAGGTGTGCCCTGTATATCCTGATGGGTCTTTCTGAGCTAGAGTGGGGGGAGGAACTGACACTTGTACTTGCACCTGAATAGGGATGTGCCTGTCCTTACACAATACAGTCTTCCACCCCCTAGAGTGTGTCTGGGACCAGGGTGGGAAAGGCAGAGTCTTTTGCACTGCGAAGACTTTGCTTTGAAGTTTGCCTACTTCAAAGGCAGGAATGAGTATACATATTAGACCCAAAATCCCCAGACTTTTACAACACTTCTGGGTCAACCGGAGACTCTGCCAATGAGAAGAGCTGAAGAAATGTGAGTAGGAGTACTGTCCCTTTGCTGTGTGTGCTTTGCGGGTTGGCCTGACTCTGCAAAGTCACCTCATTGCATCTTGACCCACCGGACTCATCGACCCCGCCGGATTGTAAGGAATCGATGCCTCACCACCAACTCCGCATAACCTACCATGCAACCATAAGGAACCAATGCCTCACCTCCTCTGCCTTGCAGTAAGAAACCAACACCTCCCGCCCTGGTAGCAGTAAAAAGCCAGCACAGCACTGGCTCCAGCAACGCCTCACCTCCCCGACTCCATGCAATGTTTTTGTTCCCTCATTTCCTTGGGTCTGTGCAACGCCGTGACCGGCGCTGCACTCCCTCACGAGTGGTGTCAGACTGTTGGGAACAACTCTGTCAATTATGTTGTAATAGCCCCAGTTGGAGATATTGTGCTTCTAAGTGCTTTATTGGGATCTACTCTTTCAAAATGCATAGCTCTGCTTGTGTTTGTAGAATTGTTGTCATTTTGGTCTTGTTTTACTTAGATAATATTGGATATTTTTCTAAACTGGTGTGGTGCCCATTTGTAGTGTTTTCACTGTGTCACTGTGTGTGGGTACAAATACTTAACACATTGCCTCTTAGATAAGCCTGACTGCTCATGCCAAGCTACCAAGGGGGCAAGCAGGGGTTATCTTAGGTGTGTGACTACCTTACCCTGACTAGAGTGAGGGTTCCTACCTGGAGAGGGTACAAACCACTGCCAATTAGAGACCCCATTTCTAACAACTGTCAATAAACTATCTATACTAAAGACATGAAGGGTCTGTACTGATTTATTCAGTTAACAAATGCAGCACAGATAGGCCTATAGGCAGATATTACTGTGCTCTTAATAGGACATATTTCTCACCACACATATAAACTACACCTAACAATAAATTGTATATCAAACAGTATATAAACATCCAAAACTGAGCAGATATGTAATATAATTGTTAGGCATTGTGCTCACACAGCACTGTCCAGTAGGATCCCCCATGACCTATCACACAAAAGATGATCAAATGCAAAGTCAGTGCAAGGGGGAAGTGACCTAGACTTCCGCGGAATATAAGAAACTTAAAGAATTATCAGTGTACCATGAATGTAATACAAAAGAAAATGTATTACTTCATACAAGAAGGAGCTTGTGTCATCCTCCTTTTCATGGAAAACACGTCAGATTCTTCCATTATCAAGGCCTTCATGGTATCTCGCAAACAGCTAACAATTTCCTCTGCCTCCCCTCTGCTGAGATTCATCATCCAACCAATTAAATGCAACAAACATGACATGCACACAGTAAACTGAAAAAAAGTAATTCAGTAAATGAGAACACAGTGATTCTGGTGTCTGAAAGTTAAATAAGAGTTGTGCAAAGCAACCAAGAAAAACACACCTTTTACTTTAAAACGGATTCGAGCACCTAGCCCCACTCATGTCAGTATTAAGATGCATATACCCCAGCTATAGCTAAATCAAAAACATATAAATCACTTGTTTCACTAAATCTAAATATAAAATAATGTGAGCATACATATTAGGAGTGGTTAAACATGTTGCAAATTATTATTAACGCAAATATATGATGCTGACTTTAGGTCACCAACAGCATTATGACAATCATCAAAGGTCTATCTCCTCACAATTAAAATCTAGCATGTATTGCAATTTATCATGTATTGTTTATTGTTAATGTTGGTGACTGGGGCTCTCCTGCGCACAGCGGAGGCCATGTTATGGGTGTAACTAGGGCAATTCAGATTATTAATTTCTGTTATACTGATGGCGGCTGTTAACAACTATTGATCTAGCATTCAGTCAATGACAGTCATACATTTGATTTCTCTTCCGCATCTCCAAGACCTGCTGATGCTACAGGTATCCTTGCGAACTGGTATCAATTTCACCTTATCTGCATGAAGGTCTAAATAAATGTGAATACTCTATTACTGAGACTATGATTATGGTTTGAATTATTTGGAGCACCCCTCCTATGTGCACAAATGTATTTATCCTTTTTCTCTTAATTTGATGTTAAGTTCAAAGCGCTCTTTTGTAGAAAACTTTACTTGGCAACTTATGCAATCTAATGCGCCTTTCCAGGAATGCCTTCATTTACTGTTCCCTGGATTGGAGCAGTTTGATGCTCTCAACCTCCCTTGATTAGGATGTCTGTTGGTGGACTAATCTGGGAACTAAGCTCCAACTTTAGCAAATTGAAGAAGTGTAATGGTAGATTGCAGACACAAGTTTCCTTTGGAAAGGGTTTAAGCACTTTTTTGCAGGATTATTTTTCCAGGTGAGCCATTTCAGCATCCATATCTCTATTGGCTTGGAACTCATCTGCATGTCCAGTGATCCCTGTAGTTCATTTGATTTTTGGTACACTTTACCAGAAACTTACTTTGAGGGAATGTACAGTAGTGCTGTTTCAAAAAGAGTGGGTGACAGAAATCTGGGTTTCTGTGCACTCAAATTAAGCCTGATGGTTGCTTTATCAGGAACCCTGACACATTTGAAAATAGCCTCTGGGTGAGTGAAAATAGCCTCTGGGTGAGTGTCTCAAATACGGCCGTCCTAGGCTTAGGATCATAGGTTCTTGTGATCTTTTTGTCATAAAATACTTTTTATAGCAAAATTAAGAAACATTCCTGTCAGACGTTATTGTTTATGAACCAAATACTGAGACACTGGAATAATGTGATGCTGTGCCTTGATTTTTCCACAAAATATTATGAATTTGTTGCATTTGCCACATAATTGATCAACTGCAAGATGTTGTTTCTAGCTCACAGTGATCACACATTGCTAAAAGCACATTTTGGAAGGCTCTTTGCAAAGTTTGATTGGTCACTTTTCTGTTGCTCATTTCTTTATTTCGGTGTCAAAGAGACCCTAATGAGGTGAAATAATTTCCCAGAGAGATAACGTGTACAAGAAATGCCAAAATAATAAGATAATACTAACACAAAATGTGTCCCTGTCACACCATATAACATGCCTTTTCATGCTACATAATGTCGTCAACCCTGTCGCTTAGTTTTGTCCTTCTCTGTCGGATCCTTGCAGTCCCCCTGGTTATAAACAGCACCCAGTTCCGAAACAACCACTCTTTATTATTCCAGGATTCATGGTAAAAGTCTTTCTGCCACAGCACACCCCAATTCCAGAATCAGGGCGATCTGCTAGGCTAGCCCCTCATAATCCATAAGGCATGACATATTAGGTAAGATAATCTTTATTCCAAACATTCATCCACCCTGGCCTTTCTACTAATGATATATTACCAGACTATCTTTACCTGCCATAAATGTGTCCTAATTATTGATAAAGCATACCCCATTTGAGTTTAAAATAGACAATCTACATCCAAATGAAAAGTAATGATGTAAATTATATTTACTACACAACATTTAGGTTGGATGATCTTTCTATGTTCAATATTATGACATACAGCCCCTCTGCTAATACACCATGATAAGCCAAGGAGGCCTGTATTGAGTGAGGCAGGTGCTACTCAGCCAAGAGCCTGAATCAAGTGTGGCTAGAAGGAAGGAATAGGGTATCCTCAGTGGTGGTTCTTGTTTCACCTGCTCATAGAAAAGTCTAAATACACACATCTTCTCTACTAGCACGCTTTTCAGGTGAACTTGTTGAAGCTCTGTGCAAAGAGGCTGTAGTTCCCTCCTTATTCCTATTTTCTGGCACACATATGCAGGTGCAAATCATTATCAAGATTCAATTATAGATTGTTAAGTACTCTGAGAGTCCCTGTAGCACTACTATTGCTACTACCACTATTACTTCTACTACTACAGTTGCACTACAATTATATAGTAAACATTACCCCAATAGGTCTGGCCACTCAGGTCCAATTCTCCATGTGTGATGCTTTCAACTATTATCAAAGGCACTACGGAACTGTAAAGAGATGAAAACAAATCATAGAGACTTGAAAAGAGGTGACAGATTGGCTATATTGTACTAAAGTTAGCCCGTTATTTCCACTTTTCCTTTGGGCAGCCTTATGCTTTGCCCCGTTTTGTTATGAAGTTCAGTCATATTATTGAAATTACGTGAATTCCTGAATTTAGTGCACGGTTATCTGAAGCTCTTCCAGGACTAATTTCCAAAGATGTGAAGCCACTCCCACCACTACCACATGATATAGTTTTCTTTTATTTCACTACTTACCCTGTGTTAGACTGTCGGCCTAAGGGTGGTCCTCTCACAAACATTTAGCCTTACTCCTCCATTTTTTTACTGATCTTGTTTTTGTTGGTCTTAGGACTCTTTGCACTTCACCACTACTAACCAGTGCTAAAGTGTGTGTGCTCTCTTCCTTTAAACATGGTGAAATTGGCTTACACCCAATTGGCACATTTAATTTACATGTAAGTTCCTAGTAAACTGATACTAAATGTACCCAGAGCCTGCAAATTAAATGCTGCTAGTGGCCTTGCAGCACCTATTCTGCCACACACTTAAATTGCTTTCTAAAATATGTCTTAGGTGTACCATTACAACGTGTGTGTGCAGTTTTAAACTGCCATTTCAACCTGACAAAATAAAGCTTTGCCAGGTCTAAACTTTCCTTTTAGGGGACAACATCCTTGACAACAATGCAGGGCCTTGCATTGCAGCCTCGCAATTCCCCGGAACCGCCGAAGTGTGAGGCATCCTCTATGTGAGATCTCACAATGCTTTGCATCCTGTCAACCTTTGGGCCTAACCTGGTCCCTGTATCCGCCCCGCACTTTACTGCGATCAGCCTTAACTTATGACTGTCCCAACGTGGCCTGACCAGACAACCACAGTTGGTGCTTTGTGCTTTTAGGCATTTTCACTTAAATCTTAATGATTACATATCCAAGACTCTTCTGATTGGGTTTTTGTTGTTTTGGTGTCAAACAATTTATAACATTTTACTCTGTTTTTCTAATTTAGTGTGGGATTTTTCTTGCATTCTGTTTTCACTTTATTTCTGTTTTAAGTGCTGAATACATACTCTGCACATTGCCTCTAAGATAAGCCTGACTGCTTGTGCCAAGCTACCAGAGGGTTAGGCACAGGCTAATTTGGGGTGTGTCTGGGACTTCACCCTGAAAGAAATTGTGGTGCTGTTTGAGTACGGTTTCACCCCCCTCAACTAGTAACCCAATTTCCAAAACCTTGCCACTATATTACATGCCATTACATCTAGTCCACTACATCATCCAACAATATATCTTTGTGGCTTAAGATGGGGGGAATGGCCAACTGCTAAACATGGCACATCAACTTTCCTAGAGCTCCTTTGGGGGGCCCAGGCAGCTCACATATCCATCACCAATCTGGCCACTGCTCCATCCTATGAGGACATGATGACCCCCACTAGCTCTCCTCGCCCCCCAGGGACCTGAAAATTGGCATCCAGAAAGATTACCAGCTGAGCAGCAAGATTGTGGAGCCCAGACGACCGAGGTGGGGCAACACTTAGGCCTGACCTGCACACCTGGGCCTCTCCCTGGTCCCCACAGCAACCAGAGTGATTCCTGGAGGACTGCTGTGCGACATCCTCGGGCCCACTTCAGGCCATTGTCCCCAGATTACCTTGCTACAGTGCAACTGCAAAACGCGTCGGCCTCCGTGGGACAGCACAGCTGCCACCGGAGCCTATGCCACTGCACAACACGGGGAACCCATGATACATCAAGGCCTTTCCCCTCTGCATACAAGCAAGGACGAAGCACTGGAGGGCTGAACTGTTTCCTTTCCTGGATCCCTCCTGCTCACTAGCCCCGGATCTCCTGGTGGTAGTGCAGCTAAGGCATGTGCCTAACCCTGACGGATGACACAAGTGCCGCCAGACCCCACACATGAGCATGAGACGGGCAGGATAGTACTCTACAGCCTCTTCCCCTGCTCTGTTTGGCTGTAAAATACCAATAAGGGACCTTAGGCATGTCTTTACCTGCACCCCCTTTGGCTGTCACCTCCACATCGCCTAGACACAAAGTGGCTGTGAGAAAATTGGACCTGTCAAGTGACACTACTGCTGCTGTCAGAGCCCATGCATCAGAGCAAGTCAGACGGCCACACCGGGACAATGTCTGTGGTCAACATGTCAAAAATACTCAACCGCCTGTCCTGGGGCTTATTTGAGGAGGTGGGTGCAGTGTGTTTTTCCTTTTTTTAACTCCAGCAGACCCCTTGTAGTATACTTGGGCTCCCCCAAATCATTCCCATGCCTGAGCAGTGCTGAGGGCAGGCCCTTGGGAACTAAATGCCACACAGTGAGCCTCACGGATCTGGGTTCACAGTGTCAGGCCCCTCCCAGCTCATTGGAGGCTCTCTTTATATGAAACAGGAACACAGCCTCACTACTCTCTCTTTCCTTCTCATTCAGTGCCCACATATGTGCCCAGCCTGGTTACACTCCTCTTCAATGTGACTTCTGAGGGGTAATAGAGAGTTGTTCACATACAACAATCACTGTGAACAGCTAATCAGGATGAAAGGGCAGGAACTACTAACCCGCGCCTACCACCATATAGCATATGAGTCTCTTATGAACAGTATGCTACAAGTGAGTCTAATGTGACTAATAAACCTAATGCACCGCTAGTATCACACTGGCTGTCTACAGGTCATAGAGAACATGAAATCAGATGGACCATGCTTGAAAAAATCGTAACCTAGACTGGACATGATCCCAATGTCATGAGAAAGAAGAGAGAGGCCTTTTGGAATAATAATTTAGACACATACAACAATTTCCTAAATGAAGAAATGCCTTGGCATAATGTTGTTTAATTATTTTCAGCTGCAAGCAGAATCAACCTGATTCCATTACTATTCACAATACACATATAACCGGTTTTGGTTTATTGAGTATTTCAGCATCTTTTAGTTATTTGCCTTGGGTACTATTTAAGCATTTTCCTCTATTTTTTTTCAAATAGTTTTTTGATTGTTCAGTTTTCTTATTATACGATTGTTTCTGTATATACACATATAAAAAAAAACTCTTCATTCACTTTCATGATACATCTGTCAGTTGAATTTGACTATTCTTTCATTTCTTTATCTACATTCCAAGATGGCTGCATACTACAGACCCCTGCAGATCGTTTGGTTGGTCCCTTTTCTCTTTTTAGTCCTCGTTAGTAATTACCATGTGGTTTGGTTGCTTAAAAGAGGGAAGAATAGGGAGCTCTGTTTCCTCTCTGAAGCGTTGGAAGGACACGCCGGAACTCTAGATATCCAAGTAAGCTTAAACATCAACTTATAACTACACCGTATTTATAGAGCTTTAGATTATGTTAAAAAAAGGAGATTCTATATAAGTGCTTTTTAAAATATATGTTTAACTTTTGCTTGTTGGTCTACAGTGTTTTGATTTCATTAAGTCTATGTTTCAAATATATGTTTGCACTTTGTAAGACTCTCGTCATCGAGGCGCCCAATTTTTGAGGTCATTAATTATGTTTCAGATATTCTCTGCTTATTACATCAAATTACATAAAGAAGACCTGCTCTTCTATACATATTTGTTATCTATCTTTCTTCAGATTAAACAGGTCATTAATTATTTTTTTAGATACTCTCTGTTCATTACATCAAAAGTACATAAAGAAGGCCCCGCTCTTCTATACGTATCCGTTATCTATCCTTCTTTGGATAAAACAGGTACGATGAAGTTAACAATATCTTTTTGCCATTCAAGAGTTGAGATGGTGGCAGTCTTTGCACTCTTTTTTATCTTTTTTATCTTTTTGCGTCTACACGTGCGTAAGTGGCTAATTGCATGATTATGGATTATCGGTTTTTAATTTGTGTGTCACTTAGAGGTGTTTTTATTTATTGGCTTTAAATGATTCTGTCTACTTTAAAGTTTGCACTTTATTTGGCTCCATCATCTTTATCCTTGTTCTGGGAGCCATATATTTATGATTGTGTTTATGTCTAGGTTTTCCTGGAGGCTTATTAGTATATACATCAAATTTTGCCCTGAAGAAAATAGCAGTTGAATTAGTATTGTGTCCACCGAAACACGCATTGGCAGACAGGGACATTTGTGCCAAATGGATTCTGGATTAACAGGAAGCAAAATTATGTTGTACTCATCTTTGAGCTGAAAAATTACAGAGAAGCAGGCAATTACCATCAGGCCACCCGGACTTAAATAAGATATGGCACTGAAATTGGACTGTCAATATTGTTTGGCCACATAAAAGAATATAGAAGGATAAACTGGCATTCTATGTACATTTTTTATTTCAACATGACCGGCTCTATCTTTAAAGCCTTATTATTAGATTTTTTATATGTTTAACATCGGTCATGGCCAACTGATCCAGTGTTTGATACAGTTATCTATCTCTGTTTTGTAGAATTTCATATTTTGTTTCGTGTTCCTTTATTTTTGTTTATCTGTATTAAGGTTACAGCTCTCTGTTTTCTATACTATTGGATGGTGCTATGGTTAATTGTTGTGTTGTATGAATGACGGTATGAGAGTAGATTCTTTCATTTTGGACCTCTGACAATTTTATTTAAACTATATTTTTTATCTACTTTTTTACTGTTTTGAAGAAATTGCAAAAAAAATGATATATTTGATATGATCGAAATAAATGTATATTTCTATTCAACATGTATTGTTTGGTTTCCAGAATATGCTTTATTAATTAGAATAGGAGGTATATGTACCCACGTTAAGCAATTTTGGAGAGCCATTGTTTTTACATATGGGACTGGCTAGAGACTCACTGTTCATATGCCCATTGCCCCTACACCTTGGAAAACACATGCAACCCCTCACAGCAACCCATGCCCCGCCACTAACAAGGGAACTGTAGACAATCTCTATCACACGTGGCTCCCAACCCCCAACAGGCCCTGGAGGAGTGGCTCACTGCGATAGCCACTGCAACATCATCCAGACAGCAATGACCCTCCAGTCCTCATCCAGCTACTCCAGTAGTGTGGCCTCGGACTCTGATTTCAGTCTGAGCATAGCACTTATTCCTGCAATGATGCCGCAGACTTCAGAGACAGTAATCTGATTTCACTCTAAAGGTCACCTGTATCCCAGATGTTCAGCGTCATCATTGGAGGACTGAGCTGCTACCGAAGATCTTCCAAATTGTTTGAAACACACTTGTTGCATTTACTGTTTTCCTAATTATGTCCTGAAGTTGTGTATTCTTTTGATTTGCTGCCATATTCTAGTGCCACCCCAGGGGACTGTGAGTTTTATCTCACACAATGTTTGCTATGCTGTCTTTAATGTTACTGGCACTGCTGGCCAACCCCCAGAGCAGGTGCTAAAGTTTATGTTTAGTTCTGATAAGATTGTTTGTTTTGTGGTTGAACTAATGTTTCTTGCTGGACCTTGTATTGGGGATAATCGGCTGTCTATTTATGTTCTGTCATGTAATTAATTCACTGTGTTAGAGGGTGAAGGGGGGAGGAGTCTCATATCCTACAATTTTTACCTGCCCTTATAATATTTTCATGAACAGATCAGTCAAAAATATAACATGGAATGTCAGGGGTATGGGATCCACCCACCAACGATACCGCATACAGTCTCAACTCAGCAGCCCACATAGTCTTTTTACAGGAGACACACCTCTCCTCTGATGGGGTGCTCAAACTCCCCAGGAAATGGAGAGGGTAGCTGTTCACCACAGCTTTTTTGGCTTTTGCATGAGGGGCAGAGATATGTATGCGATTTGGGATGCCATTTGAGGCCATAGATACCAAGTTGAACATCAATGGCTGATATGTACTCATTCAGGGAAACCTCGATGGTAGACCACTGCTGCTAGGTAGCGTTTATGCCCAAACCTCTTTTTATCGCACTTCTCTTCTGTACTAGCAGACTGGCCCCACTTACTGTGGCTGATCAGAGGTGACTTCATTGCGGTCTTGGGCACCCACCTCAATCAGTACCATCCTCATCTTCCCAACACCTCATTATTTAGACAAGCAAGGGCACTATGAGATCAGGAACTGGGGTGGTCCCTACTATATGCATGGAGGGTTTGAATGCAGAGATGCGTAAAATTTCATTCTATACCCCTCAGCGCAAACTACACTCCTGACTGGATTGTATCTTTTGCCCTTCGTACCTTTTGACAAACATATCCAACTCTACATATCTGGGCAAAATATTATCTGACCATAACCATCTTGAAATTACTATATCTTGAGGTGGCATCCCTACTCCAGGCCCCACATGGTTCCTAAATACCGACTGGAGGATGCACTATTCAGGTATACTCTGGCCACTGCAATCACTGACTAATTTTCATATAATGCTGGCACTGCTTCATCACCACTTGGGGAATGGGAAGCGTTCAAAGTAATTATCCAATGTACTTCCATTTCCACAACAGCCGGGGTGCATCAGTCAGTCTTGCAAAACTTAACAAAAGTAGAGACACAATTGGAAATGCTAGAACAATTAGTGACACACGATGACTCACAAGCATCTGAACTAAGGAAATGGCACATTCAATATTCAGAACTCCATTAAAACCTGAGGGTCATGGATTTCAACACTCACACACAAAAGATACATACAGAGGGTGGCAAAATCGGGAGCTCTGCTAGCACGCATGATCCAACCGTCACAATCCCCAATCATATCCCCTCGATTTGCTCACCTGAAGGCCCAACATACAGGTTTCAGGAGAACATTAACACAGCATTTAGAGACTATTAAGCACTTTTAAATGATCCTAGCCCACCCCCCTCCCCAGCCACCAATCATAACTTCCTGGATGGTCTGCAATTACCACAAGTACCAAGGTCCCACCAAACAGAGCTAGGATCCCCACTGACACTAGGTGAAATCCGCTGTGCGATATCTCAGCTCCCTCGTAATAAGACACCTGGACTAGATGGCTTACAATTAAGTTTCACACCACCATTGTTTCTCTCCTATAACCACAACTAGACATAGAGTTGGGTTCCCTTTCACCCACTGACTATCAGGCACTGGTTATTTCCTTTGATCCAAGCCCGGCCATTTCCCTATTATCGACAGAATACAAAATAATAAACAAGATACTGATGCAGAGGTTGCTCCCTCTACTACCCGATTTAATGCACACAGACCAGAATGATTTCATCCCACGCTGAAGCACCTCATTAAATATCTGCTGCCTACACCAAGTGATGGAATGGGCTAGAGGTAGATACCCAATAGTTGGATGCCTCTCCCTCGATCTTGAGCAAGCATTTGACACTTTAGGATGGCACTACATGTTCGACATTTTAGCTCAATTCAGTATCCTGTGGCCAATATTCAGTGGGTCAAGCTTTTATATACTGACTCCACAGTACGGGAAAAGAACGGATCCCACATATCCGAAAGCTTACTCTATTTTCTGTGGGACTCAGCAGGTATGCCCTCTATCCCCACTTCTTTTTGTACTGGCAATAAAACCACTAGCACAGAGCATCAGACAGATGGCAGGTGACTGGTGTAAACCTCAGGGGCACCAATGCCATGCCACTTCTTTATATGCAGATGAAATAGTATTATATATATGCAATGTGACCGTGGACTTGACACCACTGGCCAGCCTGCTGTGGCTTTCTGGCCTTCAAATTAACTCTAAGAAATCCCATGCATTCTCCTTCCAAGAACATACACTGCGGAACACAATAGTGCTGGGCAGGAGTCTTATCCCATTAGCCCCAAACATTTTCCACTATCTTGGCATACAACTGTGTAGATCATCCACAGACTTATTGGACGGCAGTCTGAGTCGGTTTAGCACCCCTCTCCATGTGCAGATTCGATTTTGGATCACTTTACCTCTCTCTGTAGCAGGAAGATTGGAACTCTCCAAGATGGGGATGTTGCGCCATCTGTAATATTTTTTTATTAACCGACCAGTAGTGGCCCCAGCAACTTACTTTTGTCAAGTTAATTCCCTTCTTATTGGGGCATAGGTAGGTGACAACGGAGCTCACCCAAGTTACAACTCCCACCAGGAGAGGGTGGAATGGGCGTCCCCAGACTGCTAGGCAGGCTAATTACAATGGTTGTGATATTGGCTAGCATAATTTCACTTGACTGAAATAGATTACACCTCACAACAACAACACATGGGAGCCCTGAATATGCTATTGCTATCAGGTGTACCCTGCCCTCCTTATGCACCATTATTCTTAAACAACATGCTTACCTACTAGAAACAAGCACTAGAATTCACAGCCACCCCACCACACACACACACACTGCACACCGAATATACTCCTAAAGGGGATATCGACGCACATCAGCCCGATCACATCCCTAAGCCTGAGGCCCTGGGACACTGCTGGGATACATACACTCAGGGACCTGTTTGTTGATGGAGCACTCATGTCACATCAGGAGTTCACACAAGCTCACGAGTTACGGACTTCTGTCTTCTTAATACATGCAAACATTTCCCAATATATCTGCAAACACTGGGAACCAATGGGGACGTAAGCAAAGACACACTCCTTTTTCCAGGCAGTATATGAAATGGGAACTGGCAGACATTTGGTCAAATGGCTGTACAAAAGCCTTAGATCTCATCAACACTTTTCATTAACTTCTCTTAGAAACCGATAGGAGGAAGACCTAGGTGGAGTTCTGCATGACAAAGAATGGTGTTTCCCACTTGCGTATCCCAGCACAATCTCCTGTAGCTCTCGGTTAAAATTCATTCAGTTCTTCCTGCTTCATAGGACCTACTTCACCCATCAGATGTTGCACCAAGTATTTCCTGCTGTGTCTCCTAGCTACCCTAGATGCCACATCACCCCAGCAGACCTCATACATTTGCTCTGAGCTGGCCCCTTTATGAGTACCTATTGGACCGAGATCCACACTACCCTGACAAACCTGGTGAAAGTCCTTCAATGGAACACGGAGTAGCACTGTCTGTTGGGCTTGTAACTGTGCCTCAAGGGTTCCAAAGCCCTCTCGTTCTCTGAAAGTCCCCCAGGGCCCTGCTTGTGAAAAGATGTCAAGAGTACTGCAGAGAGCCTTGCTTTACACAAGGAGGAGTACCGTGGGCTCTGTAAACAGCCCATAGCCTCAACATGGGACACCTTTGTAGAATCATTTAAATCCTAGACTGCAGAGGACTAGAAACCCAAAGACTTGAAATATAGCCCTCACGGAAGTAAACTTCGAGTGTACCTCCCTGGCATTCCATGTAATCATCTTTCAACAACCATGACCGACCCTCCCTCGAATAGACACATGCTTAATGATAGTCGCTGCCACTGGCTTTTGTTTCATGATTCCCCTCTCCCCACCCACAACACTTTCCTGTATCACTGTTTCCTGTTCTACCTCTCATGACAGACAAGTTGGAGTTATGGTGGGTATTTGGAATGTTTTTGCTTGTTATTATCACAACCCCTTTATTTCTTCTGGGCATAACATCTCTAATGACTTGATATATTCTTGGCAATATTAAGAACACTTCTGATTCATACAAAAATGTACAAACTGATTGTTACAAATCCTCTCTGGATTGTGTACTTTGATATGTAACTAACATATTATGATCAATGACATCTGTTGTAAGCTCTTTTTCTTTTCTGGCGTAATAAAATGTGTTTTAAAAAAAATCTTCTCAGCTTAAGATTTGTCTAACCTGCGCTTTTTTTTTATGTAACATATTCCTACATTTTTTTAATTGCATAAACCTTGCCCTGAACTTATTTTCTATAACTTACTTTTGACAATGTATTTTTAACCAATATAAATAAGGTGATGTAGTGGTCAGGCGATGCAGTCGTGGCGGATTAGTCATGGGGTACTCAATTGAGTACATTCTCCAAGTTTTCGACCAAATAACACTCCTGTACAAGTTCAACACCATTCACTAAATGTATTAAGCCACCCATTGCCAACTCCTCAAATTACGCTCCTGATTAATATTGCTGAGTTCACCAATTCTAATATTTGAGCAGGGATGGATTGGAAACTAATGCCAGCTCTAACAAAAATGTAGAAACCAGACCCACTTTATAGAAGTCCAAATCTTTGTAAGGATGGCTTTTGAGGTTGATTCATGGTAGTCCACATGTCCTGGAAGAAGCCCACTATTCTGCAGTCTATAGGGAAAATGTCAGAGTGGCAAGTCCGCCCCTGTATTTAAACAAGTGAAGAGTGGCTTCGCGCAACTCTTGATTCAAGGCTGGCAAAATATGATTTTTATGTAGCTTGTCTGTGCTTTTATTCACTCGCATGAAGCATGCCGGTGGGTGGCTGTAAGGTTTTAGACCAGGTGAACTACTTATCATGGTATGAGGAAACCCTATTTCATTGGTTGAATTTCTAAAACTTGGCCTACACTTGCAATCTTTTCCAATCTTTATCTCTACAGAGAAGTGTTTATAGTGCCACAATTGCTGGATGTTTCATTTGAAAGGTGTGAAGCTGATGTTCTACCTAAAAACATTTTGGACCAGAGGATCTCCCTCACTTTGAAGAAAATGTCTTGCTTATAACAGAAAGTAGTTGCCATTGCCTTTTGGAAGCTCGTGGAACATAATGTCTTAATACATGAACCTCGTCAGGAGGTGGGAGGGAGGGTACGGGGTCGTGGGATGACAGATGGGAGAGGCACCCGTGTATAGCAATGGGAAGAGGTGTGGTACTATATTGCCCCGCCCTCTCACTGACCTAAAACAAAGAATATTAATTGCTTGCTCAGTGGCACCAACAACTATTTTTAAAGCATTTCCTTTCTCTGTAAGGAAATTGTGGGAAAGATATTTAAATTCCAAGTGTTGAAAATGCACCAATTTTGTGGGAAACACAATTTACAAAATAGAGGTCCGGAATTAAAATCTATGCTTAGCATTTTGTTCACACAGAGTGATGCTGTTCAAATAAGCTTTGGTCTATTTTGTAATAAGAAGGGTGGGTAATAGATATGGTTTCTTTGTTAAAATCTTCATGTTAATATATGTACAAGGGATTTCACATTCTTCCTTTGATAGAGACAAGAGCAAAATCATATTTGCCCTAATCCATCTCACACCAACAGCATAAATGGCGCGAATGTATTTCTTTTAATTTTGCAACAGTGAAATGTTTATGCGATACGGCTTTGTGTCTGCTGATTTTTACTAGCCTGGGCTATGTTATTATGCATTTATATATTTATTCATATCTGTATGACCCTGCACGTACTTAGCTGTAAAGCAGCAGAGCACTGAATAAATAAAAAGAGCCCAAGGATGAGATTTAAGGTTATTTACTGAGGAGAAGGTAACCAGTGAGTTTCTCTTGTATTGCAAAGTGGGGTTCCTTAAAGAGAGGAGTCTTCAACTTTTTAACTGCTGGATGGTTGAAGTGATTCTGGTGTCAGTGGGGGTTCTGTTCCATATGCTACTAGCATAGATAGCGAAGGTCTGCTTTGAGGTCTTTTCTTTCCAGTGTGTATTTGTCACCCAGCAACTCATGTGGCAGTTTCTGTCTGAGGTAGTTACTATCTTGGCCTGGTATGTTGGTGCATTGTTTGTGATGGTCGTGCAGATGTAGCAGCTGGTTTTGAAGATGATACAGGCCTGAAGTTTTTAAACCATGTAAATGTCTGGTGCTTCACATTTAGATGTAAAAAGAGTACTGGAAAAACGACCATGTTACTGTTATAAAACTCAAAAGATATTTAAGAATAGCTGTCCATTTCTTCAACCTACCTTGTTTGTCAGCAAATGTCTTTGTAGCTTTAAGATTGGCACAGAACTCATTTGAAAATTAAACTGCAAAGATTTTAACAACTTAAGCTCTCAGAACTGTAAAATTTGTACATTTTAATGGCATTCAGTGAAGTAACAAATAATGAAAAAACTGAATTTATGAAAATGTTAATCTGTCATTAGGACATTGGAATGTTGAGAGCTCTATTGAAGACAATGGAGTAGCTCCGGGCGTATAATGGCTAGTATAAACCCGGAGCTCCAACATTTCAATGTTTGTCTTCATTTTTCTCAGAACATTCTGTGCTTAGTGAGTGAAATGTTCTAATAGCCTTATAACGCTTCTGCTCGGGTCGCACCGGTTGTTAAAGGCCCTCTCTTGCGTTATAGGCCCCAGTCTGTAGCTCTGGCCTATAACGTGGGTTCAGTGCCTGTAGCAACGGATATAGCCCTCAACAGCAGGCAATACGGCTATATCAAAAAGAAGTATCAATTTGAAGTGCTACAGCTTAGATACCTTATTGACTTAATCTGATACTATATTGCGTAACAACCTTAATGAGTTGTTTCTGTAAAACAGTGACAGATAGTAGTTTATCATATGCCCTCCTGTGAAGAGAAAAACACATCTGAGAATAAATAGTAGCGTGGTTCTTTTGAAGAAAGTCCTTGCCTGATGAAGTATTACATTCCTTTATTGCTTGTTTTTAATACTTTCGCATGGAAGCACTGGTTCAGTTATCACCCCCTATCAGTAAAGAAAAGGAAAGTGGGCGTCATTTAGTTAGCAATTAATTGACACCAGTTGTTGCACTACTTGAGAGGTAAAGAAAATAGTGTTATCTGTGTTGAATATCAGGTGTATAAATTGTACAGGAACGTTCTGGGAAGTATCTGGAGTTCTACAATTGGAGTCTTCAAAGGGAATGTTAGTATGCTCTTGTGCAAAATCCTGTTGTGTATAGTGGCCAGGGGATAAAGGAATCAGGGCTGTAAGACATTCAATCAATTCCAAAGTCATATTGAAATACGGACTAAATGCATGTATATCGACACTAGCAGTAGTGTGGATTGGCAAAACACCAAACTAGCAGTACCCAAAGTTTTAAATTAGGTAAGCCATGGCCTACCAGACAGCAAAATTATGTATCTAGTGGACTAGCAGGAGGGAGTGGGACATCTGACATCTGACTGCTTATTGCAGGTGTACTCTTACCCTAGTCTCATGATGTACAAACTTTAGAAACAGTTATAGAAGTCAGAGATGTCAGATAGAGCACCCAGCTATTCCCAAGTACAACCGGTAGAAAAACAGAAGGCCACTCTTTGAGCTTGTTTAGACCAGCAGTCGCTGGCATCCATGAATCTAAGAGTGAAGGGTACTTCATAATGAAATCCTAACACTGAAGAGGAAAGAAATGCTCAAGGAGTGACTGAGTCTGCCACATGGTGAATCTGTTAAAGAAGCCTGCAAGAAACTGAGAAGTCTACAAGACTGCAAAGACTTAGGAAAAGTACCCCATCCACAATCAATCTCCTTGTGCAAACTATAAATGCAGGACAGCACCATTCTAGCCACAGCTTCAAGATTCAGCGCTGCGTCTTACCTGGCCTGTGGAGGACCAGACCACAACAACTGCAAGGGGATTTCTTCAGCCTTTCAATCGTCCCACAGGCCATTCTATGCACTTAAATTTATAAGTGACTGCTCATCACAGTGTGATCTGGTGCTATATTGATTGTTCCTCCTTTTTCTTATTTTTTCCTCCTGGAAGCCTTTGGAGGGTGTTTGGGCTCTGGCACTGTTGATTTTCAAGATCCTGGGTAGGAGTTCAACCTTACGGCCACCAGAAAATTAAACACAGTAAGCTGCCACTAGTATATGGACTGTTGATCTGTTGGGTGTTTACAATTGATGCTCTGCTCAGCAAGATGAACTATATTTAGAATGCCTGCAAAGTCGCTCTGAAGAGAGGCCCACCCGAGTAAAGCTAGCTACCCGAATAAACGTCTTCGCCTTTCCGGGGCAGCCCAAGAGAGACTTCAAAAGAGGGAGGGGGTTCTGCATCTGCAATTTGAAGGCTAACATCATGGAAGTCCCTCCCAAATCTCCTTCGACCCTCGACGCCTTACCTGGTATACAGTATACTTCCTCAAGGGGCAGCAGGGATACAATGTTGGGGCTGGGACAGCTGGGCAATAGGCCAGAGGATAGAAGACCTGACCCTGTGGCAGCATCTAAGACAGCTAAGATTAGTAAGCTTGATAAGACTCTGGAGCTTTTTCCTCTCTTCACCAGCCATGCAAACACCTCTGGAAGCTCTGGGGAGGATCCAAATTCAGCAAATATCCGGGACAACCTAACCCCGCCAGTAAATTCTGAGGCATCGGTAGAGAACAACTTAGATGGTAGGAACAATCCTTATGGCTGTTGTGAGTCGCCTATTCCATTGTCAACAGTAGTGACTACTCATAACCCAGGGGGCCTTCAAATCTCAAGAACTGTAGATCCATCTGATTCCAAGCCCTTGTTGGCAGCCCATTTTGCAAGAGATATTGCGCGACATGCAGGAGAACAAGAAAACCCACCAGGAAGCCATCAAACTAATGACTGATTTTTTTTCAATCCTGAAAGAGAAGTTATCACAGGCACTGGAGAGATTAGATGGAATGAAACAACATGTCTCAAATTGTGAGGACTCACTTCTCCAGACATCAGGGGTAGTGTTGCAACTGAAAAAGCAGTTGTTGAACCTCGAGAGTCTGCAAGAAGATAAAACAAATTACTCTCATCGGTGTAATGTTAGGATTATTGGAATACCGCAGCACAAAGAGAACGTGACTGGAGCCATGAATTATGTGAATTAACTAATCCTCAAATGCGTTCTCCCGGAACACATTTATTGGGCTCACCGAGGACTGCCTCCCTGCGAAGGAAAAATACCCCATATGTTATTATTGAATTTTTCAGTTTATCGCATTAAGGAGCAGATTCTGAGCAAGGCCATTGGACAGAAGACATTTGAAATTGGCCATGAGTTTTTAATCAAAGTATTCTCTGATATGACTATTGACTTTGCACGTAGATGCATGGATTTCAAATCAATGATCTCTCTCTTTTAACAAGTTGGTGCACAGGCAGTTGTCATGTAACCGGTGAAGCCAAGAGCAATACATAAGGGTCACTTCCACGTCTTTGCAACTCAGGAGGAGGCAAACACATTTCTGAGAGAACTGTCACAAGTCCTGGGATACTGTTTAGTCTATGTTAATAGGAGGGTATGCAGGGGCCAGGGGTGTTTTGGTAGAGCCGGTGGGGGGGGAGGGGACCAGGCACAATACCATTGTGCCAGATTGGCAGCTGAGGGGGGGTCACTGTGGGCATGGTGGGTGGGGCTTCCAGCAGATTGGTGGCAAGGGGGTGAAGTGTCAGTGGGGTGTGGTCTTGGAGTGTCGCACAGCAGAGTTGAAAAAGGAAAAGTTTGCCTTGGAAAAGTTTTTTCCTAAAAGATCTCAATCACTATGGTACATATTGAAGGTACATAATGAAGGCCGGCTTATTACATTTATTTAAGCACTTTATTGCTAGAGTCTCTTGCACAAGTCACTTTATTATCACGGGTGCATCGACCCTATATAACCGTCTGAAGGAAGCAGAGCATGTCTGAGTTGATTCAGCCTTTTATATATTTTTTTTGTGTTTTCTTTGATAACTCTTGTTTCTTTAGGGGTAGCAATGTGTTTACACATGCACTTAGTCACTTTACAGTCTTGGCGCTTTAGCTCTCAAGCACATAGACACTTTGATACTCGAGTTCTCATTTATTTTGAATGTCAGGGGCTCTTATTTTCTAGACAAGAACTTGGGCCGCAGGTTGTCTCATGTAATGCTAATATACTAATAATAAGCATAAAGCCAGAGCAATTGAAGATTGGTTTGAAAACCTTACTCTCCTGGCATTGTTATGATTCAAGAGACACATTTTAAGGAAGGTACAAAACAGCAGCCTTACATGTTTAAAAACTGGGATGGCTATGAATGCAGCTGAAAGGCTATTGCAGCCCATAGGGGCCTAGCAATACACATCAAGAAGAATGTTAGGTGTAAAATGAGTACCTCCCTTACTGGTAAGGATGGTAGGTGAGCCTGGGTTAATGTTCAATTTTAAGGGGCCTGCATAACATTAGTTATGATCTACGCTCCTATAGCGGATGAACCAGCACCGTTCATCAAACTTTTTCAATAGTTCATGACAATTCCAGGTTAAGTAATCCTTGGTGGAGACTTTAATTTTTTGCAATGTGCTGGCCTGGACGTTTCCTCTGTCACCCATAAATAAAATAAAACCTCGAACAGCAAAACTATCTCTGAGTATATGCAAGCAATGAATCTTATTGATCCATTGAGACAGAGCAATCCACTCTCAGGGGAATATACATTTATCTCGGAGAAGTTAAGGTCTGCCACTAGATTAGATTTCTGTGTGATAACATCTGATCTAGGTTTTAATTGTTATCTGCATATTCTAAATGGCTTATCGGCTCATTCGTTAGTAATCATCTCAGTTTTGGGCATTGGAAGACCTTGTTCCACTTACAGATGGTCATTCAATTGGGTCAAACTGGAAGATGAATCTTGGGTTCAAGAGATGAGGATCGCTACCGAGCAGTATTAAAAGCCTCTTTGCGTGCCGTCATAACATCAAGAAATATGTTGGAAAGGAGAGGGATGCGGAAAAAGAGAGCAGACCTAGAATGTGACTTACAGCAGGTCACTTCTGCAGTTCTGCAAAATAAAATGGGGGAGCCTAGATCTAAGTTAAAGAAAGGCAGACAGCAGAAGTCTGATTACTATCACGAAATTGGCTATACCTCGAACATTGCCTATTTGCAGAAAACATTTGAGGAAAGTGAGTACGTCTGGACAATTTTAGCCTGGAAAGCTTGTGATATAACAGACCAAAATAACATCACTTCCTTATATGATGATGCTACAGGCACATGGGTTTCTTACCCCCCAGAGATACACATCTTGTTCAGGTGCCATTTCAACCTCATCTAAAATTCAGACCCAGGGGTAAATATAAATCATCTCTGCTCCTTTCTCGACCAGATTTCTATTCCAAAACTGAAATGAAATTAGTTCAGGCCCAAGCCCTGATGTCTTCATTTACACTTGCTGAAGTTGATAAGGTGATCAATTCCTTAACCAATGGCAATGCTTGTGGAGAAGATAGCATTCCTATTGAAGTTTATAAAACATTTATTTCCCTCCTCACCCCGTAAATCTTACAACGAGTAATTATATTTTAGCAGGTGAGAATATTTTGCCTTCTTTTCATAATACCGTTATAATAAGTTTCCTTAAGAAGGATAAGATCCTGGAAAATCTGAATTCTTATCAACCTTTTGGTCTCCTAAATTCTGATTATAAAAACATAGTGAAATTATTTGCAAACAGATTGGGGCGTTTTATTGGGGATTTAGCACACAAAGACCAATGCGATTTTATCCCGGGGTGGCAACTTTATACTAAAACCATCTTTCTGATTGAGGCTCTTGATTTTTTTTAAACGACAACAAACCCCCGTACACGTCTTACTTCTCAATGCCAAGAAGGCTTTCGATTTGGATTTTGCATCTTAGATAGATTTAACTGTCCAACTGAATTCACTCAGGTGGTTCGGAACATGTACCTGGATGGTAGTAAATGCCACTGACATGGATACATGCAAGGTAAATGCAAGGTTCCCGCTTTCCCCCATTATATTTGCATTATTTATCGAGCCCCTAACCATTGCTATAAGGTCTCACTCTGGTATCCAATCACCTGTTCATGGGATGCCCAAAATCAAAATATATGCTGATAACATTGTTTTGTTTTTTAAACCAGGCTTGGAGATTCAGAGGTGGGTATTTGAGACTTTCTATTGGTTACAGCTGCTGTGTGGCTATAAGATTAATAGATTAAAAACTGAAAATATTTTATTTAATTGCACTATTAGCACTTTATCTCCTGAATTGCACTTGTTGGTTAATTCTAAACCTAAGAGATATCTGGGCATAAATGTCACGGAGGATACTGACAACCTGTTTCCCATAAATCATATCTCATCAAGAAGGTAAGAAAGCTCCTCTCTAAGTTGATGTTTCTTCCCATAACTATAATTGGTAGGGTCGCGTTAATAGGCATGACAATTTTGCAACTTTTTAACTTTTGATTTACAAATTTGCCTTGCTCTTTACAGATGAGATTTTTTAGAGAAATCCAGGGAATATTGACTACTTTTATTTGGGCCAAAAACGTGCCCAGATTAGCACTGAACATCCTTTACAAGCCAGTAGCAGATGGTGATTTGAGACTCCCAAATCTGAGTGAATATTATTTTGCCTGCTTTGCGCATTTATCATATCGATTTTTTTTATTTATGTGTGCCGAGTGGCACAATGATAATTTTTTTTAACTTACATTTTCCAAGAGTATAGGATTACAGATTTCCTATAACTAATGAAATCTCCTAAGAAAGTTTGTTATAAGTCTTTTCAATGGTCGTCAAGAAGAAAAAAGCAGTTCTTTAAATTTTATGCCATCCCAGCTATTAACGCTGCTTTCAGGCTAGATGATTTATTTTTCAGACCTCTCCTGATCTTAAATAAAAAGAAATTGCTCACATGTGGGAGGTTAATGGATATTCCATTATTGGGGATTTTTTTAATCACTTGTCATTGGAAAACGTGAGCTGAACTAGAACCTGGTAAAACTCAGGCTAAAGAATCAGTTCAATGGTCTTATATATGAATTTCACAAGCCCTATGGTAACTCAACCCTATTCTAGTCAACTCTAGCCTTGGGGTAGCAGTAGACTTGATACTGACTCCTACCCTCAGACCAGTGAAATATTGGAACGTGAAATTAGCAAACTTCAGAGAGTCTCAGGCCTTCGATAAAATGTGACTGAGGTGGCGGCTCAGGGAGGGTCTCCAGATCAATAGGTACAATTTTTCGGTACTCAAGTGGGCGAATTATCGCCCTATGCAATTTTATGCCAAATGGTTGATTTACAGAACACCTACCCTTTTACATACAATCAACTCCTAGGTGTCACCTTAATGCTTCAGGTGTCAGATGGAGACCCACATGATTTGGCAGTACCCAAAACTCGCGCCTTTCTGGTCTTCAATACAGAAGTGCTGTAGGTTGAAAGTAGAGATTCCAAATGATCTGCTCCTGGCCTTAATGGGGTAACCCCCAATGTTGCTGCTGGATCAGACCACTGGAAAAACATATATATTCTGACATTAGTAGCAAGATCGATTTTTCTTCAGAATTGGTTAACTAAGACCATACCCACATTTGAGCAGTCACTAAAATGTTAAGAGTGAAGGGCCTAGAGCGGGTATACATGCTGCAGACTGGTTCACTAAGAAATTCTCAGTGCTATGGAAAGACATAGAGTAAGGTATTGACTGTTCAGAGATTTTAAAGTAGAAATTTAATTAGCGTAGGACTGTATTTGTATCTGGTGTTTCATCTTAGACTTTGTACCTTCGCATTTGAATGACTTGATAGGTGGTGTATTGAGTATTAGTGAATCGTTAATGAAATACTGTGATTATAAGTTTGTAAACTCTTCCAATAAAAAATAAGTAAAATAAAGCTTCCTCCGGTGTTCTTCATGAACAGCATTCTATTACAAAACACACAGTGCACATTTTGAATATTATTGAAATATAAACACACTTTAAATGTTATGAAGTTAGCAGCCATGTTGTACAAAATGTCGTTAAGTCATATTGAGGCCTAGTTAAGCAAAGACCAAGAAAACATGCGTGTTCACATCACTGCATTTTCATTCCAATTGTAATAGATTGATGTGAAAAGGTACAAATGATTCATATCAGAAAATAACTCCCTCAGAGTGCATTTTTTTTTTGTGTTGTATTTTTTTTTTATTATTATTGTTAATTGCATCATATTACACAGTATATAGTAAACAGTCTATTAACCTAAGCCATTTCTGTTTCTAATCATATTTTCTCTTAGGGAAGGCAACAAGTACAATTTTACATTCTGTGAGTCATTATCAATACACATGTCTGTTTCCTTTAAGCATTATGCATGTACAATTATTGTTTTATATCTCTCTTGTCTATTGCTATGCCATTTGCCATAGTTGTGGCGTTTTCTTAAAATAATACAGATACAATCAGAGGTACGTTAAACAATTCAGTATAACCAACTTATAAAAGAAAAGGAAGAAAACAAAAGAACAAGGATCCATTCGCTCCATGATGTCCTTGTTATACATTTCTACCGTAATAACAGTCGAGTTCAATACTAATCAGGTGCCCCATTTGCCATCTCCTTGAGTCTCCCAGAGATATGCTGCTAGTCATTTAAAGAGTATGAGTCATAATGTTTTGTGATAAGGATGGGATACTGTCAGGGGTAATGGGGGACCATTAGTAGTGTACTGAGGGATATAAGGAAAAGTAGTGATTAGTGTGGGTCGTGGAAATGGGAGAAGGAAGGGGGGTGGCGGGTGAGGGGGAAGGCGTCTGGGTAGGAATCAAAGAATATAGAAAATGTAGAATAGAGAGAGAAGGTATGGGAGGGATAGGAGGAGAGAGGACATATATATGAATTGTATTAGTGTCCATGATGTCTAATAGGCAGAGGAAGAATAAGAAAGTGACAACGATAGTAACAATAATAATCACTGTAGTAATAATGATGTTAGTATTAGTAGTGATATTAGTAGTGATAGTGATAGCGATAGTGACCGAGGGGAGGGGATCGTGTGAATTCAAAAGGCAAATCATTATAGTGGCTGCTTCCCTATGAAGAGAATAGGGCCAGACTACAAAATGTTACAAAATGTTATGGGGCAGGGGGGTTGGGGGGGTTGGATCGGAGAATGACACGGTGACATGAACATCAATAATATATTCCTAAGGATTGGGATATGGATGTTGGTATAGGTTATGCCAAGAAGGTCAATGAATAGTGGATAGTGAGCAGTGGCTTTACCATAGGTTAAACGGTGACTTTCTACCTTTCTACCGGGGGGAGGTCATCTGAGTCCAGGAGGGGAGGGATGGTGTGTTAGGTATGGGCGGATGTACCTGCATGGGCATGGCATCAGGAATGGTGTGTTCCCACTACGTGGTATTTTGTGGAGTTCTTTAGGGGTGATCCGGTCCTAGTGTCCGGAGATGAAGGGTGACCAGGTCTGGAGAAACACCTCTGTTCTGTCCTGTAAACTGTAGATAAGTCGTTCATGTGTGGCTGCTTGGTACATTGCTGTCAACCATCCATCATGGGAGGGGACGGTCGGTGTACCCCAGTGTCTAAGGATGCATAATTTGGTTGTTGCTAGCGCGGTGTGTAGGAGTCTACTTTGAGTTTGTGTGATCTTATGGAGTTCTCCCACGTCGTGTAGCAATAGGAGAGATGGGGTGAGAAATGGTGGGAGGGGTAGAGTTTCTCGGAGGGTGTTTCCCACTGATCTCCAAAAAGGTTGTACGGCTGCGCAATCGTGTAGTATATGGAGTAAGTCACAGTGCGTGTGTGGGCACCTCCAGCAGTTTGCATGGGGGAGAAGTCTTGCCGTATGTAATTTCTGTGGGGTCCAATACCAATCATGTAGTGTCTTAAAAAGGCAGAATAGAATTTCAGGCGAGCCTCGCGTGCTCCGCGGTCTCTAGCTTCGATCAGGTCTGTCCAGTCCTCCAAGTCATATTCAGTTTGTAGGTGCATCTGCCATTTGTTTTTGAGGGAAGTCAAGAGTGGGATTGAGAAGAGGTGACGATTCAGCAATGCCTGAAGTCCCGATATCGCACCTTTCATCTGCCCCATGTCTCCAGGTAATGTAATATAGGAGAGCGAGGGAGCTGTCGGGGAAGGACACCTAGTCTCTGTTTAAGACAATGTCTGAATTGGAGGTAGCGCCATGAGTGGCATTCCGGGAGGTTGAATTCCACCTGTAGGTCCCTAAATGTTTTCCAGGTTTCCCCTGATATAAGTTGGTCCACTCGCATGACGCCTCTTTGACCCCAGTCCTTCCAGATAATAGTTTTCCCTCCAATTTGGAACCCTTTGTTGCCCCATAACGGAGCTCTGTCATGTAGGTGGGGGTCTATCTTAAGGAGCCGGTGTACCCGTTGCCAGGTTTTCTTCATGGCTCCTATCATAGGATTGGTGGGTCGGGACATTTTTGGCTCGTATCGTATAATAGCTGAAGGCCGTAGGGGGCCCCTGTAAGAGCTCGTTCTACGTCCACCCATAGCGGCGGATTTATTACAGTCGGGAGTAGGAGGGCCATTTGTGAAAGATGTAACGCGTAAGAATAGTGTTAGATCGAGGGAAGGCTTAGTCCACCGCATTCCCGACGGGCTATCAAGGTGGTTCTGGGTAGTCGTGGGCACATGGATCCCCAAGCAAAGGAGCGGATACAGCGGTCTATCTCTCTTAATACAGGTAAGGGGATGTATAAGGGGAGCATACCGAGGACATATAGGAACCTCGGCAAGGTTACCATCCGCACCGCTTGTACCCTGCCCCACATGGAGAGGCTCAGCTGACCCCATTTCTTAAAGTCCCGTTTCATGGCATTGATCAGTGGATCTATATTGTCTGTCACTACATTGACCAACCCTGTATTTACGTCAATTCCTAGATATCTTAGTCGGGAGTGTTTCCATTTAATGGGTAAACCTTGTATGGAGGCACTCACTGTAACTGGGGAAAGTGGTAGAGCTTCGCACTTGTCCCAATTGATTCGATATCCTGATATGCATTCGAATTCCGTTAGAATCTCCCTCAGGGCAGTGATGGAGTTGGGCAAGTCAGTAAGGGTAAGTAAGATGTCGTCTGCGTATAAATATATGTCAGATTTTCCGCCTGGTAGCGGGATTCCTGATATGAGGTTGGAACTACGGATAGCTGCTGCCAGAGGCTCCACCGCGAGTAGAAATAGGAGGGGGGATAGTGGGCATCCTTGACGTGTCCCTCTCCGGATCGCAAAAGTGTCTGACAGGAACCCCCCACAGTTTACCTGTGCTGTCGGGGAGCCATATAGGAGGCGCACTTTGTTAATGAAACCTTCTCCTAACCCGAATCGTTTCAAGATTTCGAAGAGGTACCACCATTCTATTTGGTCGAATGCTTTCTCGGCATCCAACGAGAGGGCTAAGGCTTCCTCTTGTGTATCGCAGGCAGTCCAGATAGCATGGAAGAGTGTGCGGAGGTGATTCCTGGAGGAGCGGCCCGGCACAAAACCTACTTGGGAGTGATGGATTAGCGAGGGTATAACTTTTTTAAGGCGAGTGGCCAGTATTCCCGCTAATATTTTAATATCTCCGTTCAATAAGGAGATAGGACGATAGCTTCCGCTGAGAAGTGGGTCTTTTCTGGGTTTCGGCAAGACTGTGATAGTGGCTTTATTAGACATAGGATGTATGGAGCCTTCCCTTTCGGCCCCTTGAAACGCCTCGTATAAGACATCTACCGTGTCGGTTCCCGTCCATTTATAGAATTTAGATGTGAACCCATCCTCCCCTGGTGCTTTGTGATATGATAGATTAGCTATTGCTTGTTGTATCTCTTCCTTACTAATGTCCCCTTCTAGAAGAGCCCTGCCTTCATCTGTAAGATGGGGGATGTGCGTCCTCTGCAGGAATGCGTCTAAGCGGGCAATGTCCTCCGATGTTTCTGAGGAATACAAAGTTTGGTAGTACCGGCCGAATTCTTCTGCAATCGCCTGGGGGTGTGTGATGAGTAAGTTGTCCTGGGTGCGCAGTGCAGGTATAGCAAGTGCTGTTTCCCATTGGCGTAGTTGGGCAGCCAATAAGCGGCCCGCCTTCTCTCCGTGCTCATAGTGTCGTCCCCTCAGCCGTTGTAGGGCATATTCTGCCTGTGAGGTGTAGAGTGTGTTAAGCTCCATTTTAGCCTGTTCTAGGGAGCGGCGGTTGGGGGGGTGGGTTGCTGTGTGCATTTCCTCACGGCCTGCGTTACTGTGTCTTCTAACGTGCGTTGTCGGGCCCGTCTATGGGCATTGGAGATAGCAGCATCTCTCATTACTTCCCCTCTAATAGTTGCTTTCGCCGCAGCCCAGAGAAGTTGTGGTGAGGTTACTGAGCCTCTATTGTCCTTCATGTATGTGGTCATATGGGTCTTGAGTTGTTCCTTCCCAGTCGGGGATCGGTATCTAGTATTAGGGAGGCGCTAGGGTTTACGGCCCGGTGTAATCACTCCGAGTTCCAGGGTTATTAATACCGGAGAGTGGTCTGATAGTGCGGCTACCAGTATTTTCTATTGACTTAACCGCTTGTAGTATTCTATGATTAAGTAAGAAATAGTCTAGCCGTGATTGGGTCCCGTGGACCGAAGAGACAAAGGTATATTCCCTATTGGAAGGGTGGGAGAGATGCCAACAATCTATTAGGCCATGGTCTGAGAGGATGTCTTTTAGTACGGCTCTATCTGCATTGTTACCCGCGTCAAGACCATTTGATTGGTCTAGAATGGCATCTTGGACTATGTTCCAGTCCCCCCCAAGAATATATTGTGAGGCACGTATCTGTGTCAGAAGACGGTTAAGAGAGAGGAAAAAGGAGCGCTTCGAGCCGGTGGGGGCGTATATGGAGCCTATGCATATTGTGGAGGATCCTACCACTAGCTTAGCTAGTATGTAGCGTCCCTCTGGGTCATGCCATGTTTTAACTAGTCGGAATTGCAGGGAGCGACGCAGGAGTATTGCCACTCCACATTTCCTTCCCGTTCCCTGTGTACCTGCCAACATGGGTTTCTCTGATTCCATCGAGGAGAGGTGTGTTTCCTGTAGTAGAGCAATGTCGGCATGTTGGAGCGGAGATTGGACAGTATCTTCTGTCTAATATAGTGGGTCATGCCGTGTACATTCCAGGACAGGGCCGTGAGTGGAGTTGTCGATCCCGAGGGTGCCGGAGGTGTCATGGTTTATGGTGTATTGAATATGTTATGGTCCGTGTGATAGGGCAAGGAAGAAAGTAATGACCGGCCTGAGAGGCAAGGAATATGGGTTTCTTGTTCAGTTAGGTCTTGGGAGGTTGAGAGTTCCCCTTGGTCACAATACAAAGAGTATAGAAGAGGAGGAAAAAAGGGGGGGGGATGGAGAGAGATAGCGTGGAGTGTGGCAGAAAGGGACGGACAGCGATTCCTGCGTGGGTATGGGTAAGTATAGAAGTGGAGAGAGGAGTGGGTCTAGGATCCTCACTAAAACGAAAAAGTAAATGATAATAATAATAAAAGAATAAATAAAAAAATAAAAAAGGGAATAGAGGGTGGAAATTGGTCAGAGTAGGAAAACACTCACTACTGCCTAAATCCTTCTAATCTGCGGGTCTAACCTGTAAGGCCCGCGTGCCGGTAGGGTATTATATCAATGGGGCATAATGAGGGAATATATGCTTCGTTCCTGGTATCATGGGACCTCCCAGGGGGAGGGGGGGGCCCCCAGTCGCGTGGGTGCATAAATGGATGCATGAGATGCCGGGGGCTGGGCGTGGGCCCGGAGCAAATGTTAGGGTCCAAGGACGAGGAGGGAAGGGAAGGGGGGAAGAGGAACGGGCCCGGGGCTACGCGCCACAGGACCTCCCACAACACGTTCTATGCTTATCATCTGTTGAGACATCTTAGAATGTGGAAATCCGTAGTATCTTATGATGGCCTACGGTGCTGTGTTTTGAGTGATCGCCCGGGAGCATGTCCCTTGTGGTAGTCTCGGAGCCACCGTGACCCTGAGATGTGTTAGTCTCATTACTCCCTTCAGTGCGGTTGTTATATGCCTAAGAGTTAGCTGCGCTGTTCTGCAGGTGTACCTTTTGTGGTTTGTCTTCAGTAAGAGTAGGGGCGTGTTGTCGTCTGTTAATATCATCTGTAGGTTTTCCTAGTGGGTAGGGGCGTTGGGGCTTTCCCAGAGGATGCTATCAGTATTATTACGCTGCTGTCATTTGGGGCTAGGGTATTGAGTGGTCCGCCCATCCCCTCCTGGGGCGGCGGGGGGCAGGGGTGGGGGGGGGCAGGAGGGTGTGGAGGCCTCGCCAGCGGGTCGTCAGGTTGACCTCCCCTATGAGCCGTCTATCCAGTAAATGTATAGTATTTGAGACTGCACGGCGCTGGGGGTGCGGTGTGTATCTTTACGTTTGTGTATGTCTGCCCTATGAGGGGGGGGCGTACGTGTGACTTGAGTATGACTGTGTTAAGCGCTCCCCCATTAATGAGATTGGGGGTGGTGCTGTGTGGTGTCCCACAAGTCGAATCCTATCTGTTCCTTGTCCTGGTTCCTATGTGATATCCCCCCGTCGCACATCAGAACCCGGGTCGGTCTCCTCGTCGTGGCGGGGTCAGCAGTTAATGGATACGGCTTGTCCTATGTGCTACACTGCGGCAATCAGCATTTGATAAATGTGCTTTTAGTAGGCCCCCACCCGCCTGCTGGGTGAACAGTAGATAGGGTGGATGAGCATGTCACTTAGCTTTCCCAAGGTAGAGGGTAGATGGTCTAGAAGCAGGTCCGGATCTCCGGGTCATCTGTCCTACTGTGAGCTTAGTGTTCAGCATGCTGATCTTCTGATGATGGTTTCAAGGGATAGCGGGATTTGTCTCTGCCCGCATCTTGAGTGTGATCAATCACTGCTTGCAGGATGTGCTCCCGAGCTTCTTGTGTCTTTGGGGGCCGATCATATCCTCGGCCTCTTTTTTGCGAGGGGGGATGTTGAGTCTGGGGCCATAAAGTTGGCAAGCTAATAGCAGTTTCTGTATGTGGCGCTGGAGAGTCTAGATGGCGGGGGCGGTGTCCATAGATTGCGAGGTCACACTATGCAGATAGGCGCTGAGGTCCTCAGGGTCAGTGAAGTCTCTGGATGAGCCGTGGTGTGTGATCCACATAAGTGCCGGTTCAAAAAGACCATACTTGATGTCTAGAGATCTTAGTTGCGGACATAGGGCAAGAAATGCTCTTCTTCTGTCATTCGTGAACCTCGAGAAGTCTGCTGCCACTCTGATTTCGTGTCCATCCAGTGATATCGGTTGTCGTGCTTTAGCTGTGGAGATGACCTGGCGGGCTTGTTCATGGCGCAGGAAACATGCGATGATAGGGCACGGTTTATTTGTAGACGCTTTGTGTGGGGGGGCCAATTCTGTGCACCTTCTGAAATTCTGGAGGTGGTGAAAACTCTATGCCGAAGTGGTTGGTCAGCAGTGAGCTAATAAAGGTTTTGATATCGGATCCTTCTTTTTGTTCCGGTATACCGAAAAAGCGTACATTGTCTCTATGACTTCGGTCCTCCAGTTCAGTGAGTTTAGCTCTGAGCGACTTTAGTTCATCTTCCTGTTCAGGGGTTGCCGCTATATGGTCTTCTACTGCCGACAGGCGCTGATCTAGGTTGTTTACTGTTTCTCTGAAGCCTGCTATATCAGCGCGGATTGAGGAGGAGGCCAAAGTTAGGTCTGTTATTTTTAGGTCCATTACCTCTAGGCGCCGTCCAACTGAGGCAATCTCTTGCAGTATACGATCTGTGACGTCTAGTGTGGGTTGATCTACCTGGGGAGATGTATGTCCCTGTGGTGCCATTTGTGCCGTCATAGCTTTGGGTTGAGCAATGGCTTCCGAGAATAGCAGTTGACAAGAATGTTTACTTGCGGTCTTGTCGTTGGGCATTGTTCTCAAGGAGTGGAAGTCAGATAGAAGATATTATTTTAAGAGCTAGCACTCGAGAGCTTGTATGAGTCTGCGCAGATCTACGGACAGTTTCTTCGACTTCCGAGGATGGGTCAGACCTTGGGGTATAGGATCTGTAGATAAGGTATCTACTCGGTTGGTGTCCTGCTGTGACCTGCAAGGCTTTAGAGCGTGATCTATAGAGGACAGTCTAGAATACGCTCAGTTTCTGAGGGCATCTTGTCTATGTTTTATTTTAGATGAGTCTCTTGTTGTGATACCCAGTACAATGGTCCTTGTTTTTGGGAGGGCATTTGGCTGGAGGGTCAGGTTGCGTAGTGCGGCACGTGTTGTTTGAGGTCCTATTCCCCTTTTGTTGTGTTCTGCTCTCCTTTCTTCTTCCTATTCCTGCTTTCCACCCCCTTCTTTGCTTCTTTATCGTTCCTTATGTGTGAAATCTTTGTCCCTCTGTTGCTCTTTGATATCCTTTCGCTGTCTCCCCCTTTTCCTCCTTCTCCCCCTGGGTGTCGTGGAGAGTCTTATTCTTCCCGCGCTAGGTCATAAACAAGGGGAGGGGGAGTGAGTCCTTTGTTTGCTGCTGGTGGGGTCTTTTCGTTGGATAATGCTGCTTGGGGGATCTCACGTCTCACTGTGCGGTCCCCATCAGGTACTATTTAGTCCTCGTGGGATAGTGCTTCTTTGCCTGTACTTTTCTGTTCCGCTGTGGTCGTCGTGGTCGTCTTCAGGCCCAGGTTCCTCTGTGGTCCACCTTCCCCGGGGTCTCCTCTCCCCCCTCCGCACGAGGGGGTAGCGTTGCGCTCCAGCACCCGGGGAGCCGAGGCAGTAGAGGGCCAATCCGGGCGCCTCCCTCGCGACGCGCCCCTGGCCTGTGCGGCGCCACACCTTAGTCCGTGGCTCCACTGAAGTCCGGAGGACGCACTCACTCCTGCGTCTCCGGACGCGGCTGCCGTCGCTCGGGTCAGGCAACTTCGCCCCTCCGGAGGCCCCCTCTCTCCACCAGCCGGGGGGCCATACCGGGGGTCAGGAACGCAGGGGGGAGACCCTCTGTTTGCCAGCTTGGCCGGCGCGCAGAGATCTTTTCTCAGGCGGCCATTTTCTTCAACGCCAGACCACGCCCCCCCCAGAGTGCATTTTTTATGTTGTTTGCGCACTGTCATAGATTGTGGGCATGTTTAACAGTGCATGTATTGCTTGGAGTGGTATAGGATGTTCTTTTCATCATATTTTGCGATCGTAGATTGTTAGTATATAATATCAATGTATACAGATGAAGATAAATGATTAATTATTTCAATTTCACACTCTAAATAAATCACAATAGACACCAAAGCCCCAGAGGTAGTGCAATATATTTTATGGGTGTACACAGGCAAATTTACCCCTACCCCAACATTTCACCATGGATGCTATGTGTCTTTATGTGTCCCATAGGCAACTCACTAGATGCACAATGGCCATTCTTGTCCAACGATGTAGCCAAGGCAGTTCCACTAGCACACCTACATAGGACACTGATATGGACCACACAAATATAAAAATCCATATTTACTGCTACTAGCACAGCCTAGTTGTAAATAAAACATCATGGTGATTTTTGAAGACTTTAAACTGATGATTGCGAAAACACTCTAATTGCATGTCAACGTTCAACACATTCCCTAGTGGATGCTCAGCAGTGTAAAATGATGTGGCCAATCAAAGCAGGATGATAGGTGTAACTGGGTTGTCCCCTTCGGAATGCTTGTGACAGCCGATGTGAAAAATCACAGGTTCAGGCCAAGGAAAAGGACCAACGGAATAGTAAAGGAGAACCAAATCAAGGACTGGTAAGAATGTAATCATTTGACTAGGTTGGGGGGGCGGGGGGAGGAGTGCTGTCAGGCACCCACAGACAGTGCAGTAGGCCATGGAGGAACATAATGGGGGTGAACTTTTAGGTTTGTCGCCTTTTGGTGACAATAGGACCTAAAGCTATTCTATACTGGGTTGACTTTTCTGGTTCCTCCTGCAACTCCTCTCACTTTCAAACATACTGGATCACATGAAAGAAACTCCCTCAAAAATCAGTGCACCGGCCAATACAACCCTGGTATGAGGAGGGTTACAGTCTTCATACTGTAAACCCGTTCCCGGTCTCGAGATCCTCCTTATGATGGAAGATGAAAAAACGAGAATGTTCAGTTAATGCACCATTCATTCTTTACAACTGAGCCACGCCTGGATCCAGGCGATTGTTGAGTCACCAACAACAGAAACCTTCTTTAAAACGTTTTCTAACTGTGTTTTGACCTGTAGCGCAGCATTACGTAACAGGCCCCAGTGCAAGGAAGGAATCAGTCCCCATTGCTGCTGCTTGCACTGTGAAATGCATCAATAATCAGGTTTCGGTGGACACTCCGGGACTCTGGGCCGGTGCCACAGCAACTGCTGCGTTATTGGAAGCTACGCATCTGTGTCTGACATTTCATTCTGTATCTCTAACTCCCTCTATTATCAACCTACCACAGGTCTATCTGTAGGATTAACCTTAGATTTGATATTAACTGATGTCATGGAAAATTGAAACAGATCTCTGCCAGAGTTCTCCACTTTGATTAAAAATAATGTTCTTAAGGGGTAAAATGAATTGAACCGCGCTCGGAGTCTGAGATGTACCAGCATTGCAATACAGTGCGACTGGAAGTAGAAGGGCACACACCAGAGTTTATTAAATGAATTAACACGGTTTGAAAATACACCAAAATACAAAAAAAACATTCACATGGGAGAAACTATCCTGCAAAGATCTGCAATGTTGTCAGAAATGGTCTCAGTGCAGTAACATATCGTCACATTTTACTCATAGGACTTAAGGTTGTTTGCTCCCTTCACTGTTTCTTAAAGGTTCTATGGTATTTACAGTTTATTAGTTGAACTTTGAGATCAACACTTTCAAATATTTTGCTTGAACTAAAGGCTGATCTTGTTTCAGCTTTTGGTGCCCGAGTGAAATCGATGTACAGGATTGAATGTGTTTCTTCCTTCTACTAGTAGTGGCTTAGCGACTCGGCCTCACTTCACAGGCCTCATTAAGTAATCAATCCTGCTGTCCAAAGTGGTTCATTATGATAAATGCTCCCAACATACCTAACTGTGGATAAATTAGTTTAATATCATCGTGTTTGGAGACTCTTTTCACTCCCGACATTAACCAAATTAATTATATATGATTCACATGCAGAATGACTAATAGCAATTCATGTTTTCCATTAATTATTTGCATAGCCTTGCTATTATTTGTCGATCCCTTTGTGAACTGTAACATATGCAGAATGTGCATGAATGTTGCTATGTCAAATATTTTCTATGTTTTCACCCCACACGAATCTGAAAAGAACATTGTTCTTTCAAGGGTTTGCTAGAGGAATGTCGCAGATGACGAGGGATTTCAAGATAATCATTGTCAGTGAGTTCTAGTAGCTTCTTCATTCTGATCCATTGTGGGAATGTTGACATAGCGGGAAGGCTTGTATTGAAGAGCTACTGGTGGTTTCTCGGCTCCGGTGGGAGAAAGGAATCCATTATGTTTTTAAAGGAAAGCACTGCTGTTCGGACCAGTCTTTAGAGGGCCATGGTCTGTCAGTGAGAAATAGTTTAACAGTTCTGCCAGATGAGAATCCTTGGAGCCCCTTAACGAAAGAGAAAGCATTGTTTCCTTTCACGTCAGGATGTAAGACTCTATTGATTGCAGGTTAGTACCTCAACCAGTTCGAGGTTTGGTGACCCATAGACAAGATAGTCGGTGTTTGGTATCCTTAGTTATTTAAGTTGTTTAACAATGGACAATCAGACATGATGGGTTCATTGTATGGAGGTTGCAGTTTATATGTGGAAAACATTTAGGTTTTTCATTAAGGCGTCTGTTCCCACATATAGGTTAAAGTATTTAATTTATGGGTTTTGGGGGATATTAGTTGCTTTAGCATGCCCACAAAACAGCATTTCTGCCTTTAAACCAATGTGCCTTTCTTCAGAGCAGGAAGTCAAGGTGAGAAGACATTGGGGAGCACTGATACAGCTACTTAAGCAGTGTGGTTATAGATATGCACATTTACTCTGGATCTGCAGGAACCAATCCAGTGCATGTGTTGTGCTATAAAAAATACACACTTTGCACTTACCCTTTGCTGGCATGCCAGTGCCACTCACAGTTACTATCCTAGGCACACCTTCCTTGGGCTTCAGATCTGTCATACTCCGAAAGCACTACTTGCAGCCACTCAGAGACTAGAGTACATGCAGAATAGAACATGAAGAATAGCAAGCCATTGAAGGTCCAGAAGAATGGCAACTATTTGAATTTAGTAGTGAAAAGGGATAGTGAAAGTGGCTACCTTGATGCTCAATTTTTGTGTTTATATAGTGCTTACTAGCCCCAAAGATGCGTTGAATAGTGCCCTTTGACTCACGGGCCCACATTACCGCCTGACTACAAAGTCAGTAATCTGATTTAAGTGTATTTTTGATTTCGGTTTCCACTTTGCATCAATTATGGGACTATGGCATATTGAGCACACTCCTGAGTATTGCACAGGCAATTTGCACCAGATTATGCCTGGAGGGATTACCGTGTGTGCAAAAACTGATTCTAATATTTTTGTACAATAGTCTCCTCTGAAAACTGAAAAAGTAGTAATCGTGTGACCTATTTTTTTCATCCAGCACTACCGCAGGGTACACCTGCATTACACTGCATGTGTTATATCACATAACAAAATTATTGCAACCACTACATCGACCTGTCAACTACATCACATTGTAATTCTAGGTAAGCAAACATGGATTAAAGTTCAGTAAATATAAACTTGCAATGATGACGTTATCATGTGTGAAGCTGTGGATATGATATTTGTGCAAGTCTATGGTATCGACCACGATATAGTTTTATAGAACCCTAGCCTAGCACTGTTAATGGTTGTGATCTCACAAACATTACTGACATTTTGTAGGTCTCACTTAAGACAACAAAGTGCTTAGCAATGCTCTTTGGTGTTCTGTAGTCATTGTAATTTATGTGTCTATTCATTCATCTACTCCACTGTCTATTTTTGTTCTATAATTTCGTGCTGTGTATTTCAATTTGAATACCGAAAGACATGATGCAAATGAGGTGAATTATCACTACTCTCTGGGAATGACGCGAAACACGTGAGCAGCTTTCCTAATCTCTCTTGCACCACCACTCTCACACATTACTCCTTAATTGGTGGAACTACACTGACATGATTGTTGGACAGGGTCTGTCGATTTAGAGTTGACTTATTGTGTCATTCACACTTCGGCTCAATTACCTTTGCAGGCTCTTATTAAACTGTATTTCTTCACTCGCACATTGCAGTCTTTGTCCCAGGCTTTTCTGGCTTGCTCCTCTCTCTTCCTTCCCGGCCTCCTCATCTTTCTCCCTTCACGGGTCAGCTTCCACGCAGTGTCGGGCTGCCTTAAGTTTGAGCAGCCCTCTGTCCACACCCCAGATGTCGAAGAAAGCGATGCAATTACAGAACATTTCTCTCTGGGGCCTAATGTATACAACTTCCTACCTCCTTAAATTCTGCTGCGTTACCCAGACATATTCGCCCTTAGGGGCTCCGACAAACATCCAGGCTCTAATAAGATATTACTTATGTAGGTAAGCAGAACTCACTACGCCTTTCTCTGTAAAACCACTGCGTGCATTGGAGGTCGGTGTATCAGTGCGCCAGACACCCCCTCTTGTTTGTGCAGCACAACTAAATCTGAAAAAACTGTGGAGAAAAGGCAGCTCTATGTTCAAGAATTGTAGTCCCGGGCCACGCCTCTTTCGAGATTTCCGCTCTTGGTCGATGGCAGATCCTGCTGCCTCTTCCTCAGCACGATTGTGATTACTTGTTTTACAATGTAGATGACATTTTCTTGACGTTGCTGAAGCGATTACATGTGGTGCTGTGGGAGCTTCCCAGATGTAAGGTTTACGCGCGCATCAATGAATACGCTGAAACCTGGGCTTCGGAACACTACTGCTTTATTCACTCACTACTCCTCAACTATCCTCGCGCCCTTTTTCCCCTCTATTTAACCCCTCCCGTTACTCATCCCGGTTTAGTCCATTCTACCCCGATCGTGGGGGTAAAGTTCCACTCACCACTTCCGCTCCGCGTAGTGGTGTGGTCTCTCGTAGTGACGACACTACACCAGAGTCGTGGTTTTCATGCTTCCCGTGCCTCAGACAGACAACTACTACAAACTGCAGAGTTCACTTGTTAGAGGTTGGCAAGAGAACAATTATTTCACTAGCCCCGGTTTGACTTAAGATGTGAAACCCAGCAGAGGTTCACAGTGAAGCTGTGTGCACCCCTTCCATGTGTTCGCTTTATTGAGGGAGGCAGTGGCACAGTCCTACGCCGTAAGACCTGGATTGTACTCTCATGTAAAACAAGCCTGGTGAAAGGACTGAGGTCTGGCTAACATTTCTGATTGTGTTGGCTAGTAATTAAAACAAAATACAATACTATTAAAGATGTGTGTGTGTATTGGGGGTGCTCGCACTGAACAAAAAGATTAGTCAGTGTTGCAATTATCCCAATAGGCATTTTTTATTACAACAAATAATAATAATTTTCAAAGGTCAGGTAATTTCTAACTTTAGAGAAGAGGGGGCTGAAGCAGCAGTAGAGTGCATGGGGCTCCAGCAGACAGGAATCGGTGTCCGAGCACACATGAAAGCAGAGACGTCTGCTTTTGGGCACTTTGCTTACGCGAGGCTGTCACATCGCTTGAATGCTTATGGAGCAAAATAATTGGCTGCCAATTTGTGCCTATAGGGGAGCTATGAGATCACTCACTGATGATCTATTCTTTATAGTGGACAGGTAGTAAAAATAAAGCTGTTCCTCCCTCGTTGTGATTTGTAGTGACATTTCCGTAGTAATATCAGTATTATTAATTGATTATAATCATATTTAATGTTAAAGTTGTAGCTAGTTATTTTGGTAAGGAATGTTATCAGGAGACTGAGAGTTTTGAGAAGTGTAAGTAATGCGTTCTGGTCAAAAAGAAGAATAGCTTGTAGGAAACATGCTACTATTTCTATTCTGGTAAAATGGGGGAAGAATCAACCTAAAAATCGTAAGAGTCTAGTTGGCATAAGCCAGATTTAGAGCGTGGTTTAGAGGCTAGAATAAGGAGGGGTACATGCTATGGAGTATGAACATCACTACTCAAGAAATATTTGGTTCCCAAACTTAGGTTTAATTGGGGCCAGAGTGTACGCTACCACAGTATGGATTTGTTAAAGTCAACCTACCATAATATCAACTCGACCAGATTAACTATCCACATATCATAAAGGTAAGTGTGTGGAGGTAAAAAGAGTAAATATATGCTTTCATTTTTATTATTACCTTCACATTTAGCTGGAAGTCAATATTGGGAAGTTGATGTTCGGGCAGGCTGAAATTATAGACATAATGAAGCTACCTAGAAAGAGTGTCAGAACTTGGAACTATTTGGCTGGCGAATTGTGCATTCTTCCATTAAGTAGTGGAATTTGAGTGGAAACTAAACTTAACACAGCTCCCTTTAGACATCTCCACTAGCAAGAACATTGACTACTGTAGTCCAAAGCCGCTGCCAGAGTGTAGGAATCGCTAAGAGCTGCCTCTAATCAAGTGAAGAAATAGTGCAAATGCCTTTCACCTCTTATAATATTACCTGATTATAGGATCGAAATATTGCAAGTTCTATTAACCAAACGTCCTAAACTGTGGTGTCCTGCTCTTCCCAAGGGAATCACATTTCAATCAGTTCCTAAATAGCATGCTAATAGTAGATCATGCTAACAGGAGGGGGGTAATAGCTGCTTTAGAGCTATTTTGGTTGGCAGAAGGTCCTGCAATCCAATGCCACTTTTTTGCTGATCAACATGCAGTGGTCAGATTTTTTTTATTTACACTTCTCTATTTTATTCTGCAAATATGGTCTCTTGGTCAAGAAATACACGGCAGTCCCATGATCTGCTCAGTTCACAACATTTGCACCTCTTGACAGCAATGGTGAAATTCAACATGATGGCCCCCCCACGTAGATTAAAGTGAGGGGGCTCCTAGACTTCAATATCTGAGAGATGTTCATAGGCCTTAGGCTGAATGGCTGCCCCTGAAGGGTTGCCCCCCCCTCCCCATCATGGTGCTATCCTACTGCCTTGCAAATGTTGCCAATAAATTATAAGAAACAATGTGACTTAATTATCTATCTGGTGCTTAGAAAGATCCTTCATCTCTCATTAGACCCCTAGATAATAATCCCGTGGGAATATAGGTCTGCAGTTGGATAATTTTACAATTCATATTGGCCACAACAGTTAGAGTGGCAATTATTTATTTATTTATTTTTAAAGGGCAGGCAGCCTCCCGATGGGCCGATTGCACTAGGGATAGGACCACCAAAGAGAGAGGGACTAACGGAGAGAGCACAGGGTCTAAAAAGAATATACAGAAAAAGGATTTCAGTTTCCTATGAAAAAGCAAAGTTAGAGGCCAGCTGTAGCTCAACTGGAAGGGCATTCTAGAGTACAGGACCCAAGAGCCTAAGTTACCTTCCACTACAGTGTTCTTTGTTATAATGTGGGATCTTGAGCAGTAATAAAGATCCTGCTCCAAGAGGTCTGGTAGGGACAAGGGACCTTTGCAAATAAGATAGCAGTTTAGTTATGCTGTCATGGTTTCCATGGAGGTGTCAAGCATAATACGTTGAAATTGATGTGCCATTCAATGGGGAGCCAGTAAAGTGAGCAAAGAGGAGATGTTGTGAAATGTCTGTAACTCAAAAAACATCCCTACAGCCATATTCTGGATTCTCTGTTAGTTGTCCAGTTGTGCCTCTAAAGTCCACAATCAAACGTGTTTCTCTACTTCAGACACAACTGTGGCATGTGTTGCATTGGGAAGTAAAGATAATATCATTTTCAGAGTGCAGAGTACTTGAAAGCCACAGGACCACAATTTTGGAATCTGAGTTCATAACAACAGGTACGGTCAAATCACATCGCAAGATTCTGCCCATTAACTGCAAGAACTAGAAGACTCGTCAAGAAGGAGGGCCACTGTCTGTTAGACCAGACTGAGGCCCTGATCTACACGTTTGGCAGAGAGGGTACTCTACCACAAACTTGGTGGTGTACCCTATCTACCAATCAGATGGTTAACTCACTCTATTGAGAGTCGAGAGGACCTTCATGTTTCTGAAAGTGGTGCCCTTGAAGAATCTGTCATTGGAAACCTTACCTTGACAGCCCAGTGGAGTCGGGGCTGACCATGTAGGGGCTTATGGCCATCCACCCTACATAGGATGGGCAATCTTTTTTTTTTTCTTTCTCATTTCAGAACAGCAAGGGAAATCATGAATAAAAAATGTCCCCCATACACTGAGCGAAAGCGCTCATGATGTGAGGGTCGTTATTTTTTTTTCCAGAACAAACTCCCATTTTGGTGGTTTGTTTTAGGAAAACAAAACGTTCGATAAGTGGCCTCCTGAAACATGGTGCTGCTCACAAATGATCAGTGCCTCAAAGGAGCTGCCATGATGGCAGCTCCTTTCACAGATATTTCCACAGGGCTAGTAGACATCTCTCAGTATGGGGGCGGTAGTCCAGTGAGGATGATGGAAATAACGTCCATCACACTGATACTGTCCACAGGCCATACTTTAAATTAGACTCAGAATATATACTACCAATGATTGATATTTCAATATTAATGCTATTCGGTTCTAAGAATTTTGTAGCCATCTATGACTGAATATGGAAGTGGTAAGTCATGAGATGGTTTACTGAATCTGGGATTCCACAAAATGTATTTTCTTCATGTTATCGTCTGTAAATACTGCCCCAACTATATCCTGGCTCTTTCTTATTCATTTTAATTAATGTTTGATTTGCTTTTGACATGGGTACTGTTTTTATTTTTACTGGGCACTTTCTATTGTTGGATTGTGTTAACTTTGTTCACAGAGGAAGATATATGTGTACTTGAAAACAGTAAAAGAGTGTGATGGAATAATTGAAAAAGTACCAGTCATTGGCAATCACTCTGTTCCACATTCAAGTGCTTCGTTTTTTATCCGCAGCACACTCTAGGCATGGAGCTAGCATATGCACATCAATCTTGGTCCTACTCCAAAATGAACAGTCCGCTTGCCTCTGTGATTAGTGGGGGGTGGCACAATCTCATCCGAACACATTTGGTATGTTCGATGCCATTTTTCATACAGTAGACTGTTCCAAAACATACCTCAGTGACTTAAAAAGACCTTTAGGTAAATGGCTTCCGGTTGCATAAATGCCCCCCAAATCTTCTGAATGATAAATGCTGAACTCATGCTCACGTAATAGCATGTTTTCTAAGTCCGTTGTTTGCATATTGAATCATGCAATGCATAATTATTTTGCACATGGCACCAATGGCGACTTGAGGCACGAGCTTATTTGTATTGAGACAATGCCAGTGAATTTGGTCCACTAATCCGGTTTCAGAATAGTCACAATGTATGCTGTATACAGGTTACTTGTACTCAAAAGAAAGGCTTATTTATCTTTCCATATTTTAAAGGTATACACTCACTATACCACATGCGATATATTAAATGCAACTGCAAGGTAATTCTAGGCTAATTAGATTTGGAGTTAGAATGAACAATGTATGCTTAGTTAGCAATACAGGGACAGGGATTAAAGGTAAAGGGACATTTTTTAAAATACATATTGCTGATTTCAAAATAGTGCCATACAATTTTTTTTAACATCTATTCTTCCCTTAATGTATGAACTCCGTAACTGCTGAGGCTTAAACACCGCCAGTGTTGAGCGCTTTTTAAGGTTGAGACTGCAAGCGTAGCACATGCGTCTCGCTTGCGAGACTCTCTTACGTTCAGTACAGGGCTTCTTGGAGCCCGCCTGTCGCTCACCATTTGTTGGCCTGCCTGGCACTTTTCTTTACAGCCTCACTTCCGTTTCTCTGTGTGACGCACGAATCGAGCACTAATTGATTCAACTTAATTAGTGCCTGTCCAATGCTCCCGGCGTGATCGAGGTACTATTTGTTGTTTTTAACTTCCAGTGTACTGCAAACAGAAGGCTTGTGACTGGCAAAAACGTGGCAGGCAGGCTAAAAGTTGCAAAGTTTCATTTTTTTAGAGCTATTTTTTTTTTTTGCCTAGTCTTCTTTTCTCGGTTTCTTCTCATGGTTTATTTTGTTTTTGCTTGTGGGCACTATTGTCAAAAGATTAAATTAACTTGTTCGAAATATGCAAGACGCATTGCATTGTAAATGCTTGTTTGCTATTATTGCCAGTTTGAGCTAGCCCTTCAAAATTTTCTTCAACAAAATTTATCCAGGCAAAATGCAAGCCCTTTTCGACCACCTGTTGGGGATTCAAAGCATATACAGTGGTTGTGGGTTCCAATAAAATTTCCACACTTTACTACATTTTTTTTGGAATAAGGTGAAAACATTGCTCTGCAAGGAACTGTGTGTGTGTGTGTGTGTGTTTTTTCTAAAACTGTCATCAACAAAAAGCTTGCTCTGCTAAGATCTCCTTCTTCCAAGCACAGTCATGCTTGTAAAAAGTACCACTGTTTTTATATTTTTCTAGGTAGTCCGATTTCCTGTTTTTTGTGGCTTTTACATAGTTGCCATTTGTGATGGAAACCTAGTGGTAAACCTTGAAAGGTATATATTTCTGAAAGGAGATACCATTTTGAATTCAGCAAAGGCTCTTTTGTACAGATCACTCAAGGCTCTTTCAAACAGAAATGAAATTAAGAATAATGCAACAAACATATAGGAAAGCCAGGCTGGGAGACTTTCCCTACAGTTAAGTTGCCCATTGACATCATGGCAGCCTGTAGTGCTGAGATTTATGATATGCAGCTTTCTGCTCCCTATTTGTAATTGCTTGTCTGACTACCATGGTGTTGAAGGCTTCTGAGTGTTTTTGAGACCCTTGTTCTGTTTAGTCCAGCTTGTTGTTGTTCTCAGACTAGCTCGAGGCTTTGTGCTGCACCTGGGAGCTGCAGAAAGTGCAGGCTCCATAAAGGTTGCTGAACGAGATGTCCACACATCTGTTTGGGAAGCTGTGGGGAACTGGTGGTTCATGCCACTTCCCGATCAGCGCTTCACCTTTTTAACACTCACCCACCCACTCAGCCCTCTTGTGGGAGTATACTGAGAGGACTTAAGCCCAATGGAAGAGGTTGAGGACTTCTAGCCTTTTTGTTAACCCTCACTCCCTAATACCATAATTGTGCTTGTGCTCCCACCATTTCTGGTGTCCCTCTTGTTGCCAGATTGGGCCTGTGTGTGTCTCAAGTTACCATAGGAAGGCACAGTGAGGGTGTGGCAATAGACTGAATTAGCTGCGCGAAGTGGCTGTCTGAGATAGGCGGAACCGAGGGGATAACGAGAGGTGGTGTGGTAAAGGATTGTATAGATGGATTGTAAAGATCAGGAATCTAATCTCAGCAATACCAGCAAGATGGATGGCAGACTTAATGTAATTGACAAGTTCTTCTTTTAATAAAACTTTACACATTTCTTTAGATCATGACAAACAGAGATTCTATAATATTAAGGTGAAGACTTGCTTCCACTTTTGACTTACGAAACCAGTTGAAGCCATACCCGATCAGAAAAGTCAAAGGGTAACAAAGCTTTAAGACCCATCTGATTTGCAACTATTGCCCAGGTCAGTCCTATCTGAGAGGAGAATGAGACTTCTTCCTGTTTGGGAAGAAGAGAAGGATAGGCTACAGCTAAGAGGAAAGGATGTCTCAAGAGAACTTGTTCTTTATGACTTTACCCTCTACTTCAAAATCAAAAGTCTTCGAATCTTATTGGCGATCAAAGCTCTAAGGAGGCTGAAGGTTGTCCTAAAATCATGAGAGCCTTGAAATACCTGAACTGCTGGGTACTGTTGGATCATTACATGCAGCACCAGACGTAAGAAAGGGATGCAGCAAGAATTTTGTCAGTTATACTTTATCATCCAATGGCAAACCTGATGGTGTAAAATCAGTTGTCTTAATGTCTTGTGCAGTATCTAGTGCCAAAACTAGTAGCCAAGCCCATCTGCTAAAATATCTGATCTTTAGTAAAGGGCTGCCTTGTGTGGTCATAGAATCTGAAGGTATGCATGATATGCTTAAAGAACACATCTCCACCACTTGGCGGAGTAAATTACCCGATAAATCTGAGCTATTCAGACCAAGGTCTGTGGTTGGCAGGGCGTCACCTTGAAGCTTCAAGAGAATCAAATGATGAGTTGTGTACTCTATTTAGACAACATTTGGTAGAAGTTCAGGAAATGAAAGCTGCACATAAGGAGATTGCAATTGAAATTGAAAATAAATTGGACTCAGTAGACAAAGTAATGCAGATCCTGAACTCCAGATCTGGTGTAGCTTAACAGAGGATTTCATATTTGGAGGACATGCACAAACTATGGCTGAACACCAGAAAGACATTCGCAATGTTAAATACTAGCTTGAGGATCTTGAGACTACATCTCAGTGACAAATCTTTCGCTGGTAGGAGTCCCTGAGAGTTTTGCTTAAAATTAGAACATGGTCAAGGAGACTTCTAAATTGATCTTTAAGTATGCTTTGACATGCCATCAAACAGATTTTTCTATAGCAAGACTTTATAGAGTGCCTCTGGTGCCCATATAAAGAAGGATCAAAACCTAGGATTATTTTGGTCTATTTTCAGGACTTCACAATTCAGGAGCAAGTTCTAAGGAAAGCAATCCCGTTATGATCTACTGAAGTGAAATCAGATTTTGCCTTTGAAATATTTCTAGATATTACATATGAAACTTCTTGATGCTGTTGAGAGTTTAAACATCTAAGTCTATGGGCAGACTGTTTCCAAATCTTCTCGGACCTTTCAGAAGCTAGAACCAGATATGTAGCCTGAGTGGTGAGAATTACGATGTGTAGCCCAAGTGTATCGAACTAAGCTCTGAGGCCACCACAGCTGCAGAGAGAATGTACTAACTGGAAGGAGCAGACGGTTGCTCTTAACTTTCAGGAGCCAGGAACACCCGTTGGGGTGGGTGAACACAGGGTCTCAAGAGGTGGTAAGGTAAGGGAGAGTGGAAGTGGGGGTGGAAGGGACACTTGGTTGATGGTTTTCGGAAACAGGAATACTGGAGCACCACAGGGAAAATAATAGCTTGGGATTGGTCAAGGGATGTCAGAATATGTGGTATGGAGATCACACAGTTTATTTTTATTTGTATTCAGTGTTTTAAACCACACATAGGCGGTCATTCTGACCGCGCATGCGGTCACCGCCATTTGGCCGCTCCACGGTCAAAAGACCGCGGAGGCCATTCTGGCTTTCCCGCTGGGCCGGCGGGCGCCCGCCAAAGGAGCGCCCGCCGGCCCAGCGGGAAAGGCCCTGCAACATGGAAGCCGGCTCCGAATGGAGCCGGCGGTGTTGCAGGGGTGAGACGGGTGCAGTTGCACCCGTCGCGATTTTCACTGTCTGCTAAGCAGACAGTGAAAATCATGCTGGGGCCCTGTTAGGGGGCCCCTGCACTGCCCATGCCAGTAGCATGGGCAGTGCAGGGGCCCCTAGGGGCCCCACAACACCCGTTCTCGCCATCCTGTTCCTGGCGGTAAAAAACGCCAGAAACAGGATGGCGGGAAGGGGGTCAGAATCTCCATGGCGGCGCTGCAAGCAGCGCCGCCATAGAGATTCAGCCCAGCCAGGGGTAATCCGGCGGGAAACCGCCGGATCCCCTTTTCTGACCGCGGCTTTACCGCCGCGGTCAGAATGGGCATGGACGCACCGCCAGCCTGTTGGCGGTGCTTCCGTCATTCGCGGCCCTGGCGGTCGGAATGACCCCCATAGTGCCTTAGATAACTGTATTTTACAATGCTGGGATTACCTATAGTTAGCTATATTGCTAATGACCTTAATATTAGACACAAGAGGGGTGTTAGTTTCTTAGGATTGTTACAATATAATACTGGAATTATTCTTCTACAGTGTATTCATTTGATCAGAGGAAAGGAATGAGATAACGCTATCATTCTTGAGTTAAAGGAACTTTTCTTTTCCTTGGCTACAGCCCCACATAGATGTACAGCAGTTAATATTAGTAGAAGATTTGAATTAGTTGCTTGAACCTATTGCTGATGAGTTTGGTTTCTGGATAACTGGCCCAGTTTTGATTCAGTGTATTAGATACAATATTGTTTCATATTATGGGACTATACATGATAGCACTCAGCTTCTACTGTATCTACAATGGTACTCTTCAACTTATCAGGTATTCCTATAGGGTGTGAGGATTTAAATTTTTTGACCTCTCTCGGGTGGAATTCTTCTAATCCCAACCATACTCACCATAAGGAGGAAACTAAAAATATTTGTAATGATTTTTGTGTTCAGCTGGTGATGCAAGATGTCTGGAGGAGGCATAATCCAGCCAGGGGAGGTTATTCTTGATTTTCGAAGCAATTAAGGTCAGCTTCCAGAATATACCTATTTTTGTCTACTCTTGCTGTCTCCAAATCTTTGCTGCAGTATTATGTGGGTGCCCTTTCAGACCATTATATAGTCATTCTAATATTCTTACTTGAGTGTCCCAAAGTAAACAAGCATGGGCAAAGCCAATAGGACTCACCTATACAAGAACTATTGGCTTTGTTTTGCCACGTTGTACACTAGAGTGCCTCCTGTTCAGCATGGCTTAAGGTTAGTGGCATGGAGAGTCAGAGTGGAGTAGGGGTGTAGAGTGTCAAATAATGGATTTGTCTAAATATTGTAGAGAGGAGTAGGAAGATTGGAGTGTCATAGAGTTAAATAGAGGGGGTAGTATTCAGTGGTAGGGATTGTCGTAAAGTGGGGTAGAATAGGGTGGAGTGGGTTGGAGTGAGGTAGTGGAGTGGATTAGATAGGAGTAGAATGATGTGGATTGGATTGGGGTAGCTTGAGTGGAGTGGATAGGTGTGGGTGGATTGGATTGGAGTTGGGTGGATTGAAATTGGGTGAGGTGAATGGGATTGGGTTGAATTTGAGTGGGGTGGATTCGATTGTATTGGGTGGGTGGTTTGGATTGGAGTGATTGGCGTAGGATGTATTTGACTGAGCAGGGGTGGATTGATTGGAGTGGGGTAGATTGGATTGGGGTGGGGTGTGTAAGATTTAAGTGTGGTGGATTGGATTGGAGTGGGGTTGATTGCATGGAGGTGGGGTGGACTGGAGTGTGGTGGGGTGGATGGATTGGATTGGAGTGGGGTAGATTGAACTGTGATAGGCTGGAGTGGATTATATTGGGCTGGGTGGATGTTTATGTGTTGGATTGGAGTGGAGTGGATTGTGTTGGAATGGGGTAGTCTGGATGGATTGGATTGGAGTGCGGTGGACTGAACTGGGATGGGGTGTGCTGAATTGGGGTAGAGTGTAATGGATTGGAGAGGAGTGAGGTGGATTGGAATGGGGTGTATTTGAGTGAGGTGGAGTGGATTGAAATAGGGTGGGGTGGGGTGGGGTGGACTGGACACTGTGGATTGGATTGGATTGGGGTGGGTGGGGTGGGGTGTAGTGGACTGGACTGGAATAGATTGGTCTGGGATGAATTGCACTGAGGTGAGGTAGATTGGATTGGCAAGGGGTGAATTGTACTGCAGTGGGGTGGACTTGAGTGAGGTATATTGCATTGAGGTGGAGTGGAGTGAAGTGAGGTGGATTGGACTGAGGGGGTGGATTGAATTGTGTGTGGTGGTGTGGACTGGGGTGGATTGGATAGGGGTGGGATGAACTGGACTGGGGTGGAGTGGGGTGGATTGGGTGGGGGTGGATCGGAGTGGAGTGGTTTGTGATAGATTGGTTTGAAGTGGGGTGGATTAGATCGAAGCGGGAAGGCGTGCATTGGATTGGTGTGGATTGGATTGGTGTGGTGTGGATTGATTAGACAGTGGTGTGGTGAATTGAAGTGGGGTAGGTCAAGGTGATTTGGAGTTGGGTGGATTCAACTGTAGTAGGGTGGATTAATGTGGACTCGATTGAACTGAGTGTGGTGGATTAAAGAGGATTGTATTGCAGTGGGATCGATTGTATTGAAGTTGATTGGTAGCAATGGACTTGATCGGGGTGGATGGGAGTGGGGTGAGGTGCGTTGGAGTTGGGTGGGATTGACTGGAGAAGGGTGGATTGGATTGGACTGAGGTAAGGTAGGATGAATGGAGTGGGTGGGATGATTGGAGTGGGGTGGGTTACATTGGAGAGGGCTTGGGTCAGTTGGATTGGAGTAGGGTGGGTTGGATTGGACTGGAGTGGGTTGGGATGGAATGAAGTGGACTGGACTGGATTGGGGTGTTGTGTTTGGGATGAGGTGTATTGGATTGGAGTATGGTAGATTGGGGTGGATTGGGTTGGATTCAATGGGTGTGGGGTGGACTGGTAAGTAGTGGGTGGATTGTGGTGGATGGGCATTGGGTAAATTGGGATGGAGTGGGTTGGATTGGGGTGAAGTGAGATGGTTTGGATTGAAGTGGGGTTGCAGTGGATTGTTTGGCATTGTAGTGGGGCAGGGTGGAACGGGGAAGGTTGTTTTGGTTTAAAGTGGGACATATTGGAGTGGGGCAGATTAGAGTGAGGCAGGTTGAAATGGATTGGAGTGGGTCAGGTTGATTTAGATTTAAGTAAAGCAGATTGTTTTGGATTGGAGTGGAGCATATTATTTTGGATTGGAGTGGGGCAGATTGTTTTGGATTTTAATGAGCCATATTTGAGTGGGCCGAATTGGAGTGGGACAGATTGTTTTTGGTTGGAGTGGGTATGTTGTTTTGGATTGGAGTGGGGCAGGTCGTATTAGGGTGATTGGAGTGGATTTGGTTGGTGTGGCGTTGATTGGAAAGGAGTGGGGTAGATTAGAGTGGGGTAATTTGGGATTGAGGGGGTTGGGTTGGGTTGGATTGGGGTGAGTTGGATCGGATTGGAGTGGGGCATATTGTTTTAGAGAGGAGTGGGGCAGACTGGAGTGGAACTGACTGTTTTTGATTGGAGTAGGGCACACTGGAGTATGTCACATTGGAATGGGGCAGATTATTTTGGATTGGAGCAGGGCAAATTGGAGTGGGGAGGATTTGAGTGGACAGATTGTTTTGGATTGAAGTGGGGCAGATTATATTAAGGTGGACTGGAGTGGGGTGGATAAGGTTGGTGTCAAGTTGATACGATAGGACTGGGGTGGATTGGAGTAGGGTGAATTGGGATGCAGTGGGTGGATTGGATTGGGGTGAGGTGAAGTGGATTGGATTGGAGTGGGACATTTTGTTTTATACTGGCGTGGGGGAGACTGTTTTAGATTGGAGTGGGGCAGATTAGAGTGGGCCAGATTGTTTTGGATTGGAGTGGGGCAGATTGTTTCAATTGTAGCAGGCAGTTTGTTTCAGTGTGGTGAAGGTTGTTTTTGATTTGAGGGGATGAAATAGAGTGGGGCAGAATAGATTGGGGTGGGTTTGGAGGATTGAAGTGGGGTGGGGTGGGTTGGAGTGGACTGAATTGGGGTGGCATGGGTTAAGGTGGGATAAAGTTGGTTGGATTGGGGTGGATAGTAGTGGGGAAGATTTGAGTGGGGTGAGTGAATATGATTATGTGTTTAACAGTGTCGCTTTACAATATTTCATACAAATTAATTGTCATTTTTTGAGAAAAGCACTCACAAGCAAAAACACAAGAAAACATGAGTGGAAAGTGATAAAAGAGGACTTGGCAAAATAAAAGAAAGTTAGCTTCAAAAGCTTTCAAAAATAAAAATTGCAACTTAGTTTGTCCTGCTGGGCACTTTATTGGCACTTACAAGACTTGTGTTTGCAGGGCAAAAGAAGTAAAAAAAATTAGTACTTCGTTCACTGTAGGAGCAATGGAAGGGCACTAATTAAGTTGAATCAATTAGTGCTTGATCCCTGCTCCACACAGAGGGACGGAAGAGATGCCAAGCATGTCTTGATGAATTACGAGGCTATAAAGAAGATTGGCACTCAAACCAACAAATGCTGAGCGACAGGTGGGTTCCAAGCCCTTTACTGAACTTAATCTCGAAAGCGGGATGCATGAGCTAGTGCATGGACTCGCAGGCTCGTCCCTTAAAAGAAATGGTTTATGGATAAAATTATACTGTTGTAAGATCTAATAAATCAATTGAATATTATTTCCAACAAAATGATAACTCACCTGGATTAGCTATAGTATGGGAGGTTTCTAAAGCCATCCTTAGGGGCATTTTGATATCATGATCAGCTTACTGGTAGACGAAGAAGAGGAAGAAGCAGCAAATGTTTCAAATTGCAACAAACAAGGCATATGGCAGTGGTCTAAGGAAACAATCAGAACAGGCATATCAAAGTTTGTAGGTCAAGAAAAAAGCTTTATGACAATGTTTGGGGAGAAAGAGCTTCTTAATAAACATAATTCTAATCACCAGGTCTATGAAGAGGGTGGGAATATGGGACTTTGTTAACCTCGCTGTCCAAGGAAAAGTGTAATCGGAATGTGATTACAGGGTTAAGAAATCCTAATAATGATAATATGAATTAAGAACTCTTGGAGACTCAAATCATTTTTGTGAACTACTTTTCCTTGCTGTATAAAGGGGGGAATATGAGCCAGGAGTCTCAAATAGTAGATCAGTTTTTGCTGGAAGTTCAATTTCCAGCATTAGATGCTGAAGACTAGCCCTATTACGAAAGCTGAAATAAGTGTAGTAAAGCAACTGCCAGGGTCTAAAATTCCAGGGGAGGATGGTTTTGGTGCTGAAGTATATAAATTATTTCACACTTTATTAACAACCCCATTAAAGAAGTGCTTTAATTCAGTTCTGCTAGGTGGTATGATTCCACCTTCCCTTAAAAAGGGAGTGTTAATTAATTTTCCAAAAGAGGGAGAGACAAAGCCAAACCATCCACTTATCGGCCAATAACACTTCTAAAACAGAATTTAACATTTTTACTAAAATATTACCTAATCATATCAATAACATAATTCATCCTCATCAGAATGGCTTTGTAAGTGGACGCAGTTTCACCACGAATACACATTATCTATTGGAGATTATAGACTTGGATTCCACTGATATAATTCCTGTGGCCATTATTTTGCTAAATGGCAAAAAGGCTCTCGACCTCAGGAATCAGAGATGAAGCATTTAGAGAAATTTAAGTTTCCATCACTAATCATAAGATCCATTGCTTGGCTGTATGAATGTACTTCGGTCCAAGTAACAGTTAAAAATACTTGTGCTGGCACCATATTCCCCAGCAGAGGAACTTCCCAACGTGTGTCCCCTTTAGTTTAGTCATTTTGCTTTTACTATTAAACCCACATCTGGAAGGTGAGACAAAGATAAATCTATATGCGGATGATGTCACCAATTTTCTGTTTTCAGATAGAAATATTTAAACAGCTCTTCAATCCATAAGAAAGTATGCAGACGTGTGTGGGGGGGGGGTGAGGGGGGGTTACAGAATTAATGAGTTCACAGCATTACTAATACCTAGAACTAGTTATAATCAAAATTTCAAAAGGTATCTATTGGTCTATTATTCAGATCAATCAGATTATCTTTACAGCATATATTTTAATCCACTTATGCTCAAAATCTGTTCTTTTCTTTGCAGTTTGGAAACCACTTACTCTTTCATTTATTGATAGAATCGATTCACTTTATTTGTCCATTCACCTCTTTTTATTATTCTGTTCTAATGTTGCTTATACGTTGGATGCCAGTTTCTTTGGTAAGCTGGACAGAATGATGACTTCATTTATATTGATTAAATCCCAGATGCAGCAAATTTGAGAACTGTGACCATGCCTTTTTGGTACTAAAAAGTAGTGTTCAAGTTTTAGGAAGAGATCTTTGAGAACATTAATGCAAGAATATGCCAGACTGTTAAACCTTTATTTTTAACAGCTCTTTAGGGATTTTCCAGGTCATGTCTTTTAGAGAAAAACAACACACAGTTTATTTTTATACCAATATTGATAGCCCAATTTGTAATAACTAAGCACTGGAAATCTTATTTTAGCCCTACTAAATAAGATGAAAAATATAAGTAAAAGGGAAATTTGGTATCATGCTTATTTCAATAAATTATCAAGCTGCTGGAATTAAAAAAAATTGCACATTTATTCTCTGCCTTTTAAAGATGGACTGCTGCTCGAGAAAGATGTTTTCAAATTTATTCTTTGAAATATGGTTTACTGAATTAGACACCTTGGTATGCACTGCACTTTAGAAGTGTTTCTTGAGCTAAGGGAAGAGATTGCAAGTTTATGTGGAGAATATTTAATGATGGTATTCCACATTAGGCAGTTTACTATGTTTCAGCATAAGAGGCTTTATCGGTTCGTATACAAGTTTTTTCTTTCTCTTTGTAAACGTACCATAATGTATTACATATTTAGATTTGCACTTTAGAAAGGTTTGGGTTCAGTAATGTTTTTACCTATTTGCAATATGATATGCTGGAAATCGTTTCTGTATACTATTTATGACAATGTAATTGAATGCCTTCAAAACAGTAATACTCATATGTGGTGACTGGAAAAGTAATGACCCACTGTGCGCCTGGCCTGATGATCTTGGACCACCTCCTCAATTATCCAAGGAAGTTAAAAACCTTGGAATCACCATGGACTCCAAGTTAACTATGAATGCCCCAGTGGACAAATTAGCACGAACAAGCTTCATCACCTTGAAGACTCTACGACGCATCTTCCCCCACCTCGGATTTCCACACAAGGTGCAAACTACTATCTCGCTTGTACTATCCAAACTGGATTATGCCAATGGCCTCTACTATGGATCATCTCTATCTATTATGAAAAAACGACAACATATTGAGAACTCTGCAGCCAGGCTACCATTACATGTAAAGCCACAAGCCCACATCTCCCCTGCCTTGAGAGCACTACACTGGTTACCCGTTGCCAGAAGATGCACTTTCAAGCTGCTTTGTATCACCCGCAAAGCTATACATGGAACAGGACCGCTTTTTTTCAGAAACAAAATAACCAAATACATTCAACAAAGAAACATCTGCTCAAGATTGGCACCATGCCTTAGAACACCACCATACAAGAAAAAGACTATAGGTGGTACATCCTTCTCAGTTCAAGCAGCCAAACTATCGAATTCATTACCCTCAACTAAAAGAGCCACAGATAACTATCTTGTCTTCAGAAAACTACTCAAGAGTTGGCTCTTTCCTTCATAACCACCATATTCAAACAACTAGGGACTGCATATGCCTATGTTAATAAATATTTTTTTCTGATTATGTGTATAATCTAGTTATATATAGTCCTTTAGAAAATATATATTGCTGTTATGTCATAACAATGAACTACACACACTCTCTTTAAACCTGTTTAACTACGTATATTTGCTCATGGTTTAAATATGTATATGTATGTGTATTCATGTGTGTATGTGTGTGTATATATATATATATATATATATATATATATATATATATATTTATTTATGTTATTCTATGCTTAACATGGTCATAGGTCATTGCATAACTCCTAGATAAGTTGTTATACTAGATACTTATGAATCCCTGCTCTCATCTTATTTCACACTTATCTACCCATCACCATATGTCATGTCTCTATCAATCTATCCTCCATTCCCACTCTGACTCATCCTAAATCCATTCTACTACTTTCATCTCCTAAATAACTCTGCCTAAGCTCTTCCCTCAGCTTCCAAATCTAACTCACCAAACCTCACTTGACTACTGTGATCTCCCAAACAAGCTTACTGTATTTTCCCTCATTTATCTCACCCTGCTACCATGATCTCCCTAACCCCCTTACACAGACTCTTCTCTTCTCCATCCTCCCTATTTTCATCCCAAGCCTAAATCCTATTACCATAAACTCCCAATTAACACTTCTGGATTCTTTCCTCCTCCACCCCTCCATTTCTCTAGTCAATCTAACTAACAAACTCTCATATCTACGGCTCAAGTTAACTCATAATAATACTAAAACTGTACTCATATTTCCCTATACTAATCCACCACTAATTCTTGTTGGGATCCAGAGTAGCGTGCTACTCGCCGAAAAGCAATTTGACGCCTCGTCAGGGGTAGTAAGCGCTATATAAATACTATTACAATACAATACAATTTGTAAAGACTGTAGGGGTCGGGACCGCCGGGGCCGGGGTCGGCGGGAGCACCGCCAACAGGCTGGCGGTGCTCCGCAGGGCATTCTGACCGCGGCGGTATGGCCGCGGTCAGAACAGGAAAACCGGCGGTGTCCTGCCGGTTTTCCGCTGCCCTGAGGAATCCCCCATGGCGGCGCAGCTTGCTGCGCCGCCATGGGTGATTCCGACCCCCTCACCGCCATCCTGTTCCTGGCGGTTCCGACCGCCAGGAACAGGATGGCGGTGTGGGGTGTCGTGGGGCCCCTGGGGGCCCCTGCAGTGCCCATGCCAATGGCATGGGCACTGCAGGGGCCCCCATAAGAGTGCCCTGCACTACGCTACTGCACCCGTCGCACCCTTCCCACTCCGCCGGCTCCATTCGGAGCCGGCTTTCTCGTGGGAAGGGGTTTCCCACTGGGCTGGCGGGCGGCCCTGTATCTTAAGCTAATAACAAATTGGTGGCGTGTTCCACATAATGGTGCCTGAACTGGAGGTCTGAAATCTGCAGGGTTTAAGTAAAGATTTACCAGAGAGCCCTAGAAACACACAAGAGAAGTTAGTGGAGGAGGAACGGCATTGTCTAAAAATCAACTTTTGGACTATTTCACTTAAAAAGGAGGTGCAACCCCAGAATACTTAAATTAAATGATATAAGAGTTTTCTAATATGTTAGTGTCTGTAAACTAAACTCATGTTGTCCCAGATTATCTTTGAAACAATAACACGTTAAACTGAAAAGACTGAAAAGAAAAATGGGAAAAATAGAAATAGGTGACAGTGCTTTCATCTGCATATTTTAGTCCTGATGGCTGATTTTCAAAAATATTATACTGTTATGCCCAAAAGGCCCAGCTGGTGTGGGACTGATGGGTGGTAGGAATTGTGTGGTCTTCTACAGATTCTGAAACTTTACTTCACAGAAATGTGAGGAAAACGTTTTTTTAGTCAAAGTTGGATGTTTGCAGTGCATTCTGGGTAAGAAAATGTAGCAGGATCGATGCAAGTTATACCACCCTGGACTACCCTGAGTGTCTAATTAATTTTTAGAAATGCCTAGATTTGGTTGTTTTTTCTTGGTGGTGGCTGATGCCCCACCCAAATACCACAGCTACCCACATCGCCAGAATGGATTGATTTTCAAGGCAAAAAATTCAATGATATATTGAAAAATTGATGTATCACATGTTTTGGGGCCTTTCCTATTGCAGATAATAGACCCAGACAATAAAGTAGAATACTGTTTTTGTCACAAAAGGTGTGTGAATGCTAGGTGATAGAAATGTGGACTCTCTGCCAATCCTGAAACTTTCTCTCACAGAAATGTGAGAAAATGAGTGCTTTTAGCCAAAATTGACTTTTTGACATTTTCAGGGCACTCTTGGTAGAAAAACATAGCAGAATCCAAGCAAGACAAACAACATTGGATTTGTCTGGGTCTCTGGGTTGCAGAAATGCCAATGGTTTGTAATGTTTCATGGTGACTGCCTGACCCAGATACTGCAGCCATTCAGCATTGCAAGTTAGACGAAATTAGGATTTGTTTCGGATTTACCCAAATTTCCTCTTGCATGATATGAGAATGGGGATGCTTTAGGTCTCAAGAGGAATAGGTCTGTTGGAACCCCTGAGTTGGGAGTGCAGCCTGATGCCAGGATGAGCTGATCTCAACTGCATATTTTTTTAAATGTCCCTGGCATCCAGCAGGCTTTCACACCTCACCCCCTCCCGAAACCCTCCATAGCAGATTGGGATAAATTCCCTCAATCTTCCTCTTGTGTTGGGAGGGCTAAAATTATTGTTTGGAATGTTAGACTTTAACTTTAGGCTTTAACAAAGCCGACGACATCATCGCCCCGCACCTCCAGACCGTCATCAACTCTTCTTTTTCTTCTTCTACCTTCCCCGAATGCTGGAAACACGCCGAAGTCAACGCCCTACTAAAGAAACCTACGGCTGACCCGAGCGACCTGAAAAACTTCCGCCCCATCTCTCTTCTGCCTTTCCCAGCCAAAGTAATAGAGAAGACCGTCAACAAACAGCTGACCACCTTCCTGGAAGACAACAACCTGCTCGACCCTTCACAAACCGGATTCCGAACCAACCACAGCACTGAAACCGCCCTCATCTCAGTCACAGACGACATCAGAACCCTGATGGACAACGGTGAAACAGTCGCCCTCATTCTTCTCGACCTCTCGGCTGCTTTTGACACCGTCTGTCACCGCACCCTAATCACCCGCCTCCGCTCCACCGGGATCCAAGGCCAGGCCCTGGACTGGATCGCCTCCTTCCTCGCAAACCGTTCCCAAAGAGTTTACCTCCCTCCGTTTCGCTCAGAACCTACCGAGATCATCTGCGGTGTACCTCAAGGCTCATCGCTCAGCCCGACACTCTTCAATGTCTACATGAGCCCCCTCGCCAACATCGTACGCAAGCACGACATCATCATCACCTCCTACGCCGACGACACCCAACTTATACTCTCCCTCACCAATGACCCCGCCAGCGTCAAGACCAACCTACAAGAGGGTATGAAGGACGTCGCAGATTGGATGAGGCTCAGCCGCCTAAAGCTGAACTCTGAAAAAACGGAAGTCCTCATCCTCGGCAACACCCCGTCCGCCTGGGACGACTCCTGGTGGCCCACGGCCCTCGGCACCGCACCGACCCTCACAGACCACGCCCGCAACCTCGGCTTCATCTTGGACCCTCTTCTCACCATGACCAAGCAAGTCAACGCCGTGTCCTCCGCCTGCTTCCTCACCCTCCGCATGCTCCGCAAGATCTTCCGCTGGATCCCCACCGACACCAGAAAAACCGTGACCCACGCCCTCGTCATGAGCCGCCTGGACTACGGCAACACCCTCTACGCCGGGACCACAGCCAAACTCCAAAATCGCCTGCAACGCATTCAAAACGCCTCGGCCCGCCTCATCCTCGACGTACCCCGCAGCAGCCACATCTCCGCACACCTGAGACACCTGCATTGGCTCCCAGTCAGCAAAAGGATCACCTTCCGACTTCTCACCCACGCACACAAAGCCCTCCACGACAAGGGACCGGAATACCTCAACAGACGTCTCAGCTTCTACGTCCCCACCCGCCTCCTCCGCTCCTCTGGCCTCGCACTCGCTGCTGTCCCCCGCATCCGCCGCTCCACGGCGGGTGGGAGATCTTTCTCCTTCCTGGCGGCCAAGACCTGGAACTCCCTCCCGACCAGCCTCAGGACCACCCAGGACCACTCCGCTTTCCGGAGACTCCTAAAGACCTGGCTGTTCGAGCAGCGATAACCCCCCTTTTTCCCCTAGCGCCTTGAGACCCGCACGGGTGAGTAGCACGCTTTATAAATGTTAATGATTTGATTTGATTAGAAGTAGGATCATTCCCTAATGTGGGCCTGTCCCCACGCCACTATTGGTGCTTTTCAGGTTGGGGTAATACTCATCAATCTGCCCCCAAAGAGGGACCAGAAAGACTGATGAGACTGGAATGGAGAGGGAAGCTCCATAGGTAAGCCAAATGGGAAACCCCCCACACTCACACACCCCATAGTGCAGAAAGAATATTTTTCAATGTTTCAATTTTTATAAGGGAGAAAATTGCCCATGCCCGTGGATTCACTTCCACCTGAAATACCAACACCGGTGACTAGTGGGGACAGGAAGACTGGTGAGACTGTAATGTAGAGGGATGTCCCATGGGTAAGCTAAAAAGTCCAAAAAACCTACACACACACCCCATGGGGCAGAAAAAATATTTTTCCATTTTTATGTGGGAGATGATTGCCCATGCCAGTGGATTCACTAACCCCTCAAATACCAGCACTATTGGCTAGTGGGTGGGTCTCTGCTTGGGGATACCTCTCCTGGCAATAGAATGCTGTCACCAAGCAGTGATCCACTAGGGAGAAGTATATCTGTACATCTCCCACACTGATTGTTGCTCAGTGGGGTCCCAAATCACCAATCTGTGATTAGTTAAACCATTCATACCTAATGGCACGGATTGGTTTTCTTTTCACACTGGGAAATTTGTCTGGAGCTTGCACCATAAGAATATTCATCCTTTATGTGGAGGACAAGACATTCACAACTCCACGTAAGTGAAGTAACGAGGGGATGTGAACATTTCATCCTCCACATTGAAAAAAATTAGCAACATCTGACCCCCTAAACGCTGCAGGTGAGATCACACTGTTTACCTCATTCCAAGTGCTAATATAGGGTTGTATGACACTATATTAAGATTGATACTGTCAACCTCCAAAATGTTGCATGCACTACATTGCCTACCAATACATCATTCTGATGAATATATATTTGGTGCAATATCAAGCATGTAACAATTTAACCCTGCCAGTGCTCTTTGATTTTGTTCTGCTTTTGATTTACATGGCACAACATGTGCAGAGTGAGTGTTGATTAACTGTCGCAACTCAGATTCTCTTCAGTGTTCTTCCAATTGAACTGCAGTATACTGTTCTTATCCTTTAGGCAAGCATTCTTCAACATCCATCATATTAGTTTGTTCCTTCTGCCCACAAATTATAAACTTAAGAGGCAATTTAATTTGCAGTCTATGCATTGCAAACCCTTTGGCAGGCTTGAGTTGTGTATCCATGTTAATTACGTCAGACTCCTGATAATTCACAGAGTAGGTCCTGTTTTTGTTTTGAGTTTAATGGTAGCTTGATTTTTCACCTCTTCATTCACAGATCTGTGTTCTTCACCATGCCTTCCTCCTATTCCAGTACTTTTATAGGATCTTCTTTAATTATTTACTTGTCTGTTATCTTTTTATTCATCACTTTAAATCTTGTCTCTCAAGTGGCATTTCTTTACCTGTCTTTATGATATGATATGAATCAAGTGTAGATCAGAAATGCCCTTCGAATCAAGTGTATATCAGAAGTGCCCTTCCTTCTTAAATAGTTTGTATGTATATATATATATGTATATATATATATATATGAACAAACAAAGGTTAACACTAAGAAGACTAAGGGCCTGATTTTGGCAGATGGGCTGTCACAAACATGACACATATCCCGTCCGCAGTATTATGATTTCCATAGGATATAATGGAATCATAATACAGAGGATGGAATATGCGTCACATTTGTAAGAGAGTAACCCCCTCTGCCAAACTCTAAATCATGCACAAAGTTATAGTAAGGAAAGCGTTATTTATTTTTTTCAATACAAAAACAACTTAAATGACACAAGCATTAGACATTCTAATGTGATAGTTATAATTTACAGTTATAATCTCTGCCCCGCTCGAAACATACTATAACTCGCACACCTCTGCACACAGTGAACTCACTAGCCACACTAAATTAAGTATAACTCTTCCTTCTATTATGCACTAGTCTCATTAATCATCTATTTGGAGCTGTCATAAGTTTTGTTATAAATGCTATTGTTTAACATGCTATAAGCAACCCAATGCAATAGTTATAAGGAGTGCATGTGGAAGGAGCAAGTTATAGGTAATGTAGTGTGGCATACAGTGGAGTAGGATGTTGTTCAATAGAATCTCCTAGACTCAAGTGGCATAAAGTGGATTAGTGTAGAATGGTTATTATAGAGTTGAGTGGCTTACAGTAGAGTGGCATAGAGTGGAAAGGCATAGAGTAAACTAGCATTGAGAGGAGTGGCGTGGAGTGGAGTGGCATAGAATGGCATAACATAGAGTGGAATAGAATGGCATAAAGTAGAGTGGAGTGGGAGTGGTGTAGAGCGTGGTGCAAATGAGTGGAATGGGATACACTTGAGGGGCGTACAGTATAGTGGCATAGAGTGGAGTGGTGTAGAGTCGAATTGTGTAGAGTTCAATAGCATACAGTGGAGTAGCATAGAGTGGAAGTGCGTAGAATGGAATAGCATACAGTGGAGTGGGTTAGAGTACAGTGGCGTAAAGTGGAGTGGTTTACACTAGAGTGGCGTACAGTAGAGTGGTGTACAGGTGAGTAGCGTAGAGTGGAGTGGCATAGAGAATAGTGGTATAGAGTGTAATACTGTAGAGTTGAGTGGCAAAGAGTGTAATAGAGTGGAGTGGCATACATTGGAGTGCTTTGGAGTGGAGTGGTGTTCAGTAGAGTGGTGTAGAGAGGAGTGGTGTAGAGTTGAATAGCATGCGGTGGAGTATCATATAGTGGATTGGCATAGAGTGCAGTTGTGTGCAGTGAAAATATTACAGTGGAGTGACTTTGAGTTGAGTAGTCTAGAGTGGAATAGCATAGACAGGAGTAGTGTACAGTCAAGTGGCATGGAGTGGAGTGGCGCCGAGTGGAGTTTTGTAGAGTGGAATAACAAAGAGTGGAGTAGGGTAGAGGTAAAGGGATACATTTGAGAGGTATAGAGCGGAATATTGTACTGTGGAGTGGTGTGCAGTGGAGTTGCATAGAGTGGAATAGAGTGGAGTGGTGTGGAGTGGAGGGGTGTAAAGTGGAGTAGAGTAGAGTATAGTTGTATACAGTAGGGTAAAGTGGAGGAAAGTGGAATAGCATAGAGTTGAGTAGGATACCGTGTAGTGACATAGAGTGCAGTAGCATACATAGAGTGGCATAGAGTGGAGTGGCATTGCATCAAATAGTGTATAGAGGAGTTGTACAGAGTAGAGTAGCATACAGTGTAATGGTAAGAGTGGCCATAGAGTGAAATAGCATAGAGGGGAGTGGCGTATAGTGGAGCAACATAGAGTGAAGTGGCATTAAGTGCAATGGTACAGAATGGAGTGACAGAGTGTAGTGGTGTAGACTTTAGTGGCAATATAGTGGAGTGGTCTAGTTTGGAGTGGCATTCAGTGCAGTGGTAGAGATTACAATAGCATGGACTGGAGTGTTGTAGTTGTACAGTGGAGTGGCTTTGCGTGGACTGGAGTGGCATAAAGTGGAGGGGTGTAGAGTGCAGTGGCATTGAGTAGAATGGCATAGAGTGGAATAGTGTAGAGTGGAGTGGTCTTGAGTTGAGTGGCATAGAGTGGAATAGCATGGAGCGGAGTGCCATAAAATGGAGTGGTGTACAGTAGAGTGGCATAGAAAGAAGTGCTGTAGAGAGGAATAGAGTAGATTGGAGTGGTGTAAAGTGGAGTGGGCTACAGTGGATTAGCATAGAGTGGAATATCGTACAGTTGAGTGGCATGGGGCAGAGTGAAGTTGCTTTGAGTAGAATAGGGTGGAGTTTTTGTAGAGTAGAAACGTGTAAAGTGAAATAGCATATAGTAAAGTGGCCTAGAGTGGAGTGGAATAGAGTGGAATAGCATAGAGTGAAGTGAGTTAAAGTGGAGAGGCGTAAAGTGAACTGACGGATACTGGAGTTCTGTACAGTAGAGTGGCATACAGTGTAGCGGTGTACAGGGGAATACTGCAGAGTGGAGTGTCTTAGAAATAGGGATATAGAGTGAAATACCATAGACTTGAGTTGCATAGAATGGTGTGGAGAGTTGAGTGGTGTAAAGTGGAGTAGTGTAGTGTGGAGTGGCATAGAGTAGGGTGGCAAAGAATGGAGTGGGGTAGATAAGAGTGGCATATAGAGAATTGATGTAGAGTTGAATAGTGTAAAGTGGGGTGGCTGAGAATGCAGCGATGTACAGTGGAATATTGTAAAGTGGAGGACACAGTGGAGTGACGAAGAGTGGAATTGTGTGGAGTGATGTAGAGAGGTGTAGAGCTGCATTGCATACAGAGCAAATGCATAGAGAGGAGTTGTGTACAGTAGCATACAGTGGAGTGGCATAGAGTTGAATAGTGTAGAGTGGAGTGCCATACAGTGGAGTGGTGGACAGTAGAATAGTATAGAGTGGAGGGGTGTACAGTACCATAGATTCAAGTGCCCAAGAGTGAAAAGGCATAGAATGAAGTATAATAGAATGGAGTGGTGTACAGTGGGGTGGTGGACAGTAAAGTGGGGTAGAGTGGAGTGGCACAGAGTAAAACAGCATAGTGCAGAATGCAGCAGCATAGAGTGGGGTTGAGTACAGTGACATAAATTGGAATAGCCTAGAGTGGAGTAGCACACAGAGTGTAGTGGCATACAAGGTAATGTCATAGAGTGGAGTGGTGTACAATGGGGTAGAGTTCAGTGGAATAGCATACAGTGGTGTAGAATGGAGTTGTGTAGAGAGGAATACCATAGAGTAGAGTAGGGTAGAGTGGAATAGCGTATAGGGGAGTTGTTGACAGTGGTGTACAGTAGAGTGCCATACAGTGAAGTGGTGGACAGGGGAATAGTGTAGAGTAGTATGGCATAAAGAAAAGTGGTGTAGAGTGAAATATTGTACAGTGGATTGCAATGAGTGGTGTGGAGTCAAGTGGTATAGAGTGAAAAAGAGTAAAGTGGAGTGCCATCAACAGGAGTGGTGTAGGGTTGTGCGATGTAGAGCAGAGTGATGTAAGGTGGAGAAAAGTAGAGTCAAAAAGCATACAGTGGAGTGGTGTAAAGCAGAGTGGTGTAGAGTGCAGTGCTGTACAGTGGAAACACATACAGTGGAGTGGAGCAGACCAAGTGATGTAGCATAGGTTGACATTTAAGGGAGTGATGTAGAGCACCATAGAGTTGCGTTGCATTGAGGGGAATGGCATAGAGTGAAATGCCGTACAGTGCAGTAGTGTAGAAAGGAATGCATGGAGTGGAGTGGCATAGAGAGGAGTTCCATGGAGTCAAATAGTGTAGACTCAAGTGGCATAGATTGGAGTGACCTACAGCGAGTGGCATAGAGTAGAGTAGGGTAGAGTGTAGTGCCATATAGTAGAGTGGCATAGAGTGGAGTGGCTTACAGTGGATTAGCACAGAGTGGAGTGGAGTAGAGATGAGTAGTGTAAAGTGGAATACTATAGAGTGGAGTAGCATATAGTTGAGTGGCATAGAGTGGAATAGCGCAGAGAGGAGGGGTGGAGAGTGGGGTGGCGTAGAGTGCAGTGCCGTAGAATGAAGTGGCATAGAGTGGAGTGGCATAGAGTAGAATGTTGTAGACTGGAGTGGCATAGAGTGGAAAAGGTTACAGTGGCGCGGCATTGAATGGAGTGGCATGTCATAGAGTGGAGCAGCATTTCATTGAGTGGAGTGGTGCAGAATGTCATAGAGTGGCATGTCGTAGAGTGCAGTGTTGTGTGTTAGTGGGGGCTGGTGTGTAACAGAGTGAAGTGGTTTGTCATAGACAGGAGTGGCATGGAGTGTGATATAGTAGAGTGGACTTCCGTAGAGTTGAGTGGATTGTTGTATAGTGGAGTGCACTAGAGTAGAGTGGCATGTCATACAGTGGCATCTGGTACTGTGTCTTAGAGTGCAGTGGCGTAGAGTGAAGATGGATGCCATAGAGTGGATTGACAGAGAGTGTGGTGGCTTGTCATAGAGTTGAGCAGCATGGAATTTATTAAAGTAGAATAAACTGTCGTAGAGTGGAGTGTGGTGTCGTTGAATGGAGTGACGTGGTATAAAGTGTAGCAGAGTGTTGTACAGTGAAGTGGAGTGGTGTGTCATGTTGTAGAGTATTGTTTAAATAGATGTAGTGTGAAAATGGCTGAAAGAATGTGGATGAAATGTGTCAGAAATATAGATTATGTGGTGTTAAGGGTCCTTTTTGGTAGTAGATCCAAATTGTTTGTGTAGTTTTAAAGTTATAGTGCATGATTTGTAAAGGTAAATATATGCTTTCATGTCAGTATATGATTGTTTGCTATTCATAAAGGTAATTTATGAATACCATCTTTAAGACTGTGGGTCTCTGCACATAAAAAAGCTATGATACTCATATTTGTCTATGAGCAGATACTTTGCAGTAAAGATACTACCATTACAAAATGGTGTTTAGTGTAGTACATATTGTTTGATATTTTAATTTTTTTTTTTTACATTTTTAAGTACACTGTAGTACATTGTTAATTCTCCTAAAACCAAGAATGCAGAATAAGTGAGGTCTAAACAGTTTTTCACTGTTCCAAAGTTAAAAGTTCAAAATATAGTTTAGACCGTGTTTAGAGTTCGGTCTTAGTTTTAAGGGGAACTATTGTGTTGTACAATGTTTAAAAAATGTTTTGCCTATTTTATATATAGATTTATTTTCCCCCAAAAAATTCAAAACCCAGAATGTGGACCAAGTGTAAAATTGAAAAAATATATATATATTTAAAGCATTTTAAAAACATTGTACTGCAGTATCTTTCCCTTGAAATATAATGTAGTAGTGTTTATTATCAGTTTTACCTATTTCATCATTTAAACCTCTTGTCAGTAGAGTGGTAATTTGTAGGTACTGCATAAACCATTTTTTAAAAATGAATATGTAAAAAATAGGAAAAGCACTGTAGTACACTATGGGGGTTATTCTAACTTTGGAGGAGTGTTAATCCGTCCCAAAAGTGACGGTAAAGTGACGGATATACCACCAGCCGTATTACGAGTTCCATAGGATATAATGGACTCGTAATACGGCTGGTGGTAAATCCGTCACTTTTCCATCACTTTTGGGACGGATTAACACCTCCTCCAAAGTTAGAATAACCCCCTATATTTGTAAACTGTAGTGTAGCACAGTGTATTTTTGATTTTTCAGTTTTAGTTTATGTACCTTGGTATTTCCTAGGAAGTACTCCAGTACTCATTAAACTTGCTTTAAAATATGTAGAAAAATATAAACCCTAGGGAAATAAATATAACATCTACTGCTTACTTACTTCTAGGGCCCTAACCCTGAACACAGCCAAGTCTGTGATGGGAGCTGTAATGCCTCTGCCAGGTCAGAACAATGTTGTAGAAAAGATGCAGGGATTTTTCCTTTTATTAAATGAGATGTTGTGCCACTAAATGAAGACTGGTTTGAATGTTATTCATCAAATGGTTTTAATTTCCTCAAAGGATGTTTTCTGTTTAGTGTACTATTGTAGGAGTTAACCTCAACTGCATCTAAATATTTTAATGTCACTTTTTCTTATTGGAGACATTTAACCACATGTATTGTTTTTCCCTTCCTTTCTGTTTTGTATCAGAAATGTTTTATTGACACATTTCAGCAAAGAACTGTAGCTAGTGCTAAACGTTATTACACTAAAGTTTTTCTTTTAATAATAGAATTGTGTAAAATAAACTGAATGTGACTCAGATAAAACAGAATAAAACATGTTGTATGGGTCATCCACATACCGAGACATTTAATAAGTAGGTCACAGTCATAGCTGATTGCTTATCATTGCTAGTCCATCACCAGTCTTTCTTTACAGGCTAATCAGTTTAGAATAGATGCAAGACTTTCAGTCTTGGTGGTTAAGCTCATAGAGGGACCTCCTCAAGAACACAGTGCAATAGAGGTTCCCAGAGAGTTGCATAGCATTTAGCAGTATCTGTTGCTGTTCACATTAATTCTTCCATTGCCAGAAGATGCCATGGTTGTGAGTGTCATTGAGTAATATCAATGGGATCTCTCCATTTCCAGTCTGTCCCCTAAGCAAAGCAGTTAAAGGCAACTACTTTATTGCTTTTTGATTGGTACTAGTGTTCATCTGAAAGAGTATAGGAGAGAATGTTTCTGGAAGGGTGTACCCCAGAATCGTGAGCTTATTTAACCCTGCCTCCAAGCACATGCTTCTAGTAGGGTTATATCTTAGGACAATGCCACTAAATGTGAGGGAGCTCCCCCAATTCTACTCATCATAGTGGGTCAAATGTGTGGTAATATTTGTGCAATGTGACTTCGTGCTTGATACGAGTTTGTAGTGGGCCTCTTCAAGAGAGTACTGTGGGAGCTTTTCTTACTATACATCTGTCATCAGTGCTCAGTGGGGCATGCTCTTCAAGGCAGCTCCATTTAGTTGTGTAATGGTGGACTTTAGAGAGGGTCTCTAACAAGAAGCCCATACTATGTTGAGATGTCCCCTCTCGTGCCATTTGTCAGTCTAACAAACTGTTATAGCGGGGTTGATTCCAATGGTGCTGCTTTCTTAAGCAGTGGGTGCATGAACTAGAGGAGTGTTTGTACATAGTGTCTATATACATATAATTGACTTAAAAAAACAAAGGGTACAGGGACATCATAGTTAGGTCCTGAATTTACTTGCACAAAAAATAGAAATTCAACAGTTATAGTTAGAGTTTTCAACTATATTTCAAGTAACTATAATTTGCGACCTAAGATAACTCAAGCTCCCGCCATGCATAGTTTTTTTCTTCAATAATTTGACTGATAATGTTTCATTTATATTTTTATTGGCCTTATAAAAGTTGTCATGAATGCTATAATATCTGGGGTAATTAGCAGTTCATGGCAAGGGTGTGAGTTATAGTTACCTTAGGACACTGGGGCAGAATGGCCCCGCTCAACCATAAGTAGCCCCAGGGAGATGGTGGTCCTTGGGGCCAGCGGTCCGTGATGGACCCTCTTAATTATTTAAACTGAGCCTCGGGAGGTGGTGGTCCCCGGGGCTATGGTGTGGCTGGGTGCCCCCACAGCCCACATTTGATTTCTAATTGTGCCCCGGGAAGGTGGCGGTCCCCGGGTCTACATGTCATTTATAATTGAGCCCCGGGGAGGTGGCAGTCCCTGGGGCTGCTGGAGTGCCATGCAGACCCCTCACATTTAAAAAAACATTAGCCCTGGGGAGGTGGTGGTCCCCAGTCTGCAGGGGGTGCAGGCTGTCCCCCGCATTTAAAAAAAACATTAGCCCCAGGAGGTGGCGGTCCCAGAGCTGCAGGGGGTGCCCCCATGGCCCATGCATGTCATTTATAATTGTACCCTGGGGTGGTGGCAGTCCCTGGGGCTCGGGGGCAGGCAGCCCCCCTGCATTTTAAAACACATTAGCCTTGGGAGATGGCGATCCTCGAGCTGTGGGGGGGCACATTCAAACTTTCAATGCCCCTGCAACCTGGCCCACCCAGGGCTGCATTTAAAGAAGATCAAGTGTCTCCTGCTGGAAATATTTTTTAAATGCTATTTTATCTTGGGGGGTGTCCCTCTGAGAACCCAGCACCACAGCTAACAGGTTATGGTGTACATACACTGGCCCCTTTTCTTTTTTCTCTTTTTTCTGGGACTCGGCTGAAGCCAAGTCCCAAGACGGTTGCCATCACTTCCTTGTTGAAATGTTGGCAGCCAATCAGATCTCAGCACAAGATCAGGAGGGTTCACGGAGCCTTTGCATCCCTATGTATACAAATTTGTTTTTTCTTCAATATTTCAAAAACTACTGAACAGATTTACACCAAATAAAAACAAGCATTTGCAATGCAATAGGTCTTTCATTTGCAGTTGTACTGATTAAGACGTGAGTATGACTTATGCATGATTGCTTGAATTGAGAATCTTTATACATTTGAGACGCTCAAGCCATCACACTCCCCTCCAGAAATGAAAGACGAAACGCAGCAATTCCCCCTGATTTCAAAACTGTAGATCTGCAAGCTCCCACAGAAATGGAAAAGTGCCAACACTACCACTCCAGGATATGGAAATAGATACCCGGGGTGGAGGCAGTTTACAAAAGAGCTTGCGGTGCTCCCAGCTGCAGACAAGGGTCTGAGTCGGGCGCCAAGAGAGGCTTGCGCCTCATTGGAACAAGGTTTGCGCCAATATTCCTTGAAATCTGACACATAGACACTTTAGAAGAAACATATTCTTTGAGTTTTTAGATTAAACAGCCTGTTGTATAGTCATGCAGGTAACCAAAACTTTAAAAGAAACTTCTGTCCGACTGTACGCCAGTGGATGCTGATATGCCTGGTGATGGTCTTGGGAGAGAGTGGGCACTTTCTGCATAGTACCAGCTGATGGAGAAAGGTGGGGCGTGGCCAGCTTATTAAGTTACACAATGATGATTGGCGTCTCACACAGTGAGCTTCATTGTCTAGTCTTGCAATTGGCAAAGCAGCGGCACACCCCTTAACCCTACTCATTCTCCTTCAAGGACAAAGCCTGGAAGTGAAGGCCTAGTCACACCCCTCTCAAGGCCGCTGCTAAAGTCAAGTTTGAGGAGTTAGGTGAGGAGTATGGGGGGGCTCTAATACAGAGGTGGTCTCTCATCCACCAATGATGCCCTCAGCGCTGCTGCACAAGCAGGCCAGGGAAGCTTTGTCAACTGTGGAACACAAAACCTCATCAATTCACACAGCACTGGTGAGGTAGCAGCAAGTTAGAGATCACACAAAGATTTTCTGTAAAACAAACGTCTCTACACCTTTGTACAGGATGCTTTCGCAAACTGAAACTGAACATGCTTACTGAACGAGCACAGGTGTGCATCAAGCCTTAGTTATCAGCCTTTTATTTTATATACATTGGAAGGTTGTGTGTCGGAACAACGCAGCCATTTACGACGCCTGCCTTAAGAACGTGGCCCAAACCACAAATGCATCCCTACAATGCATTTCTTTACCACCAAGTCATTACAATGACTTGCCTTGGGGAAAGCGCTGAAGTTTGGAATAGTATAATTTGCTATTCCAACTCCAATCTGCGCCACAGTAGGAAAAGTGTTGGACATAAAGTCCAACATCAGTCCAACAACACTTTCCCTAAGGCAAGTCGTTGGAATGACTTGCATGGTTAAGGAATGCGTTGTAAAGACATATTTGTGGTACGGGCCTCGCTTTAAAGGCATAGCATGGTTTGAGCCACGTTGTTAAGGCTGTTTCCCACACTGGAACATGAAGCATGACACCCAACCATGAGGAGAAAGGATTGCGTCTGGGATGAAAGACAAAACTGAAACCAGATGTGACGAGGAAAACGGGGTCATCACACGATGTAACAGAAGAAAGCATTACGTAGTGTGATGGCCAACAAAATGTTTCTCTTAGTGAAAGCTCCCTGTGCGATACCTTTACATGCAAAGGAGGGGCATTTAGCACAATTCACCAATAAAGGTGAAGCATTCAAGACAAGCACAACAAAGAACTTATTGCAAGAGTGGGCGCTCTTAAAGCCCATATGCTGAACACAGCACGTCTTGCAGAGAAAGTGAATGCACTGCCTAGGCTTGACCTAAAAAGGGCTCGTTCTGGACCAAAATCGACCTTTCTGCCAAATTTGGTGTAATTCTCTCCAGTAATTCGGCATTATTCCTGTTCAAAAACCCTTTGAGAATTAACATGGGAAGTGCAACTTTGTGCCCCCCCTTCTTCTTGGCCACGGTAGACGGATCACCCTGAAACATTCCAGACAGCAGCTGACATGAGAGTTAAATTTTTTTGTCAAATTTCATAAAGCTTTGTCAAATAGAGCCAAGGATATAGGCAAGTAAAAACAAGATTTTTCTAAAGAAAATAGGTCCTAACCATAAGTACCTACTGGCGACCGCCAGTAAGCAGAAGCAGGTAATATATATATATATATATATATATATATATATATAACTACAAAAATGCTCGAAGTATGATCTCAATCAGCCCAAAGGGGTGGTGCGAGAACCGGCACGAGCAAGCCGGTAATTAGTCAAGCAAAAAGAAAATAAATATAATACTCGCACACTCGGGTTTCAGGAACAAAAAAAGATCAGTTTAATCTACACACAACGCGTTTCGACTGACACAGCAGCCTTGGTCACGTGATAAACATCACCAATAAATTACCATTTAAATACCCTGTTAACATAAACATAGAAATAGGACATTTAAAATGTGCAACCAATAACAACACACAATACTTTGCAAATATTATCATAATAATAATCTTAGTACTTAGATCAGTTCATGTCCCTATACGATACCAGATATAATTTAGATATAATTATTAAATTACAAATCATTTCCCCCAATATTATTAATAAAATTAATAATTTGGTATTATCAGTTTTTGATGAAAATTCATTGTTGAATTAAAAAGGGAAATAACCAAATTAAATAACAGTGTTCTATCAATTAAAATTCATATTTCTTTGTTCTAGACCATAATGTCTGTTAAAAAATATTTATCATTTAAAAAAAAAATATATATATATATACATCCTATTGGTGATAGCCAGTGGTAAGTTATAGTTGTGACCTAGTTTCCATAGATAAATCATTTTTTGTTTTACTAATATCTTTTTCTCCATTTGACGAATGTTTACGAAATTTTCAAAACTAGTTTCCAGTCACTTCAGCTCCTGTCTTCAAAGTTTCAGGGTAATTCATCAAGCAGAGGCTGAGAAAAAGAGGGTACCAAATGCATTTTTTTCATCCAGTTACCCATACGGAATTTAGACACTGCTACAGCCCCTGGACAGAATTACAACAATTTTGGCAGAAAGCTAAATCGTGGTAGTTATTGTTATGTATTTGATTAGATGCTTATTGCTTTCTGTTTATTTTTATCATGTACCAATCATCACAAAATATAAATATGATCATAGCAATTTCATCTATAAGTGCCTCACTTTTGAAATATTCAGGACAACATACAAATAAAAGAAATATATAAAAAGAAAAATATGTAAAGATACACAAATAAATTGACTTTCAAATATAGCAACATGTAGAAGTCTGAATTCTAACTATCTATCCATATTTGCACACATGGAAATCTATGCAGTACTAAATAGATTTGTTGTGTATTTCTGAAAACAGAAACAATACATTCAGAATTTGAAAGTATGTTTGGCTTTTTCTTTCGGGCCCTTTCCACCAATAACTTTTACCAAGTGTGACCTGCTAGAATCTATCAGGGAAACATGCAAGGGTGTTTTAAATATTACTCATTATTCCACTTCCTGTACAATGCTTCTTTTTCACAGAGATTGTAATTTAACTCTGACCTTGTAATGACGGTTTAAACTGCAATGAACAGCTAATCTGCTACAACTCTTTTGGGAAATGACGGTTTTTATAACTCAGGATGTCCTGCTTGTAGGAAACAGACCCCTCTCTGGTGAAAGGGCAATTTGCTGCAGCTGGTGCCAAGCACAGTTATTGGATAGAGTTTTACCTTCAGCCTGCCAAAAGCACATTTCTAGATTACAGCGACTTCAGAACTCTCCTACCAGGGCTATTGAAGAATGGCAAAATACCTTGCACGAGTGCCATAATAAAATCAACAGAGTATGGCTGTATGTTAGAATATCCAGGTAAAAATATTGAGTTGCAGTGATATTGACAGACAAATATGTATGCTCTACTAGGGAGAAACCTAAAATACTTTACTGACGATAAGAGGATGTATGACCTGCTCACGCACGGGCGTTTTGAGGAAGGGTGCATGACACTGTCCCTTTGGTGGGCCAAGGAAAAACAAAGACCTGCTACATGAAACGTGGCCTGAATCGGCTACAACACACGGGAAATCCACAACATAATATGTACATTTCCACTTGCATCTAGATCATGGGTACTCGCAAACATTTCACTGGGGGCACAAAGTTCTGTCTGTGGCATGCCCGAGGACCGAACAGATGCCAGTACTGCGAGGGTTGGGGGTGATGAAAGGTTGGTGTAGGGGGACGTGAAGCAGTTGCATGGTATGGACAACAAAATGAGCCTTCCCATGGTTTCTGTCTGCCATCAATGCTCTATTCTGATGCCCCTAGAATTAAAGTCAAAGCATTAACATCTAATGTTAAACATGAGAGGGAAAGTGACACTCATCTGGTGGGTGAATTACAAAATGTGAAACCAAGTTATCAGTCCTTGCATCCCCACCTAACCAAATTGTGTGATCCTAGGCAACTGGTTGATTTCACTTTGCCTCCCTTTTCTTCACTACCACATAAAAGAGACCCTTGACACATACAAATTCAGGATGTGTGCTGTACAAAACTATAATGTTGTTCCAATTATATAACAAGACTACTTACAAGGTGCACCTGACAATATTGACATTGTTTTCCAAATGGGGGTGGCATGAATGTTTCCAAGATCATGTTTGAAAACTGTCACTGCTAATGCCTCTAATGCAGTGATATAATCTGGTCTTCTAAGGTAAAATCCTCATGCATGTTGATAAAATACACTTTTTTAAAGTTTGCAGAGTTGATCAAGTTTTGGCATGTTAGGTGCAAGATGTCTAAAACTAAAGGTGTTTCTAATGAGAGGTTTCTAGGACACCTTTTCTTCTATACTGTTACTTTAATTAACATGTAAATAAAGTATACCGGTTTGTGTCGCAGCTTTCTTTTTGTTCCTGCTCTCTCTAGTGAACAGCAGCTGAGTGCTACTGTGCACTAGGGGGCCGCAATTAAACATCAGGAAGGCCGCATGCGGCCCCGGGCCGGACTTTGAGTATCCCTGATCTAGATAATGTAGAATAAAGTCACAAAGACTCTCACCATTGGCATTCCATCTCTAATCACTACCTTAACGTAATGTTGTGGGATCCAGCCCACAATGCATTTCTATTCTAGTGAACAACCACTGAATACAGAGCTGTTTTACACAATATACACACTCCTATGATCGCAAACACACACGTGGTCACTCTAGACTATGCAGGATATGTCCAGCTAAACACAGAGATTACACTACTCACTAAAACCTTCTTCAACAACATGACGTTGTATAAATGGTAAACATTGCTGTTTTTATTACTGAAGATAGGATAACATTACGTTTTATATAAACTTCCATAAGTATTTATATTTACATATTTTACTTTCCAAACAACACACACACACACACACACACACAGATCTACTAATGTGAATTTCTGGAAATAAAAATATTTTTTGCGTTTGGTTAAACAAAAGCTGAACTCAACTCGCAAGGCCGCTGGGACGCTGCATGCCAAGCCTTTGACTGCGACCTTTCTTTGGCAGATGATAAATCGCAGCTTTTGCGCCATGCAACTAAGGCTGGCATGATTTCCTGCATCCTGATTATACATGAAATTTCTAACTCTGACAATTTCCCATTCAGTGCGGAAATGAATGATCTTTCCCTCCCCAGTGGCCAATAAAGCAACAAAAACGTATCAGCAGGAAGCAGTAAATGTTATGTTCCATTAATTACCGTGTGTAGTGTGAGAAGTAAACATAGTCAGCAGGATGAAATTCCTGATTTAGCCATTGTTTCTTGATTCAGGGAGTTTACACGGGTTTGTTGTGCAAAGGAACTAAAGAAGGCATAAGAACCGATACTTTTTGACAGCCTTAAACTCTCTAACACACTGTTTCTCTGACTATATTTTCTGTTTTTGACATCAGATAGTTCTTGCTCTTTTTTTCATTTATTTTTTGTGCAAGATCCCGAAAAACATACTTTTACTTTTTCTTTGAGGTTTCTTTAGTCATAAAAAAATTATATAAACATTGACACGTGACGTAGAATGCTATTTAAAAATTCCAACCACTCAGCGTCTTTTGTACATCAGACCCCAGGTCATATGGGCCCTATGTTCTGTGGGAGTGTAATAGAAAAACGTGTGCATATGTGGAACAGGTGTGTGCTCAGAAAGAGACCAGCCACATGGTAATTGTATTCTAAAATCTGAGTATTTGATTACTCTTCTGAGAGCATATTATGAATGTTTCATTGGAATTAAAGTGTGAGTTGCAGTGGTTGCACAGAATTTACTCCTGGTAAACGTACAAGTGCACTTCCATTGTGGAAATGGGGCAAGAACATCACCAACTTTCTTGGTGGCAGGAAAGGTGTTTATCATGGTGAACAAATACATTCACTGTTGTCAAATTTAATTTGTTTGGTAAAATCATTTTATATCAACTTTCTGTGTACGAAATTGGAAATGTGTTGCCTTTCCAAATTCATTATAATCCTTCATATCTACAACCTGCGTAGTTAGTTACATAGTTTTTTACAAATATTTCAGTATTTCAAAAAGTGAGATATTTACTCTAAACCGTAGGTGTAAACATGCAGAAGTAAACTCCTGAACTTTTTTCTAGAAATTTTGTGAATCAGCCCCATCATTTTAGTGTACACACTAACATTCTAATTAACATGTTAGTTTGACAGGTAAATCTAACAGATGTGATAAATGAAAAGGATTTTACCACTTTCAATGAAACATTTCGTTCAGTGGCACTCTAGGTTACAACATTGCCTAATGTAACAGGGTCAAAACTCTGAGTCATGTTTTCTTTAGGCAATTGACGATGTTCATTGAGTTTCTGATACAGTTTGGTAAGGTTGTTATAATTAGCTACATCTTAATACCTCTATACTCAAATTATGTAACTATGAGTGATTGACATCTGGACACACAAGGTCTTCCTGGCAGAAGTCTACCAGCCTTAGGTATTGTGGTTGCTAGATAGTCTACTGTAAGCCTATGGAAAGGTATTGCAGAGTATTTTCAGCACTTCAAACATTTTAAGGTCCATCTCTTCTCTTTGATTAACTATCTCCAGATTTAACAAGGTCCATCTGATGGACACAGTTTTTCTCTCCTCTCAGCATTCCTTTGAAAACCTCTTCATCTCAGCCTTACTATATCTCATCCTTGCCTACTTTCCATAAAACTACTGAGACTTGGTTATCTGTGAATGTTGTCTAAAGCTGGACCTCCTCATCCAGTTGCCTCACCCAGTGGCATGAAACCATACGGCTACATACATGTCTGTTGACATAATAAATATAATATCACCTTGCTCTTCCTCCTCACTCAGGCACTCAAGATTCTTCTGGTTATCAGTTTTCATGAACTTCTTTTTTATTTTGAGTAGCTGTGTGTCATTCCACTGGTGTTTTCATAATTGGCTGAGTCATTTGTGAATGTTGCCAGGTTTTAGTATCACATTTTGGATCTAGATAATTTTTCATGGTTTGTAGTACATTGTATTTCTTGTCCGAGGTCACGGTTCCAATGCTTTCCTTTTTTGCTTCTTTTTCAAGAGATTCAAAACACTGGTTGGTCAATATCTAGTACATATCAATATTGCTGTCTTGTGTGATCCATGGTGCGGAGCTGGACTTAGATCATGCTTACGTGTTTTATCCACATGTATAGTTGTCTCAATTAGAACAAGTTTACAGCAGGCTTATATTCATGTGAAGAAATTATTTTAATGTCTTGAATGATTTTTACGTTTCTCTGTTGTAGTGGATGGAAGTACACTGGTGATTTTAAAGAGTTTTGTGTTTATTTTAGTTTGGGAAAACCTCATTTTACAGTCAGCCAGATCCCACTGACTTCCGAGAAATTCAGTGGTCGTGCTATTTCTGTATTTATTGCAGACAGTCCAACAACAATGATATGGCATTAAACTGTTAATCCTAGGAAGCAGGAGTTTAGAAAATGGGATTGTAGTCCTCTAGTCCGCAGCACTTTATGTCACTGCTTAAGGGAAGTCTTGGCACCTTCTCAACCCAGATGAGATATGGAAAGTGTCAGAGGATGAGGTCTCTATAGGGAGAAAAGGAGCAAAGAACAATCAGGACAATGCAGCACCAAACAGAAGGTCTTGGCGAATGAGGAGAAGAATGAGCCAGAAGACAACCACCAAGGGATGCGAGGGTCCAACAAAGGATGTAGATTTCCACCAAACTCCTGATAAAATAGGGACAGGCTTGGTCCAGTGTAATGGGAGGGGATGACATGAGTGAGATAAGCCCTTGAAATTATGAAAAGTAAGAGTAACTATTTAGCTCTAGAAAGAAGTAACAATCAGACCACTTTAATGCCCTTGAATCAAGATGATTGTCTTTCAGTAGTGATTTAACTGGGCTGTGTGATATACACAATTACGAGACCATTTGTGAAATTCTAATGTTACACTATGTGTTCAGACCATTGCCACAGGGTTGTACAACAGGGTTAAGAATTCTCTGCTACATAGAATCCCCCACACCATAGACATACCTTGCTATCACTCAGTTTTGCAGTGTCCTAGTCACTATATTTGATATGTTAAGGCTGCAGGAACCTCAAGCATTGGAAATGTGATGAGCAAGGCCCTTCTGTTTCATGGTGTAGCTTCAGGGTTGGAGTTAGGTTGTGGAACATGGTGCTTGGATACTGAGTACTTGCAGTTTTGAAAGCAATAGGTATGGAGCATATGTGTAAAAATGAAAGAAGAGCAGGTGGATCAGGAAAGCTCTGCATTGAAAACCATTAGACTGAAAGCTGATGGCCTTGGCCATAACCTAAAAGGGTGGAGCTGTAGTCCTCCAGTTCTCACATCATATTAAATCAGATATAAGGCTTGATTACAGTTGGAAGGATGGGTTACTCCATCACAATTGTAACGGTTATCCCGTCTGCCTTATTACAATGTCCTTAAGATATAATGGAATCATAATACGGCAGACGAGATATACGCCACTTTTGTGACAGAGTAATGCCATCCACCAAACTCTAAATCCGGCCCTCGGATGCACCTGATTGGCAACTTTGTAGATTCATTGGTAATCAAAGGTATACCTGCTTAATGCATTTAGGATTTGCAATAGGGTCTAGAGGCATGGCAATCCTAACTAAGAGATCTTTGCCAGTCAAAGTGGAGCATGTATGGACTGACCTACAAAATTAGGGTTGCAGGGGTATGGGAAGGAGGAAAGGTTGTTGCAGAATTTCACATTGGAAAGGTTGAGAGAAATCCCTACACAACTGCCTGCCTGAGGTCATGCTGGTAGTGGAAGGTGTATTTAACCTGGTTGTGAAAGAAAGCCTAAGTGAGTCAAGGGGAATATAAAGGTGATTGTGGAAACATATACAGTGTGGGGCTTTGGGACTTTGTGTTAATATTAGAACTAGTAGATTGTGGAGTTATAATCACCCAGTGATGAGATAGTATTTTCATTACTCTCATTCATGCCCTTTTCACGAGTGGGTAGTTTCCCACTTGCCCTGCGGTAAACTCATAAAGGGCTAGTGGGCGGAAGACCGGAGTGGAGACCTCCACCTCCCGCCAAACTCATAATGAGGCCCGCAGTTTGGGGCTTGAAGTCAAGATTAAAGAGCCTTGATTCTCATTCCTTACTTCACTGTCCCACCTATAGCCCCAGGAAACTTCCTAAAGTGTGTCTCTGGATAGTTTTGTCCTACTGGTGTTATCAAACCAAACCTCTCCTAGGCTGATCGGGGTCAAAGGGTCCTCTACATAGCCTGCCCACTTGATTTTGACAAATTTATTAAATGCCACTGTTTCTTTAAAGACCAATGTGTACTTCATCCTGCAGGAGCACAGTAAGGATATCAACTGGACTTTGTGCACCATTGGATTAATGTACATATACCTGCGTAGTGGTACTAGGGGTGTACTTTTGGAGAGGCTAACCAGGGCTCTTAAAGAAGTGTTTTCAGCTATACCAAGTTGAATTAGACTTGAAGAGCCCCACTAGTCTGTCCAGTACAGGGCACTGCCGTCTGCCTTGGCCCTATATACTTTTAGAGCAGGAGAGATATGCCTGACTTGAGAAGACTTGTAGAGTCTTATGATACCAAAGGCTTGGCGGGCTAAATTCAAGCTGCTTTTTTTGACCTGGGAAGACCAGGCCTTGGCCCTAGTTAGTTTAATTCCCAGGTATTCAAACTTGATGACCTTATCTAGGGACTTTCCTTCAAGCGTTATTGTGCCCCTAAATGTTCTATGGGGGATCATGGTCATGAATTCTGTTTTTTAATGGTTTATCACCATCCCTCGATTGGCACAAAATGCCGCAAATCTATCCACCAGAGATTGCAAGCCACTCTGGATTTTAGACACAAAAACGTCATCTGTGAAAAGCAGAAGAGTAATCTTCCAGGTGGCCATCTTGGGGCAACAAACTTGCTGTCCTCCAGACAGGTGGATACATTGTTAAGGTGCAAAAAGAATAGAGCTGGGGTGAGCACGCACCTCTGGCGTACGCCTTTGTGTACTCCTATCCATTTTGTTAACTTGATCCTAGTACCCCATCAGACTTGGGTATAAGTGTACTGATGCAGTCATATACCCGTGTCCAGATGGTGAGTGGGAACCCCATTTTCCCTCATTGCCTCCCATAGTTTACAGCCAGGGACTAGGTCAATAGCAACAAAAAAAATATATATATATACATATATATATATATGTGTATATATATATATATTACCCCTAGGTAGTTATAGTTAGGACCATGCTTCCATAGAAAAAGCATTTTTGACTTGCCTATAGCTTTAGCACTGTTTGACGAATCTTCACAAAACTATTTCCCAAAAAAGTATGGCGGTGATTCTTGTTTCACACAGAAGGGTTGGGGGTGTCTTGCCTCTCAGTGCCCCTTTTCCTCTTTCAAAATGTAACTGTTGTCTAGCATTAAAGTATTTGTGCATTGAAGATGCCCAGAAACTGTACTTTCCTCTGCTATTATTGCTCCACAAACTGCTTGTTACATACTTGGAAACAAACTTTTTTGACCCCATGGAATGGTGACTCTGATGGCAATCTTAATGGGTCAGTGATAACATTTTCTAGTTCTTTCTTTCACTCATCTCCATATTCTCCTGATTTTAAAGTTTTAGTCCCCCCAAAAATAAAAACACAGAAAACAACTATGAAATCTGGATTACCAAACAGTTTTCCTTACCAAGGAGTACAGTAATGTGTGCAACAAAGTGAACAATTATTTGAATTTGGAGCAATATATTTTCATGAACCAATCAAACTTTGGAATGTTCCATACAAATTCTCAGATCCAGTGGGTGGATCCAGCATGTTGTGGATTAACAGTTCTGGTTTTGGGTACCACAAATCTTGGAATACCTAAGGTGTGGAAACATTGAAATATAGCACTACTTCTGTGATTTTTATTTGACTTTAGATAACCTATACTTCCAAACAACATATCAAAGTGCATTTTCATGCTAAAGAACGTTTTAAAAAGTTACAAGGGTTTTCAGAACTCCTTTCTGGATTTCTCAACTCGGAGCTGAAATCTTGCATCCATGATCACACATAAATCACAGAACAGTCAGTCAGGCTATCAGGATAAACACATATTACAAAGATTAATAACACTTACAAATTCGAATAGCATCAAGTATAAAAGTTAACACACCATGTATCGTCCCTTCACTTCCTAAGTCACGCAGATATGAATAGGCAAAATAGCTGGACCTAATGCCTGAAGACAAAAGCACAGGATGTAGAAACCTTCTCCTAGGTATAGTATATAGATAACAAAATAGAACAAATCGCAAAGTGCTTTTGGGAGAGTTACCATCACATGAAACATCAAACGAAATCTAGTCAATAAAAACCTGTCCTGCTCTAAAGGAATGATAGTAAGATATAGCTCAAGGTGTGGGGGCTGTGCGAACAAGCTCTCCAAATCCCCTTACTAGTCAAATTTGATTCTGCAATAGAATGCCAATAGAGCTCCTTAGTCCTCTCATTGGCCTTGGCTGGTATACACTTAGGGGCATGGAAATATTCCCCAAACCAAAGACAGGAGAATAAAGAACTAACATCTCTGAGCCAGGGAATATCCATAGACTGAGTCAGTGACAAACAGTTCGAAATCACTGATCTACAAAATTGAGCTTCAGGATGTAACCAGACTCTTAACCAAAGCAATAGAGGTTGCAAACTTATATAGTCGGCTATGCCCCTCAGACCAGTTTCATCATGACAAAAAGTGGCCGGGGTTATTGGGGAACTGCTAATAACCTCCTCAGAAACTTATTCTCCACTACCTGAAGGCTCGTACAATTGCTATAGCCCCATTTTTGGGCACCCCCCACCCCATGACCAGTTACTCAGATCCCTCACTACCACCCGGCAAATGTGCCAGTTATCTCTCCATAACCCCCCTTTCACATACATTCATTTGTTTTAAAGCACTTGTAAAGGCCGGCTTTACTAATCCACTCAGCCATCCACACAAAATATCATTCTGTTTTTTTGCAGCAGGCACATTAACCCTCTACAGTACTTTATGGAGAGTCAAAGCTGCCAAGACTAAACTCCCATTTCTCTCCCTAGCAGGAACATTAATCACAAGAGGTATCTTGATATTTTAATTGCTTCCCCGATAGCTGGACACACACAAAACTTTTCATCAGGTGCTTTCAAATGGAAAGTTTTGTGACTGCTAAACACAGCGCCACCCTTGGGCTGGGATGACAGTATCAATTATGGCATTATTCTTAACAGCCATTGGGGTGGAATTAACCACTCGCCAAAAAGCCTTCATAGCTCTAATATTGCTTGCTTCGATAAGCTTTTTCCAGGCCTTCTTCCTCAGTTCTTTATTCCTGGCAACAAGGATCTCTTTGTATGTCTTTCTTGCCAATCTGTTTGCGGTTTGATTACGTGGGAAAGTGCCAATGGCCTTCTTTAGGGCTTTGAAGGTGGACATGCATGCATGATTGCACCAACGAGGGTGCCTATATTTATAGACACCTACTTGCTGTAACTTATCTGCCATTTAACATGTTAAGGCAGAAAATGCCTCAATGATTTTATGTGCAGGGTTGTTTTCCCCCAGAGCAAACCTAACCTCTTCCTTCTTATTTATCATCAGGTCTCTGTAAAAGCTACATTTATCCATTTTTTTCCCACTTAATAGTCAGGCCTTTCTGTCCATGAGGCCTCAGCTCTTGTTGCCAGAACTCAACACCAGAACGCTTATCCAGGCCCATCCTATTTTCCAGAATTAGGGGGTTATGATCAATCATACAAGTTAGTGTCACACTAAACTTCCCTACAGAGGGGGTTAAATCAACTATAAAGTCAATTGTAGATTCCGCACTTCCTCCCAAAAATGTAGGGACTCCCTTAACTGCAGGGATGGAAAAATCATAGAGTTGGCGGCCAGCATTCTGTTGAGTGCGTTCTCACAGCGGGAATATTTAAAGTGCTGTGTAGGTCAGTCATACTCATCAGAGATCCTGCAACAGTCTAAAAATGTAGGTTCACACAAATGGGCATTAAAATCTCCAACTCAGATAATCATAAGTTCCTTCTTACTTTTGTTCTGTAATTTATGCATCCTAGTCTTAATCCCACCAATAATACCAGTGTCAGAGGAATCAAAAACATTGTTGTAATAATTAATCAACAACACGTCATGGGAATAAGTTAATTTGAGGTGAAGAACCAGGCAATGTGGTTGTGCATCAGCAACACATACATCCACCCCCCTTAAAAGTAGAGACATAAATGTAACCAAACCCCCCATAGCCCTTCCTGATGAAGACTTGACTGCAGGGGCAGAGTAGATGGTAAAACCATTAATATGAGGGGTGTCTAAAAGCCAAGACTCCTCACAACAAATATAAGAATATTGACCCACAAGCCTTAACCAATATGGTTTAGCCGTCTTGACCCTGAGCCCTGCTACATTGCATGAGATAATCCCAGTGGTTATATTAGAGGAGATATTTGCTGTTCTGTGAGGCTGCAAATTAGATAAAAGAGCCAAATCAGACTCCCAATCTCCACTGGAGGCATTTCCATTGGCTAATGGTCAGTCGAGTTGCTCCAAGGAGTTCAGAGGCTCAAAGCTATCAGATAGTGGCAGTAGGCAATCAAAAGACTTGGACTGAGGAGGGCTGCAAAACGTCTGCTTATCTGACCTATTGGAGCGAAAATGCTGGGGATTAAAAAGTGTGCCATTAAAGTATGCCAGCCGCTGTTCTCTGATAGATCCCAAATCAAGTCTTGATATCGAAAAATTATAAAACAAAGCCCTAACTAGTTGTGGATTTCTAACGTTAATGACAATACAATCCCCTGGTGAAACTTTGCTGGTTGAGCCCATCAATGAGACCCTTCTCACAGTTAAAATGTCTCTAGACAGATCTGAAGTCCACCGAGTACTTCCTCACCCAATGCATAACCTTATTTAATAATGAAGTGTGGGACTCAGGGTGCAAAGGATCTGGCCTAGGTACGTTTTCCAGAATTCCAATATATGGGGCACATGCCAGAGGGTTCCTGGGATATGGGGCTTGGGTATTTAAAAGCTCAAAGGGAGCAACCTGCTTAGGGCCCTTTCGGACTACTGTTTCCTCAACCCTCTACTGTTGAATTTGTTTTTTACTATGGCCCTTAGAGACAGAGTCAGGATTCTGGAGATAGAACACTGCACAGGATTTACTCCCCCTCTCTGCTTTGGGGGTGGCAATTAGGGCCGGGAGATGTATAGACTCAACAGATCCTATCAAAAAGACTCTTGGTTCCTTAGTAATGTGGCTATTGTTAGAACCATGGAGGACCAGTGAATACTTCAATAGAAAAAAAAACTCAAGGAAGTCATGTGATTGGTTACATACACCAAATAATCCATAGCCGGTAGAAAACAGAAAGCCCTTTGGAGAACATCATTTTCACTTTCTACCCAGAGACTGAGAGAGGGAGACGTTTGATATGTACAAAATGTCTGGACGACTAATTGGACAGAGGCAGCAAGCAGCAACATCCAGTCAAGGACAGTCTCTTGCTAATGCATGCAGAGAAAAAGAAGAATCAAAAGTGTCAACTATTTCCAAGGTGGAAGAGCAAATGATACTGCAGGAGAATCAATAGTGTGGACATTTCCACCAAATTTAGAGGCGAGAAGAAAATAACTGCATGAAAAATGCATGCAATTTGTAGGACCACGTCCTATAAAGTGAACATCCCAGAATGGAAAGGATGGCATAAGTAGAATAGTAAAAAAAAAATCAGGCATGCAACTGAACAAGTACTCATGGCAGAAGTGGAAAAGCAGTGACCAAAAGAGGTGGAGGAAGAATCGGTTCCATCAAAAGTACTTGAAGTTGCAGACAAGGAAAAAGCCCTGAGGTTTAAGATGTACTCCATATACTACAACAAATTTAAAACATTTAATTTGTTTAGGAGAAATGAAATGATTAGTCATCTCTTATGTAATGAACAAGCAACAAAAGAAATAACACAAAGTTTAGAAAGAAGTTAAAAAAGTATATGAAGTTTAAAAAAAACGTGCTTTGGTGGCCCAGAGATCTCCTCTACACAGACAGATATCTCTGAATATTGTGGTCTATAATCCTCCAGGCAGTGGCATAACAAAGACCTGTGCAGGCCTTAGCCTGAGTGTTCTTTGCAGGGGGCCTTCTCCCGTTTTCTCACACCACCGCCTCCGGGGCAGCGGAGTATACTCCTCGCCTGCCCTGTTGGAAAAGAGTACAGCCTGCTGAGGGATAAATAAACCTGAGAATTACTAACACTAAAGTTGTACAGTGGCAGCTCCTCTATAGGAGCAAATGACCATTGCCGCGCCATCTACATGCTGCGCCATCTACATGCTGCCACTCAATGTCTGGTAAATGCAACATTTGATCCTTAGATTTTTTAATCCTCCTTACAACTGAAAACATTTATAAAATCGTATGCGAGCTGCGCTGCAATTTCACAGTTACATCTGTGTAGAGGATGCAGCATGGTTTTCTTCTTGTAATCCTTAAAGAGGACAAGACAGGAGTGCTGTGAATTAAGGTGCCCTGGACCAGAGCGTTAGTGAGCCCAATCTGACATACGCACTTTAAAGGCCCCCGATCCCCGTCGTAACAGAGCGTCTGGGGGACTTAGGGCCATATTTATACTTTTTGATGCAAAACTGCGCTGCCTGGCGTGCGTGAAAAAAAATGGCATACACCAGGCAGCGCCGGCGTAGGGGAATATGGAGCTTGGGCGCCAAAAAATGGTGCAAGTCAGGCTGAGGCAAATTTTTCGCCTCAACCCGATTTGCGCCATTTTTTTCGACCAACCCCCATTGAAATGACTCCTGTCTTAGCAAAGACAGGAGTCATGCCCCATTGCCCAATGGCCATGCCCAGGGGACTTCTGTCCCCTGGGCATGGTCATTGGGCATAGTGGCATCTAGGGGAGCACAAATCAGGCCCCCCTATGCCACAAAAAAATAAAAATACTTACCTGAACTTACCTTAATGTCCCTGGGATGGGTCCCTCCATCCTTGGGTGTCCTCCTGGGGTGGGCAAGGGTGGCAGGGGGTGTCCCTGGGGGCATGGGAGGGCACCTCTGTGCTCCTTCCGAGCCCACAGGTCCCTTAACGCCTGCCTTGTCCAGGCGCTAAAAAACGGCGCAAAAGCGGCTGGACGTCATTTTTTTTGACCCGCCCACTCCCGGGCGTGAATTTTGCCCGGGTGTGTAAATACGGCGCACATGCCTCGGAGTCACTTTTTTAGACGGGAACGCCTACCTTGCATATCATTAACGCAAAGTAGGTGTCCACGCTAAAAAATGACGCTAACTCCATGGACTTTGGCGCTAGACGCGTCTAACGCCAAAGTATAAATACGGAGTTAGTTTTGCGTCGGAATTGCGTTTAAAAAAACGACGCAATTCCGGCGCAAACCGAGTATAAATATGCCCCTTACTGCCTTGTTTCCAATGGAGCGTTGAGTTAGCCTGCTCAAGCCAGCCCCAATGCTGCTTTGATATACTGTAATACAAGTCTAATACTCTTTACTTCAAAGAGCAATGTTGTGATTCGCTGGACGGCAGGAAAAGACACAAAGCAAACTCAACTGCAGTGAAAGGCATGCAATGTCTGGGCAGCGAAATAACATATTACTCTGGCTCTGAGAGGAGCCGTTCCTGAGCATGCGCGGGTGAGAGCAGCGCTGGTTGGGCATCGCAGGAGGAGTTGGTGAGTAGTAGTAGTGCAGAAAACAACTAAAAGCACATCGAGACCTTTACAGTGCTTAATTTGTAAATAAAAATGTGCCGGTGCTCAAAATCCTCCTCTTAAACCCGCGGCTGCTGCAATTACATGTGGCATCACAGAATACTGAGGCGGCGTAATCCTAAAGCCATCACGGGACGCTTCTGTCCATATAAAGCCACCCCTGCACCTTCAACTCACTCCAGCAGCTTTCTACTTTCTCCCTTTGTGACGCCTTTTCGTTTTTCCCTTCCTCCGTCTATCTCATATGTGTCTTTTGCTTGCAGCAAATGCTTGAGGCAGAAGAAAGCGCCGGCCCTCAAAAATAAGTGCCGGTGCTCAGCACCGGAAACAACAAGCACAAATTAAGCACTGGACCTTTACAAATCATAACTAGCAGGAGCAGTAACAATGATAAAGAGTTTGCACTGTTGAGCCGCTGTCCCAGAAACAAAAATGTAATTCATTTTTAAACAGTATACTGTGTTTCTGTTAGTCATGAAATCATCATTCCTTATGTGCATTAAGTACACGTGTACGTCTGTGGTCATGAGGTTTCACTTAATTTGAAAACCATCCTGGTTTCTGCATCACTACCTCGTAAACAGGAAGTACCAAAACACGCTGCAGAAATTTAGAGTTTTGTTTTTTATTTCCACATTCATTTCATTTAAACTTTAAAAAAAAAAGTCAAAGTGAAGGATTCTATGCTTTTCAGTGAGGTAGTGCTGTTCAATCAGATTCCACTATCTATCAGACGTCTGAAGTTTTGATTTAAGGTTTGTATCTGAGGATCTTTTCTATACTACATAAAAACATCTTGAAGGTTTGAATCTGTTTTCTCTGTGGGCCTTATTGGTTGATCGATGACAGTAAGCCTTTTCATTTGTTTCTTGTCTGCAAGGTACAAATAGTAACATCTTGTTACTTTCAGAAATGTTTGTATTTGACCTTTATGTTTTGGTTAAGATAGTTCAGTGGGTTACTGTTGCTGTTCCTGTTGCTGTTGCTATGATCAGGGTAACAACTGGGTAGACTCACCACAAGCCAAACAAGACCAGCAATTAAGTCCCACCACTTTATAATGTCACCAGCCACCACTGATGTTGTGAGATCCTCATGGTGAATATTGGTCTTTACATATGCCGCTGGATTCCATGATGTCTTTTATATCTGATACAAATCCTTTGTTTCCAGTTGTTGGGCTTCACTGAGAATGCGGCCTAAAATAATTCTTACCAGAATGTGCTGCTCCTGCTCATTTTCCGAATCCTCATAGTCTTTCTTTTGCTACAGGATGTAACTGTTCGTATGCTAACCGCCATTGATCAAGACAAAGGACGTCCAAGAGGCATCGGTTACACCATTGTTTCTGGTAAGGCACACCTTGAACAAGCAGTACATTAGAAATTTGTGATGCCTTATAGCACCGTTATAAGGTAAATTATCTATTGCCTTTTGCAAGGTAAACTGTAGCAGTAAGCACTGCAAAAAAGCAAGTTATTCGTGTAAATCCATGTCATTCTTAATACTTCCAAGCAATAATTCGGCCTGATCTCTCCACAAAATGGCCACGACTATAAGTGAGGTGGAATAGTGTTTAGTGAGAGATTGCTCTTTGCCCGAATCCAACTAGCTTGGTGCTCTTGCACCCAGAATGGTCAAGCACAGGAACACTGGGGCCTAATTTACATGCTGTAAAATGTGGTCATTAAATCACAGGTGGCTTGGTCAAGGTGGATAATGAATGGCTTCCTCTACCATGCTTCAGCCTCCACTGCCCTGAACGCCCTAAGCAGTCCTCCTGCTTCTGTTTACTACCGTCTCAAAGCAGGTGGTAAAGGGGAAAAGAAAAACATCTTCTTATCCAAAGGGGACCCGCATGCAGATCTGTACTCGGTAAAAAGGGTCTGCATGTTATTGCTCATTCTGGGTGGAATACTTCAATTGTGGGGCTATTTTCTGGAAACGTGATATCTGGCCACACTATACCCCTTCACTTAAATCAGGATCACTTGTTCTCAGAGCTAACGTCGAGAACGAATTGCCCTTTGATGCCCTAGAGTTTATAATCACCAATTGAAATGTTTGTTTTATAAATAAGAATAATATGATTAGCCAATTTTTCCGAATAACTTGGCCTCCGTGCCTTGTCATTTTGGAGATTGTTAAGTATAAAAAGAAACGTATGGAACAAAGTCCGAGTGCAATGAATCCTGATTGTATTTCCTCGATATACAAAGTTTACGTTAGTGTATACTATTAACAGAAGGCAACAATTGCTGATGTCCTATGGAAATATACCTGTTTTAGGCTGATGAAGTCACATTAAAATTTAAGCTGCCTTTATGTTTTAGCACGAATCTGAGCTTCAGCTTAGAGTTATGAAGAAACCAACACTGGAGCCTGAGGACCTTGCTTATTACCAACCAATTACACATATTCCGTTTTTAGCAAAGTAATTGAGAATATTACCGTAATCTGCCCATTCCTGTGACCTAGTTTTAGTCCTTGTACTCGTCCCAACAATGTTGAACTCCAGATGCACAGAAACCTCAGCTATGTACAGAGGAGCTGGAAACAAAGCCTGCCCCCAGTCAGGCCATGCACCTAACCCACCAGATGGCCAGCCCCAGCTGTGCACAACATTCAATCGGGTGCATGAGAGGTTGGCTGCAGGCCAACCTACCAAGAAGCTGCACAGTCTTGCATATGTAGCAGCATTTGATGTTTTGTTTTTATTTTATAGATGCCTTGGCCATTCTGTAGATGAGGGTCTGTCTGAGGGTTCTCAGATTCCATTGGAACCTTTGTAATTAAAATGGTGTCTTCTTCAGGTTGGTAGTGTTGGAGGGTCAGCATAGGTTTGGGGTTAAGGGCTCTGTTGGGTTTGAGCTAGGTTTGTACATAGACACTACATCATGTATTGGCTACCACAAAATACATTGTCCTGTTGCATCTAGCTGATCAGAGTACTTGGGTTCACTCTCTCAGGTTTGGGTCTCAAGGATCGCCTGCAAAACCGCAACAAAGTAGCAAGATGACTACCAGCAACATTGTAGCGCCTCATCCTGCCGGCTTTCTTGACTGTTTCCTGGTGGTGCATGCTCTGGGGGCTGTCTGCCTTCATCCTGCACTGGAAGCCAAGAAGAAATCTCCTGTGGGTCAACGGAATCTTCCCCCTGCTAACGCAGGCACCAAAAGACTGCATTTTCGGTCCTCTGGGTCCCCTCTCATCCTGACGAGCGTGGTCCCTGGAACACAGGAACTCTATCCAAGTGACTCCCACAGTCCAGTGATCCCTCAGTCCAAGTTTGGTGGAGGTAAGTCCTTGTCCCCCCACGCTAGACTGCAAACCTTTGTACTGCATGATTTGCAGTTGCTCCGGCTTCTGTGCACTTCTCCAAGGATTCCTTTGTGCACAGCTTAGCCTGGGTCCCCAGCACTCCGTCCTGCAGTGCTCAACCCTCTGAGTTGGACTCCGACGTCATGGGACCCTCCTTTGTGACTCTGTGTGGACTCCAGTTCACAAATCTTCTAAGTGCCTGCTCTGGTACTTCTGTGGGTGCTGCCTGCTTCTGTGGGGGCTCTCTGAGTTGCTGAGTGCCCCGTCTGGCTCCTCCTCCAAGGGGCGACATCCTGGTCCTTCCTGGTCCCCAGCAGCACCCAAAAACCTCTACCACAACCCTTGCAGCTAGCAAGGCTTCTTTGCGGTATTTCTGCGTGAAAACACTTCTGCAACCTTCAGCACAGCGTGGGACATCTTCCATCCGAAGGAGAAGTTCCTAGCTCTCTTCGTTGTTGCAGAATCCTAAGCTTCTTCCATCCAGAGGCAGCCTTCTTGCACCTTCATCTGGGGATTCCTGGTCTCCTGCCCCCCGACACTATCGCAACTCTTGGACTTGGTCCACTTGCCGTGCAGGTCCTCAGGTCCAGGAATCTGTCTTCAGTGCTTTGCCGGTATTTGTGGTTCTTACAGAATCCCCCTATCACGACTATTGTGTCCTATTGGGGTAGTAGGTGTACATTACTCCTACTTTTCAGGGTCTTGGGGTGGGGTATCTTGGACACCCTGACTGTTTCCTTACAGTCCCAGCGACCCTCTACAAGCTCCCATATGTCTGGGGTCCATTTGTGATTCGCATTCCACTTTTGGAGTGTATGGTTTGTGTTGCCCCTAGACCTATGTTCACCTATTGCATCCTATTGTAGTTCTACACTGTTTGCATTACGTTTCTTACTTTACTTACCTTTTTTGGGTTTATGTACATATAACTTGTGTATGTTACTTACCTTCTAACTGAGGGTGCTCACAGAGATACTTTTGGCATATTGTCATAAAAATAAAGTACCTTTATTTTTAGTAACTCTGAGTATTCTGTTTTCTTATGATATTGTGCTATATGATACAAGTGGTATAGTAGGAGCTTTGCATGTCTTCTAGTTCAGCCTAAGCTTTGCCATGGCTACCTTCTATCAGCCTAATCTGCTAGAAACACTTCTATTCTACTAATAAGGGATAACTAGGCCTGGCACAGGGTGTAAGTACCACAAGGTACCCACTATAAACCAGGCCAGCCTCCTATACCCTGATCCAAGCATTTATAGTTGCAAGGAACAAGGGAATCGTATGCCCCTGAACCTGTCACTGATTACATTATATCAGTTATAATGACCAGCCTCTGACAGTGCTCTTCAAAGAAATCTTCCCAACAGGGTAGCCTGAATGTGGCACTTGACCCACAAGAACAACCTGTAAACTGCAAATGCATACAGACTTCCTTGCTAGGGAAGTTGCTTTGAAATGTTCTGTGAGGGGTTTGGGCAATGTATTTAACTTAATGCAGGTAGCACTTAAGTAAATAATTGCCCTGACCCTCATCCCTTCGTAAATCAACTATGCTTTTTACTGTTCTTTCTGCTAACAGAAAAAACAGTAAAAGTAGTTTGTGCGTGGAAAAAAACTGGTGAAATTCCTGCATTTCACATTCTGCACAGGAACTGCAGTCAGGAACAGGCATGAAAGTCATGCAGTTATTCTACTAGAAGGGCTTCAATCAGCGCAGTGTTAGAAATGGGGTCTTTGGTTGTCACTCAGGTCACTCCCTGTCCAAGCAAGGACCATCACTCTAGTCAGGATAAAGGAGAATCACCCTCAGCTAAACCCCGTTCACCACCTTGGTAGCTTGGCACGAGCAGGCAGGCAGGCTTAACTTCAGAATCTAGGTGTAAAGTATTTATACCAACACACAAAGTAACTCAGTGAAAACACTACAAAATGACACAACACAGGTTTAGAAAAATAGGAAATATTTATCTAAACAAAGCAAGACCACAATGACAAAAATCCAACATACACAAGTCAAGTTATTCATTTTAAAAGCAAAAGAGTCTTAAATCCTTTTGTAAACAGGTAAAACACTGTTAGCGTTGAAAAGTACCTGGGTAGCATCAAAATAACACGCACGGGCGAGTGTGTGTCGAAGAAGGTTAGCAATGCATCGATTTTTCACCCGCAAGCGAGACCGTGCATCGTTTCTCCTTCTCCGGTCGGGTCGGCGTGCGTTGTTTTTCCTCTCTGCAGGAGAGTGTTGCGTCGTTTTTCCGTGCCCAGCAAGTTTTATGTCAAAAATACTGCTGCACGATATCAGCAAAACATCACTGTGTGGGTTGCGATGTGTACCAGCCTCCGTTAGCAGTGTAGCACGTCATTTCTCCAGCCGCGTGCAATGATCTTCCAGCTGCATTGCAGGCAGTGCAGCGATTTCAGCTGTGGAGCCGGTGGCGCGTCGTTTCTTCAGGCGCGTCTCAGAGGTTGAATCGGAAATGTCCCCGCACGGCGGTCTGTGCGTGGATTTTCAAGCTTGGTCTTCCAGTTTCACCTGTCAAGGCACCAGGAACTGGATAGGGCACCCCTTGGCAGGGGAGGAGTCTCAGCAGAGAGTCCAGGTGCTGGCAGGGGAAGTCTTTGATGGCCCTGAGACTTCAACAACAGGAGGCAAGCTCAGGACAAGCCTTTGGAGATTTCCTCACAAGCAGGAAAGCACAACAAAGTCCAGTCTTTGTCCCCTTTCACCAGGCAGGAGCAGCAGCTGCAGAATAGCTCCACAAAGCACAGTCACCGGCAGGGCAGCACTTCTCCTCAGCTGTTCAGCTCGTTCTTCTTGATTTCCAAAAGTAATCTTAGGTCTGTGGTTTTGGGTGCCCTTCTTATACCCATTTGGCCTTTGAAGTAGACTTACTTCAAAGGAAAGTCTCTCTTGCTTGTAAAATCCTGCCTTGCCCAGGCCAGGCACCAGATACACACCAGGGGGTTGGAGACTGCATTGCGTGAGGGCATGCACAGCCCTTTCAGGTGTTAGTGACCACTCCTCCCCTCCCTCCTAGCACAGATGGCTCCTCAGGCTATGCAGGCTACACCCCAGCTCCCTTTGTGTCACTATCTAGAGAGAGGTGCAAACAGCCCAACTGTGAAACTGACCCAGACAGGGAATCCACAAACAGGCAGAGAGTGTCAGAATGGTTTAAGCAAGAAAATGCTAACTTTCCAAAAGTGGCATTTTCAAACACAAAATCTTAAAATCAACTTTACTAAAAGATGTATCTTTAAATTGTGAGCTCAGAGACCCCAAACTTCACATGTCTATCCGCTCCCAAAGGGAATCTACGCTTTAATCATATTTAAAGGCAGCCCCCATGTTAGCAGTGAAAACCGAATTTAGCAGTATTTCACTGTTAGGACATATAAAACACATTAGAATATGTCATAAAACACATTAGAATATGTCCTACCTTAAACATACATTGCACCATGCCCATGGTGCTACCTAGAGCATACCTTAGGGGGAGCTTACATGTAAAAAAAGGGAAGGTTTAGGCCTGGCAAGAGGGTACACTTGCCAAGTCGAATTGGCAGGTTAAAACTGCACACACAGACACTGCAGTGGTAGGTCTAAGACATGATTACAGGGCTACCAATGTGGGTGGCACAACCAGTGCTGCAGGCCCACTAGTAGCATTTGATTTGCAGGCCCTGGGCACCTCTAGTGCACTGTACTAGGGACTTTCAAGTAAATCAAATATGCCAGTCATGGATAAACCAATCAACAATACAATTTACACAGAGAGCAAATGCACTTTAGCACTGGTTAGCAGTGGTAAAGTGCTCAGAGTTCAAAAGCCAACAGCAGCAGGTCAGAAAAGATAGGAGGCAGAAGGCAAAAAGATTGGGAATGACCCTGCATAAGGAAAAAAGTCCAAAATGCGGCCACTTACCTGTGAGGGTCTCAAGGTGGTGAGGGGAGGGGAGAGGCCTCATCCGAAGAGCCATGTCTTGAGGTTCTTCCTGAAGATGGTCAACAACGGGGTTTGTCTGAGGTGCAGGGGGAGGTTGTTCCAGCTCTTTGCTGCAGTGTTGGTAAAAGATCGACATCCTGTGGTGGTTTTGCGAATGCTAGGAGCGGTGGTCAGGGCCATCTGGGCGAAGCGGAGGGATCGGGCTAGGGTGTGGAAGGGGATACGGTGGTTCAGGTATGCTCATCCTACGTTGTGTATGGCCTTGTACTTGTGAGTGAGAAGCATGAAGGTGATTCGCTTCTCGATCGGTAGCCACTGGATGGTCCTCAGGTGTTGAGTGATGTGTTCTTGGCGATGGAGATCCAGAATGAGTCTAGCGGTGGCGTTCTGGATGAGTTGAAGTCTTTTGATGATCCTAGTTGAGGTGCCGGCGTAGAGGGTGTTGCTGTAGTCGAGCTTGGTCGTGAGTAAGGTGTGGATGACTGTCCTGCAACAGTCTGCTGGGATCAATCTGAAGATCTTTCGGAGTTAGTGGAGTGTGTGCCAGCGGGAGGAGTTAACAGAGTTTACCTAGTGGGTCATGTATAGGGAGGAGTCAAGGATGATTCCTAAGTTGTGGGTGTGCTCGGTCGGCGCAGGGGGGCACTGAGGGATGTGGGCCACCATGAATCGTCCCAAGCTGAGGTGGTGTTTCCGAAGATGATGAGCTCCGTCTTCTTGGAGTTGAGCTTAAAGCAGCTTTCTCTCATCCAGGTGGTGACTGCTTGCATTCCTGTGTGAAAGTTCCTTTTGGCTGTGTCCGGGTCTTCGGTGAGGGAAATGATGAGTTGTGTGTCATCGGCATATGGCACGATGTTCATACCGTGGCTTCTGACGATGGCAGCAAGAGGGGAAATGTATATGTTGAACAGTGAGAGACTCAGTGAGGATCCTTGGGGGAATCCGCAGTTGATACCTGTGGGTCTGGAGGTGTAGGGTGGGAGTCTGACCCTCTGTGTTCTCCCAGAGAGGAAGGAGTATGTCCATTCCAGGACTGTTCCACAGATTCCTATCGTGGAGTGTGGTGCGTAGAGTGCTGTGGGAGACCATGTCGAAAGCTGTTGAGAGGTCAAGGAGTATGAGTGCTGCGGTGTGGCCACGGTCTAGGTGTAATCGGATGTTGTCAGTGGCTGCCAGGAGTGCTGTCTCTGTGCTGTGATTGTTGCGGAAGCCAGACTGGGGGCTGTCCAGGGAGTTTTGTCCTCAATGAAATTCCATAGTTGTGTGTTGATTGTTTCTCTAGTACTTTGGCGGGGTAGGGTAGCTGCAAGATGGGACATACATTCTTTAGGGCTTGGGTGGAGGCTTGAAGGAAAGAGCTGAGCTGTTGCAGTGGAGAGAAGGGTATTGGAGCAAACCCTACTTTGAAAAGCCATATAGCAAAAGCAATCCACAGCCCAGCTGCCTGAAGGAGAGAACAGCTGTAATGGAAGAACTAAAAAATATCAACAGAGCACTGAGAGAAATGTTAGCAACCAAGTATCCACCTCAGAGGTTTGATGACTTAACTATTGTGCCTTTCCACTAGTGAGCTGCTAGCCAAGCCTCATGTACATATGAGACCTACTTTAGAGTACATGGCTCTGGCGGGGAAATCACATTGTGAGATTCTGGTTAATCTAATCCCACAACTACTTTGGCCCCAGTCCTGCTGTGCAAATGAACTATAAGTAACCTTGATGGCGTTCTCATCATTATTCTGGGTTTTGTCAACCAACCACCTTTGTACCTGAACCATAGAGTCTTGTTGTACAAGCAACATATGACAACTACAGTCACCCATCAGTCAAGATTCCCACTCAAGCCAGTCTTCTTAGGGTAGGCTCTTTTAGCCTTTAGAGAGTGGGTTACTGGGCTTGCTTAGAGGCTGTATGCAAACCATTACTACATCCGGAGCCATATGAAGTGGGAGTGCCATAGTAGGCATTTGTCCAGAGCTTACGAGGGTTGTTCTCAACTTCCTATTCCAAGGTCAGGTTACTACACATTACTTTACTACTTACTAATTAGGCTCATCAGTGGGGGGTAAAGTCTGAGCTTGAGTTACATAGTGGGTGAAAAATGATTTACTAGTTTCCGGCCATAAGTAATCACCAGTGGTTAGAGATTCAAGCTGTCCTTCCAGCACATTGTTGTTTGTTTCCGCAGCTGCCCTTAATGAACCGGGTATGCTCAGATATGGGTTCCTTCTCACTGTTGCACTGGACCTAAGCTACAACTCACTGACAAAGCTCAAGTAGTCCAAACAGGTGTAGAGTTTCCTGATTTCCAGTCTGGAGGGTACCTAGTCTGAAAGTTCAGACTACTGTTGTTTTGAAGCAGCAATGTGACTGGTTTGCATAGTGTTCTATACATAGAGTGGCACTTTGGGTTAAAAGCAATGGACTGGGATCATTTACAGCCTCAAGCGATTGCCTTGAGCTGCGATTAATTCAAGCACTCCTATCACCTTTTTGTTTGTTGCAGTAGACACTCTCCAAATAGAAGCACAAGGCAGGAAACAAGAACAGCAAGCAATGATTAGTGACAGAGAAAGAGAAAACAACACAAATTAGAAATATGTATTATGCAGGTAGAAATTAGTATTTGCAAGGTACCAATCTTTGCAGGGATGCTGGTATTAAATCACACCATTTGAATGGCTGATTGATCTTTTCACCTTTGACCCACTGCATTAGGTTGATAAACTACCCTTACTGTATCCTGGACACTGCACCCTTCAAAGCCTGTCTCTGATATCAGTGGTGAAATTAATTCCATCCTCTCATTGTGCTGCATCATTTACCTAACAAACACATCGCCTTCATTGCAAAGCTGTTCATGTTACTTGACTTTCCCTTTGCACAAGTGTGTATTAGTTTTACAGATCTCAGCAGACACCTACAAGGCACAAGTGAAACAGGACAAGTTTAAAAGTAAATTAGAACCAAGTCATCAACGTGTCTCCAGGGTAGTTAGATTTCAACCAGGTGAGCACACAAAGGATGACACTCACAGGTTTCCGCACATTTTGATGTACAAGCTAAGGGCTTGTCTGGCTCCCAGTAGATCCACAACAAATACCTCTCCCAATAAAGTAACTTATAAGATTACCACAACAGATCAGCTAAGGCAACAGCAAAAGGTGAAGTGAGGGTGTGACTACTAAGATAACACAGAGTAAAATATAACAACCATAGAAAATCACATGAGGGGAGAAAATTTAAAAGGAACAAAATAACTTGTTTTTCATTATTATATTATTTTGAAGCATAGCCCTTCTGCCACTTGGGTCTTCAACACTTTTTCCTGTACGTTTCCAACTTCTTTGAAGAAAATGCTTTGGCATCAAAACACACCCTATCCTATGACATGACAAATTTTTTAGCTACAAAGTGACCTATAGAAACACTTGTGCACTCCCCAACAGCTGCATGTCACGTGTTTTCGTCGGCCTGCCCCAACTTAGACGTTTTCCACACATCGCCCTAGCTCAAGACTATAACATTCCTTCACACTGTACTTATAACGAAGGGATCAGTAAACTTGGATACACAATCCCTGATGAAACCTGGCTTCCTTACAAACACAGTATCTCCTACCGTCCATTGACTCTGCATAACACAATCCTTGTTGTCAAAGCTTGCCTTATTTCACTTCAGGTACTTCATCTTTTAAGCGGAAATTACACACTCTTACAAAAGATTTGTTTTCCTCTTCCTTCAGATGCCAGAACCCAACCATGCAGAACTGAGTCAGGAATTAGGTACCCTACCATTCAAAGGAAGGAATGGAGATTTTAAGGTCACACAACTAGGAGTGTTGAAATGAGCCCACTATGTTTCCCGCAAGACATCTTGGCATCTTTCCCCTTTGCACCCATGCTTTGACCATCCTATTCATGTATTCCACCAAACCAAGTGTAATAAAGGGCAGTTCTAAGCTGCTCAAATGAAAGCACACAAAAGAACTCACTCATCTTCCAGGAAACTAAATATTCACCATTTCCCTGAAGATGGAATTGTGAAAACCGTCCTGGGCAAATCTATCCTTAAAAAAATCAGTCAATCAGTCACCACTGTGGTATTGACAGAAGCTACATAGTTGTTTAGCATCCACTTCGAAATGAAATCAACCAGCAAACGTCCATAATGTTCAATTTGAGGCAGAAGCTCTAATGGACCTATGATGTCAAAACCCCACTAAATCCAGGGCTCAGAAGGATTTTCTGCAGAAGAATGAATTGCCAGGTGTGTGGTCTTAATTTTATCATTCCCAACACAGAACCAATAATCTTTCACCACACTTTCAATCTGGTAGTTAAGACCCAGCCACCAGAGAAGTTCTGGTGCCCTGGCTTTGGTCAAATTCCTTCCAAGATACCCCACGTGTGACGGGTTAACCAACGTTTCTTTGAGATGAACTGGTGAAACAAGGCGGGCTGCCTTGAAAGTTTCTCCATCTATGAGGCTCAGTTCCTCATGTACATTCCAGTGCTCTTTGAAAATATCAAGAAGTTCTTTAGTTGTCGCCCCACCCCTGACTACGTATTCACGGATTGCTTTTAAAATGTCATCATTATGCCTTGACTTCCTGCATTTTTCCTCAGCAGTAGCATTTTCTTACATCCAGGCAATTAAAGTAGATTCAACAGTATTCCCATCACCTCAAAAAGGCAAATTTGATGAACAGTCAGCTTCAAGGTTGTTGACACTAGGTAAATATTCCACCTGAAACCTAGAGTCAGAAGCCCCTCTGGCGAATCCTTGGGATTGGTTTCTCTGCTTCTTCACTAGATCTGCACAAGTGGGTGGGTGATGATGATGAGTCCCCACCATGGAGGACAAAGCCCAAAAGTCTTCAAATTATGAACCATCCAAGCAACAGACAATACATCATACTCTATGACTGAGTAATGTTCATCCACTCCTTCAACTTTCTCTTCACTATTGATCTGTAATAGCATGGCAACCAGACCCCTACGACTTGCACCAGCAGTTAAAACGCTCCTCCTGCATCAAAATGCCCTAATGTTGGGAAAGCATCAGTGCATTTCTTAACAGAGTGAAACACCTTCTCAGAAATATCAAAATGAGTTAATTTGTTAATTAAAAAATGTGAACAGTTGGACTATGATGGCAAAATTGCCAATAAACTTTTAACAAAACTCAGCAAGACCCAGAACCAATCTTGCCTTCTTTTGAGCCTCTTGTGTAGTTGTGCAAACAATACATTTAGCTAGCTGCAGTTTGGGACGAATCCCCTCCCCTAACATGGTGTGACCCAAGTAGGTTGCTGAGTGAGGCCTAAATATTGTAATCTCTAAAAGATACTCCTTAAAATTCTGTCATGGTCCTCCATGTCTTTACCAGACATCAAAAGCTAATCCTGAAAAAACAAGCCCTGTGGCATTCACTCTGACGCCCTCTAAATCACTCTTGGTGCGCATCCATTGGTCGACACCACTCAAAAAAGCACTTTAAAGAATCTGTACGCTTCTAAATGTGACAAATGTAGTTAGATATTCAGATTCAACGTGCAAAGTGTCCTGAAGATAAACCAATGATACTTATATATTTTATTCATTCCTCAGACAACAGCAATACAACAGGGGCAAGCTATTCAGAGGACTCAATCCCCTCTAGGATCCCTAGCCTTAAAAGCCTCAGAAATGCATGGCCAAATATCAGGTTGAGATCTTCCTGGCCCATGACACAGTACTGTTTCTTAAAACAATCTTGGGGTCATCCTTCAAGAATCCTAATTCAACTTCAAATCCACTTGGAAATGAAGAAAAGAAATATCCCCACCTGTCACTTTGGATACTAAATGAAGTGGCTCTGGTTCATTGGGTCTCAATGTGCTAGTCTTATTACCTTGGTGATCTCACCCTAGTAAACTGTCCCGACATTTGATAATGGTGAAATTGCAAATCTTTTCTCAGCTGCAAAACAGAATTCTCATAAATTCTCCACTGTTTCCCTCACATCCATATTCTGATTTGACAAGATTCACAAACCCAAGTAGTACTTTTCTCCATCCCCTCCACTATTGCTACAGCGCACTTCAAATATGGGTTCTTAGCTGTTTGTAAATCTTACAAGTTGATCTCTAAGTAGGGAGTTCATGAATGCACTGAAATACCATGTATGAAGCCAAGGTTTTCAAAGAGATTACATAATTTCCTACCTTCTCAGTTACCCCTCGAATGCTGGTAAAGAATTTGTGTCATTCAACTTTTAACGTTAATTTGAGTATCAAAATGGCTTTCTAACATTAGAACTGATATTTCAAATACATCTCTTGGTTAACCTTCAGTCTTATCAAGGGACAGTTTATCCAAACGTTCTTAAATGTTCCTTTCTTTTACTCTCAAATTATGGAGTAACACAACTTACTTTCTAGCTGGTGAAAACGTCTCCCCCATGATGACAATATAATATGAATCAAGTAATGTCCAGGGTAGTAATAGATCACCCTTTTCTGACAAAAAACAGGAGGATGGGACAAACTGCCACTGCCATGTTAATGAATGTTTAAGATTGAACAAGGTTGCTGTGAAATGTGCAATATCAATGGAGTTTCACATTCAGTAGGTTGTGAAAGCAAATAGTACACTTGTTGTTATGGCTACCAACCAAATATTGATGGAGTTACTGTGGCGGTCTTTGCAAATCTTTAATGTTGACCTGCATCACCATTGACCGTAATATCTTTTAATAATTATTTTATAAAGAACACCCTAGCTTCTAATATGAGCAAACACACTGTAATAAATAAACATCTGCTTCCCTAGAAAATAGAACAGAGTATTTGCCAAAGAAAGCCTCTAGTGAATCACACTGTTATAAATTTAACCTGCACCACACTGGCATGTGGAGGTGTCTTGTAGATTTCCAACAATTAGTACTCTTAGAATGTGCTTCCCCCCTCCCTCCCAATGAAAGCTGTTGAAAAGATAAAGGAGAAATACTCACTGTAAGAGCTTCTTCTGAGACTTGGGGCACCTCCCTGTGTACAGTTATGCACCAGACTACCTGATCCAAATCTGCTTTGCTGATGCTGTCACATACAGGGTATCACATGCATGCATGATTGTGATGTCATACTGCAGCAAGGAGACCAAGAAGAATGAGTGAGGCATGTGAGGCATGTCTTGTGGACTTCTAATACAAACATAAAGACCATGTGCTCAACGGCCACTGTGACCTTGTTCCAGCACCACAAAATGTTGATTTCTCACAGTTATCCAATGACATCAATTAAGGTGGCAAAGTCCAGTGAATGCAGGTGAAACTGCACCATCTGGCCAAAATGTACTGTTTGGCACGGGTGAAACTTCATCAATTCTATGAAGAATAGACACAAAAGATGACAACCAACTCATCAATGTGGGTTCATGCTAAAGGGGTGTTGGGGGCAGACACCTGTCCCCGACAGGATAACTCATTGATAGTGTTATATAGGGACCAGAGAAAAAGCCAAAACACACATGAAGCAAGACACATTTAATGACAAATTAGGATCAAGAGCACACACCACCAAGACTGCCTTTTCTGCTTGGCTGGCAAGGTTCTTCATGTACGCTTGCTTATCTGCTTCTGTCATTCTTTGACTGCTCTGTTTGCTTCTGTTTATTGTTGCAAGTACTTCTCCTGCAGTCTATCATATCTGGCCTCCATTAGTGTTTTTTGCTACCCTCCTGTCTTTAATAACTTGCCATGTGTCTTGTCATATCCATTCTTTCCTCTTCCTTGTCTCAAACGCCAGGCATGTTTCACTGCTCCTAACATACACTGAAGAGATCTGTCCCATTTTTGGTTGATTGCAGCTGTGTCAAACTGATCTCCCATGGCTGCTAAGAACTGGAACCTGTTTTTGATTTGAAAGACAAGTGCTTTCTCGGTTTTAGGTCTTGGTAATTTTGCCACATCGAAGTACTAGTGTCCTGGTAGTTTGCACTCTGTTTTTCTGAGCCTTAGCTGCGCAAGAATGGGCACAATAAGGTGATCGCTGCCTCTGTCTGCTCCTCTCTACACTCTGACATCTTGCAGTGAGCATCTGCAGGTGTCGCTTATCATCAGGTGGTGAATCTGGTTTTGGTCTCTGTCATTGGTTAAGCCCCAAATGAGTATGTTAATATCACTGTGAAGAAAGAGAATCCCTCCTATCGCCAGCTCACTTGTGGTGAAAAATTGCAACAGTCTTTGGCCATTGTCGTTCATTATTCCACAGTCTTCCTTTCCATGGCATTGTCATATTTCATGTTGTCATTTCCTAGTTTAACATTCAAGTCTCACATGGCAATCTTAAGGTCACGGCTCAGCATGTCTTCAAGCTAAACTTGCATCTGTTTGTAGACTATGTCCTTGACCACTTCCTCTGCATCACTTATTGGAGCATAGCACTGGATCATGGTGGTGTTGATGTGTCTGCCTTTCAACCCAGCTGTCATGAGTCTGCTGCTGATTGACTTCCACTCAACTAGGCATGTCTCTGATCCCCTTGCTCAGGTGATTTTTATAATTGTCCCTTCCCAAGTATAGTACCACCTCTCTTGTGGTGGTATTCATTTGGCCAGATTTGGTCCACTTACTTTTGCTGACCCCAGCATAGGTAGGCTGTAGCTCCTCATTTCGTATGTAACTTGAGCAGCTTTCCTTTCATATATAGTTCATATGTACCAGATTTGATTCTGATCTTGCACTTGTCACTAAGAACCTCTGTCATCCTGTCATTAGTTTCCTTACGGCTTTGACTAATGGCAATAATGCATGTCACATGCAGAGGCTCTAGAAGCCCCTTGTACCCAGAACATGTAGAGGTTCTTGCTGCTCTTTCTATAAAAAACTGCCCTTTATGGAGCAAGGTTGTTAGCCTTGTGACCAACCCACAACCTGTAAGACCAGTGGATCCCTCTTTGTCCATTATCTACACTTTGATCTGTACAACGTGGGTGACACTGCCAGGATACTAAACTTTCACCAGTATAGTTCTCCAGGTCACTGAGTCACATAGGTCCTCGCCCACTTCAAGGCGGCAGTCCTTCGAGGAGGAGCAGACCGAGTATCTCATCATTAAGAGTCCATTCATTTTGACGCAAAAGCGCAGGCCTAGCCAGCTTCTTGGCATAACCATAAGTTTGGACTTTTCACACCCATGTGCTTCTGTTCCACTGCGTCTACAGCACTTAAGCACTTAAGGCAGCTGCAAAATATAAAGCTATACTTGTGGTTTGTCAAGCCAACATTTCCTCTAAACGCTTACAACTATGGATTTACATTGTGGGGACACATTACAGCAGTCTGATTTTAATTCAGTCTTTGTTATGCTTTCATATAAATGGTGGTGTTTTTCTCACAATATTTCTACTTTGTGAATAAACTAACTAGTAGCATTGTGTATTTGTCTTTTCTGAAATGTTTATTTGTCAAATTACTTTCTAATACACTCTTGAAAATGTTTGCAATTTTTGACCCCTCTTTTACGTTACCACAATATTTCAATGTTTTGCTTCAGTTCAAGCACTTTAGTCGTGACTAGAGATATGGAAAATCTGGTATTATTGCCAATACACTACAATACATTAATGTACAAATACTTCCCTGGAACCTCGAGCCTGCAAGCTATTCCTGACATACCCACTTTTGCAAAATAAACAGTACACTTTTAAAGAAAATGTTTAATTGTACGATAGTGTTTTTCCCAAACCTGAAATATAGCACCTCGTGCACACAGACACAATAATAGATATACATTTGAAGTAAACATTCCACACCATCAAAACACAATCATTAGCCATAATGCCTTTCCAATATTTGTGTTTTATATGTCATGTTCCACAACTTTATTGTGGTGGAAGCTGCCGTTCTCCTCGTGAAAGAGCAGAATTCTATCCCTCACAGTGACATTTTCTACTGTAATGACTGATGTAGGCTGACCCATTTCCTTATTCTGTATGCTGTAGTTGCCGAAAGAAAATGATAATGACACAAAAACAGACCAATGGGGGAAGAGGGCTTGCTAAAACCATCTATAGGTAATTTATTATTCGTTTCATTTTTTAAAAATAAAAAGGATTGGTTAACAACAGGCCTGAAAACAAACATCTTTAATGAAGATAAAAAATCAAATGGAATCCACATTGAAACTGAGACAGTGGGTTGGGAGCAATTTAGGAAGGTTACATTAAATTGAAGTGTCTACTTGTGTACTTGCCATCAACGTTGCACTAACGTGGCCATAAAGGCAAAATAATTTTTGATAAGTGAGGTGGGTATTATTTAGTTCTCCAACAATACATTCTTTTTAACTTATTCGCTGAGCTTTTTTATGATATGTGGGGAAGTTTGCTTTTAAAACTTCATAACTTTTTTTACACTTACTGGGAACCCTAAAGGTACTGAGCAAAGAGGGCTGGGTACCTAGCTAAATTGGGCCAATATTTAGTTTACTTCTTAATTTGTTTTCCATACAAATGGTAAAAGAGTGCCCTGCAAGAAAGTATATGTTGTTTCTAAATATGGTATCAATAGAAGAAGGTTGGCTGTGCTAAGACAGCTCTTTTCGCAGTTTTCAGAAACAGAGTGGAAAAAATATTTTTTCACAACAGATTTTGCACTTTTCTAAGTGGTGGTCAATACTTTCAATGTAAGCCCTTCCTACCTACTTGCAAATAAAAAGGGAAATCGATGCAAAAAACATGGGTGAATCCAGAAATCTATACATTTGTAAAATCTAGACAAAAGTCTGATTTTTCGGAAAAGAAGATACCTGGGAGATTCCAGAGTGGTATCAGTGGTATGGATCTCAACAAGCTTCTTAACCAGAATGCCTTGCAAACTTCAAACATTTGGTGAAATCACACTATTGCTTCACATTTCCTTGAAGAAAGGACCTGAAACCTGTGAGCAAAACCAAAGGTTCTACAGCTCAGCATTTCCACACTTCTCTGATAAAAGTGGTATCCCAGTTTTGTGATTGGGCCTTTCACCAGAGGCATGAACAATCTAGAAATGAACTGGTGAAATGTCATGAATTTTTGAAAGAAGTTGGCAAGGGACGTGAGTAGCAGTGGTATTTAGGTTCAAAGCTAGCTGCCACCCTGAGGACCCTAGCAAACTCCTTCATTTCTGAAAACTGGACACCTTAGGATGCTCTTAGTGGTCTGGCTTACATGGATGCTTCCACTTTTTCCTAACCAGAATGCTCCGAAAAATATTTACTTTGAGGGAAATCACAGGATTTTCTCACATTTCTGTGAGGGAAAGATCAGAAATTTGTAGAACTGACAAACGTTCTACTACCCTGCTTTCCCACCCTTCTCATTAAAAGCTCTATCCCACTTGTTATGTGCGGGCTATTACTGAGGACAGGAAAGGCTGAGAAATAAACCATAGAAATATAAACAATTTTTGTTTGAACTGACTTTGAATATCGAGGTGTCGGGAGCTGTAGTAATGGGCCTGGGTTTAGCTGGCTATCACCCAGAAAACTATTCTTACCTAGATATTTCCAAATATTAGTTAACTGTAGAAATCCAGGGTGATGTTGCTTGAATGGATTTCTTACCCAGAATGCCATGTAAACTTTCACTTTCCATGGCAGATCGGTTCAGTGTTTGGCTTGTAATTGATTGCCACCTATGAATCTCTATAAACCCTGGACCTTTCTAAAAACTTAAAAGTAGAGACTTAGAGAAATCCAGGGTGATGTGGCTTAGATCCAAGTATGTTTTCTAACCAGGAATGTGCCACGCACATCATGGTAGTGCATGAAAAAATTCAAGTTTCTTCCACTTTCCATGCAAGATAGCCGCAATATTTGGACCATAGTCAGCTAGTATTCAGGAAAATCTACAAATGTTGCACATTTTTTAATGATTTGATCTGTGGAAATCTGGAGATGTGTGACTTTCATAGATCCCTTCACATTTGCTTACCTTGAATGCCCCGGAAATATCAAAGAGTGAGTAGAAAAGTTTATTTCCTCATATTTATTCTGGAACTTGCAGTCAACATTAAAATTTCTAACATCCTACATTTCCATACTTCTCCTGATTAAAACAGTGTGTTGCATTTGTGTGTGGTCCTATCATACCAGTCAGGAACTGGTCAAATCTCGATCTTGTGCACCCGGTTACATATTAGTGGGGTCTTCGCTTGGTTACATCTTTGTCCTGATTTAGTCTTGTGTGTTGAGCCCCCCAGTGTGTGAGCTATACTTTCTGTTAGGAGAAATGTGAGAAAGGAAGATGGTAAGACTTTTGCCATTGAATGCAATTTATGACAATGTACATCACATAAGTATGCAGACATTTATTTTTTAAACTTCCTTTGCAATTTGCAGAACAATGAAGGTAAGAAAATGTTCTGAGAGCCATATAAGCCATGCCACCTTAGACTTTCCTAAAGCTCTAGTTTTCAGAAATGCCCAGTGTTTGGAGTGTTTCTTGGATGCTAATCTCAACGACTGCAGCTAACCCCATTCGACAATAAGAGTAAATTGGATGTTTTAAGCATAGTTTTGGTGTTCACATTCATGCTGATTTTCATAAAAAAAAGTCTGAGGCTGCCGGAAAGATTTTTCCTTGCAGCCTAAGGTTTGGACGTCATAGGAAAATAACCCTGGTACAATTGCCATAGGGATTCCCAGTTCTGAGTGCTTGACCTCCCCATACTTAGTGCCTGCTCTATAGCTCTGTGGCTGTAGTGGTCACATTCATAGCACCCGACTGGTTAAAAGTTACTTAGTGGCTTCAGTCAAAATACTATTCATGACAGTTTCAATCATATGCAGTTGAAAGATTGCTGATCCTTGTGTTTATATCTACAAAGTTAGTAACTTTGCGTAATGAGAATATTGTGATAGCCACTATAGCAGACATAAAACAACATTTGGTAAATGATCACACTATCTTGGGAAGAACTCCATAACTACTGAAGACTGATAAAATCCGAACTCTTAACATCTTCAGTTTCGAGTGGTGAACACAATTCGAAATTTCAGCCTGTCTAAGGAATGTATTGGCTTTCACCTGCCCTTGCTCTACAGCTGTATCTAATACTCCCATCTTCTGTATTTAATTTGTTTTGTACTGAAAATTATACTTTGATATTTAGTTCAGGGCAGTTTGATCCCAGCTGTCACTTTGAATGATCAGAATTTACAGTTATCAAAAAGATGTGTAAGATATGTTTGTGACTGAAACTCAGATCAGAGATGTGTTATCTAACAAGTTGCTAGACGCTCAGATAGCTACATTATAAATAGTGTGGGCTCTACAGACAAGGGTTAAAGCAGTCTTTTTCCATGGTTGTTAGACATTTTAGTCTGCAAGCACAACTAAATAAGTATTTTTTTTTCTATTTCACAAAGTTGTCAAATTATTATGTTTTTGCGTAGTGTTCTATTAACCCCTTAGCTGCTGGACCTTGCCCCCCCCCCACTGCTGAGCCCTTTTTTGACTATTTGGGGTAGTTTGCACTTAGGGCTTCATAACTTTTTGTCCACAAAAGGAATCCACTCCAAATTTGCATCCATTTTTCCCAACACCCTAGGGATTCTAAAGTTACCCAGTTTGTGGGCTGCCCTGGATGAGACAAGGAAATAAGCCAAAATACAGCAAAAACTTTGTTTTTTTTTTCTTCAGAAAAATGGGAAAAGGGCTGCAGAAGAAAGCAAGTGTTTTTTTCCCCAGAAAATGGCATCGACAAAGGGTTTGCAGTGCTAAAATCACCATATTCCCAGCTTACAGGAAAAGGCAGACTTGAATCAGAAAATCAAATTTTTCAACACAATTTTGGTTTTGGTCTTTTACTGGGACATACCCCATTTTTTATATTTTTGGTGCTTTCAGCCTCCTTCCAGTTAGTGACAGAAATGGGTGTAAAACCAATGCTGGATCCTGGACAGCTAAACATTTCTTACAGGTAGACACAATTCTGAATTCAGCAAGGGGTCATTTGTCTAGATCCTTCAAGGTTTTCCTACAGAAAGTAACAGCTGAAATAAATATTGAAATTGAGGTGAAAAAAAGCCATTTGTGTCCACTTTTTCTTCTAAAACTTTTTAACAGCTATGGAAGATTTTTGAAAGCAATATACTGTTACATCTGCTGGACTCTTCTGGTTGCGGGGATATATAGGTGTTGTAGGTTCATCAAGAACCCTAGGTACCCAGAGCCAATAAATGGGCTGCATCTTGCAATGGGTTTTCATTGTATACCAGGCATACAGCAATTCTTTTAGTGAAATATAAAGAGTGATAAATAGGTCTGAATGAAACCTTTGTATTTCCAAAATGGGCACAAGATAAGGTTTTGAGAAGCAGTGGTTATTTGCATATTTCTGAATTCCAGGGTCCCCATACTAGCATGTGAATTACACGGCATTTCTCAAATAGACTTCTTTTCTAGACACTGTCTTACATTAGGATGGAAAAAATTTAGAGAAAGACAAGGGGCAGTAACACTTTTTCTTCTATTCTGTATTCCCCCAAGTCTCTCGGAAAAATGGTACCTCATTTCGGAGGGTAGGCCTAGTGCCCGCAACAGGAAATGCCCCAAAATGCAACATGGACACATCACATTTTTAAATTGAAAACTGATGTGTTTTTTGGAAAGTGCCTAGCTGTGGATTTTGGTCTCTAGCTCAGCTGGCACCTAGGAAAACCTACCAAACCTGCACCTTTCTAAAAACTAGACTGCTAGGGGAACCCAGGTTGGGGTAACTTGTGGTACTCTCACCAGGTTCTGTACCCAGAGTCCTTGCAAACCTCAAAATGTGGCAAAAAATACACTTTTTCCTCACATTCCGGAGATAGAAAGTTTTGGAATCTGAGAGGAGCCACAAAGTTCCTTCCACTCAGCATTCCCCCAAGTCTCCCGATACAAAATGATACCTCACTTGTGTGGGTAGGCCTAGTGCCCGTGACAGGAATGGATCACACAACGGTCAATGTTAGTCCTTACTAGAGGACAACTGTTGATCCTGGAGTGATTCATTCCTGACACAGGCACTAGGTACAGGCACTCAAGTGGGGTAGCGTTTTTATCAGGACAGGTGAGGAGACACTGGGTGGTAGGAATTTTGTGGATCCCAGTATATTCCTGTAGTTTGTGTGACAGAAATGCAATAAAAAAATAGAGTTTTTATTCAACATTTCTCCTTTGCAGGGTATTCTGAGTAAGAAAACCTTGGGGAAACCCACACAAGCCACACCTCCAAGGACTCCTCGGGGTGTCTAGTTTCCAGAAATGTCTGGGTTTGGTACGTTTCCCCATATGGCCGCCGAGCTCAGAACCAAAAACCCAGATGCATGCCTTACAAAACCAGGTTGTTTTGTGCTAGTTAATTTTGATGTCTCCACAATACGATATAGGCGGTGGAATTTGGGGCTGAACTAAATTGGGGAGTTCCCAAGAGAGCACTCTCTCTGTGCTTCCCGACGCATGCACTTGCTATCGGGGTTGGGGTAACCCGCTATTGTCGAGCTGCACAGATTGTGCTTACGAAGGGACAACAGGACTGTCCTCATCACATCCCTAAGAATCACTGGAAGAGGAGTTGTCGGATGGGACACCTACAACTGAAAAATCACTCCCAGAGTCTACGCCATTGTCCTATCCCTTAGATGCTGTATCAGTATCTGATGTCTCAGTCTCTGATCCTACTTCAGAGCTGTCCTCTATAACACGAGTTAGGGCTTGAGCAGCAGTCATCCAACGAGACGTCATCTCTGCTACTGGCTAAACTGTCTCTCTAAAACACTAGCCTATGTAGACAGTCACAACATTCCTGGTGGGTGTGTGATTTCTGCAATAGTAAAGGTCACCTTACCTTGGCTTCTTCCTTCAATCAGCATTTTCTCTCAAGACACTCAAAAAAACAAAAAAGACACACTATTACTTCACGTTGTCACATACCAATCGTCACAGTCTTTAGTGTCTATGGCGCCAGTCCGACAATCATTGGTGCTCCCACCCCCATGACATCCTTCTCGGATTTCCTCGCTACCACCCAGCAAAAGTGCCCCTCATCTCTCCATATTCCCCCTCACACATACATTTCATTTGTATTATAGCAAGGGTAATGGCTGGCTTTACTAATCCACTCAGCTATTCACATAAAATACAGATTTGATCTTTGCAGTAGGGATATAAATCTTCGGTGCTACTTTATTGCATCAAAACTGCCACTATACAAAAGTCAAATCTTTTTCTAGCAGAAACATAATCACAAGAGTTAGCTTAACTTTTTTATTGCTTCTTAAAAGCTACAGTTGAAACGCGTTGGTTGGAGTATGTGCATTGCTTTAAAGACACTAGCTGCGAGACAACTGGTGGCGTATATATATATATATATATATATATCCAAAAACAAAAAGTAGCAAGCAACTTCACCACCGCACTCCAGGAGGAAATTATTTCTTTTTATTGCAGTCAGGATTAAATCACCATCCTTCACCACTGTGTTTGTTTTTGGATTCATGAGAGGAAATGGTCCATTCCTCACACCTGCACCAAATTGAAAGAGCGCGCCAGAAGCAGGACCAGTTTGTTTTTTCATATATATATATATGTAAAGAGATCACTTTTATATGTGGGTGTGGTTTCCGTGGGGACCGACCGCAGCCCCCAGGAAAACCACACAAGCACTGAAAAAAGTGATCTATATATATCTATATAAACATCTATACATAGATCTTTATATATATATATATATATATATAGCTTATGGTTTCCCTGGGGGGTGATTGTGGCCCCAGGGAAACCATACAGCTATAAAAAGAAATGCCCCCACAGGGGGTCAGCCCTGCTCACAGGCAACCCCCTGTCAGTTTCATTTTAAAAAAATGCTTTTATTAATTGTTATTAATTTTAACCCCGGAGGAGCGTGATAGCACCCCGTAGGAGTAAACTGACTTTAAAAAATAAAAATAAAAATAAGCCCCTGGGTTGGGGTGGCCCATTTTCAGAGGGGGCCGACCCCCCAAGTGTAATCCATGGTGTCTAGTGGGGTTTCCTGGCCATGGATCACAGCGCGGTTTTGATTTGTGACCAGGAAACCATTTCAGGAAGGCCTCGTTTGAAAGAGGGGAATCTCCCCTTTCAAATGAGGCCTTTTTGAATGGTGGGGAGGCCCTTTCGGGCCCATTTTCCCCACCGGAGCAGAAAGCGGCCTTACCTGCTGCTTCCTGCTCCGGTAGGGAAAACGAAGTGTGACGTCAGAGCGCATCTTGGCGCCCTCACGTCACAGAGAGGCAGGTGGGGGTGTGGTGTTAGACACGGAAGCTTTGAATAAAACATTTCCTCTGGTACAATGCACAAATGGATTTTTCACACCCATCCCTGGTTTCGGCACCAGGGAGTGTGTGCGGGCGTCGGCCACTGGCCGACACCAGCATCTATAGAGTTAAAATCATTTTTTTTTAAAAGACCAAATTTATAGTGGTCAGATTGAAAGAACTATTTTGAGAATAGTATTTAAGAAAATACTAAAAATGTTTACTTGTGCCTGTGAAACTTCCGCAAGATTGAAATGTTCTTTTTCATTCCAAAACATATTTTAGTGGCATTTTCTCCTGCAAGTGAATTAAAATGCAGCACCCTTCCTCCATCGGAAGTCTAGAACTGGGACACCCACCAACTGCTTTGAGCGAAGTGCGAAAGAACAGAGTGGTGATGAACATGCATGCTTTTTACAGCTTCTGGACTTTCTGCCACATCACTGACACACAGCATTTCCTCTCAGAGTGCAGGTCACCCCGGCCTTGGTTCTGTCAAACCTAGATTTGCCTTGGGACTTCTTTCTACATACCTGGAAACTGCAGCAAATTCAAATTGTGGCCGCCAGACAACTGTACATTCATGAACACACCTTCCTCTTTGAAAACTTTATTGGCTGACTGTGGCCAGACACATCTCCTCCAAACATCGCCTCACCACTCACTGGGGCATCCATGATGTTGAAACAGTCTTCCTCCAACTAAAGGTTTGCCCGTACTAATATAGATAGAAGGTCTGATCCAGATTACTTTTACTCCTGATCATCCATTCTTTTTGAAAGACTTACATTGGTATAACCTCCTTTTCAGCATCTCCAGGCTCTGAAATCCACCCCCACAAAGAATAAGCAACACCAATGGCTAGCTGCCTGAATTCTGGAGGCTAGTAAAGACACTGCCATTCTCAAACAGAGGAGTTGCCTGTGCACAGGTCTAATTAGAGGGCACTGCTATTTATATACAAGTCCAAAGTCCATGACATGTTCCCTTTCACAAAAGAGGTGCTAATGGTGCAATCTCTGAATTTGCTGTGTTTAGCTGCCCGAAATGTGCCAATTTCTTACTTGCCTAATTCGTTGCAGGCAAACAGCAGTGGTTGTGGTAATTATTTCAGTGTAGGGGGTCAAACTGCAGTCTCTACCTGATTTATGGTTTCTACAAGTAGCTGACAGTTGCTCTTGTGAATATGAACAATGTAACAAGGTAAAGTTCGGTTGAAAGACCCCCTAATGCATCCCCCAAAATGTCGTCTAATCAATACAGGATGGTTTTCAACGCTGTGACAAAATATTGTTACAGAGAAGTTGACAGGGAGATGCCCTAAAATTCTCTTCAGTATCATGGCTCCATGATTGTCCAAAATGCTTTTATGCTCTGTGTGATATTTTTTGGTTTACAGAAAATAATACTATATTGGGAGCATGTTTCGCAATTTATGCAACTCCTTAAAACTGGAAGATGAAACACATAGGTTTTTAGCCCAAAGGGACGCTCACACACATATATTTCCCAGCATGCCCAAACCACCATAATCCTAGCCACTGGCTGAAGCCCAGCAGGGGGCGGCTATCACGGAAAGCAATCATGCAGAACGCATGAAAGCCTTGAATGATTAAACTGCTTTACATTTTGAGCACGACGGGCTTCTGATTCCACTGGAATTTAGGAAAATGTTTTCGAAGCTATTGATTTTAGTATTCTGCTTCACCATGGAGTGCTGCAACGTGTGCCTCAGAGACAGCTCCACTTCTTCCCTACCCGGCCTTTTAGGCAGAGAATGCACAAAGAAGGGCCGTAGAGTCACTGGAATGAGTATTTTTCTGCCTTTAATTAATAGGTCCTGCATTCACAACTGCACCTTTTCCTGTTCCGTTTGCAAATATGGGTAAATCCTGAAAGGAAAAACACTTAAAGATGTTTTTCTAACCCACTTAGATGAAAAGTCTCATATACAATTATATTTTATCTGCAGCTACTGTGTAATTTCTTAAAGAACGTTGAATACTAAAAGGACTTTCTTTTTATTATTATTGTTTAATCTTGCGAGATGAATAACACATTTCCCATTGTTTTCCTTCGTTTTCTGCTTACGTTTTAAGGGGGCTGAGAGAACACTCTAGAAGCTTCCTTGTTATCATCAAGCAACATGTGCAGTGGTAACAGGGTTTAGTGTTAATAGCTATTATTATCTACCCAAGTCATGGCACATTCCCTACACCACTGAACCCCCTAACTGTCCTTCATGTGTTTTAGTTGATATTTTGTATTAACGCTATTCTAAAATTCCATTTGTGTTTCAGTAAAAACATTCTATGCTTTTATAGGTTTTTATACCATATACTTCTACAACTTCCCAATGTGGCTCAATTTGCATCCGAGCCCCCAGTAAACCAGTTAGCAGCAGCCAGTTCTCCTATAACAGAAATTACCAAATGGACAGAGTAGACTAATGAAATAACAATAATTTAAACACTGAAGCCACTGATGATGCCAATCTCCGCACGAAGTGTGAGCTGGGAAAGGTCAAAGCCTTTGTAGGTGTAGTCTAAATAATTAAAGTGAATATTACATATTCATCTTTTGTGTCACCACAATGCAAATCCAGTTTTGAACAACACGAGACAAAATGGAAGGGAAGGCACAGCTTTTCAGCCAGGCCTCTTGCCCCCGTATCCAAAGTGCTCTGGATTTGGCCTTTCGGTTTGTTTAACAATCTATCAGAGAGGGATATAACTGTTGATCACTCCCTATGCCCAGTCCGAGTTATCAAGACCCCATGGAAAAAAAACATGTGTATAGTTAGGATGCTCTATGTGTAGGGTGTGGCCAGACACTTCTCCTTGCATCCAGTCGCCCTTAATCCCCCCATTCCCCACAGCCTACTGAGCATGGCTTTCAGATATGCACTTTTTTATGGGATTCACTCAACTTGGTCCAGTGTCAGTTTTGGAACAGAAATGTTCCATTTCCGTAGTCACTGAATGAATCCCTGAAATGCACCTCCTTCATAGAACACATCTTTTTAAAGAGATCTATTTCCATAGTTCATAGTTTTCTGTGATATATGAGTTTTTATGCTACTGCATTGTGTGCACTAAAACCTGTACTTTATCTAGAACTATCAATGGGTAACTGTGAAGTAAGTGAATGTTTTTCACCAAGGGATCCTGAGAGACCTCAGATAGAGCACAAAGTCATTCAGAACCTAAAGGTAGAAAACATCCTATAATTCATATTTTTTCTTATCTGTAATTTTATGTTGTATATTGCTCCCTCATATCTGCCCTCGTTTTCAACATGTATGCACAGGAGTAATATGGGAGTCATATATAATATGTAAACAAAAGTCAAATAAACAACGTGGCCTCTTGCCACCTACCATAACACCCTTGAGATGTACACCCCCTTCCTAATAGGAACAAATACTACTCATCATTCTGGCAACCACCCCACTACCCAATGAAAAAGCTCCTCCCAGCCAATATCCAAAATTGAAAAAATTTATATATGGCCTCCTATCACCCATCCACACTACCACCTGCATATAATCCCAACCCTTCATCGTCCTGCCTGAATCAGGAAAAAATTACCTGGCCTTCTTTCGCACCCTACACTCTCTGGAAATGCTGCCCCTTGCCAGACCGAAAAAATAAGTGACTGACTTCCTTCCACCCCCCACCAAGGACAAAGTAGTGCTCTTTGATCTCCATTGAGAGCAGAGAGTCTGCACCACGCAGAAAGCAGCTTTGTGTCAGCCACTTGTCACTTGATTTCTCCACTCAACGTGAGTCAGTTGTTGATGCAGGCACAACTCCACCTGCGTTCTTCCATATCCCTTTGGTCTGTGGAGACATCAGAGAAATGGAAGAAGTGGGGTAGTGCCATTTACCACAATTCCAAATTCACTGAAAAAACACAGTTATGTTTGAGGCTTCAATATGTAAAACCACTGAAATTCACCAGTTATGTTTATGAAGGCACAGAGCACCTAACATCACTCATGGTCAACCGCATGACCAAAAGACCTAACTAGTGGGCAACATGGCGGATTACCATTAATTATTTGATTAATGTGTTGCACCCATGTGAGAAATACATACCCACCTGAGTTGAAGTGCTAAATGCTGTTTTGTGAAATGGTTTCTGTTCATCCTTGTTCCTCACCATTTTTATCTCTCAGACACATTTTTCCACAAAAGCTACCAATGCACATTTTAAGATTTACAGATAGCCCCTTTATTCATTTTTTCAGCATTGACCAAGCCTCAAAGATATTGAAAATAGTGCAACTTCAAAAAGATGTGAAGTTCTACTGTGATGTCCCACTTTTGTGAGCATTGTTATGATCATAGAGTAAATATGCAGATAGTCCAAAAATGATTACCACACAAATTGTGTACTATACTCGGAAAAAATAATTGTCATCATTTAGTTTATTTTTTCAGTTTTGTAAAGTGCAAACTTGGCCCCTAGGGAATGAGAGCACTTTACAGAAGCACGAATTTACATTACAATTTTTCAGCACACCAGGGATTTAGGGCCAGAATTCTAAGAACTGATCACAACCTACTGATTGCAAATTGTTAGGAGTATTTTTGCGACCAATCTGAGAATTTGTGAGTCAATTTATGTAATAATAGGTTTATTTGCAAATTACTGATTACTAGTGGGTTGCAAATCAACCTACCTCATGAATATTCATGAAAATTGGTTGCAAATTGAGACCCACTAGGAATGGGAGTGGGAGATGGTGGCATGCTGAAGTCAGCAGACCACCACGTCTATGATTGCTTTTAAATAAAGCAATTAAAAAAAAAATGCAACCTGTTTTCCTGAAAAGAAAAATGAATGCATTTAAAAAAAGAAATGAAAAGTGTAAGTTTCAATCTTTGAGAGTAGCCAGCGATCCTCATGAGCATTGCAATCTTTCAAAAAATATTTTTGTCAACATTCACAAACGGAAAGGGGTTCCTAAGGAATCCCTTCTCCTTTGTGAATAGCTTACCACCTCCATTGGGTAGGTGCCAAAAGATTATCGTTTTGCAACTGGAATTCTGTTGCAATACCTTAATCCATACCAATTCGATTTGGTATTTGGAAGGGATGCCATAAACATGCCCCTTTCAAATACTGACTTGTTATTTGGGTACAAATCTAAATTGCGTTTTAGTATTGTGTTACTGAATGACAATTTTATTTTGTACATAGGAAAAGGTATCTTGCGGTTGTAAACAGTTCAGTTCCGCAAATAGGATCCTTTCCAACCACATTAAGGCTTTGTGCATTTAGCCCTGTGTGGTTTGCCCCAGAATCACAGAATGTTGAGTCGAGGCTCAGACTCATACCTAGTTTCACAAATGGCAGCTCAGGCCGTTAGGCCACATCTACTCCCCATCATTGAGTTTGGTGTTATTTCCTCAAAACAATAATTTCAGCAAGTGGATTTAGTATACAACAATCTTTCATTGTGCTGGGGCTATGGTAAAGTGTGTACAAATAATGTTTCATCAATGTACATAACCAAGCTGCAGTTTTTAATTAAATGTGAGCCCAGAAATTGATAAAAAAAACGAATAAGTTGTCAAGATGCATGCAAGAAATAACAGTAGTCGCCAGGGAATGTTTAGTAGGAAGTGAGATCCATACTTCAAAGGACAAGCAGAAGAAATACTCATACAGAGATATTTACTCCCAAATCTTTAATCTGAACAAAGAAATTGTTCATTAGAACAATGAATGTGATAGACAGCCACTAGGGCCAAACACAGTGCCTGATAGGGGCTATGTGCATCCCAGCACTCTCAGAGATATCAGTTTAAACCAGCAGGGTCATTATCAAAAAAGATAAAACTGGTGCTGAAGATTATTTTATTCCTCGCTTCCGGTGACAGAGTTTTGCTTGGGTGACACTTGACCACAAGCTTTCTCGAGACAAAACATAACGTTCAAGTTCATTAGAAAATTGTATGAAATAATAGTCAAGAAAGATGTTATAAAGAAGAGAAAACTGTTCAGTATTATTGTTGCAGTCAATAAATCAAATGTCCATATTCTTGTGGTCTCTTAATATGTTTTTTTAATCTTGTTTAATATATAGCAATGATTATTTTTAAATACAGGTGTAAAATCAATAAAGTTAATTACATTGCTTGAGTGTTTGTACTAGGGCAAGTGTCAGGACCCCCACAAGGTAATCTCCCTCCTGCCTTACCATCATAACAGAAGGCTGGTGCATTTTTGCAAACCGCTAAGGTCACAATGGAGGACAAGCTGTGTAATTAATCCTTGGATTTAATCAACAAGGCATTTCGACAGATTTATGGACAAGGCTTGCCTCCTAGGCAGTGACTCTTCCTCCCCATCCTTCATTCTCAAGGCTAAGCAAATGACTCCTTTTATAATAGGGTGCATTCGGGAAAAGGCATTTCATTTGGGCAGCTTTCTGGGTTAAGGGAGATTAATTTCTTGAAGCCTAAAGGGTTGGACAGAAGATGAGGAAATAATGGAGCTTGAATAAGCTGGTGAGAGGAAAGGAACATGAGATTATCTTGATCAACTGTAAGTAAAACTAGTTTCCCTGCCAGTGCGCTGTGTGTACAACCGAAATGCTGCAGGGTAAGGCCTACATGCCTATCAGCACACATATGTAAACACACCATACACACTCATAACTGAATGAGGTGATGAATAATAGTATTTGATTTTATTTCTTCTGGAGAAATCCGAAACGTGGTTGGGCAGGTAAAGGATGAGTTAAAAATTGTTTCTGTTCAGGTATAAAAGGAAGTGACCTTCATAATAGTAAGTTTCCAGTATTATTGGCTGACTAAGAAAAGATCAGTGAGACTGCTTTCAACTCTTGAGGCAGGCATTTAGATGCTGCTTGCCATAATAAAGCACTCCATTAATCTGTGCAATGTTATATATGAGATAAAGTACTCACGACGTACATCACAAGGATATTGCAGGTTGCAGAGGAGTTCCAAAGGCTACGTTCCTTTTAAGGTCATGGAACTCGAATTTAACCTGCAATATATTCTTTATGTACATTAGAGAGTTTTTTTTATTATAGAAAATACATGGTCCCACCATCGGCCTTCCCACAAACCACTTAAATCCTTGATGGCTCGTCAATAAGAAAGAATCAGTACTATTGCAGAGATGAAGAGTGAAAGCGGATTCTGCAATGCCAAACTATACACAGCAAAAAGCAGTTTTAAATTAGTATCAGGTGAATGCTAACGATATTTCACAAGCATTAGCAAAGCCACTAGGTTTTGCCTTTAGGGAGTTATTGGAATTGCTAATGGTTTGCGGCCATGCTGCACTGCAAAGCTGTGCAGGATAGCTAAAGTATTTTTTTCAAAACCTTTTGACACAACTGACTGCATTATTTTGTAGGTGCGTGCCTGCAAAATGATGTGCTCACTTTTTTTCCCTTTGTTGTCACCAATCCCAGTTTAACTGGTAACAAAAAAAAATGAAACCTGACTGAATATTATTACATAGGTAATTTCTTTGTATATGATGGTTACATTGTGAAGCTACTGGTCTACTACTTTAGTTGTGAATGGGAAGTTACTTGTCAAAGGTTATTCAGATTTGCAGGATGTTCTCTAAAGTTTTTTTTAGGAGAGGGTTTATTTGTTTTAGTTTCAGGTATTCTGGTACTACCTCGTGTTTCAATGGTGTGTCTATAAGGTTCATCCAGTATAAGTCCACTGATTCACCTACCAAGAAATTGGATCCTTATAATGAGAGGAAGACTTGGTGTTAATTAAAATGTTTGTTACTTTGTTTAATTTGATATTTGTGAAGGAAGACCTCTCGGTTAATACGATTGGTCCATGTTAGTGATTTAAAAGACTAGGAAGAAAGATTACATTTGTTTTATTTTTCTGTGACAGGGTGATGACAATGTCCTGAGACTCACAATTTGGCTTCCAGGGAGCAGCTGATGGACATAGAAGGGAGTGGTCTAGCGTATCAGAACAAGGATGGCCAGGAAATATGGGGAAGGGTCCTTCTGGGGTGCTTGAGGAGAAGGAGCTGGGATGAAGAGCGTTGTGATGGCAGCATTCAGGAGAGAGGTCACGAGCAATACTTGTTGAGAACCCAGAATAGTCAAAGGATCTGATCGAGGAGCCAGACGTAGATGGAGGAGAAATGTCCAAAAGAACTCAAGAAGGTTACAGAATGGTGAGCCAAGAGTCACCATCAGAGCAGGAGGGAGAAAGGAGTGAGGGGAGGACAGCTACAGACACTGGGAAACGGAAGTTGACTCGATCTCTGGACCTGGAAGTGGGGAATTGGTACACCATACTGCTTTAAAATCCTAGCTCCCAGGGGAGGGAGGAGATGCATTCCCCAATGCCACGGGCCATGGAACGGGACATGGCTATAGGAAGGAAGGATCAGGCATTCATTCTCAATTCCTGGCATTAAGGGGGCCATAAAGGGTAGCTGTCCACTAGCAGTGGGTTATCGATTCGGACATAGGCTGAGTTGAGAGCTGAGATCACACCCCTATTTGCTCACAGTGGTAATGGAGGTAAAAAAGACAACATATTCCCTTACACTATAAAGTAAATAGAGGACTATTGTTCTTTTGAAGGACTTTTCTTCCCAGAAGTGGCCGAAGCTGAGAGTGAAGCAAAGGACTCACTTTGGTAGAAAACCTGCATATGAAGGCAGCAAGACTCTCAAGAACTTTGACCCTATTATCCGAGTGATTTAAAGAAAACTAGTATCCGAAAAAGCAGACAAATTTTCTAACAAAATTACTCCTTTAAACTACTAAGCCCATTTTGGTGGCTGCAGATCCTGTTACATTTGATTGAGTTGTGAACATTCTTCACTCAATTCCTTAGGGTTGTTCATCATAGGTGAATTGGTGGTCTGTAGGATAACCTCAGATAATATATTTGGTCCTTTTTTGGCCTCATCGATCTCCAATAAGTAGAGAAATTATTTATCTTCAAGGATAATTATTTTGCCATTTCTGCACTATCTGCACAAATTCTCAAGTTTATTATTTGATAGGGTTTAGCACATCACTTTGTTAAGTTGTTTGGGGTACCAAGATGCAAACTACTTTAGTTTTATGTTTTTAGTTTTGAAAGGGCAACATCATTTGGAATTTCAAACAGATGAACTCATTCTAATGTGTTAATAGTCATCAGTGGGTTTTTACGTGGGGTGCTGGGAACAGAGGAGGCTTCAGTTGCTAGAGTTGAGATATTCATGCTGTTTGCATCTCTGGCCCAGATATTTGGTCTCTTAGGTTAACAGTTTTATAGCTTGGGATGTAGAAAGGTCCCAGTAGATGATATAATCAGTCCACCGGGCTAGGAGGTCTTCATTTCTATCAGGCTTTTTGGCTATAAAAATTTCAAGAACTGACCATTTGATCGGTGTTCGATCAAAACTGCTGAAGGTCACCTCTAGTGAGGAAATCAGACAATAGGAAAATCACTGTGTCAGTTTTTCCACAAAGTGGAGATTGAAGTTGCCTAGATATGCATCTCAAATTCTTTGGATTACTGCTTAAAAGTGCCAGGGCACCTCTCAAAAAAGTTGGGCTGCTGCCCAAGTGCACCAATTTGTTCACTTTAAACACTTTACATTATATTCAAACACTGATTGTTTGTGGGACTGGATCTGTAGCTGCTGCTTTTAAATCCAGTATGTAATGTCTTTGATAGCTTTAACAATGTTCACATCCTTTATCACCCCAAGATGCACAACAGCTGATAGAAAGATGGGTAGATACTGTGTTGCGGAGAGAGGTGGACAACTTTACAAATATGTTGTGCCTACTTTCTAACCATTAATACCTACTATGGGCCAAAATATCCATCTGTGTGGCCATAACAATGAGGCTGACATGGGAATCAACAGTAGTGAGCATCACGTATAACCATTATATGATTCCTCAAAGATCAATTGTTAGTCAGGACTCCAAATTCCAAGGTCTCCACTACACTGGGATGTCATTCATTCACCTGAATACTCATTACTCATAATTTGGGAGACCTGTCTTGTCTTCCTAAGATCCATAAGATCCCCAAGATTCTCTACAATCCCTGTGAGAAAGTTTTAAGAATTGCATTTTCCAGCTATCTGACTCTTAAAATGTGGTAGTTCATGCACACATATGATTTATACTGGTTTATTACAAAGAAATCAAGAAACAACTCGGTGTGAAAAATTCCAGTTGTATCAATTAAAGGTATATATAAAGTATAAGCAAGGAATGGAAATTAAAACAAAATTGGGTGATGGGTGGAAAGCAATGGATCTAGATATGTGGGATATTTAAGTAGAGGAACCAGACCTAGACTGACTTGTACGATACTGGAAAAAAAATTGGTAGATTAGAATTCCAGAGGAGGGTGGGATGATAAACATAAGTCCAGGAACCCTGGGTCATGTCGTAATTTCAAGATAACTATTGACTACGTATTTCCAGTTATTTAGAATTATTATTTAGACTATTTGCATGTAAATCTACTTCATGTGAATACCCTGAAAATCTGTCAAGGTTCCAGACCACCTGAATCTATTCTTGGAGACCCGTGAGCTAAGGGATACTTTGCCTGTGCATCTTTTAAAGCAGGTCTTAGTGAGTATCACATCATGTTATTATGGTTTCATATTTGATTTGGTGTTGCTTATAATCAATGCCTCTGGGTGCTGTTTGGGACCCTGAAGTATTTGAAATATTTATGAACCTGTGGCATTTAAACCAGTATACATGAAACATTATTCACTGGCTTCAATTTAAATAAGATCTTGTGGTGATATCGCCATGTGAGTGGAAAACATTGTGGGGGACAAACCTTCTTGAGCTGCAGTTGTTGTAATAATATAATTCAAGGACCAGGGCTAATTCATGCTCAGACTAGATTGATGAGTTGTTGAGTTGTTTGAAAGGCCTATGTGGCCCAAAGAGAAAGATTTGAGTATGTATTGGAAAACATGAATTGGATATCAGATGTAATAATATGAAATCCAGTTTAACATGATGGCTTGTTTAGAGCGAGCCACTTCATGGACATGGAAATAACTGAAATATTATCAGGTATAGGAGTGAAAAGAAAACTTTGAGATTACCAGTTAGTTACCTTTCAACGTCCTACAACCTGCTTTTGTCACTCTGGTATAGTAACTGTCTTCAGAAATTGATACAATGAGCAAATATATTTGGTTGGTGAGATGGTGAAACACTAAAAGCCATAGTCCTAAGGTGGGATGAACTGATCAGAGAACAATACTTTTTTGTCATGCTCATCACTACTAGGTAGCCCAAATTGCTCTCCCTGGTGGATTTAAGTGGTCTCTTCGTGAAATCTTATAACAACAAAGAAAGAACATCTCTTTCAGACTGAGTTGTTCTATCTAGCTCAACCCGTGGAACACAATGAATAAACCTGCTGGAAGAAGGGGCATGAAAGGGAAACTTGTCAGTTACTTTAGTTTTTTTTGAATGGTGATAACGCATCAAAACCTTGATAATTTAGTTTACAAGGAGATACGTTTAGGCCAATGAATCATTTGACAACGTTTGGAGACTTCCCAGGACGAGATATCCGTTCAGCTTTCTAATCAATAAGACAATAACCTCATCAATATTCACAAAAACGAATCAATCGAACTAATCAATATCATGTAATAAGAATCGAACACACTCGACTGTGCGGTCATGAATAACCACACAAATCTAGTAAGAGTTAGGATATTTATTCCCTATTAGTTATAGCATATTTATTAGTCTCAATATCAGCAAGCACATCAAAACCACTAGAAATATGGCAACTCGAGTAAAACTTTACCAAAGCATAGATCATGAACATTAAAACAAAGCATGACATTAACATGAATCAGCTTTAGCAGAGTATCATTTGCACGCTATTCAACAAAGCAAGAATTTAGTCATTTGTCTTTTTGCATCCGCTATTAGTGAACTCCTTAACTAACCTCTAATTAGCATCAGCATGTTGGGCTTCATGCAAAACAATTAAGCAACACAAATTTTGAAAACATCTAACTATGGCCTCTATCAAATGAGAAGTTGGTACCTAGAAAGAAAAGGCAAACAGACAATTACAATAGATCATCAGATAATTACCCATCCAAATGGGTCAGCATACAGCGTAAGTCTTCGTCCTCAGGACATCAGTCGATTCGCCATCAGCCAGGATAGAACAGGCAAGTTTCAGTAGGGCATAGCTAAGAATAGGGCTCTTCCCTCATAAGAAGGAGAAGCAAGCATTAGACAGGGAATAGGACAAGGAAGGTTTAAAGCATCAAACAGCTAAGGACAAAGTCTCTCAGAGTAGCAAGGGATGGTGAAGAAGAATGGCATCAAAGTGGCGGGGAAGAATGCTCAGTAATGGCTAAGAAGAATGGCTTCAAGAGTGGTAAAGTAATGGCAAGTAATGGCTGATTTCTCCTCGGGTCACGTTGTTATATCAAATCTGTCGAACAAGTCTCTAATTTCCCATTGGGCAATATTTGGTGCATCGTTATCTCTGTCCAATGATCCTTCACACACCTTACTAGAATTTTCACCAAACACAGTTCTCACGTAGTTTATTGGCTATAAACGTCTTCATCGGGTAGAATGTCAGGTAGGAAAAAGTTACACTTGTTGCTCCAGTCAGTAGTTCCATTGTCTTCCCCTAGTCCAGGCGACCTTGCACCTGTCGCGAATTACACTGTTGCATTCGGCAAGAATGTCTCCTTGAGCAAGTCGGGTCTCATGAGAAAGAATTTAATACAGCTACACACATATCTCCAGCTTCGTGTCCTTCAGGAAGGCAGCACATTGCACGTTAGAAAAACACCGTTAATGTGAGGCCAGGAAGCTAGGCCCAGACCCTTGCTAACTAAGGCCTAGTGATTAATTTAGCAAAACCTAAATACATAACTTAATGCCAATATAAAGACACACATTAGTACATTGTTAATTCATCGTTAGTCAGTTTCATTAATCATCATATACATTGGTGGCCACTCCCCGTGGGCACATTTCAAACGCGTTCATTATTTCTACATTAAAACATTTCTATGCGGCTTCATTACACATTATATTGCAAGCTTTTCATATTAATGATTAATTCCAAAAGTCACACTCCAACAATGGCACTTGGTGTGCTGCAAAAGTGAGTCCATTTGTTGTGCACTGCAGGATGTATGAAGCCAGGAGAGTGCAGAGCAGAGCCTTCATGGGCCGCATACACAGCACACGTGTCATGGCTATTAAGCTCAGTGGTGAACATAGCACTGCCTTATGAAGCAATGCAGGCATACCTCATCGCTAGCCATTTCTGATTTGATCTTATTTCCATAGTAAAGGTAGAAATTATTTCATGCGTATTTTATTGGTTGTAGTTTTGTTTCAAATGCGGTTTTGCTGCAATGAAGGAACTAAACACTTAACATATTGCATGATCATTAAAAGAGAGACGTATTAGAATTCATTTACGTTTATATACACAAAATCAAAATACTATAAGGAATATGTGTAAAACACGAAAAAGGGATACTAATAAAGTAGAAATGTGTCCTTATTAGAAGTGAAAAATAGACGAAGAGTACCTCAGTTATCTGCATGACGTACGGGGATAGTAAATGTAAGTGCTTACTTGAAGAACGGCATAGGACCAGATTTATGTTTTCAGTTCTGAAGAAGGAAGAATACATCTTAGTTTTGAGGTTTTTATTTCTTGAGAATTTGAAAAGCATTTCTAGGTGTTTGAAGTGCTAACATGCCAGCCTAGCATTTTGACTTCCACAATTATACCCCTGCTCGTAGCCACTCAAACGGCAAACACTTAAAGAAACTAAGGGCCTTATTTATACTTTTTGGTGCAAAACTGAACTAAGGCAGTTTTGCCCCAAAAAGTTTTGCACTGGCTTGCACCATTTTTTAGCACCAGCTGGGCACCATATTTATGGAATGGTGCAAGCCGGTGCAAAGGGTAGGCTAGCTTAAAAAAAAATGACGTTAGGCAGTTTTGAGTCAAAATATATGATTCTGACCAGATTAGCATCATTTTTTGACGCTAAGGGGTATATTTATACTCTGTTTGCACTGATTTAGCGTCATTTTTTTTTACTCTAATTCAGTGCAAAACTAACTCCATATATATACTTTGGTGCTAGACCCGTCTAGCGCCAAATTTATGGAGTTAAAGTCATTTTTTGGAAGTGCAAACCTACCTTGCCTTAATGAGATGCAAGGTAGGCGTTCCTGTGCAAAAAAAAGACTCTATGGCCTTAACACCATATTTATACTCCCATGTAAAAATGGTGCAAGGGAGGGAGGAGGGGTCAAAAAATGGGGCAAAGCTTGCTTTGCCCCATTTTTTAAGACCTGGGTCAGGGCAGGTCTTAGGGGACCTGTGGCCCTATTTCCATGGTGGAACACCATGGAATAAGCCCAGAGGTGCCCTCCCGAGGCCCTAGGGGCACCCCCACCCACACTAGAGGGACTGCGAGGATGGGGGACCCCATCCCAGGTAAGTACAGGTAAGTGCATTTTATTTTTGAAAGTGCCATAGGGGGCCCTGAAATGGGCCCCCATACACGGCACAGGGTGCAATGGCCATGCCCAGGGGACCCCTGTCCTCTGTGCTGGCCATTGGGGTGGTGGGCATGACTCCTGCCTTTTCTAAGGCGGGAGTCATGTGGCATGGTAGGTTTAGCACCATAAAATGGCCCTAATCTGGTTAAAGTCATTTTTTTTTACTCTAACCTGCCTAAAGCCATGTTTTGGTGCTAAACCCTCTTCTTCTATACTGCCAGCCCCACCCGACTAAAGTCATTTTTTTAAACTCTAGCCTACCCTTTGCACTGGCTTGCACCATTCCATAAATATGGTGCCCGGCTGGTGCACAGAAATGGTGCAAGCCGGTGCTAAACTTTTTGGTGCAAAACTGAGTTAGTACAGTTTTGCAGCAAAAAGTATAAATAAGGGCCATATATTTTGTAAGTTCGCGCCACTTTTGCTTCATAAAATGACGTTAATGCAGTGAAAAAAAAGTTTCAATCAGGGCCTTGGTGCTAGATGCTAGTAGGTCTCCACTTTCAAAAAATGACTTTAACTCCATAAATTTGGTGCTAGAGTGGTCTAGCACCAAAGTATAAATATGGAGTTAGTTTTGCACCGAATTAGAGTAAAAAAAATGATACTAATTCGGTGCAAACAGAGTATAAATATGCCCCCAAAGCTCCTTTTGGTCCAGTGCGGACCCGATTGCTGAGTCTTTCTGTTCCTTTCAAGCTACTGAGCAGTCAGCCGTGGCTTAATGTAGGCAACTGGCATAAAATTGTCTAATAGCTACAGTTTTTACATGCCCAAGAATTAACGATGTACAAGAGAGTAGGCAACGATTATGGGTCACATAAGGGTGTCCTTTAACTACAACAGGGGCTGGGTAACTCACCTCTTCATTCATGTTATGTAGGAGACCCAGAAGGTTATCATTTTACCAGATTTTCTGAATCTGCATAATGCGAATGTTACAATATTGTGTCGGTCAACAGAGTTAATATTGTAGTTGCACACAATTTTTTAGCTCATTGAAGAAATTAAATTCAAATAATAAGCAAGAAGTGGCAGCATGTAACCTTGGCATGAGCGGACACATAATGCAGAATGTAGACCTCAGAAAAGAAGCCATCGTCCTTTTTTAATCACTGTTTATCAGCTTAAAAAGATAAAAAACGCCTGGTCAACGATAAAAGTAAAAGGCTGGTCAATGAAAAAAAGACCACCTTTTGCTTTTGCTGAGTCGGGCAGTCTGAGCTACAGAAGGGCAAGTTGCAAAAATAAAACCCATTAGTTTCACATCACCAGAACTGATCAGCTCAGCCTTGCACTGCCCTTTCCGAATCCCTTGCACTTTGTTAACCTATCAATGTGTCACATTCCCTAAATGATATGTGCTTGGGGGCTTTCTGCATGATTAAAGTCAAGTAAATGTGGTGGAACATTTTCATAGCTGGATGGAGATGCTTGGGTTCTAAGTGTGCCTCGTGTTGAACCATTCATCACAGCTCCTTGTTCATTCAGGAGCTGGTAGGATGCAGGCTGGCCGCTGCCTGTGAGTTCTGTGTGTTAGTGTCAGTGTCCTTATTACAGTGCAAGTCAAAACACAAGAATACTGAACTCCACCATGAGGATTTACAACATGGATGTTTATGCACATCCTAATTTGAGAAAATAACTATTGTGGAATCGGTCAAAATACTGACTCAAGCCCTACGATTGTGCCTGAAGAGGTTGGCCTCTGTACTAAATATTGCTTTATGAGATATCTTTATATGGTGCAAGGGTGTGTAGGTTGGTGCAAGGCAGCTAAAACTGTGCTAGTGCATGGGGAAGGAAAAACAGCGCCATATTTTAGTAGATATGAAGCCACATTATTACACAAGTGCCACAGGGGGCCAACAGGCATTTGCGCGCACTTAGTGTGCCCTCTGAGCACTTTAGTATTACAGAAGGGGCCGCATATGACCCTTCTGTAATACAAATAGCACTGACGCACATATAGTGCCAGCTTAATCATTAGAGGATGTTCCCTCATTTGCATGGGGGATTGGCCTCATGCAAATGAGGGAACATCTTTGCCTCTGTGACTGAGCCTTATTACTGATGTGGGTGCAGAGGCAAACATGCCGTTAGAAGGCACACTGAAAGTACTCTATAAAAAGGGCACTTTCAGTGCACCTTCTGAAGGCAGCCCTTTAAAGGGACAAAAAAGGGTTCCGTGGATCCCCCAGACAACCCCTTGTAGCCTAGCCTGGTGCAGTGACTCACTGCACCCGTCTGCAAGGGGATCCTTAATTCCTCGAAAAGTGCAGGCGGGTTGCCCTCTGCACAGAGAAACACGGAGCAGCTTTTGGACAGCTGCTCTACATTTCTCTTAAATGTGCTCCCATGGGGGCAGCATGCGTTTGCCCTGAGGGCAGCACATTCTGACTAATAGGGCGCATATTCATGTTGCTTCCCGGCAGATCTGCTTTAAGGTACACCATGGCACTAACATGGAAAGTGCGCCCTATCCTTAATAAAGGCTGTGGTGCTGTTTTTCTCTTTCTTTTAACGCAATGCAGAAACTGCACTACATTGCCCGAACAGTTAGTGAATCTTTTCCCCATTATCTATCTGTCTCATTGGACCACTATCGCATGCCAATGAGGAATGATGACCTAAGGGTCTAGAAGAATCCAATGGACAACAATAGGAATTAAGCTGATTCAAACACTCTTTTAATGGATGCATGAGATTTCTAGGCATGGACTCATGTATGGTAACTCAAGCTGAACTGTTCAGAGGATAGTACGGTCACATTTTAAAAAAATACATTTAATATTATGTACTCCAAACTGCATAATTTGAAGGAGATGTTGTAGATGCCACTTTTTAAAATGTTTAAGTGGTTGTAATTGTCATTCTTTTTGGATGACTATAAGACTTAATGATGCAGATTATATAAAATGTTTTGGTATGACCCTGGATGGCAAAAGCATGAATACTACACACAGCTAGCAGCAACTTTTGTCTGAGATCACTCATCTTATTTATATTTTGATTGACAACCTGCCTCCTTTCTCTCAGTTTTGTAATCACTTTAACAGAGTAGTTTAGTCCTTCATGCATGAGTTCACTGGGAACATTGGTGTATAGGTTTCTGTAGGGTCATTACAGAATGTTAAATCTCTGAGTCAGTCATCAACCTGGGCTGTATTACGGCTTTCGCCATTTCATGGCCACTCTAAGGGGCATATTTATACTTTTTGATGCAAAACTACACAAATGCAGTTTAGCATCAAAAAGTTTAGCACTGTCTTGCGCCATTCCTGAGTGCCAGCCAGGCGCCATATTTATGGAATGATGCAAGCCAGTGCAAAGGGTGTGCTAGCGTAAAAGAAAACATTGGCCAGATGGGGGTGGAGGTATGGGAAATGGGAGTTTTGCACCAAAAATGATGTTAGGCTGGTTAGAGAAAAAAAATGCCTCTATCCAGCCTTGCGTCTTTTTCTGACTCAAAACTATCCATACCACATGACTCATCTCACCCCTGAGACTTCTCACACAGCCTGGAAACATTAATTACGTGCAGTGCTGCTTGCACGAAGGAGGCACCCACCTGATAGAGTTCGGTAACAATGAGCATCATTTGGGTGAAGGTACTTTTGTTTGCTACCTGATCCGCTACTGTCCCCTTTTCAAACACATGCCTGCTGCAGAGACAGGACATGACTTACATGAAGTGGCACAGATTACAATAATCAGCGTTTCCAGGCTGTGTGAGGAGTCTCAGGGGTGAGATGTGGCAAGGAGAAATGGATCATTAAAACTACTGATAAAGGGACACAAGCATGTTTTGAAATTTGAGTGAGAGAGAGATGGAGGCTGGGAATGCACTTGTCACTATAGTACAGCTAAGTGCCCAAAACCAAAATGTTCTTGGTATTACAATCCACTGAGAGAAAATATGATTGGGACTGTGTAAAAACAATTAAGACAAATCAGAGTGGTAGCATATCCAACAGCATTCCCAGCATTATGGGAAATGAAGTCTGTTTGTAATCATGAATGAATTGAAGGAGGAGTAAAAACATATTTAAACACTAGTGGGCGTGTGTCTTGTAATTACCAGCATCTTAAGAAGGCACTTTGCCGAAACGCGTCATGCTGGGGTGAGGAAATAGAATCCAAGAGTGCCCCTGGCTCTGTAGTGGAGCTGCTTGGTTTGGACATTAATTACGTGCAGTGCTGCTTGCACGAAGGAGGCACCCACTTGATAGATTTCAGTAACAATGAGCAGCATTTGGGTGAATATATATATATATATATATATATATATATATATATATATATATATATATATATTTATATATATATATATATATATATATACACATATACATATAAAACCTAGTAGTGGTTACATTAGGTTGTTATAGTTAGGACCATGTTTCCTCAGAGAAAGCATTTCTTGACTTGCCTATATCTTTGGCACTGCTTCATGAATCTTCACGAAACTTTCCAAAAAAGGTGCCCTGGTGATTTTTGTTGCGCATGGAAAGTTTTGGGTGATCAAGTAAGAAGCGGGGGCAGACAAAAAACGTAGGTCAAAAAAGTTGTATTTCCCATGTTAATTACCATTGGACCTTTGAAAAACGGGGCCCCCACCTCCCCAGGGCTGTTATCAAAAGAAATGTGAGTGGGGGGACCACCCAGCCCTCGAGCACTCATGGGGCACTAAGGAAAAGTAATTCAGCGGGGCCCCAGTGATCACCACCTCCCTGGGGCACTAATCAAAACTAAGTTGGGGAGCCTGGTACTCTCCAGAGCTCTGGGGACCACCACCTTCCCGGGGCTTTTATTATTTGTAATGGGGGCCACCTGCCCCCCCCCCATAGCCCCAGGTACCGCCACCTGTCCGTGGCTTTTGACAATCATGATGCAGCGCCCGCGCGTCCCCACTGCCCTGGGGACCACCATCTTCCTGGTGCAAATATTACAAAAAATAGAAAGGGTTTCAGTTTCAGACCCCCTGCAGCGCCCGGGACCACCACCACCCCAGGGCTATTCTATTTTGTAGCGGAGGCTCGCGGCCCTCCTTGAGGAGCCACTGATGGCCCTGGGGACAGCCAGAGGACCAGCTCCGCCAAGTCATAGCAAACACTCCCGTCCAATGAAGGGAAAGCTGTCAAACAGCTCTTGCTTCATTGGAGCAGAGGTTTCCTCTGTCTCCTTGTCTGCGGAGATGCAGGCAGGGAGATAGAGGAAATAATTGCTCTCACAGAGAGAGAACTGCTTTTGCAACACCCTGGGGGATGGGGTCCAGAGGGGCTAGATTGGCCTGAAGGCTATGCGGCCCCTTCCCTGCCCAAAACAATATTTAGCCTGGGCTCTAGGGAATGGGGTCCCCAAGGCCAAGATCAGCCTGTGGGGGCATGGTGCTCCCCTCTCGAAAAAAAATTAAATATGTAGGACAGGCCCCAGGGAATGGGGTCCTCTCCTCCCCAAAATAAATTAAATATTTAGGCTGGGCCCCAGGGGCTGGGGTTCCCGGGTTTGGGATCGGCCTGGGGAGGTCAGGCCATCTGCAGCACAGGGCTGGGTCGCTATGGGGGTTGACTGCAGGGTCTACAGCCAACCACCACTGCTCACGACTGAAGGGCGTGCATGGCTTGCAGTTGGATTAACCTAAAGTAATGAAAATTACTTTACGTTAAAAAAATATAGAAATTCACCGAAAAAAACAAAGGTTACATGGACATTATAGATCGAAAATAGAATTAAAAAAACATAGAAATTCTATGAAAGAACCAAAGGTTACAGGGACGTTAGAATTAGGTTCTGAATTTACTTGTACAAAGCCATAGAAACTCAGCAGTTATAGTTAGAGTGCTTGCCAGCAACCATAACTCGTGCCCTAATGTAACTATCAATCAGTCAATCAATCAATTTTTGTAAAGCGCGGCTACTCACCAGTGAGGATCTCAAGGCGCTGGGGGGAGGGGCCTCATCCGAAGAGCCAAGTCTTGAGGTTCTTCCTGAAGAGGGTGAGTGATGGGCTTTGTCTGCGGGGCAGTGGGGGGGTTGTTGCAGCTCTTTGCTGCAGTGTAGGTGAAGGATCATCCTCTGGTGGTGGTTTTGTGGATGCAAGGGATGGTGGCCAGGGCCATCTGGGTAGGCTGGTCCTGCATTGTGTATGACCTTGTATCTGTGAATGAGAAGCTTGACGGTGATTCACTTCTTGACCGGTAGCCAGTGGAGGGTCCTCAGGTGTTGGGAGATGTGTTCTCGACGAGAAAGGTCCAAATGAGTCCGGCGGCAGTGTTCTGGATGAGTTGTAGTTTTTTGATGTTTCTAGTTGAGATGCCGGCATAGAGGGAGTTGCCGTAGTCGAGCTTGCTAGTGACTAAGGCGTGGGTGACTGTCCTGCGATAGTCTGCTGGCTATTGATGATGGCAGTGAGAGGGGCTATGTATTTGTTGAACAGTGTGGGACTCAGTGAGGATCCTTGGGGGACTCTGCAGTTGACTCCTGTGGGTCTAGAAGTGTAGGGCGGGAGTTTGACCCTCCACATCCTCCCAGAGAGGAAGGACTGGATCCACTACAGGGTTCTTCTGCAGATTTCTATGTTGTGGAGTCTGGTGCACAGAGTGCTATGGGAGACTGTGTCGACTGTTGCTGAGAGGTCGAGGAATATGATTGCTGTGGTGTGACTGCGGTCTTGGAGTAATCGGATTTCGTCGGTGGGTGCCAGGAGGGCTGCCTCTATGCTGTGGTTGCTGCTTAAGCCAGACTGAGAGCTGCCCAGGGAGTTGTTGGCCTCAATTAAATTCCGTAGTTGTGCGTTGATTGCTTTCTTCAGTACTTTGGCGGGGTAGGGTAGCAGCGAGATGGGCCAGAAATTCTTTAGTTCTGATGGGTTGGCCGAAGGTTTCTTCAGGAGAGGGCATATTTTGCTGTGTTTCCAGTCCTCGGGGAAGGTGCCCGAGTTGATGGAGCAGTTGATTGTGTTCCGAAGCTCGGGGCGATGAATGAGCTGGCTTTGATGTATATGTGGTGCGGGCAGGTGCCCGAGGTGGCTCCGGAGTGGGTGCTGTGCAGGATGTTGACTGTTTCCTCTGTGGTGAACGTGGGCGACCTGTTAATGGTCTGGGTCAGTTCTGGGGGGATGGGTAGGTCACAGGTTCCAGTGCCAGGATTTTCCAGGTGGAAGCTGTCGTAGATGTCCTGGATCTTGTGGTGGAAAAAGGTGGCAGGTTTGTCACAGAGATCCTGTGACGGGGATGCTGGTGGCTTCGGAGGGGGGATGTGTGAACTCGTTGATGACTGAGAAGAGTTCCCTAGTGCGGAGGAGTTGATGGATGCACTCTCTGAATGTGTCCTTTCTTGCGTTCTTGATTTTTCGTCGGTGGGCTGCGGTTGCGGCTCTGAATGAGGCAAGGTCTTCGCTGGTTTGGATGTTTTTCCATTTTTCTCTAAACGTCTGTGGGTATCCCTTCATTCTTGGAGTTCGATGGTGAACCAGCTGGCTTTCTTAGACGCGCGTTTTCCCGATGTCAGCCTGAGAGGGGCTAGAGTGTCGGCGCATTCAGTGATCCATGCGCTGAGATTGTGCGCTGCTGTGTTGGTGTCGTCGGAGGGAGGAGGGATGGATGTGACAAGCGATAAGGTGAGTTGCTCATTGGTAATTTTGTTCTATTCCCTGTGGTGGGGCTCTAGGGGTATGAGTGCAGCTGCTGGGTGCGGTGATTGTGAAGTGTATCCAGCGGTGGTCTGTCCAATCTGGGGAGGAGATGGTCTTGATGGTGATCCAGTTGCTTGAGGTGAAGATGAGGTCCAGTGTGTGTCCTGCGATGCGTGTGGGTGTGGAGATCAGCTGTCTGAGGTCGATGGTGGCAAGGTTGTCAAGTAGAGTGGTGGTATTTGGGTCGGCGCGGTCCTCGAGGTGGAAATTCAGGTCGCTGAGGAGGAGGTGGTCAACTAGCGCTAGGGCCTGGGGGGGTGGCGATGTTTATGGTATCATCTATGAAAGCTTGGTGGCGGTCGGGTGGCCTGTACACCAGGGTGCAGCTGATGGAGGAGTTGTGGTTGGAGTGGACCAAGAAGTGAAGGTGTTCCATTGTGGTGCATTGTTCTTCTGGGACGGCCTTGACACGTAGTGAGGACTTGTTTACAATGGCGAGTACTCTGCCCGGGTGGGAGGGTCGGACTGTCCTTAGGATGCTGTAACTATCGGGAATGGCAATGGCGATGTCAGGTTCTGAGGTGGGGTTGGTCCAGGTCTCGGTAAGGAAGGCAATGTCCGGTCTGGGGGTGTGGGGGGCAGAGGAAAAAAGGAAAAGAGGGGAGAAAGGAAAATAAAAGGAAAAATGAGAGAACAAAGGCAGAAAAAGCAAGAGTGAAAGAGTGACAGAGAGAAATATTGACTTGTGATGGCCACGAGACCACCAGGGATGAGGCGCATGGATGAGCCTGCGGGTGGAGAAGGGCCTCAAACTCAGAGTCAGGAGACTCTCGATACGTTCCAGACAAAAATCAGAGGCAGCTGTAGCCGCAGGAGCTGGGGAGGGCAGCAGACGTGCAACTATAACTTGCCCCCTCACCATGCACTGCTAATTACCCTATATATTACAGCAATCATCACAACTGCTATAACTTTTTTATTTAAAAAAAATAAATTAAACATTATCACTCAGATTATTGAAGAACAATCTGTGCATCGCGGGGTGTAAATAATAGTTACCTTAGGGCTGAGATCAGTTAGGCTGCCACCACCTCAACCAGGACGTTATGGCAGCCACCTTAACACTTGGAATTAAGTCCAGAGTCCTAAACAAATTGGAAAAAGGCCACATGGTACATACCCAAACATCGAACCACATTTGTTTTTCAAGACTGATTTCGGCCTCACAAACCAATCCCTGACTCATGGCTTTTTATTTTTTTTAGATTGAGAGGTGGGCGCGCATCCTCACTCCACGGGGCCATCTACAGTGGCCTGGCGCATTTTTTAAGGCGAGGGGGACACATGATTACTCCCCATGCCATTTATGGCCCCAGGGACTCCATCCTCCAGGGACCCCATCCGCCAGGATATTTTACATTTTGGAGGTGTAGGGGGCACCCTGCCAGCCTCTTCAAGCCACGTTTGGCACTAGGGATCCCATCTCCTGGGTCTGGCATATTTCTTAAGAGGAGGGGGCCGCACAGTGCCCTAAGGTAATTATAACGTGCACCCTCATCATACACTGCTACAGTTCGGGATGGACTCTTCCCACGAGGAACAGGGAGAAGACTGATTTTCATATGGCTGGGTCCAAACTTGGGTAGCGTGGTGGGCAAAAAATGGTGGACTGGGAGTGAATGTTTGCATTGTTCAGCATTCCATCCATCATCTGTTCTTTTTGCTTTTGTCACACTAAGTGGGAAAGGTATACCCAGACATAGGTCCCATACTCTGCTCCACTGGACTCAAGCTATTCTTGCTGATGAAGGGTGATATCCTGAAACTAGTCCCAAGATGCTTGTTTCTAGTTCTGGAAAGACTTGGCCTTGCAGTTTTGACTGGAATGTTTCTATGGGGAACAGAGTCAAGTCTGATTTGCATGTGTCTGGGTCCTAACGGGGTGGCTTGGTGGGCAAAAAAACGATGGATTAAACCCAGATTTCTGTGACTGGGGGTGAATGATTGCATTGTAACTATAACTTGTGCCTTAAGGTAATTAGCACTCACACCCTCGCCATGCACAGTGTTTTCATCAAACATTTTACTGCAAATATTAAATTGATATTATCAATGATGGTATCAAAGTTGTCATGAGTTCTGTAATTTGCGGACTAATTAGCAGTGCATGGGGAGGAAGTGAGTTATAGTTACATTAGGGCACAAGTTGCAGTTTCGTAAGGTAACTCTAACTATAACTGGTGAATTTCTATGGTTTCATAAATTTGAAATATGAGCCTAACTATAATGTCCCTGTTTTTTTAAGTGATTATATATATATATATATATATATATATATATATATATATATATATATATATATATAGTACATGGGATTCTGTAATCCCTGTATTAATGGCAGTCTCTGATGTCTAAGTTATAATAGTTCAGTTCTCACATCACAATGCTTGCTGCCAGCAGCCGAGGTGAAACCCAAGTCAGGTCCAGGAGCATCCAGGAGCATAACTGAAGCATAACTGAAGCATCTTTCTGCATGTTTCTACAAATTCCGAGCTAGTGAAGCTACAAAAAAAATCTAACTTGTATTGAACTGTTTGCCACAAATATCTAACAAGTTTTTGATGTGCTTACGTTTGCACTAGAGTTTTTTTTTGTATTCTTAATGTTTGCAAACATGCTTGTTGTTTCATATAATACCCTGTGGAGAAGTGTGGCACAATGGTTAGAGCGGCAGACCCTAAAGCAGAGATCTGGCTCAAGACCAGGGTTCAAGTCCCACTTCGGCAGGTCTTTGGCTCAATTCCCTTGGACCAGATAATTCTCGCCTCGGTGCCTAATCTAATTAATGGCTCCTACTCTGCAACTCTGGGCAATAGCTTGCTTAATCTCCACAACGGCCCCAACAGTGCTTGGATGCCTGGCTTCACCCTGGGGGTGCCCAGGAGTGGGCACCTCACAGGGAAAAGCCAGGAGGGGTTCCATAGTGGTATGAGTACAGCGCCTTGAGACCCTCATCCGAATTAGTGAACTCCTTATCTAACCTCTGATTAGCATCAGCATGTTGGGCTTCATGCAAAACAATTTTGTAACACAAAACATCTAACTATGGCATCTATCAAAAGAGCAGTTGGTACCTAGAAAGAAAAGGCAAACAGACAATAATAATTAATCATTATATAGTTACCCTCCGTAATGGGTCAGCATGCAGAATCTCAGGACAGCAGTCGATCCACCATCAGCCAGGATAGAACAGCAAAGTCTCGGCAGGATAGGGTAAGTAGGAATACTTACCTCATAATGAGGAGGAGCAGGTATTGGGTAAGGCAAGAAGGGTGAGAATGGTTTAGAGTATCAGAACAGCAAGGATTTAGATGGAATATCAGAGTAACAGCAGGGGTGCCCCTCTAATGGCTGATTTCTCCCTGTACCACATTGTTAAATCGAATTTGCCAGACAAGTCTCTAATTTCCAATTGGTCAATGTTTGGTGCATCGTAATCTCTATCCAATGATCCGTTGATCACCTCAATAGAATTTTCACCTAAAACAGTTCTCATGCAGTTTATTGGCTCCTGTGATTTACATCTTCAACGGGTAGAATGTCAGGTAGGAAATGTTACACTCCTTGCTTCAGTCAGTAGCTCCATTGTCTTTACCAGTTTGGGCAACCTTGTACCTGTTGCGAATTACACTGTTGCATTCAGCAAGAATGTCTCCTTGAGCAAGTCGGGTCTCATGAGAAAGAATTTAGTACGGTTACACACATATCTCTAGCTTCTGGAATAGTACAGTTTTATGTCCTTCAGGAAGACAGCACATTGCACGTTAGGAAAACACATTTAATATGGGACCAGGCAGCCAGGCCCAGACCCTTGCTAACTAAGGCCTAATGATGAATTTTTAACAAAACCTTAACATATAACTCTTAATGCTAAAACAGAATCATACATTAGTACATTAATAATTCATTAATAGTCATTTTCATTAATCATCGTATACATTGATGGCCACTCCCCATGGGCACATTTCAAACGCAGATGCTAATATTAGTCTGTCACGTTTTCTATGCAGCTTCATTACACATCATTTTGTAAGCAGTTCATATAAATTTTGATTAAAAAAAACTACACTCCAAAAATTTCAGTCTCGTTCCTCTATATGGTTACGACTCCTCTGTGACTTGCAATATCCTTATAATATATATCCTTATAATGTACTACATAAGATACTTTAGCCCTTCTATGTGTTCACACACTCTGTGGGTGAGCAAAACAAGGGAAGAAGCCTGTACTGACGCGGTGCTTTTGAAATGGTGATGATTGCAATGCAAATGTTAACTGCATTTCTCATTATCGTGCCACAGAATGATAGTGATGACTATGGTGGTCATTACAACCCTGGCAGTCGGTGTTAAAGCGGTGGTAAGACCGCCAACAGGCCGGCGGTAAAAAAAATTGAATCACGACCGTGGCTGAAACCACCAACATAGACTTTAACACTCCGACCGCCACAGCGGTAACTGCCAACAGACAGGCGGAAGACAATGTACCGCCCACAGTATTACAACAGGCCAATCTGCCACCTTTTCCGGGGCGGATTCACTGTGAACAAAAACACGGCGGAAACAGGAATTGGAAGGGAAACGGCTCACCTCTGTACACCCCACGAGGAACCAGTTCGCCATGGAACCGGAACTCCAGATTCTCCCTGCCTTTGTCTTCCTGCTCCTCTACCAGGAGCACGAACGCCTGCGGCCACGACCACGGTGAGTACTGCACCTACGACACAGGGGAGTGGGGAGGGAAAAAAGAGTGACTCACACACGCAACACTCCCACCCACACCCCCACCCTCACCCACTACAACACACACACTAATACATATTGATACATTACAGTTAAACCCCCGAACCCCCCGGAAGAATTGAAAGACAAAAGGAAATGATTTCAACGTTTGTAATCTATTAAAATCCAGTACTCAAAAATATATATACACTACAAACAAATATATTCACCAAGAATACAAGTCCAGGTATTGCACCATTAAAGTCAGTGGACCACTGGGCCCAAAGTGCATGGGCGAGGCCCACACTCAATACCCGATCAAAATGGAGAGAACACCGCAGGGGCATCAGATAGAAATACAACAGGCACCTCAGCGGGAAGGGAAAGGGGGGCGCCTCAGCCGGATGAGTGCACAACGCCAGATCCAAGAGGGGGCTCCATGCCCACTGCTGTATCCTGGGGAGTGCAAAGCCACAGTCTCACAAGTCTTTTCAGTGGGTGGGTTGCCCACTGCTTTATCCTGGGGAGTGCAAAGCCACAGTCTCACAAGTCTCTCCAGTGGGTGGGTTGCCCACTGCTTTATCCTGGGGAGTGCGAAGCCACAATCTTTCAAGTCTCTCCAGTGGGTGGTTTGCCCACTGCTTTATCCTGGGGAGTGCAAAGCCACAGTCTCACAAGTCTCTCGAGTGGGTGGGTTGCCACTGCTTTATCCTGGGGAGTGCAAAGCCACAGTCTCTCAAGTGGATAACAGTCTCCACTGGTTCTGGAGAGGGCTTTGTGCCCAGAGTGCTTCATCCTGCCAAGGACTGAGATAGTGGATATCTTTCTCCACTGGTTCTGGAGGGGGCTTTGTGCCCAGAGTGCTTCATCCTGTTGAGGACAAAGGTAGTGGATGCCTTTCTCCACTGGTTCTGGAGGGGGCTTTGTGCCCAGAGTGCTTCATCCTGCCAAGGACAGAGGTAGTGGATGTCTTTCTCCACTGGTTCTGGAGAGGGCTTTGTGCCCAGAGTGCTTCATCCTGGCAAAGACAGAGGTAGTGGATGTCTTTCACCACTGGTTCTGGAGGGGGCTTTGTGCCCAGAGTGCTACAACCTGCTCTTGGCGGACTCAGTAGTGTCAGAGCTGTCTGCGCCAAAACATTGACCTGCGGTGCTGGTGGTGGCGGTGTCCTTGGCAGCGGCGCTGGTGGTGGCGGTGTCCTGTGGAGCGGTGCTGGTGGTGGCGGTATCCTTGGCAGCGGTGCTGGTGGCGGCGGTGTCCTTGGCAGTGGTGCTGGTGGCGGCCGTGTCCTGTGAAGCGGTGCTGGTGGCGGCGGTGTCCTTGGCAGCGGTGCTGGTGGCAGTCTTGTCTGCCGTGCAGGTTTGCAGCGACTTTCTGTGCCCCTTCCCTGCCTTGGATGGTGGCGCAGCTGTCTTCCCACTCCCAACTGTACTCCTGGGAGAGCCTTTGGTGCTAGATGTGTTGCCTTTCTCCCGCCGGGTAGTGGCCAACTTTTTATGCTTCTGAGATGGAGGACTGTCTATGGTCTGGCTCCTTGGCACACTGGCTGCCCTGCTGCTTGGCACACTCCAGAAGCCGGTTACTGCTGGTACCACTGTTCCCGCTGATGTGGTGGATGAGGTGCTGGATTGGGACCTGGAAAGGTGGTCCCTAGGGGACTACAGAGGTGGGGGAGGTGAGGGGAAGAGGTCATGGTTGGACAGGAAAAGTTTTTTGGACACACTGGGACGGGTAGATGGATGGGTTTTGGGAGTGGAGGAAGAGGTAGTGGTTGTAGGAGGTGTACATTTGCTGACTTTGGGTGAAGGTGCATGGGCTGGAGGCTGTCGTGAGGTGGATGGCTGTGGGGTGGATGTGTGCTTCCGTTTGTGTACCTTGGGAGGTGGCTCACAGACACACTGGGAGAGGACACAGGGGATGTGTGAATGGTTGGTGGGGTGGGGTGGTGAGTGCACGTGAGCAGGGTGTGGTGATGGGTGTGCTGGTGATGGACGTAGTGGCTGAAGATGTAGTGCATGCAGGTGTGAGTGGAGACGAGACAGGGAGGGAGGAGAGAAACGAGGAGGAGGGGGAGGCAGTGGATGTTGGTATGTGTGCATGGGTATGATGCTTGTGTGAGGGCCTGTGGGATTTGTGGTGCTTATGTTTGCCAGAGCTTCCCTTGTGTGTTGAGGTGTGTGCATGCTGTTCTGATGGGGTGCCTGGGATAGGCTGAGGTACAGGGGATTGGGGCTGGGTGGAGGAAGTTGGAGGGGGGAGGCTGGATAGAGGGACAATGGCTGCCTCAGTGCTGAAGCCAGAGTCTGAAAAGCTCGCTGTTGGGCTGCCTGACCAGAGTGAATGCCCTCCGGGTATGCATTGGTCTGTTGCAACTGCCTCTCTACACCCTGGATGGCATTCAAAATGGTAGACTGCCCAACAGTGAGGGGATATGAGGAGGTCAATGGCCTCCTCACTGAGGGCAGCTGGGCTGACAGGGGCAGGGGCTGAGGTGCCTGAGGCGAAGGAGATGCCCACCCTCCTGGGTGAGCGGCCACGGGGCACATGCTGAGGGGCTGCTGGGAGGGTGGTGCTGGTAGGGTGGGTGGCGGCTGTACCTGTAGATGCGGGGGCACAGAGGGGCCCGCCACCGCAAGGGAGCTCCCATCAGAGGAGGAGTGCGTGTTGCTAGTCTCAGCTGCTGTCCCCGCCCGTGGAGCTCCCCTCGCCCTCCGTACTACTGGTGGCTTCCGACTCCGTTGTGTCGCCCTCCAGGGCCATGTGGGATGCAGCTCCCTCCTGCTCCGGTGGCACGGCCCTTCTGCCTGATGATGCTAATGCACACAAGAACAGGGAGACCACAAAAAGGGGGGGGAGACAGAAGAAAGACATGTTCAGTGCATGCAATACCGCTACCGTTGGTGGACACTACAGACACAGAAGCCCCCTGCACTATGCCGTGCACTTTGAGTACCCTAATTAATCACAAGGACATGGGTTACAAGGCCTATGCCCGGTTGCTGCACACATGGAAGTCACAGGAGCCTGACTAGGTGTAGTTGCCTCTGAACACAGGTGGGGGGATGCTACATGACCTGCCTTACGAAGGGACCTTGCCTACTAAACATGCCCTGGCTTAGTGGAACCCACAGCCCACCTCCCCCACCCAGACACCTCCAATGCGTGCTGAATCAGCTGAATGAGAGTGTACTCACCCCCTTGTGGCTGCTGTGATGCCCTCAAGCGCCCATCCAACTCCGGATACGCCACTGCCAGGATCCGGAACATCAGGGGGGTCATGGTGCGACGGGCACCCCTCCCATGTTGGGAGGCCATCCCCAGCTGGGCCTCCGCCGTCTTCTTGCTCCAGCAGCGAATGTACTCCCATCTTTTACGGCAGTGGGTGCTCCGTCTGTGGTGGACCCCCAGGGTCCGGATGTCCTTGGCAATGGCACTTCAAATACCCTTCTTCTGGTGGGCGCTGACCTACAGGAATAGTACAGGGGAAAAGGAGAAGATATAACCGCCCACAGCGTCACAGTCATTGGCCCGCATCCCTACCCTTGCCATGACGCACATCCACTCACCGTCATTTCATGCACGCCTCATTCTCCCCCCCCATATTTCCTCCACACCACTCCACACAGGCATTGCCCATACAGCATGCTCACAGTGTACTTACATGTTTGTCTGGAGGACCGTAGAGTAGCGTGTACTGGGGGAGTACCCCATCCACTAGTTTCTCCAACTCCTCTGTGCTGAAGGCAGGGGCCCTTTCCCCAGACACATGAGCCATTGTCTCTTCCAGACTGAGGTCACAGCAGCACTTGCAGTGTAGGTCCTCTCCCGTCGAAGATCAGGTATCAAGTGAGTGAACAGACAGAAAATGGCGGTCACGTCCGCGGCGGTGCGTACCGTCACCACCGGCGTACATCGTCATTGGGTCCTGGGACCCATAGGGTCCAATGTTAACCAATGCAGGTTTGCGCCGTGGTCTTCGACCGCCTACCGCGACAGTGTACAAAGCCAGCGCAGTTACCTCATATCCCCTTGTCCCACATTACAGGTCAGGCAGCCGCCATTTCAGGTGGCCACATGGCATTATTTTTAAATGCGTCATACATATCTAGGCCTTGCAAACACACTAAGACAGGCACATAGCGGATTTAGAAATGTGTGGAATAAAGTTCTGTTTTTGTACCTCAGTGTACCTCTGCTCGCTGTTCTCCTCCATGGAGCACGTCCACTGGGGCAGGTGAGGAGATGGCAGCATCCTCCGGTGTTCAGACCGCTGGTGGACCTGTTGACAATGGAAGAGCGACATGTGATTGTCAGCTTCAGACTGGACCGTGCAACAATCCAGGAACTTTGTGCCCATTCGGAGCCAGACCTGATGTCAGCTATCTGCCATCCCACAGGAATCCCCCCTCTAGTGCAGGTCCTATCAGAACTCTATTTCCTGGCAAGTGGGTCTTTTCAGACGACAGTGGCCTTAGCATCAGGGATGTATCAGCCTATGTTCTCCAACGTGTTGTCCAGAGTGTTGTCTGCCCTGCTGAAACACATGTTCAGCTACATTGTTTTCCCTCAGGTGGAGGATTTGCCTACAGTGAAAGGTGACTTCTATGCCCTGGGACATATCCCCAACATCATTGGTGCCATTGATGGGACACATGTGGCCTTGGTCCCCCCGCAGGAGTGAACAGGTGTACAGAAACCGGAAGAATTACCATTCGATGAATGTGCAGATGGTGTGTTTGGCCGACCAGTACATCTCCCATGTGAATGCCAAGTTTCCTGGCTCAGTGGATGACGCTTACATTCTGAGGAATAGCAGCATCCCTCATGTGATGGGGCAACTCCAGAGGCACTGTGTGTGGCTATTAGGTGAGGACACAGACCCTATACAGTGTGACTAGGTGTCTAGGTCTGGGGATATCCCTAAGAGTTAGTGTGTGTCGAACAGATTTCCCGTCTAAATTTGCAGGTGACTCTGGTTACCCCAACCTGTCATGACTACTGACCCCAGAGAGGAATCCCAGGACAAGGGCAGAGGAACGCTACAATGAGGCCCATGGGTGAACTAGGAGGGTTATAGAGAGGACTTTCGGCCTCCTGAACGCCAGGTTCAGTTCAGGTGCCTCCATCCGACAGGTGGTTCCCTATTCTACTCACCAAAGAAGGTGTGCCAGATCATCATGGCCTGCTGTATGCTTCACAACTTGGCTTTGCGATGACAGGTACCTTTTCTGCAGGAGGATGGTCCAGATGGAGGTCTTGTGGCAGCTGTGGAGCCTGTGGACAGTGAAGACGAGGAAGCAGAAGAAGAGGATATTGACAAAAGAAACACAGTGATTCATCAATACTTCCAGTGAGACACAGGTAAGAAGACATCACTGCTTGCTACATATGGCACCCTTGTTCTATCTCTCATCTGTCTGTCACTTTCATCCAGTGTATGGACCCTGAGTTGTCACTTTCCCTTTCAATTTCACAGATGTGGGTCCCACTGTGTGACATCTGCTTTGTTTCCTCATGGACTGTAGCTGTGTGACATAGGTATGTTGACAATACAATGGATATAGCAGTTTTCCACAGTTATTGGAAATACACATTTTCAAAAGCACAGACTGACTCCAGATAGTTTTCTGATTTAAGGGTGTTTATTTAAGTGCTAAATAGTGGAGGGGGTTGTAAAATGGTCAGGGGTGATGGTGGAGGAATGTCCATGGCAGAGTCCAGTCTATTAGTTTCACAGGTGCATTGTCCAAAGGGGCATAGGAAGTGGAGCTGGGGCAGTTTAAGGATGGACCCGGTGACAAAGTGGGACAGAAGGATGACAATCAGGGTGGTCTCTTTTCTTGGCGGGGTTCTTGGCATTGTTCTCTGTCTTTGTCCTGGATCTCAGGGACCGCTTGCGGGGTGGTTCTCCATCTGCAGGCGGTGGGGTGCTGGTGTTGTGGTTCTGTGGTGGTGCCTCCTGTCCACTAGCGCCGGCAGAGGTGGTGGGCAGTTCATCGTCCAGGCTAGTATCAGGGGCCCCTTGTTGTGCCACAGTGTCCCTCCTGGTGTTGACGAGTTCCTTCAGCACCCCTACAATGGTGCCCAGGGTGGTATTGATGGATTTGAGTTCCTCCCTGAACCCCAAATACTGTTCCTCCTGCAGCCGCTGGGTCTCCTGAAACTTGGCCAATACTGTTGTCATCGTCTCCTGGGAATGGTGGTAGGCTCCCATGATGTTGGAGAGGGCCTCGTGGAGAGTGGGTTCCCTGGGCGTGTCCTCCCCCCCAGTCGCACAGCAGCCCTCCCAGTTCCCCTGTGTTCCTGTGCCTCTGTCCTCTGAACGGTGTGCCCACTGCCACTGCCCCCAGGTCCCTGGTGTTGTTGGGGTGGTGGGTTAGCCTGGGTTCCCTGTAGTGGTGGACACACTGCTGCTTGATGTGTCCTGGGAACAGAGGCATGGGCCCGCTGGGTGGGTGCTGTGCTGGTGTTTCCAGAGGGGGAGGCTCTGTTGTGGCTTGTGCCAGTGTGAGGGGAACCGACTGTCCCGAGGTCCCAGATGGGCCGGGCTGGTCATCTAGATCCAGTTGGACAGAGCTGCTGTCATCACTGTGGGCCTCTTCTGTGGACATGTCTGGAACCTCCTGTCCGGTGACGTTGGGTAGGGGTCCTGCAGGGGTGTAAAGGCTTGATTATTGCATCTGTGTGTGCCATGGTGTGTAATGGGTGGGCGACCCTGTACCCAGTGCTTGCATTCTTGTGTAGGACCTTGTGTGCTAAATGTTTAGGGGTGTGTGTGGGGTTGTGCAGTGGCCATGCATTGGTGATGGGTGTCCATGCTTTGTTGCTGCATGCAGGGCTTGGTGTTGGGATGTGTGGTTTGTGATATTTGGACATGTGTGAGGAGTTGGAGTGATGGGGTTGAGGGCGAGGGTGGGGGTATGTGATAGCATGCGGGTAGGGTGGGGGAGGAAGTATTTAAAGATTTGCCTTACCAGAGTCCATTCCTCCAGCTACTTCTGCGAGGCCCACAGGATGCAGTATAGCCTAGACCTGCTCCTCCCATGTTGTTAGTTCTGGGGGAGGAGTTGGGGGTCCGCCGCCAGTCCTCTGAACTGCAATCTGGTGTCTTGAGACCACGGAACGTACCTTCCCCCGTAGGTCGTTCCACCTGTTCCTGATGTCATCCCAAGTTCTTGGGTCCTGTCCCACTGCATTGACCATGTCCACGATTCTGTGCCATAGCTCCATCTTCCTAGCTATGGTGGTTTGCTGCACCTGTGATCGGAATAGCTGTGGCTCTACCCGGATGATTTCCTCCACCATGACCCTGAGCTCCTCCTCAGAAAACCTGGTGTGTCTTTGCAGTGCCATGGGGTGGTGTGGATGATGTTTCGGGTGGTCTGTGTTGTGATGTGTGGGGTGATGTTTAGGGGTGTGTGGTGTTTTGTGCGTGGATGTTGTGTGAGTGATGGTGTTGAGTGCCTGTGGATGCTAGTTTGTAGATGGTGGTGTCTCTCTCTAGCCTTCAGTCGCAATTGTGGTCGTAAGGGTTTGTGGGTGATGTGCGTGGGTGTTTTATATTGTATTGGGTGTGTGTGAGTGGTGTGTGTATGTGTATCAGGTGTGTGTATTTGTAATTGTCCAATGTGGTTGTGTTTTGTAAGTGTGTGTGTAGTTTGAGCGCGGCGGTGTTGACCGCCAATGGAATACCGCGGTTGAAAGACTGCCGTGTGGATTCGTAGGTCGTGATAGTGTGGGCGTATTCCTGTTGGCGTGATGGTGGAGGTTTTGTTATCGCCAGTTTATCACTGACCTTTGGTGTGGCGGACTTGTGTGGGTGTCTGGATTTTGGCAGCGGCAGTCTGTTGGCTGTCTTCTGCACGGCGGTAAGCATCATTTACCGCCAATGTTGTAATGACCCCCTATGTCTGCACCTGACTTCATGAACCACAGCCACACAGTTCTATTTTAGTTAAAGGGGCCCTAACTGAGCAAATTTGGATACATAAATTACACTAGTCCTCAACAAGGTACATGGTGAACATGCCTGTAATCTCTCCTGAAATTCAGTGGTATGTTGGACAGTGCTGCAGTATTCATGTTGCATCCGTGTCTTCCTTGTCTCCGCTTGTGTATTGTAAGGGGTGTAGTTATCATTGGTGCAGTGGTAGTGGGTCCCAATGAACACTCATATGTCTTGTATTTTACTACCCCAACAGCAGTTAAGGGGGCATTTTCCTTACTTGCTCCAGGGTCCTTAGCATCCTTGCTACATTACTGATGATTGCCAGGGATCAATGCTTGATATTTCTTCTAAGGTTCAGCTTTGTACCCATCGGATGGTCTTGGAGTATGAGTCGCTTCCAATCCTTAAGATTTTGCATTCTTTCAGTGCCCACTGGTGGGAGGCTTCTTCTGACATCATCTTCTGCTGCTGAAAAAGATTATTGACTTTGAAAGCAGGGATTCTAACAAAAGATGAGAGCAAAGCAGCAGTATTCAAAGGGACTGATGGAATCCGCGCTGCAAAGATTGTGTTTTTCATCAAAATGTTAATGGTGATGGCTGACTGGATAGTAGAAAACGTGCAAACCATAACTCAATCATGTCTAAACAAATTTATCCTGCTGAACCGAGAGCAACATCAGAGGAGACATTAACTCAATATATTCATGTTCTCCCTACGTCCCTAGGATGGGCCGTGCATGGTTAGAATGGATAGTGTGCAAAGTGTGTACTCAGGGCAGAGACAAGTTTCCATTTAATTCACATAGATAACTTTACTTGGCCTTTACTTGGCATGCATAGGTGCCCAACACACTTGACTTCAATGGGAGAAACTAGAAGAACTGTGGAGGTCGGTTTCGATTTTTGAAATACATGTGAGATTAACTGACCACCTGTTCCCAGACTATGGGCCTCATTTACGAAGCCTGTGGCGCAGGGCAGCACAGCACGTGTGTTGCTGCACCACTCAGCTCCACTGGGAAAGAGCAGAAATGTGCTGTATCTACAACATAGGGTGCAATTCTGTCCTCTCCCCCTGAGCTGGCAAACAATAGTGCAAGGATGCCTGTGTTGCGGGGATGATTGTTTTTGTGCCGGAAGGGACAGCTTCCAGCACAAAAACATTCACCAGAGGTGTATTCCTGTATGTGTGCTGCAGAATGCGCACACAAGGAAAGAGGAAAAACCAAGGAGAAATAAACATATTTCTCCCCGTTGCAACACTCATATGCCACCCCTGAGGTGGCATAAGAATCTGACACATTCCCAGACTTGTAAATCTCAGAATGCATCAGATTTCTTCAGGTTCCATCGGTGTTGCGTGGGAGCACCCCAAGCAACATCCATGGAACTCCCCTTTCACACATTGTTACGATTGAAAGGGGTCCATATTTACAAAGCCATGCAAAGCCATGCAAGGTGGCTTTGCATGGCTTTGTAAATATGAGCTGGCACACTGAGTCACCGGAGAGTAAAACAAATGAGGCTCGGTGGCGCAGTTTGCTGCTAGGGCCTTGTAAATGAGGCCCTTTGCATCCCACACATATTTAATCATCCACATTCTTTAAATTGTTTCATCCCGCCGTGCTTAGCTCTGTTTTCTTGAAGAGTGATCTCTGCCTGTCTCCCACTCTTGTGGTGCATGGGAGAATCCGTTTCTGCATACAAGACCTGCTTCAGAAACAATACATGCAATTTCATATGAAATTTGCAAAGATACTGGAAGACTAATCTGAATATGTTTAAACGTAACCATAAACGTTGTGACCCAGCTTTACATATTTTAGTTAGTCAAAAACCTTGCAGATCACCAGCAGTTAGTCAATGAACAGGTGAATTCATACTGGTTGCTTCTAAAGCTTGCCTACTGTCTGTGCTGAGACACACAGTTTCTGGCACTCGAGCATCACTGCAGAGCAGAACTAGCAATAGCAACGCCAATGGAAGCAGATGCCAGTTCGATGTTTGTAGTATATATTCATTCATGTCAGGCCCTTTAAACATGCTTAATTCTTTTTATGACTATATACACCTACTTTTTTAACATTGATTCACAAGGTCATGATTTTATAGCTTTGCCTTTGCACAAACATAAATTCAGTTTCCGTACATTGGTCACTGCCAAGAAGGCTACAGCATGGAAAACCAGAAATATGCCAAAATAGCTATTTCGCTGATTGAACTAGCATGACTAGCTAGTATGAAACCCTTTCATTTGCGTGAATGAATGTTGCTCAAATTCGAAGCAGTTGGGGGTTATTTCAATTGCTATTATAAGTGGGAGCTCATCACTAGTGATGGTGCTTGTGTACTTTTATGGGGAAGTGCACGGGAGGGTGTCTTGTTTAGGATAAAATAGGCATACTTTAATTTTTAATGATAAGGACAATTTAATTGACAAATGGTTCCAATTATAATATCAGATCCTAACGTACAAGACAATGCAATACAATAAAATAGCTTAGTGCCTGCACAGTGGTAAGCTATGGTCCACCCAACATAGAGTGAGACATGTGGCAGTGGCAATTGGAAAACACACTTTCTCATGCATAGGAAGCTTTAAGTCAACTTCAGTCCAAAAATTACTTTCCATTGCGCAGGTCCAGCCCCCTGCTAATATATATGCACTGGAGTCGTAAAGGGAGGGGCCAGCAGAGACAGAGCCTGTTTTCTTATGTGGTAGAAATTGGGTCTCTAGTTGACAGAGGTATACATCCTGTCCAAGTAAGGACCACAATCCTAGTCAGGGTTAATCAGATACACAACCTAAATGAACCTGTGATCATCCTCTGGTAGCTTGGCACAGAACAGCCAGGCTTAACTTAAGAGTCAATGTGTAAAGTAGTTTTGCAACATTTATTTACAGTAACACAGTGAAGGACATCACAAAAAGATCCCCCATCAGTTTAGAAAAATATAGAATATTTTTCTTAGTTAAACAAGATCAACATGACAAAAATCTAATTATTCACTTTTCAACATTTCTTGAACCCTGGTTTCAAAGGGGCCCCTTTTAGAGCCTTTATGGTAATTTGGAAGCTCCAAACAATGGTGGTCTCAGTCTTGGAATCCCCGGAAGCATTTGAGTGCAGAGTTTGGAATACAACACAATATGTCCCCCAACTGTCCTCGATGTCACAGAGATTGTGAGTAGACCGCACGAAGTCTGCTGCACAGTACTTTAGAGTCAGAGTAGTGGGCCTCGGATGTCAGTGGGACTCACTCACGGGCCCATGTTGTGAACAGGTGAATAGTGCTATGGCCCATTTCACAGGTGCAGGTGGGGGTGGGTTATGGTCACGTTCTGGGGAGCCATGCAGCTGTTTTGCATAGGGAGACTGGCGAGTGCGTGTCTAGCGTGTTGCAGTTGCTAGGCAGCTGGGAGAGGCTTCCATGCCTTTCAAGGCTTCCAGTGGTGTCAGCATCAGGAGTGCTAATCCTCACATGCTCAACTCCAAAGAAAGGCACTTCTCAGTTGCTTAGGAAACAGATACCCTAAGACAAGCGAGGGACAGTAAAGGCAGGTTCACTGTTGGTAGAGCAGTGCATGGGTTGAAAGAGGCACCATGCTCAACCCTTCAGTCATACCACCAACGATCAGACACACTTCTTGCAACTGGGACCACCATTTCTGGTCACAGGGAGTGATAAGCTGGTACATGAGGTTCTTGATGTCTCTGAGTCCTCTGGGAGAACAGGGGACAAGCCAGCAAGCTCTTGGAGTCACTTGGGTTTGGTGAGGTTGTAGAGGGTCATTTTAATTCATCCTCACTGCAGAGGTAGCAGGCAACAGGCCAGCACACAGAGCAAGTTGCAAAGTGGCAGTCCCTCTTGGCAGCACAGCATTCAGCAGGCCAACACAGCAAAGTAAGTGGCAAAGTAACAGTTCCTTCTGGCAGCACAACTCCTTTTCTTGGGAGAGTCTCCTCAGGTTCCAAAGTGAACTAGTTTGGTGGGGTTCAATATTTATACCCAAAAAGGCCTTTGATGTAGGGGAGATTTCAAAGGAGTTCTCTGAAGTGCACAAAGGTCCCTTTCATACTAGCCCTGTCTGCTAGGCTGCCCATATGGGGTAACCAGTTCTTTGTGTGGAGACAAGACACCACCTATTAAAGTGTACATGACATGCAGATGAGTGTCCTGTGTTTGTGGCTGTCTAGAGGGAATTCACAAAGTGTAGCTGTCACCCAGCCCAGCCCAGACATGTATTCAGAGGCAGGCTAATGTGCAGAATGGTTAAAATAAGAAAACAGCAACTTTCTAACAGTGGCTTTTTCAAACTTACAATTTAAAAGCTGACCTCACCATGAGTTGTGATTTTAAATTGTGAGCCCAAAGACACCAAACTCCATATTTCTATCTGCTCCTCATTGGGAATTACACTTAAAAATGTTTTATGGCAATCCCAATGTTAACCTATGAGAGGGATAGGCCTTGCAGCATTGGAAAACTAATTTAAGAGTTTTCCACTAACTGGACTTGATGACTAAAAAGTACATTTCCAATTTTTTTAAATACACAGCACCCTGTCCTTGGGCCTCCCAGAATCTCCCTTAAGGGTGGCTTTTATGTCATAAAAAGGAAGGTTTGGGCCTGGCAAGCATGTGCATTTGCTAGATCAAAGTGCAGTTTAAAGCTTTGCACACAGGCTCTGCAGTAGCAGGCCTGATACATGTTTTAGTGCTACTATAGTGGGTGGCACAATCAGTGCTGCAGACCTACTAGTAGCATTTAACTTCCAAGCCCTGGGCACACCTAGTGCACTTTTCTAGGGACGTAGAAGTAAATTACATATGCAACTTGTGGATAAGCCCATGTTACCATGTTTTAGAGCACAGAGCACCTGCACTGTAGCACTGGCCAGCAGTGGCAAAGTGCACAGGATCCTAAAAGCCAGCAAAAATGAGTCAGAAGAACCAAGGTCAGAGGGAAAAAAGTCAGGGAAAACCATGCCAAGTTATATTAAATTCCATGCTATTAATGAGAAATTACACAGTTTCTGCAGTTTACCCTTTTGCAGCTGTCATTTCATAACAATTTGTACTCCAATGCATACTCAAGCACGAGTTCTACACAAAACACTACTGTCTCACCTTTGCTCCATGTGTGACACTTAGGGACATATTTACAAGAAAGTTGCAAAGCTTGCCGCTGCACCAAAATTGGCAGTGCCATGCTGCCTCCCTTCAGAAACGCAGGGATGCCCAATATTTACAAAAATATGGTGCACCCCTGTGTTTCCTCTAATGCTTGTGCTAAATTTAGCTGCCTAGCACCAATGCAGACACCCTTGCACCATATGACAAGGGTGCCTTCATTGCACGAATGATTGTCTATGTGCAAGAAGGTGTCCTTTCCTGCATATAAACAATCATTAATGATGATTTGTTACTCCTATGTTGGCGGCAGAAAGCAGCACACATAGAAGTAGCAAATTATCATTATTTAATCAATCAATCAATCAAAAAATGTACTAAGCGCATTACTCACCCATTAGGGTCTCAAGGCGCGGGGGGAGGGTTGGCGTTTACTGCACACAAAGCCATGTCTTGAGGTGCTTTCTGAAAGTTAGGAGGTCCTGGGTCTTGCATAGGTTGGTGGGGAGGGAGTTCCAGGTCTTTGGGGCGAGGTGGGAGAAGGATCTGCTGCCGGAGATGGTGCGTTGGATGTGGGGGACTGTGGAGAGGGCGAGGTCAACGGAGCAGAGGAGTCGAGTAGGTTTGTGGAAGTTTACTCGTTCGTTAAAGTAGGCTGGTCCAGTGCTGTGGAGGGATTTGTGAGCTTGGATAAGGACTTTGAAGGTGATCCTTTTACTGATGGCCAGCCAGTGTAGGGATCTGAGGTGAGTGGAGATGTGTTTGTGGTGGGAGATTGAGGATGAGACGTGCGGCTGTGTTCTGGATTCACTGGAGTTTTTGCTGAAGCTTGGCTGTGGTACTAGCGTAGAGGGCGTTGCTGTAGTCCAGTCTGCTGCTGATGAGGGCATGGGTGAAGTTTTTCTTGTTTCTAAGGGAATCCATTTGAAAGTCTTCCGCAGCATGCGAAGGGTGTTGAAGCAGGAGGACGATATGGTGTTGATTTGCTGGGCCATGGAGAGAGATGAGTCTAAGACGATGCTGAGGTTGCGTGCGTGGGTGGTGGGTGTTGGGGGTGGTCCGAGGGTGGTGGGCCACCAGGAGTCGTCCCATACTGTCTTGTTGGGGCCGATGATGATGATTTCTGTTTTGTTGGAGTTAAGTTTGAGGTGGCTTGCTGTCATCCATTTGGCGATGTCAAGGAGTCCAGCGTGCAGGTTTGTCTTGTCGGTGCAAGGGTTCCCGGTGAGGGAGATGATGAGCTGGGTGTCGTCTGCGTAAGAGATGATGGTGATTCCATGGGGGCGGAGGATGTTGGTGAGGGCGGCCATGTATATGTTGAAGACGGTGGGGCTGAGGGAGGCTCCTTGGGGGACCCTGCAGATGATCTTGGTGGCTGGGGACCGTAAGGGAGGGAGGCAAACTCTTTGGGTTGTTTCGGCGAGGAAGGAGGCGAGCCAGTCTAGGGCCTTGTGTCGGATTCCTGCGTCAAAAAAGCATGCGCAGAGGATTTGGTGGCATACAGTGTTGAACGCAGTGGAGAGGTCCAGAAGGATGAGAGCGACGGTCTCGCCCTTGTCCACTCTGGTTCTGATGTCGTCTGTGCAGGCTATGAGGGCAGTTTCAGTGCTATGGTTCTTGCGGAATCCTGACTGGCAGGAGTTGATATTTTCCTCTAGAAAGTGAGACAGTTGGACGTTCACTATCTTCTCAGCGACCTTGGCAGGGAAGGGGAGAAGAGAGATGGGACGGTAGTTTGTGAGGTCTTCCGGGTCTTCTTTGGGTTTTTTGAGGAGCGCGTTGACTTTGGCGTGCTTCCAGCTGTTTGGGAAGTTGCGGTGTCGAAGAAGCTGTTGGTTACGGTGCGGAGTTGGGGAGCGATGATTTGGCTGGCCTTGTTGAATATGTGGTGGGGGCAAGGGTCTGTGGGGGACCCTGAGTGGAGAGAGTTCATGATTTTTTTGGTTTCTTCGTCGTTGGTTGGGGTCCAGGTGTGTAGTTGGTTGGTGTGGGTGGGCGTTGTGCTGTCTGTCATGTCGGTGGTGGTAACAGTGGGTGCTGATGCTGTGAAACTGTTGTGTATGTCTATGATTTTGAGGTGAAAGAAGTTGGAGAGGGAGTTGCAAAGGTTTTGGGGGTGAAGGAGGTCGATTGTGCTGGATTTGGGTTTGGTGAGCTCTTTGATGAAGGGAAAGAGTTCCTTAGTGTTATGTGAGTTATTATCTATCTGTTCTTTGTAGAATGAGCGTATGGTTGTTTTGAGGGAGCAAAATTGCTCATTGAGGGTTCTTGGTACCATGCTTTCTCAATTTTGCGGCATTCATGTTTTGAGGCTTGGAGTTCTGTGGTGAACCATGGGGTGGTGTTGATGGTGCGGGTGTTGTTGTTTCTTTTCAGTGGGGCGAAGGAGCCTGCGCAAGTTATTAACCATTGTGTGAGGTTGTGGGTGGCAATGTTGGGGTCGTTGGTGATGAGGGGTGGAGCTTGTGTGAGTTTGGCGCTCAGGTGTTCTTTGGAGACCTTGTCCCACATTCAGTAGGGTGCGATGTGTTGTCGGTGGTGGGTAGGGGGTTTCATGAAGGAGAAGTGGATGCAGTGGTGGTCAGTTCAGTGGAGTTCAGTGGTGTGGGTAAAGGTGACGTGGCTGCTAGAGGTGAAAATTGCGTCAAGCCTGTGTCCTGTTGAGTTAGTGGGTGAGGTGACCAGTTGCTTGAGTCCGAGGTTCATGAGGTTGTCTAGCAGGGTTGTGGAGGTGAGGTCATGGGTGCTTAACAGGTGAAAGTTGAGGTCACCATGGAGTAGGTAGTCTGTGGAGGTTAGGGTGTGGGAGCTGATAGTATCAGCGATGGCGTTGAAAAATGGGGGGGGGTCCTGGTGGTCTGTAAATGATGGTTCCTCTAAAGGTGGTGTTGGCATTGATGTGAATTAAAAAGTGTAGGTGTTCTGCGCTGTCTAGGGTGTTATGAGTGTTGGTGGAGATTTTGATGGTGTTTTTGTGCATGATGGCGATACCTCCTCCTGGCTTGTTTATGCAGTCTCTGCAGGAGATTTTGTAGCCTTCTGGGATGGCTATGGCTATATCGGGTTCTGATGAGGAGTTCATCCATGTTTCCGCGAGGAAGGCGATGTCAGGGGAGTGTGTTGTGATCAGGTCCCAGAGCTCGATGGCGTGCTTGTGGACGGAGCGGGTGTTTAGGAGTATGCAGTTAAGGTGGTTGCGGGGGTTGTTGATGTTGTGGTGTGTGTTGGTGTTGTTGTGGTGAGTGTTGGTGTTTTTGTGGTGTGTATTGGTGTTGTTGGAATTTGTGTGCGTGCAGGAAAAACAGCAACAGTGGCATGTGAATGGTCCATGTGTGTGCTTGGGGTCGGCCTGGGTGCAGGCGGGGTGCTGTCTTGGGTTGAGGGTGTGGAGTTTGGTGGAGGAGTAATGCTGCCTCTGGGGGTTGGAGCAGCGAGGGCCAGGGGAATCGGCTGTAGGCACGGTCCCGGTGCAGACGGGCTTGCCTCTGGCGCGGCCAGGCAGCGGCATCCATTAAAAAGGGGAGGTGAGAGGGTGGAGAATCTGGGAGGCGGGAGGGAAGGGCCAATGGGGGCACGAGGGGGCGTGGATGCAGGGGACGGAGCAGCAGGGATCAGGAGACCCGCAAGAGCCGGCTGGAAAACGGGTGAGCACACAACTAGGGCAAAACAAAGCGGAATTCAGAAAGGGCACAGGGGCAATTAAAAACAGTGCAGAAAACGAAAAAACGATTTAAAATAAACTAAATACACAAAATACAACAAAGCAGAGCACAACTAGATATGCCTACCACTAGGCACCAGGGATGAGGCGCAGGCGGGTGCCTGCGGGTGGTGGAGGGCCTCGAACTTCTTCTTCTAGCGTCAGACGGTGGGGTCAGGGGCATGGAAGCAGGCTGGTGGAGCCAAGTGGACTCCTGGCCAGAAACAGGTCAGGGGTCACACAGGGCTCCGCGCAGCGGGCGCCATTAAGAAGGGGAGGTGGGAGGGTGGAGCCGCTGGGAGGCGGGAGGGAAGGGCCAATGGGGTGTGAGGGGGGCAGGGCTGCAGGGGACACAGCAGCAGGGATCAGGAGTCAGGCAAGAGCTGGCTGGTAAACGGGCGAGCACACAACAAGGGCAAAACGAAGCAGAATTCAGAAAGGGCACAGGGGCAATTAAAAACAGTGCAGAGAATGAAAAAACTATTTAAAATAAACGAAATACACGAAATATAACAAAGCAGAGCACAACTAGATATGCCTACCACTAGGCACCAGGGATGAGGCGCAGGCGCGTGCCTGCGGGTGGTGGAGGTCCTCGAACTTCTTCTTCTAGCGGCAGACAGCAGGGTCAGGGGCACGGAGGCAGGCTGGTGGAGCCAAGTGAACTCCTGGCCAGAAACAGGTCAGGGGGTCACACAGGGCTCCGCGCAGCGGGCGCCATTAAGAAGGGGAAGGGGGAGGGTGGAGCAGCTGGGAGGCAGGAGGGAAGGGCCAATGGGGGCGCGAGGGGGGCTGGGCCGCAGGGGACGCAGCGGCAGGGATCAGGAGACCGGCAAGAGCTGGCTGGAAAACTGGCAAGCACACAACAAGGGCAAAACGAAGTGGAATTTAGAAAGGGCATAGGGGCAATTAAAAACAGTGCAGAAAACAAAAAACAGTTTAAAATAAACAAAATACATGAAATACAACAAAGCAGAGCACAACTAGATATGCCTACCACTAGGCACCAGGGATGAGGCGCAGGCGGGTGGTGGAAGGCCTCAAACTTCTTCTTCCAGCGGCAGACGGCAGGGTCAGGGGCACGGAGGCAGACTGGTGAAGCCAAGAGGACTCCTTGCCAGAAACAGGTCAGGGGATCACACAGGGCTCCGCGCAGCGGCCGCCATTAAGAAGGGGAGGTGGGAGGGTGGAGCAGCTGGGAGGCGGGAGGGAAGGGGCAATGAGGCGTGAGGGGCGCGGGACCGCAGGGGACGCAGAGGCAGGGATCAGGAGACCAGCTAGAGCTGGCTTGAAAATGAACGAGCACACAACAAGGGCAAAACGAAGCGGAATTCAGAAAGGGCACAGGGGCAATAAAAAACAGTGCAGAAAACGAAAAAACGATTTAAAATAAACTAAATACAACAAAGCAGGGCACAACTGAATATGCCTACCACTAGGCATCAGGGATGAGGCGCAGGTGGGTGCCTGCGGGTGTTGGAGGGCATCGAACTTCTGCTTCTAGCGGCAAACGGCGGGGTCATGGGCACGGAGGCAGGCTGGTGGAGCCAAGTAGACTCCCGGCCAGAAACAGGTCAGGGGGTCACACAATTTTATGATTGTTTATGTGCAGGCAGGTACACCTTCCTGCACATAGACAATCAGTAATGGCCTACTGCTCTTTCTATATGTGCTGCAGAATGCAGAGTACATAGAGAAAACAAAAAACGTGAGAGATAAAAGTATTTCTCCTCGTTGCCCCATGCAAATCTTTGGTGCTGCCTCAGATTTACATTTCTTTGTAAACCTGGGGCCATGTCAAGCAGCAATGGGTGTTGCATGGGTACGTCTACAGTAACACCCATTACACGCCCCTCTGCTGCAGAAAACTGCTTTGGGGGCCCATATTTGCGAGGGGGCATTAAGCCACTAAAAGTGGCTTAACACCACCTTGTAAATATGACGTGAGGCACAGCACCAACGGAGTGTCACAAAAAGAGTCGGTGGCAGTAGGGGCTTTTAAATAATTCCCTTAGTATCACACTGAACAAGCATTTTTGCATTAGAGCTACTCTTTGTGTTATTGACCTATGATCCTTTGAAAATTTGCTTTTGCGTATTTTTCTTGCTGGTGCAAGCCAGCAATTTTTCATGCACTACTCCATTGTGCAAACACTAGTACATTTCAGTATCTGTGTTACCCTTCTGTTATTTTGTAATTTAATGTTTAAGTATTTTTTAAGGGAAGCTGGACATACCTCAAGTAATCCTTAGAAGTTTTTGGGCACTTGGAAAATTGATGATTTGAACAAGTAAAGATAAAACAAAGCTGTGATTATTAATAACCACATTCTGTAACTAAAATAAGACAAGAGGATCACAGCATGCCAGCATTCTTTTGCAGCAGGTGAAAAGTGGTGAGAGGGCATAAGATAATATGTCATGGCACTTAAAAGTCCACCAGTGTTTCTGTTCTTTGTTCTTCAGACATCTAAAGCAATGTATGCACCTTCGATTAACTGGAGGAAAAGACATTAAAACAATCCATAGACAAGGATTTGCAATGAAATAGGTCTCGCATTTGTGAGAGTTAAAGCTATTGGCATTATAAATGCCTAATTGGACTTTTCTTACCACATAAATTGGTCATAATTTAGTCTTTTCCTGCATATAATTCCAGTTGCTCTGCATATAACTAAAGCATTTCCGTTTGATTTCTCCCTCTATCTGTAGCAAAAGTGATAAAGCGCTATAATATTGCAGCACTTTTTTGTGTGTACAAAGGCAATCACAAAAGAAAGGGCTGCTACATTATCACGCTTTATTATGATTGCTATAACATAACGTTATATTTAGTTTGATTTCACGTTCCTCATTTATGTATTTTTAAAATCAACCTTTTGTTGTTTATTTGCTTATTTTGTCACCACCCAGCTGCAGTTACCAAATAAACACACTAAAGTTGTTTTTTAAAATACATTTACACGCAACTATAACATGTAGAGCTTTATTATGTGTGCTACCACCTGGAAAAAAACAGTGTTTATATTCAGCAACGTGAGTGCAAAACATGAACAAGTACGTTCCAAAGCAACATCAAAATAAAGCGCTGCTGCACTACAGCGCTTTATTACCTTTGCTAGACTATAACATGTTTTTTTAATTTAATGTCACAGTTCTGCGTAAATATATTTTTATAGGCAACCTTTGTGTGTGTTTGTCTGCTAATTTTATCCCCACTGAGCTTTCTTTTTAGCTTGCCAAACACTTTTTTCAAAAAATAAATTTACGTGCAATCGCAACATCAAACAAGAACAAAGTTACATTGTAGGAACATAATGAAGAGCAACAATATAGCAGAGCTTTTTTGTGTACAAAGGCAATCACAATAGAAAGCGCTGCTACATTTTAGCGCTTTATAACAGTTGCTATATGTTTTATTATAATTTTATAGTGTACAACTGTAATAAAGCGCTATAAATAGCAGTGCTTTCTTTTGAGATTGTCTTGTGCTTGTCTATGGTGTGCACTTATCCAAAAACAGTGGTTTTATTCCAGGTGGTAGCACTAGTGAAAAGTGCATAAAGTGGTATAATGTAGCAGAGCTTTCTTTTGTGTACAAAGGCAATCACAAAAGAAAGTGCTGCTACATTATAGAACTTTATTGTGGTTGCTACAATATAACAGTATATTTTGTTTGATGTCACGTTCCGCATAAATGTATTTTTAAAAGCAACCTTTTGAGTGTTTATCTGCTTATTTTGCCACTATGCAGCACCATTTACCATATAAACACACAAAAAGTTATTTTTTCCAATACAATTATACACAATGGCGATATAAACAAACTCAAGCAAAGACACACGAGCAATCATATGCTTTTAAAAATGCATTTGAGCTCATCTGTGACAGAAACAACCAAAACTAGGAATAAACAATGGAAGTAAACTGGTCGGTTTGCAAATAGCTCCCATACTGCTGAGCGTGATCGTGCTGTGTAGGAGATAAAAAGAGAAAGTAATCCAGAAACCATGAAGAAAACATGGAACATGTTTTCAGTAGTTGGCTGGTGCTCTCATGGAGGCAAAACACCGGAAAAGGCATAACATTTGCATGCCTTTCTCAAATAAAATCAAGGGGATTTTAAAAGGCAAGCCCACAAACAAATAAAAGTGATGGGCGTGACATGGGCGTGGTTAAAAGCCCACATAGATACCAACACATTGGAAAAGCAGCACTTGCACGCTGCTGTGCTCAACCTGAAAAACAATCAACATCGTTAATGAGGAGAACTATGGTATATATCATAATCCCATTTTCGACAACTGAAATATTTTGAGGCATTCACACTATGCTTAATACACATTGCTGAGATCTCAACAAAACATGGATTCTTGATTTGTGATGTGATCAGAACTAGTGGACAGACTGTTAAATGCATCTGTATGGAACTTGTGACAGCCCGAATAAGATAGTAACTTTTCCACAGAAGATTTTTTCAAATGAACGGGTTGTGGCTGCCATAGTTTAATTGACAGTTTAGTATTGATCTCACTAGACCAATAAGAACTGCAAATTTGATAGCCAAAAGGTATGAGTTGAATTAATGTTAATGTTATTTTGGGGTTCAAGGAGCATATGGACAAAGAGCTATGGAAACTTGGATGAAGTTGATTATAAGTATATATGCTGATCCAGCTACACAAGCAACATTTATGTCTTATTTTTTCTTTTTTTCCCATTAAGCTCAAGAGTACCTGTAAAAGACAGAAATGTGCTGTGCACAGTACTAGAAATTGACAATTTGTCCATCTGTCCCATCATTTCAAAACTTTTGTATAGGGACCAACTAGATTTCTTGATGGAGCTAAATGTTTAATTTTGCAAAGTTACTTATCACTGACCAGACCAATAAGGGCAGAGGAATGTCTTGGGTAAGAATTACGAAAATACAAGTATAGTGAGAAAGAAAAAGTGTAGAAAATTGGGTTACAAGTTGTGGGGGGTTAAACCCTAGTCAAGCAGCAAACACAATTCTTGTTAGGGTCAAACACAAAAAATAAAAATAATAACCTGTGCTCAACCCTCTGGCAGCTTGGCATAAAGCAGTCAAGTTTAACTTAGAGGCAATGTGTAAAGTATTTATGCAGCACCACAAACAATAATAACTGAAAACATAACTCATCGAAAATCCCACACTAATTTAGAACAAGCATTTACAATGCATCGGGTCTCGCGTTTGCTCATGTTAGAGCTGATCGTGTTGTAAACTCCTAACCCGACTTTTCACCTATTGGGCAAAACTGCATTTATGTACATAACCCGAAAAAGTGAAATCAAGTATGTAAAGCGCTCGACTTCTGCCAAGCGAGATCGGGCTCGTAAATTAGAGAAAAAAAAGTCCACGAGCCCGATGGAAAACAGCGAGCCTCGCATGTTTTCTGTACTTGGTCGCTGCGCTGGAGGAGGGCTAGCCACCGGAAAAGGCATGACATATGCGTGCCTTCGACTAATGAAAGCAAGCAGATTTTATTAGGGAAGCCCACCAACCAATAAAAAACACTGACGTGAAGTTGACAGGGCTCCGAGCCCTTTTCTAAATACAAAAGAGTCTCCCTGCTAAACGCATGCGCGAGCGCATGCAACGCAGGCTCGACCCTAAAAATAGAGTAAAATGTAAGAAATTTTTTGATGCCAAAATGACAAAAATTAATTTATTAGAACTGGAGAAATGCAATGTTAAGGTTTAGTTAACATTGTTGCTTAAAAAGCACAAAGCGCCAACTGTGGCTATCTGGTCATGCCGGACCACCACAAAGTCACAACTTCTGGCTGACCTCAATAGAGTGAAGGCTGGATAGAGGGACCAAGTTAGGGCTGCTGAACAAAGTACCTTATGCTGTTGGTGCGCGGTGTGCACAGGGTTTCTTGAAAGGCTTCTTGTCGTCGGTTCTGATAAAGCTGTGTGGTAAGGCTGGTTTTGCGACACTCTGTATCAATTCCAGGGAGCTGTGCAGCAAAGTTTGCGTCGCTTTGCATTGGTCCCGATGAAACTGACAGCTTGGCAGCAGGATTTGCAATACTCTGCGTCAATTCCGTTCAGGCTGGCAGCTGTGCGGCAAGGCTTTGCGTTGCTTAGTGCTGGTTCTGATGGGGACCACAGATGGGCTGACAGAGAACCTTCAGACCACCTTCAGACCCTCTCTAAATTGGACCAGGACTGGGGTGGCACCACCTGGGGCTCAGGACTCACAGTAGTCAGAGTCCATGTGCAGAGCACAAAGTAGTTGGAGCCTTCTCTGTCGCTGAAGCTCAACTAACACTTGCAGTCACTCTGATGTTCCTGGGTTCAAGATACAGGTCCAGTCCTTATCACTCAGGCAACAGGACAGTAGAGTAGCAGTCCTTCATGCAACAGAGCAGCACTGCAGTCCTTCTTTGTCTTTCACAGGTCCAGATGTGTACTAAACACTTGGTTCTGAGGGTCCAATAATTATACTTGGTGCTGACTTTGAAATGGGAGAAGCTCCTAGAAATTTCCACCTCCGAAAGGCATTTGGAATTTCTTTCCTCCCTTCCTACAGCTTGGCTGGGGGCACAAAAGACTAGTGTGATAACCCTTTGTGAGTGTCCTACAGCAGACTCTGTGTGGTAGGTGGCAGCTCTGCCACTATGAAGTCAGGTGTCCCGTCCTGCCAACACCTGTTTCCCCTTCCTCTCACTATCTGGGAGTAATACACAAAGCCAACTGCCAGCTACTCCTAGTCAAGTGACCCAAGATACAAGCTGCAGGTTCAAAATAGTTAGGACAAGAAAATTCCAACTTTCTAAAAGTGTCATTTTCAGAACTGTGACTTTAAATTGGACTTTACAATGAAAGACGGTTTTAAATTACAATTCTTTAGACACCAAACTCAATATTTTACCTGCTCCCAATTGAAAGCTATCACTTATTAAATGTAATAAGGTTACCCAATGTTATCCAATGGGAGAGGCAGTCCTTGCAGTGCAGTAGTGAAAAATACTTTCAAGAGTTTTTCACTACCAGGATATGTACATGTTAAAAGAACAAATGTTTAAATACACTGCACCCTGCCCTTTGGGCTGTGTAGGGCCTACCCCGAAGGTGACATATGTATTAAAAAGGAAGGTTTAAGTCTGGCTAGAGGTTTATTTTTGCCAGGTCAATTAGGCAGGTTAGTACTGCACACAGAGACTGAAATGGCAGGCCTGAGACATGTTTAAATGGCTACCTAAGTAGGTAGCACAATTAGTGCTGCAGGCCTAGTAGTAGTAGTATTTAATTTACAGGCCCTGAGCCAAGTAGTTCCTCTTTATTAAGGGCTAACAAGAATTAAATGTGCCAATTAGGTGTTTGAATATGTCACCATGTTTAAAGGAGAGAGCACAACCACTTTAGCACTGGTTAGCAGCAGTGGTAAAGTGTGCAGACTCCTAAAAGCCAACAAAAATGGATTCAGAAAACAAGAGGGTGAAGGCAACATTTTTGTGAATGATGTTGCAGAAAGGGCTAAGTCCAGCAAAAATAAATCTGTCAATCTGATTGCACAAAGCACAGAAGTTAAAAGCTAAAACAGTTGGGAGGGCCGTTCTTCCTCTTAATCGCCTGTTGATTCAATGCATAGTGCCCTTAGCATTTAGAATATTGTTTGTGAGGTACAATACTTAGGTTAAAGCATCAGATGGAAGTCATTAAAGTATGTAATATTTACCTCTCAAATAGTGTTTCCTCAATGAATTGTTACATGCATATTTCAGAGGATTACAAATCAATCACTGTAGATCCTTATGGCTAGCTAACTATGTTCCCTTAAATTTGGAAGAGATGTTGAAAGTCAGGATTTTCAGTTTTTCCTTTAAAACTACTGTAGGAAGAATTAGTCCTTAATAATAGAGGCACTGAGTTCCAGATTGTTGTAACATACCCTGAGAATCATTGTTTTAGTGTTTTGGGTGTTTTTGAAAAGAGGGTTTTACAGGCAAAGTAAGTCAGTACGTTGACCTATGTCTGAACCTCTTGAGATGATCAATTACTGTGATAGCAACCTTGCAGCTTCCTCATGTAAGACCATATCGGCCTCATTTACCAGACCCCTGGCACAGGGCAGTGCAGCAAGTATCTAGCTTCACAGCCCTGCTCCACCAGGAAAGGGTAGAAATGCTCTGTATTTACAAGACACTGTGTATTTCTGTCCCCCCTCCCCCCAGGCTGGCGCACAAATTTCTGCTTAGCACCAACGCTGGCACCCTTGCATCATGGTGCAAGGTGCCTGAGTTGCGGGGATGATTGTTTTTGTGCAGAAAGGGACACCTTCCTGCACAAAAACAATCACAATATATGTTTTTCTCTTCTGCAGCACACATAGAAAGAGGACAAAATGGGGAGAAATAAAGATATTCCTCACTGTTGTGTCATTCTTACACCACCCCTGAAATGACATAGGAATCTAATGCATTCCCACACTTGTAAATCTGGGAATGCGTCCAATTCCTTCGAGTTCCATGGGTGTTGTGTGGGAACACCCCAAGCAACGCCCATGGAATGCCCCTTTTACTCAGTGTTAATAGTGAAAGGGGTCCATATTTGTAAGGCCAAGAAAAGCTGCTCAAGGTGACTTTGCATGGCCTGGTAAATATGGGCTGATACACAGCATCACCAGAGCGTTAAAAAAATGACACTCCAGTGGCACTGTGTGCCACTAGGAACCCAGTAAATTAGGCCCTATGTACAATACATGCCAACAGACATCATGATTCTACAGGAGTTTAATTTAGGGAGATCAGGATAGTGGTGATGTACTCTTGTCTTCTTCACCCAATTTAATTCTAATTACTTAATTGTGAGCAAATTTAGTGGGGTAGGTAGTGTCGGATTTTGCCAGAAAGTTGGTGTTTCCTTAATCCAGTTTTGCAAGTACTATGGATTGGAGCACAATTTTTTGCAGTCATTGGGTGGGATAAGTGATTTGATTCCCTGAATAAATTGTATTTAATGTTGGGCTCCTTTGGCCAAAGTGTTAATATCAAATTGTGAAACAGCGTTCTTATAAATAAAGTCTAGTATTTTGTAACTTTGATGATGGAAGGTTTATAGTCCGATAGATAACTTGGCAGTGTGTAGCCAGACTGGTATAGAGGAGAGATAATCAGGAATGCTGTCTTTTCTGATTTCAATTTGAGATGATACTGAGTCACCCATGCTTGCATGTCTTCTAAATGGGCCATCATCTTGCATTCCAATGCTCTCCGTTCCAGGTCCCATCCTTTGTTAATTGCTTCCGTCACATCCTCACTTCCCCATGGTAGAATTCCCAAGCCACACTCAATCATCTAGGGCCAGATGCAGGAAACAAATAGCGAGTCGCAAACGGCAAAAATTGCCGTTTGCGACTCGCTATTCGCGTTTCCCAATGCAGAAATGCATATTGCGAGTCGGTACCGACTCGCAATATGCATTTCAGAATCGCAAATAGGAAGGGGTGTTCCCTTCCTATTTGCGATTCTGAGTGGTATGCAATACCATTTGCGACCAATGGTGTCGCAGTTACCATCCACTTCAAGTGGATGGTAACCCACTCGCAAATTGGAAGGGGTCCCCATGGGACCCCTTCCACTTTGTGAATGGACCCACAAATATTTTTTCAGGGTAGGTAGTGGTCCAAGGGACCACTACCTGCCCTGAAAAAAAAACGAAACTAAAGGTTTCGTTTTTTTTTTTAAGTGCAGCTCGTTTTCCTTTAAGGAAAATGGGCTACACTTAAAAAAAAAAAAAGTGCTTTATTTAAAGCAGTCACGAACATGGAGGTCTGCTGACGACAGCAGGCCTCCATGTTTGCGAGTGCCTAGACTCGCTATGGGGCCGCAATTAGCGACCCACCTCATGAATATTAATGAGGTGGGTCATTGCGACCCCATAGCGAGTCGCAGTCGGTGTCTGAGACACTGTACTGCATACCAATTTGCGAGTTGCAAATTGCGAGTCGCAGGGACTCGCAATTTGCAAGTCGCAAATTAGCATTTTGCTACATCTGGCCCTTAATCTGTTAAATATTTTGATGCAAAATTCCACCTCCTAATCACCTTCTTTTTTGTCCTACACCCCGATATCCCCATGTTCACCTCCGACTTCCCATCATTAGAATTAGAAAGTTAATGCTTAACAGTTTACCAATTAACTCATTTACAACATGACACCATAATCTCACGTCCTAATAACATCACCTCATCCTCCCGCATACCTGATGACACTGCTTCTATATTGCTCCCTCTGATGGTAATACTTCCTTATCTCATCTTAAAATGTATTACGTCCTTCATCCAACCTCCTGTTGATATAACTGCTGTAACCCCGCTGTGAGTAGTAACATTTCTTTATTGAAGCAGCCAATGCCATTCCTTCCTCATCCCATATTCTGGTTATTTATGTTCCAAGTGCAAAGAACTAATCTCACTTTCATAACCTAATTTAGCCTCAACAATGTTACTTACTTCATTCTACACCTATCAAAGTAACCCCCCCCAAATTACCCATATTCACATCCCACTTCCTAAGAGCCCCACATCCGTGCTCCAACTATGTTAATATTATAACTTTATTCCAGCTCCTGATGACAACACGTATGCAATGGGGTGAGTGTAACTTAATTCCATAGATCATACTCACAGAATTACCTAAGGATTCTGAGAGATTATGCTTGAATTATGCGTGAAGTGTATTTCTGCGTTTAGCACTATTTCTTAGCGCAAAAATGCCCCCCACGTCCAAAATGGATGCGAGGATGCATTTTGCACTAGAAAACAGGGTTAAATGCAGCAGGACATGAACAACAAGCACAAGTAGCCACTCACACTCGCTAAATGTGCTCTTGCAATAGGATTATTTTCCCTCAAATTACTCTTAATTACATGAGGAGGAGAGATTGCATAATTATTGGTAATTCTGCATCAAAGAATAGTCTTTAATTACAGACATAACTCCAATTACTCCATCATAAGTGAATTTCTGTCCAGGCCTGGTATACAAGCAATATTCTGATTACAGGGAGTGCAGAATTATTAGGCAAGTTGTATTTTTGAGGATTAATTTTATTATTGAACAACAACCATGTTCTCAATGAACCCAAAAAACTAATTAATATCAAAACTGAATATTTTTGGAAGTAGTTTTTAGTTTGTTTTTAGTTTTAGCTATGTTAGGGGGATATCTGTGTGTGCAGGTGACTATCACTGTGCATAATTATTAGGCAACTTAACAAAAAAAAATATATACCCATTTCAATTATTTTTCATTACCAGTGAAACCAATATAACATCTCAACATTCACAAATATACATTTCTGACATTCAAAAACAAAACAAAAACAAATCAGTGACCAATATAGCCACCTTTCTTTGCAAGGACACTCAAAAGCCTGCCGTCCATGGATTCTGTCAGTGTTTTGATCTGTTCACCATCACCATTGCGTGCAGCAGCAACCACAGCCTCCCAGACACTGTTCAGAGAGGTGTACTGTTTTCCCTCCTTGTAAATCTCACATTTGATGATGGACCACAGGTTCTCAATGGGGTTCAGATCAGGTGAACAAGGAGGCCATGTCATTAGATTTCCTTCTTTTATACCCTTTCTTGCCAGCCACGCTGTGGAGTACTTGGACGCGTGTGATGGAGCATTGTCCTGCATGAAAATCATGTTTTTCTTGAAGGATGCAGACTTCTTCCTGTACCACTGCTTGAAGAAGGTGTCTTCCAGGAACTGGCAGTAGGACTGGGAGTTGAGCTTGACTTCATCCTCAACCCGAAAAGGCCCCACAAGCTCATCTTTGATGATACCAGCCCAAACCAGTACTCCACCTCCACCTTGCTGGCGTCTGAGTCGGACTGGAGCTCTCTGCCCTTTACCAATCCAGCCACGGGCCCATCCATCTGGCCCATCAAGACTCACTCTAATTTCATCAGTCCATAAAACCTTAGAAAAATCAGTCTTGAGATATTTCTTGGCCCAGTCTTGACGTTTCAGCTTGTGTGTCTTGTTCAGTGGTGGTCGTCTTTCAGCCTTTCTTACCTTGGCCATGTCTCTGAGTATTGCACACCTTGTGCTTTTGGGCACTCCAGTGATGTTGCAGCTCTGAAATATGGCCAAACTGGTGGCAAGTGGCATCGTGGCAGCTGCACGCTTGACTTTTCTCAGTTCATGGGCAGTTATTTTGCGCCTTGGTTTTTCCACACGCTTCTTGCGACCCTGTTGACTATTTTGAATGAAACGCTTGATTGTTCGATGATCACGCTTCAGAAGCTTTGCAATTTTAAGAGTGCTGCATCCCTCTGCAAGATATCTCACTATTTTTGACTTTTCTGAGCCTGTCAAGTCCTTCTTTTGACCCATTTTGCCAAAGGAAAGGAAGTTGCCTAATAATTATGCACACCTGATATAGGGTGTTGATGTCATTAGACCACACCGCTTCTCATTACAGAGATGCACATCACCTAATATGCTTAATTGGTAGTAGGCTTTCGAGCCTATACAGCTTGGAGTAAGACAACATGCATAAAGAGGATGATGTGGTCAAAATACTCATTTGCCTAATAATTCTGCACTCCCTGTAGACCTCCCAGTTGAACTACTTATACAGCAAACTGGAAGCACCTAAATGACCGAGGCATTGGGTAGTGTGAGGCTGTCCTGCACCACCTTTTTTAACACTTTATGGAGCATTAGCACGCGCACTCACATTTTTATGGAAGGGTAGATAAACCACAGCATTTACCAGGTGACTACACTGCCGTTTTCTGTGGGGAGCCGATAACGCTGGAATGATTGGTGGTCTGGGCGTCCTCGCTGTGTGGAAACACATTTAAGACCAGTAGTCTTGTCCGATTGCCTTGCTCCTGGAATGTCTTCCAGCACATAACTGTAACTCTTGTAGCGGCACACAATGTGCTGGGAAGGAATAATTCAACGTTCTCAGTACAGCACACTCCTAGAAGGACGCAGGGGATCTGTCCTACTGCAGCAATGAAACGAAATCAATAATTGTAACTGAAATTTAAAGAGGAGACTAACCTATCTATTTATGTTATGCACAGCTACATGTGGATAGACCGCACGAATATTTTTTTTTTCAGGTAATGAGAAGCTCCGCACACTGAACCTGGCAGGAAAAATAGTTGTATTTTGCGGTAACACTACCTTTGGATCGTTTCTTTGCAAATACCCTATATGCCGATTCGCAACACTTGGCAAATCGCTTTTCTTATTGAGGGGGATAAGCAAGGCTGCTCAGCGACATTACCCCGACTCTACATAGCCATACATTTCTTCCCCATGTAATTTATTTATTATTGCTGCTCTTTGCATCCGATCATTCTGGACCTATGTTAACCAACACAGAGTTTAAACATTAGGTTTCAATTGTTTTTTTAATTTGTTTATGGTTATTTGGTAGTTATGGTTTTTAACATTGTGCAGGATGAACAGTATTGTATCGCAGATCTACTCAGACTTAAAGCATCTGACATCAAGCGGCTGGCATTTCATGTTTTGTAGATGACAGGGATCTACTATTGAAAAATTCCACATTTTTATCAAGATTAAGAACACGAAAGATATAACCGTAATGGTTTAGTCCAATCGTGAACCATTGCTAGTTTTGGAGTTTGAGTAAGATGTATAAGTTTGTAATAAACCGATAGTGATATTGCCTTTAAAAATAAGAGAAGCAGGAGACTGGCCAGCGCCTCAAGTTGGTGGATCCTTAGTAATCCAGCTCTGATATATATCCTCCATGAAGTGAAAATGCCCAAGGTTTATGCAAGTGGGGGGACACTAACATGATGCCATAATTTTAATTAGTGAAGGGCACAGAGCTGTGGGTGACAGATACGTTCATGGTAGAAACATGGGGCACGGAGATCGGGGTGGGGTAGTTTTTTGTGTTCAAGATGTTATATTTCTATCCTTAGCAGTGCCCTAGACAGGCACATATAGTTTTTGGGGGGCCCTGATACATACTGAGACACATGGCTCTGTACTTACACCAGTGGGAGATCATATGCATGACAAGGTAACCGTGGATCACTGTTCATTCTGGATCATGTCATGGAACGCAAATGGTTTCAATGACACAGTTAAATGAGGGGAACTCCTACAATATGGAAAATGAGATGGCCCAGTGGTGCTGATTCTGTCATATTCACCTCATGTTGGAATAATGAAACTTCTTGGGTAGATTTGGCTATAACACATTGTTCCATGAAGGCTTTGCTACAGGCTCAAGGTGTGTGGCTAATCTCCATAAATCTCTCCCAATGTGAACCATTTAAATCCATGCTTATAAACTAAGTAGACTCAAAGTAGTGCCAGGATGCCTGTAAATGATGGTTCTTAGGCAGTGTTTATGCACCACCTTTGCTGACTGAAGGCATTCTACAGCTATTGAGAGACTCATTGAGTATTATACCCTCGGACATTACCACTATCCAACTGGACTTTATCATCACCATTGACACTTCTCTACATGTATTCAAGTTGGGCTCTACACACTCTCATTGGAACCCATGGTTGGCAAACTAGGGGCCTTATTTATACTTTTTGGTGCAAAACTGCACTAACGCAGTTTTGCACCAAAAAGTTTTGCACCGGCTTGCACCACTTTTTAGCACCAACTGGGCACCATATTTATGGAATGGTACATGCCGGTGCAAAGGGTAGGCTAGCGTAAAAAAAAAATGACGTTAGGCAGGTTAGAGTCAAAATGGTGCAAGCCGGTGCTAAACGTTTTGGTGCAAAACTGAGTTAGTGCAGTTTTGCAGCAAAAAGTATAAATAAGGGCCAATATTTTGTACTTTTGCGCCACTTTTGCATCAAAAATGACATTAATGCGGCGCAAAAAAAGTATAAATCAGGGCCTTGGTGCTAGACAGGTCTAGCACCAAAGTATAAATATGGAGTTAGTTTTGCACTGAATTAGAGTAAAAAAAATGATGCTAATTTGGTGCAAACAGAGTATAAATATGCCCCAGAGTATAAATATGCCCCTAAATATGGCGTTAAGGCCATAAAGTCATTTTTTTGCACTGGAACGCCTACCTTGCATCTCATTAAGGAAAGGTAGGTCTCCACTTCCAAATAATGACTTTAACTCTGTAAATTTGACGCTAGACAGGTCTAGCACCAAAGTATAAATATGGAGTTAGTTTTGCACCGAATTAGAGTAAAAATAAAAATGATGCTAATTCGGTGCAAACAGAGTCTAAATATGCCCCTAGGTCTCTTCTGTAGGATTGTGCGAGGTTTGAAGGAGGTGGCACCCCATGGAGAGGGTATATACAGTTTACTCTGGTACCCATTATTGCTCACCCATTGATAACTTTTTTCTCCCGCCACCATATGTATTTTAAGTTTGGTAAGCAGGCTTCCAATTCTTCCTTGAGGATGCCAAAGATGGTGGAGAAGGGGGGTGTGTTTAATTGAATGCATTGTGTTTTATGGATGGAAAGTTCAGTTTTTTTACATGAAGAGACAAAACAGTACCGCTGTTTATGGAAAGTTAATAAAACAGTGATGGGGTGTCATACCATACTTTATTGGGAAAACACAAAACAAATAGGCTTGAAAGGTTGAGCTAGAGGGAAGATGACTACATTAGAACCAGACTATTCCTCGACAAACGATACAGCTATGCTGAAACGACTTCAGATCACTACACAAAATAACTCCGGACACCATCTCTGGATGGCATCAGAGAAAGAGATTTTATGCAACCTGGGACAAATCGGGAAAGTTTCTGTATTGACTGGTCCATCAGGATACAGCCACTAAGGTGATGACTAGGAGTATACATATATGTGGTGAGTACATCACTATCTTAAAAGGCACTGCAGACACATTTACTGAGTACTAAAGACACCCCTATACCGAAATATTTGTGCCTCCATTCATCTAAACATCTCCTTTTAGATGATTTTTAGATCAATGCTTTCTCTTCTGAGGAACTAATTACCAAAATGACGTTTTCTGAATCAATCAAAAACTGATAAGCTGGGGGAACGTCCAGTCCCAATGGAGTGCCAGAGGAGGTTTCAGGAAGCAGGCAACACTGTGGACACCACATCTTTTACCATTAATTAATGAGGCAGCCCAATATGCCTCTTTTCTATGTGAAGTGCACGGGCCACCATTTCTGTAATCCATAAATAAGGTCACCCTGTAGATAAGTGTATGTCATATAGGCGCATCTCACTGATCTACACTGAAGTAACCATTGTAAGCATTGCCCCACTTTGTAAATATGGAGCCGGGGAATGGCCTCCTTAATGCCACATTATCATAAAATAAATATATGCTAGTGTGGCGCAAGGAGGCACAGGGGCCTTGTAAATCTGGCCCATTGTCCTCCCCGAGGCAATTTAACTGGTTGTACCTTTCTAGCAGTTAATACCTTTGTTATCACATAGAGTGAATCTTGTTGGAGGGATTCTTTGGCTATAAGTTTCTTGAATGAAAGAAATAATTGTGTCACTCATGTTTTGCTTGTATTTCAGTAAATTTCACAAGCAGTCTTAAATGTTAACAGGAATGGAGTAACGAGGAACAAAAATAAACTTCCTGTTGTGATGGCCCTGGTAACATTTCTTTGTTGTATATTTTGGGGGTAACATTCAAAATGCACAATATTCATAATAAGAAACCACTGTCTAAATACTTATTTTTGATTAACCATTTTTTAACAAACCAACAGTCATGAACCTTGCTGGGACACTAAAGCTACCTATGTCCTCTGGACATGCCATAGTTACAGAGAATTTACAGTGCACACAGTCTGCTATGGTTTTTACATTTGATGTTGTTGTGGAGCTTCTAAAGGCCCAGTGTAAGGAAATGCCTCCTTGGTATGGTTACCCCCTGACTTTTTGCCTTTGCTGATGCTAAGATATGATTTGAAAGTGTGCTGGGGCCCTGCTAACCAGGCCCCAGCACCAGTGTTCTTTCCCTAAACTGTACCTTTGTCTCCACAATTGGCACAACCCTGGCACTCAGGTAAGTCCCTTGTGACTGGTACCCCTGGTACCAAGGGCCCTGATGCCAGGGAAGGTTTCTAAGGGCTGCAGCATGTCTTATGCCACCCTTGGGACCCCTCACTCAGCACATGCACGCTGCTTCACAGCTTGTGTGTGCTGGTGGGGAGAAAATGACCAAGTCGACATGGCACTCCCCTCAGAGTGCCATGCCAACCTCACACTGCCTATGGCATAGGTAAGTCACCCCTCTAGCAGGCCTTACAGCCTAAGGCGGGGTGCACTATACCACAGGTAAGGGCATAAGTGCATGAGCACTATGCCCTTACAGTGTCTAAGCAAAACCTTAGACATTGTAAGTGCAGGGTAGCCATAAGAGTATATGGTCTGGGAGTCTATCAAACACGAACTACACAGCACCATAATGGCTACACTGAAACTGGGAAGTTTGGTATCAAACTTCTCAGCACAATAAATGCACACTGATGCCAATGTGCAATTTATTGTAAAATATACCCAGAGGGCATCTTAGAGATGCCACTTGAAAACATACCCGACTTCCAGTGTAGGCTGACTAGTTTCTGCCAGCCTGCCACACACCAGACATGTTGCTGGCCACATGAGGAGAGTGCCTTTGTCACTCTGTGTCCATGAACAAAGCCTGTACTGGGTGGAGGTGCTTCTCACCTCCCCCTGCAGGAACTGTAACACCTGGCGGTGAGCCTCAAAGGCTCACCCCCTTTGTTACAGCGCCACAGGGCATCCCAGCTAGTGGAGATGCCCGCCCCTCCGGCCACTGCCCCCACTTTTGGAGGCAAGGCTGGAGGAGATAATTAGAAAAACAAGGAGGAGTCACCCACCAGTCAGGACAGCCCCTAAGGTGTCCTGAGCTGAGGCGACTCTTACTTTTAGAAATCCTCCATCTTGTGGAAGGAGGATTCCCCCAATAGAATTAGGGATGTGCCCCCTTCCCACAGGGAGGAGGCACAAAGAGGGTGTAGCCACCCTCCAGGGCAGTAGCCATTGGGTACTGCCCTCCCAGACCTAAACACCCCCCTAAATTCAGTATTTAGGGGCCCCCTGAGCCTAGGAAACTAGATTCCTGCAACCTTAACAAGAAGAAGGACTGCTGACCTGAAGCCCTGCAGTGAAGACGGGGACGACAACTGCTTTGGCCCCAGCCCTACCGCCTGTCTCCCAACTTCAAAGAGAACTGCAACAGCGACGCATCCAACAGGGACCAGTGACCTCTGAAGCCTCGGAGGACTGCCCTGCAACCAAGGACCAAGAAACTCCCATGAACAGTGGCCCTATTCAACAATCTGCAACTTTCTTGCAACAAAGAAACAACTCTAAGGACTTCAAGTTTCCCGTAGGAAGCGTGAGACTTTCCACTCTGCACCTGACGCTCCCGGCTCGACCTGCGGAAAACCAACACTACAGGGAGGACTCCCTGGTGACTGCGAGCCTGTGAGTAGCCAGAGATGACCCCCCTGAGTCCCCACAGCGACGCCTGCAGAGGGAATCCAGAGGCTCTCCCTGACTGTGACTGCCTGTAACAAGGGACCCGATGCCTGGAACCAACACTGCACCCGCAGCCCCCAGGACCTGAAGGAACCGAACTCAAGTGCAGGAGCAACCCTCGGCCTAGCCCAGGTGGTGGCTACCCCAAGGAGCCCCACCTGTGCCTGCCTGCATCGTTGAAGAGACCCCCGGGTCTCCCCGTTGCTTTCAATTCAAAACGCCTGTCTGCACTCTGCCCCTGTGTGACTGAGGGTGCACTTGCTGTGCCTGCTTGTGTCCTCCCCGGTGCCCTACAAAATCCCCCTGGTCTGCCCCCGAGGACGGAGGACACACTTACCTGCTGGCAGACTGTAACTGGGGCACCCCTGTTCTCCTTTGAAGCTTATGTGTTTTGGGCACCTCTTTGACCTCTGCACCTGACCGGCCCTGAGCTGCTGGTGTGGTAACTTTGGGGTTGCCTTGAACCCCCAACGGTGGGCTACCTTGGACCCAACTTTGAACCCTGTAAGTGTTTTACTTACCTGTGAACTTAACAATTACTTACCTCCCCCAGGAACTGTTGATTTATGCACTGTGTCCACTTTTAAAATAGCTTATTGCCATTTTGCCAAAACTGTACATGCTATTGTGATTATTCAAAGTTCCTAAAGTACTTAAGTGAAATACCTTTCATTTGAAGTATTACTTGTAAATCTTGAACCTGTGGTTCTTAAAATAAACTAAGAAAATATATTTTTCTATATAAAAACCTATTGCCCTGGAGTAAGTCTTTGAGTGTGTGTTCCTCATTTATTGCCTGTGTGTGTACAACAAATGCTTAACACTACCCTCTGATAAGCCTACTGCTCGGCCACACTATTACAAAATAGAGCATTAGAATTATCTCTTTTTGCCACTATCTTATCTCTAAGGGGAACCCTTGGACTCTGTGCACATTATTTCTTACTTCGAAATAGTATATACAGAGCCAACGTCCTACACCCAGAGTCTGTGATGGCCCACAGACCTTACTCCAGTGCTGTAGCTTGCATTTGCCCCATGAACAGTTCCTGAGAGGGCTGCAGTGACCTGGTGTCCTGGAACTTTAAGTGCCACCAGACGACTAGTGTGGTCCCACAGCATATTCATAGTGCCTGTGCTTTACCGTCTTGTGACTTCTGTCCTTGCTATGTCCTTGAAGTTTGGGGCTTGATTTGGCTATGAAGTGTGAAATGTCCAAGTTTCTTGGCTTCACCAGAGCCTTCTAGGGTATGTGCTATTGGCCTCACGTTTGCAAAAATAATCATAGCTTGTACGTGTGGTTCTGAAACTCTGTGCTACAATTTGAGGACATATCAGAAGCTGATAAGGACCCTGCTAAAGCTCTGGAGCTTGTCCTGCCCCCAAACTGTATGTCCCCTAAGCTTGCTGGTGCCCCAAAGCTTACTGTGGCACTGGAGCTTGTGGTAGGCATCAGGCTTGCAATTCAGTTAGAAGTTATTTTTAGACCCAAGCTTGCTGTACCAATGGACATTGCTCTAGGGCTTGATGTGGCTTCACTGCTTTCTGTGTCTATGCATGTTACTGTGACCAATACATTTCTGTATCCTCAATGATTGGAGTGTGCCTGGAGTTCACTGTGTATTCTAGTGCTGTTTGTGTCCTAGGAAGTTTGAGTTGTCACCTGACCATACTCTGGTAGGCGTTTTTACACTGCAACTTGTGATTGGCATGAATCTCCAGTGCATCTGGAGTGTGCTGTATTCCTTATCTCTCTCTGTGTCCCTGGACCTTACTGCGACCCTACTGTGTGATTTGGGTTCTGCAGCTTATGATGGTAAAACCCTGATGTTTGCTGCAGCACCAAGGTCTGCAGTATCTATCACCCTCATTGGCTGCAGACCTTGCACTGATTTGTTGAGCTTGCTGTACTACCTATTCTTGGTGCAGCCCTCCAACATGTTATGAATTATTTTTGCAATGAAGCTTGCTCAGTTCCCACGGGTTTCTGTTGCACTGATTCTTACAGTGGAAAGGAAACATATGTCACCCAATGGGAGGCAATATTATCAGAGCCTGTGGAAACAATGAAGCTTGAGGGATGATTGGAGAATGTTGTGGCTATGAAATTTGCAAAGTCTCAAAATTTATATGGCCATGAACCTTTCTATTTCATGAAGCATGCTACTACATTGAAATTTGTATTGTCATCAAGGTTTGACGAGAGCCAAGAATCTGAGCCTTAGAACTCTGTGGTGTTGAAACTGCCATGGTACTGGAGCTTCTGGTAACACTTGCGCCAGAACTAGAGCTCTTACTTGTTGCAAAGGCTTCACTGTGTCTACATAGCTTGCTATAATAGTTGCTATTGGGTCGGATCTTCCTGCGGCCTCCACAGCTTGTCATGGCACTATGGCTGAAGGTAGCTCCAGGTCTTTGATGTACTTGATGCTACATTTAAGTGTGCAATGGTGCATGCCGTAGCAATATTATTTTAATCTGGTGTCTGGAACTTGCTGTAGGATACTTATTTATGGTGGGGCTTGCTTTGAATTTGGAATGTGCCATGAGAATTGCAATAGTCCAGCTGTTTTTCAGTGGCAGCTTGTTTCTATTTTTGGTGGGGATGTGGGAGATACACTAATATTATTTTATTTTAGGAAAGAAAAGGCACTTACCTGACTGCAATGGGTCTCCCTCTCCTCACAGAGTCCTCCTCTCATTGTGGCTTCAGCTTGGCACGGGGACCAGGAAACAGCACTACCAAATTCTCACACTGGTAACCATCATGAAACCAGCATTAGGATTGGTGGGAGTGGGCTCTCTCAGCGCTCACAAGACCGCTGGAGGCCTGTGCTTTCTCTCACCCAACTGTCTTAACACAGCTGGGTTAGAGATGTTTAAAGTGCACATGTCAGGCTGGCTGTCGCAAGACGGCTGGCCCAAGGGACATGCACACTTTAAACAAGTGCACAGCTCCCTGCTGCTGTCACTCAGCAGCTATTTCCATGCCCTGTTCTGACACTCGGTTCAGGAGGAGGTACTGAAAAATAAAATTGTAATAAAGCAAGTTTATTACCATTTTATTTTTCAGCTCTGGGGCATTTTTGGGGCATTTTTGTAGTGAGGCGATGCTCCTCCACTCTCTGTTGAGCCCAGATCTTAAAAAAATATTCACAGTGCTTTTTCTAGTGATTATGATTACCTAAGCCAGCTGCCTGCTGCATATTCTTTGCTTGCTACTGTTTTGGCTACTGTTTTGGATTGCTGTCACCCTGGAAGATGCTGTTCCTCTGGCTGTGATCCAGGAGCTTGCAGTGGTGCAGGAGTTCTTTGTTCTACTGAGTCTTGCAGTGCTCCAGTGCTTCTGCAATATCTGCAGATCATTGCTTCCTGCCAAGTGAATGCTTTCACTCCCGAAGCTTGATGTAGCCCCAAGAGTACATAGAGCTGAAGGTTGCAGTAGTTTTATTGTTTACCACTACTCAGTGCTTGCTGCATCTACCCACCTTGCAGCATCCTTGCAAGATCGAGTGTCACCGAAGTACTTCTTGGACCTTTTTTCAGGGAGCCCAACAGCTCTGAAAGTTCTATCCTATTGCAGTGGATTATAGTGTTGTCTGGAGGCCCCACTTGTAATAATATGCTATTGTTCCTTCTATTTACATTATATTCTAACTGATCCTTTAGTCAGCTCCCCTTCCCCTGGTGCTCTTGTAGTTACTCTGTAACACATCCCATTCCAAGATTCAGTGGTCTCTGTGGGCAATCTGGTGGTTATGGTATGCCCTCAACAGCACATGCTCGTAGTCTGCCACAACCTTCATGATCACTGTGGCTATATTAGGTAACTCTGTCTGTTCTGATGCCTTCCGAAATCAGCAGCCTCACCCCTACCCAGTGGCATCAAGGGCCCTTCAAGCTCCTGTCTCTTCACTCTGAAAGTCTTTAACCACCCAGGTGCAAACATCTGTCTCTTCTCATATGGCATTCCACCTCCCTTAGACTCCCTTAGACTTCCAGGCAATAACTTAGATGCTTGGTAGGATAATTATTCCCATGTGTGGTGAGTTTGTTAGGCAGAACCCATTAGTACCTCCCCCTAGTGAGTAAATAGCACTACAGGTATGTGTAGATACAATATACCTTCCATGCCATGTCTCCTCTCTCTATTTCAATGACCTATCTGGCCCCTGCCTGTTCTTTTCTAAAATAGACTTCTCCTGGGGTGTGGGAGGGTGTCCAAGTTGGTGTCTGTGCTGGCCACACCATGGTGAGCTCTTGAGCAGTGCCCTAAAAACAATTGACTGGAGGGTCTCCATTTGGCAGGTAGACCTTGGGTCAGCCTGAAGAGCTCAGCTGAGCTGCTGTAGTGAGGAGAAGATGCTTGTGGCATATGCAGAATGGCAGTCCCAGGGCTCTGGTGAGACCGAAGGCTGGCAATACAGCAGAGGGATGAGGCTCCAGAGCTTGGATGGAGCGCATCAGAGAAATGAATTGCCATTGAGCTAGGAGTTCGACGGGCCCTCCTGTGTGAAGACTGCACAAGAAAATGATAATGATGCCATCACCACACCCACATCAGAGACTGGGTTCACACAAGACCACGCACAACACCCTGGCACATGGAAACCACGCCGGAGGGACATGATCTATGGTTTGAGGCATGGTGGGTGCAGAGGGGGTTCTTTGGGCCCGACAGAGACAAACTGGTGGCTCGCAGTGAGTGGGCAGTGGACTCTTCAGCTTTGTGAGGCAGGGGAACCCCAGTGTGACCTGCACTATTGGGGACTTAATGCCACTATGTGTATTGCTGTGCCATGGGGTTTGGCAGGAGAATGAGTAAAACATGTGCAGCCTAGGAAGAGCATCCTGAAGTCCGCACCTCTTGTGAGCCATTGATGTAGACTGCAAACATAGAACCTTCCCTCCCGTCCTTCCTGGATGAGTGTGCGGGAACCATGTTGGTGTGCCTGGACAATCTTGACACCTAGAAATGGACCTGTTGCAGAGACACTGTAAACCCCAAGCAGAACAGAGGGGCTTGTTGTAGTTAACTATTCAGTGCCTGAGGTGGCCACCCACATCCACCACCCACAAGTAAAGGGATTGCGGAACAATTCACTACAGAGGACACACAAATTATGGTAAAACTGAAGAGTCCCAAGTTGGGTACTACCGTAGGTCAAGGCACCTCCATCCACTTCACTAACCCAGAAGGTACACTGGGAAGCAATAAGGTGAAGCAGACACCCCAAACTCACAGGTAATTTGGATACACTCCTGTAAGCTATTGGAGATGCGAAGGCGATGCTGGAGCCTAAACTTGATGTGCTAACCATCGAGAAAGGGCTTTTGCAAGTGCACCATAGAAAGCTAGGGGACTACGTGGCCACTGCAGAATTGACATTGGCAACCATGTGAGCCTCAGTCGCAGATATGCAATCGCATATACAGGATCTACAGGTGACTGTGCCTCTCCTTGAAGTGCAGTAAAGTGTGTGTTATTGGCTTAGCAGAGGAGATGGAGGGCCCCAGCATGGCGATGTTCCTTGAGGACAGGATGGTGAACACGGTATTTGAAGGGAAGTTATCACATTTTGTCCCTGTAGAATGGGCACACAGAGCTCCCGCCAGGAAACTACCTTGCGGGACACTTCCGATACTGGCGGTAGCTAAGCTATTTATTTTATGGGATAGAGGCCACAAACTGCAAGTCTCCAGGAGCAAGGGCCCATGGCAGATGGACAATGGGACTATGGAAGGGTGCACATGTTAAAAAAATATACAAAAGCAGTCCAGAAATGCTGTGAGTCCTTTCTAAATATCAATTGGAAGTTATGCCAAATAGCCGATAAATACTCTTTCATGTTCCCAGCTAAACTCAGAGTGCTGGATTTGGAGAAGGCGCTCTTCTTTGCATCACCATCAGAGGCATGCAGGTGGCTGGAGTGTATGAAGGGCGTATCATTGGACAGTGGTCAGACTCCGACAGGTGATTGGGAAGAGCAGAGTACACAGCACAGACCCAAGAGAACCGCGATTAATAAGTAAGACAGAGCAGGCTGCCAAGGAGAGAGCCTTGGTGATGACGTATACCAATGTAGTGTAGCCATTTTTAATATAGCTTCATGCATGTTTGTTTAACATACTAGGCCGCTGTGCACTTTGCTCTAGATATATTTTATTCAACTTCGCACTGTTATTTAACAATAACCAGTTTTACGGTCCTGTTTTAATTTCTTCTATCACACTGTTTAGCTTAGTTCAGCACTGTGTTCTCAAATAATGCATTCTTGATCTCCCTGTGCTTCAGTCAAGGCTACAGTCTGGTACATTGCCGGTACACGTGGTAGAAGTTTAGTCTCCAGTATTCATAGAAAATACACATCCTTACGTAGGGACATTTTCTTAGAACATCTGCGTGTTAGTTATAAAAACACTTCCTAGTCCTAGTACACGTCAAGAGAGAGATTCCAGCCAGGAACCTACAACTAGATGCTGAATGCCTCGTTGCAGATGCTGATGCAGATTACAGGACTTTGCTCAGGTATGAGGGTTGATGTCCTTCCGGGGGAACCTGAAAGGCAAGCTTAGAGCTTCACATTCTGTGCTCGAACTATAATTTAGAGAGAAAATAATCTAGCGGCACTATGATAGCCTTATTCTTGTGCTTCACTCTCATCGTTACTATTTTAATCTTACTGTGTTGTGTAGTTCTGGTTATTGCAGCTCACGCTTTGCTATCTAAAATGCAGTTGTTTTATTAAACCAATCTTTAAAACTTAAACTGCCTTTGTCATTTATATATGAGACCGTACTGTGTATGAGAGAACCGGTTGTGACCTGAGTGACCATGACTTCCCTTGGAAGTGCTAAGATGTCATGCGCTCTGCTGCCCAATTGTCTCTTTCATTTGGGTGAGATGAGACACTGCTAGTTAGCCGGACCAAAACCCATATTTAGAGCGACAAGTGTCATCCACTGTGAGTCAGACTCAGTCCCCCACACTGTGAAAGATCTTGCCGCTCAAAATCCAGTAGTCTCATTAGGATAATGAGAGCCTACGCGACAACAAACTGCAGGGCCGGCTTGAGGTCTGGTGGCGCCCTGTGTGACAGTTTATTGTGGCGCCCCCCACCCCATGACCTCCTCCTCAGTTTCATTGCTACCACCTGGTAAATGTGCCCCCCATCTTTCTATTGCTCCCCTTTCACATACATTCATGTGTTTTAAAGCACTTATAAAGGCTGGCTTTGCTAATCTACTCAGCTAGTCACATAAAATATAGGGGCATATTTAAGTACCCCTAGCGCTATCCTAATGCCACATTAGCGTCATTTTTTTTACGCTAATGTGGTGTTAGAAGGCCAAAAACGCTGTGCCATATTTACAAAGTGGCACAATGCATGCATTGCGCCATTTTGTATCCCTTTGCGCTACATTATGCCTGCGCCAGTCATAATTTATGCAAAGGTGGCATTCCCCCATTAGGGAGGGCCAAACAGTTGGCACAAAGAAATCTGACAGATTTCTTTGCATCATTTTTTCCCAGCACTTTTAACGCCTGCTCAGAGCAGGCGTTAAAATGAGGCGTCTGTTCGTTACAATGGGCCTCTGGATGCATTATAGGATTAGCATCAACATTTTTATGCTAATCCTGCAAAGGGCTGGGCTAGTGTAAAAAATTCTGACGCTAGTCCCCTAACTACTGCCATGGTGCACCGTATTTTAAATACAGAGTACACATGGTGGTGTTAGGGGAGCGCTAAGGGGTGCAAGAAAAGTGGTGCAACACTGTGTGCAGCACCACTTTTTTCAAATATGCCCTGTCGGGGCATATTTAATAGCCCCTAGTGCCATTCTACACACTAGTGTAATTGTTTTTAAGCTAATGTGGCGTTAGAAGGCCAAAAATGCTGTACCATATTTACAAAGTGGCGCAATGAATGCATTGCGCCACTTTGTAACCCTTTGTGCTACATTATGCCTGCACCAGGCATAATGTATGCAAAGGGGGCATCCCCCAGTTACGGGGGCCAAAAAAATGGCTCAAAGAAATCTGTTAGATTTCTTTGCGTCATTTTTTTTCCGGCACTTTTAATGCCTGCTCAGAGCAGGCATTAAAAGGAGGCTTCCATTGGTTACAGTGAGCCTCTGGGTGCTTTGCAGGATAAGCGTCAACATTTTTTATGCTAATCCTGCAAAGAGTAGCATAAAAAAATCTGACACTAGTCCCCTAACTCCTGCCATGGTGCACTGTATTTTAAATATGATGCACACATGATGGCATTAGGGGGGGTGCTAAAGGGTGCAAGAAAAGTGTCACAGCCCTGTGTGCAGCACCACTTTTTTCAAATGTGCCCCATATGGCAGTGCTTAATTTGTAAATAAAAAGGTGTCGGTGCCCGAAGTCCTCCTCTTCAACATGCGGCTGATGCAATTAAATGTCTGAACACGGAATACAAAGGCAGTGTAATCCTGAAGCCATCTCGGGCCTCTTCAATCCATTTACAGGCACTCCCTGCCCCTTCAGTTCACTCTTGTGGATTTTTGCTTTTTCCCATTGTGACGCTTTTTTGTTTTTCTCTTCCTCCGTCTTTCACATATGTGTCTTTTTCTCACAGTAAATGCTTGAGGCAGAAAAATAAGCGCAGGCCCTCAAAAATAGGTGCCGGTGCTGTGCAAAGGAAACAACAAGCACAAATTAAGCACTGCCACAGGGGCATATTTGAGAGCCCCTAGTGCCTTTGTAACACAACATTAGTGTAATCTTTTACATTTTGTGGCGTTAGAAGGACAAAAACGATGCGCCATATTTACAAAGAGGCGCAATGCAAGCATTGTGCCACTTTGTAACCCTTTGCGCTACATTGTGCCTGTGCCAGGCATAATGTATTGAAAGGGCGCACCCCCCTGTTAGAGAGGCCAAAAAAATGACGCAAAAAGATCTATTAGATTTCTTTGCATCATTTATTTTTCGGGCACTTTTAACGTCTGCTCAGAGCAGGCATTAAAAGGAGGCTTCCATTGGTTTCAATGGGCCTCTGGGTCCTTTGCAGGATTACCATCAACCTTTTTTATGCTAATCCTGCAAAGTGCCAGGAAAGCATAAAAAATTCTGATGCTAGTCCCCTAACTACCGCCATGGTGCGCCATATTTGAAATATGACACACACATGGTGGCATTAGGGGGGCTGCTAAAGGGTGCAGGGAAAGTGGCGTAGCACTGTGTGCAGAGCCACTTTATTCAAATATGCCCCATAGAGCGGTGCTTAATTTGTAAATAAAAAGGTGCCGTTGCCCAAAGCCCTCCTCTTAAACACGCAGCTGCAGCAATGAATTGTGTGAACATAGAATACAGAGGCAGCGTAATCATCATCATCATCATCATCAAACAAACTTTATTCGACTTTCAGCAAGCCATAAAAGTATCAAATAGTAATACATTTAGTAATAAATAAGTAAGAGTAAAAGGAATAGATAATAAAAGGGAAAATAATAAAACACATCCTTAATTCATTCAGATTCAGGTATATAAAACTTAGTACATTTACACCAGTGCAAAATCGAATTTCCTTGCAATTATTCCCAAGAAGTAGTTTATCGGAAATTCCAGGTGTTCCAGTAAAATTAGTCCAATGCACCCATCGACTTCCTTACTGTCAGTACTGTGCATAGGAAATTTGCTAAAATTCCACACATTTCAATAGAGGATAAAATCTGTAGGCTAAAATACGTGTCACGACACTGACGCAAATTAATCGATCTTAAAAAAGGGATTAAAAGACGTTTCCTATGGATATCATAAAATTTACAAAAGAAGACCACGTGCATTGTGGATTGGGATGCCTTCGCATCACAAGGACATACTCTTAAAGTTGTACTCCAATCATTCATGGTTGGAAAGGTTACTAGCAGATGGAAGATATCTAAACGGAATCTTGTAAGAACAATACGGTGTTGAGGATTTACCAAGCTTACAAGATAAGGCTGGACAGCATCCGCCAACAGAATTAGTTGATTAGACATTACAGTGGATTTTTTTGATTCCGTTTCCCATCTCTGTTCTTCCAAGTGCTTCAATGTCAAGGCCCTCAATTCTCTCCTGGTTATTTTTTCCAATGATTGCGGGTTTAGGTAATAGTCTTTACAACCCATATTTTTAAAAAAGGTCATAATGTATCTCAGCCAGGGAACTCTAAGCGAGTATGTTAGCCTTATGCAGACGGATAAGATGGCCTTATTTAGTCCAATGTACTCAGAGGTCCACACTTTGTGCCATAATAATAGTGGCTGTATCTTTATCAGATCAATTACAAAGTGGACCCCAAGTTCCGCGTGACTAATACATGATGATGTGCTATTTGGTACCATTAGCAAGTGTCTGAGAAAATCATTTTCCGCTGTCTGAATCGCTTTACAGTTGGTATACCCCCAAATACATGCTCCGTAAATAGCTGCCGGAATGCACTTAGCTTTGTAGATCTTTACCATGTTTGACGGGGTAATCCCCCTAGCTTTTTAGAGAAGATCTTCAAGGCCGCCGTTGTTTTAATAATCTGATCTTTTTTTGTTTTCACGCAATGTGCCCAAGTGGCTTGTTTGTCAAACATTATGCCCAAATATGAGAAGGTAGGAGCTATCCTCACCTTATCCTCGTGAATAGTAATATTGTAGGTCTTACTCAATTTCCTGCCACAGTTCATTATGAAAGTTTTTGAGCGGTTAACTGTGAGTCCCAAGTCTGTCATATAATTTATACAGGTGGTTAGGAGTTTCTGAAGGGCTAACGGTGTCCTGGCCATGAGTACTGCATCATCTGCGTAAAGGAGTGCAGGGCGGAGTGGTTACCTATTTGAGGAAGGTCTTTGCATTTACTTATCAGTTCGCTTTCTAAGTTATTTATGTATAATGAGAATAGAAGTGGAGCAAGAACGCAACCTTGACGCACCCCTCTATGTATTCCAAAGGACCTGGTAAATTCCCCTCTCGTCCCATACCTTACTCTTGCTCTACACCCTGTATACAAATCCCTTATAAAATGAACTATTGTTGGTTCGACCCCCATTCTTGTTAGGATGTCCCATAGCTTCTCGTGCAAGACGCAGTCAAATGCTGAGGATAAATCTATGAAGGCCAAGTGCAAGTTACCCTCTCTGATCTTCGTATACTTCCCCACTAAAATAGTTAAATTCAGAGCCTGTTCCACTGTACCTAGTCCTGAGCGGAAGCCATACTGCACTGAAGATAAGATATTGCTTCCTTCCGCCCATGTTTGAAGTCTATTTAAAATTATTCTCCCCGCTAATTTGGCTGATGTATCGAGGAGAGAAATTGGCCTATAACACGCTGGATTAAGGCGATCGCCTTTTTTGTATATAGGTATAATGATAGAGTCGCGCCATGTCTGTGGAAGGCCTTGTATACAGAAAGCCCTCAATACCTGCGTCAATAAGGGGCCCCATAAGTGGATATTGGCTTTGTATAAGTCAGTTGGAACGCCATCGGGGCCTGGCGCTTTCCCAGCTTTGCTTATGTTTATAGCTTCCACTACCTCCTCCAGGGTAAATTGAGGTGAGCCTGCTAGGTGTAGGTCTTCCTGGGAGTCTGGAACCTTTGACAGGTCCGAAGGGGCTCTGTCATCGGATTGGCAATATATCTTGGAAAAGTACGTGATCCAGTCCTCTTCCGAGATTGCAATTTCCATTCTAGGGGTATCATTGTTGCCTAGAACAGGAGTATTTATTATTTTCCAGAAGAGGACATTGTCTTTCACGAGACTAGCTCTGTGTAGGTTGTCCCATAACTTTCCTCTCAAAGCAAGTTTCCTCTTTTTTATAGCTGTCTTGTATGCCTGTCTGCAAATACGTATTTCAGTCGGGCGTCTTATAGGGGCGCTTAGGGCTTTTTTTAGAGGCAGCGTAATCCTGAAGCCATCTCGTGCCTCTTCAATCCATTTACAGGCAATCCCTGCCCCTTCATCTCAATCTTGCGGATTTCTGCTTTTTCCCATTGTGACACTTTTTTGTTTTTCTCTTCCTCTGTCTTTCCCATACGTGTCTTTTTCGCACAGTAAGTGCTTGAGGCGGAAAAATAAGCGCCCACCCTCAAAAATAAGTGCTAGTGCTGTGCACCGAAACAACAAGAACAAATTAAGCACTGCCAGAGGGGCATATTTAAGAGCCCCTAGTGCCATTTTAACGCCACTTTAGTGTCATTTTTTTACATTAATGTGGGTACAGAAGGCCAAGAACATGGCACTATATTTACAAAGAGGCGCAATGCATGCATTGCGCGACTTTGTAACCCTTTGCGCTACATTATGCCTGTGCCAGGCATAATGTATGCAAAGGGGGCATCCCCCCATTAGGGAGGGGGCAAAAAAATTACTCAAAGAAATCTGTTAGATTTCTTTGTGTCATTTTTTTCCGACACTTTTAACACCTGCTCAGAGCAGGGATTAAAATGAGGCTTCCACTGGTTTCAATGGGACTCTGGGTGCTTTGCAAGATCAGAGTCACAATTTTTTACGCTAATCCAGCAAAGCGTTGGACTAGCGTAAAGAATTCTGACACTAGGCCCCTAACTACTGCCATGGTGCACTGTATTTTAAATATGACACACAGATGGTGGCATTAGGGGGGCGCTAAGGGGCGCCACTTTTCCTAAATATGACCCATAGTTCTGTTTTTTGCAGCAGGCATATTAACCCTCTATGCTACTTTATGTCGAGTCAAAGCTGCCACCAGACAAAACTCCCATCTCGCTCCCTAGCAGGAACATTAATCACAAGAGGTATCTTGACATTTTAATTGTTTCTTGAAGGATAAACGCACAAGGAACTTTTCAGCAGGTGATTTAAATCGCAAGTTTCTGAAGTTATTGCTAAACACAGCACCCCCCCTGAGGTCAGCTTCCGGTGCGGTCACACCACTCCCACCGCCTAAAAGCCGGCCCTGCCAAACTGCACAGCACTACCAAAGAAACATCACTCACCACTTATCAGAACTTATCAGATCGACTTGCTACAGACATGGAGGAAGAAGTGCAATGGGAGCTGAGAGGTGGACCGGCTATTACTTCAGTGATGCTTCATTAGATTATTTGACATGGACATCACCATTTTTTTTTATAAGTTCAAAATATTGTTGCAGCTGCACAGCTGTTGGGGAGGGGGGCCGAGGTGGCCATACGATGGTGTTGAGTTCAGGGCTAGGAGCTACCAGAAATACGGTTGAGCCAGGACACATGAGATGAAACAGTTTCACATATTGTTGGTGAAGACCGAAATGGACAGGTTGAGTGCACTCATTGGTTGAGTGAGCATTAATCGAGCTACTGTTGTAGAATTTACCTGGGGAAGGGAGTTGAAAGTTATACAGTTGTTATGGTGGTATGTGAAAAGGTCACTTGTTACATTCAGATGACGTGACAGATGCCTGGCTCACTACCCCTGCAAACGGATGTCTACAAGATGAGAGCACAGGTGGGAATTAGCTATTAATGCAACATCACTAGGGGAAGTGTTCCATAAATATACTGTCATGACCTGGAATGTGTTCGAGATGGCCACACCCATGAAATACCCCAAAATACATAAATATTTAAAACACGGGAACACACATGGTTTATTTGCACAAACCCATTTGATGCCCCTGGAGCACCAGAAGCTTTTGAGAAGATGGCAGGGACAGGTGGCAGGCAGTACCTACCCAGCATATGCAAAGGGGGTGTCGATCAGGATTCCCCCCTCCCTCCCCTTGGTACTCCATGGCAAAGTATTTGTCACTGGTGGTGGTCTATTCTTCGTATAGAAACCTACCACAGCTTCTAGATGACCTCCCACCCACTCTGGTGCAGAACCTACCATCCCTTTGCATATGGGGCAGAGACTTTAACTGCACAAATGCTGTTTCACTGGACAAATCAATGCCTCCAATACAAGGGTGCAAGTAGTTTTACTGCATTGCATCTTTTCAGAGCATGGGTCACAGATAGGCAGCTGTGTGAGATATGGAGATTAATGGACCATGACAGTTTTGAATATACCTATTAATCCGCTGTGCACCACATTCACACTAGAATAGATCTATTTTTTTGTGTAATGAGGCAATGTCTCCAAATGATTTGGACACTGATTGTTTGGGTTGGACTCTGTAAATCATAGTCCCCTTAAAAATGGTCATATGATGGGGTAAATTCTGCACACGCATTCCCACATGGAGATTTAACACTCAAGACTTACTGATTGCTCTCTATAGGGAAGTGGTTGGGGAACGCATAGCTCAATATTTTGGAGAAAATGATGGCACTGTATCCGCAAAAACCATTGAATGAGACATATTGAAGACAGTGACCAATGGGATATGCATTAAGCCTTCCTATGACACAAAAATCACATTAATCACTCAGATTATCACATTGGAATACCTGATGAGGGATGCACAGGTGAAACTGGGGATAGAATTGAGGGACGCACAAGGCCTTACTGCCCTGCGTTGAGAGACCACTACGCTGGTCGACTGCCTGGGACATATTGATTACAGAGTACATGTGGCTCATCAGCACACAAAGACAGATCAGGATGCCAGCTTGTGTGGCTCTTCCACACAGACACACCCAGAATCCCTATAGGGGCTATAATGAAGGATATGGGTGAGATTGCCATTTCACAGGTGCTTATTAATTAAGTTTTTGAGACTTATTATGCAGCCCTCTATGCAGCTGCAGACCGAATGACAGATGATACCTTGAGTTCCTAAGTAGACAGATTGCCTATCCCTCAATTCGACCCTTTGCAAAGAGCTATTCAAGATGAACCCCTTATGATAGCGGAGATTTGCACAGCAGTAGACCAGATGGCAGGCAAAAAACCTTGGGTGCCAATGGACTCCCAATGGGGGTTTATGTAACTTATCAACCAAAATTGACCCAAAGCTTCTTCAAATGTACACAGAAGCCAAAAAGATTGGATTCCTACCCAGATGCTACGATTGCTTCCTTAACCAGAATGTAATCCTCTAGACGTGAGCTCCTACCGCCCCCTTTCAATACTTAACATTGACTTTAAGATACTTTGGAAGGTGATAACCAATAGCTTGTCTCCCATTATCAACGCACTGGTATGTCAAAACCAAAATGAGATCATACCGAGGACGAACACATTCCTCATCCTTCTGTGCTTGTTTTCCATAATGTAACAGAGGAAGGCTTACCCCTAGTAGCAATGTCTTTGGGCATTAAGAAACTTTTGATATTAAGGGGTGGTTGTACCTGCAGAAACTCTGGACAGAATGCGGTTTGGACCAGAAATTTGAGATTGGGTGGGTCTCCTACACTGTACTAATATCTCCTATAGCTAGGGTTTATACAGGCAGAGAAGATTCTGTTTGTTTGCCATAGGAATGGGCACTAGGCAAGGGTGCTACATCTCACCCTTGATATTGACACTAGCTATGGAGCCGATTGTGTCCCTATTCCGACTTAGGGACTCGAAATAAGAAATGCCACATGATGGATCTCGGGACAGTACCTTCCTGTTTGTAAACAAATTGCGTTTATACCTGTGTAATGTGCAACAGAGCCTTACTCCTGGATTAGCTACACTAGAGGAATGTGGGGAGGTGTCGGGGTTGAAACTTCATAAAACCAAAACATGCTTGCATCCACTCAGGTGCCCGACTAAGTACAAATGTAAAGGGATGACAAATGCTGGACTTGAATGGAAATTCAATATGTTGAATTACCTGGGGGTCAATGTCTGTTATACCGACGGGTACCTCATACTTGGGAAATTTGGTTAAGATGGTGACTGACTGGTGTCGGTACACTTGTGGAAAACCCACCCCTTATTCACTACGGGTCGAATAGTGATTGCTAAAATGCTGCTGTTGCCAAGGTTGTTGTCCCATATCTTGGCACTCCAAGTGCGACTCTTAAAATCCTTCTTTAGAAAATTGGACAGTATACTCATAAAAATAATATGGTGCGCTGGGTAGACAAGGGTGTCATCATGTAAGTTGTATAACCCACTGGGCAGAGTAGGACTGGGAGCCCCAAACTAGGAGTTGTATTATCTGGCCACTCAATTACAGTGGCCTATTAAATGGCTCTCAGATACCCCTAGCCCAGAAAAGGTAAGCATGTTATGGGAACTCCAGGGCTGCTCATTAATAGACTGGTTGATGAAACTATGAATCATGAACACGTCTGTAAATAAACTGGCTAGGGTGGTGAAACAGTGTTCAACTAAATCTGTGGTCTTAAGGACACCTCTCATGCCATATCCCCCTGAAACTACCATTGTGGACACACTACAATTTTGGGCATTTCATGAGTTGACACTCCATCATGATACATATCATATGGTTGTGACTGTGGGGTGACCGCTGTAGGACATATGATTGAGCATGCCATACTGCTCTCCTTTCCAGAGGTGACCGACAAATTTGGAATTGGCCCAGGCCTATTCCTGACAAATAGTGCACTGACGCATGCAATCAAGCCACAATGAGAACAAGACCAGACTATACTGCAGGTACATGAGGTGCTGCAGCTCTTGTTAACCCATGAAGGAGGAAGGAAGCCTGTTGCTTTTTGTATAATGCATTACTGAGTGAACGACTAAGTGGGTATCTGGACTTACCAGATGGCACATTATAATATGGCAAGATCTGACCGAGAGTGGGGGGTAGCTGAAAAACATGTTAAAACAGTGCACCGAAATCAAAGATTTACATATACTAAATTTAATTATGTATATAAATCATACCTCCCCCGACAGGACTGGGCCATATGTTCCCAGGAGCCTTGTTGTCATAGATGCAGCACACATGGCTTAAACTTTCATCACATGGTCTGGTCCTGGGAGACATAATGGTGGCCATGACCAAACTTACAAAGACATCGCTTGCACGGACCCCTGAGCATGCTTATTGGCACTATTACTACACTCAAAAAAGTCCAGATATACCATGAAACTCTGGCTTACATACTAGATAGGAGGCGAATTGCCATGGCATGCAAATCACCAACAGCTCCACAAGTGCAAAATTGGCCTCTATAGGTGGGAGACAGCAGAGACCAACGCCTGGACTGCATTGCATACCTGAGGACTCTGGGGCCCACCCAGTGACATATGGGACATGTATCTTGCCTTGCTTGCATCCAAATCTGATGACAGACAACCCTGAAAGGTAATCAGAAGAGCATCTTGAAGACTGCAACCTATGAGTGCCCAGCAGAACAAGAGTTACCTACTGGTCACTGCACTTTGGGGGTGGTGGTATGTTCTGCTGTTTCCAGAGATTAATCCCTAGTGATAGAGAACGGGGTTGGCGCAGCAACCAGGAGCTTCACCCCTTGGGGTAGGTCACACTCAAATGTGAACGACCATTGCTTAGTATGTTATGGTTTCCAAGGGAGAATGCACACAGAAGTGATGTAACAAGACATGAAAAGTTGCTGTGAAAGGTGGCCAACCACTGGTTTGATTGTTATGATACCCCTCTTGGGTAGAATTGTGCTAGATGTGAGTCTTTTTGTGTTATATTACTGTAAATGGATTTCTTTTGTATCTCAAGATTGCTATGGATTACACATATGTGGCTCACTTATTGATGTTTAAGGCCATGCCATGCAGTAGTATTTATGCATGGTAAGCTGATAATTGTTAAAATTTTGTATTGGTTGTCGAAGATGGCCACCTGATCCTGCCTACACAGGGATACCCAGGGAAGAACAACACTGACATCCAGCGGTCTCTTGCCGCCATTTCCTCTGATTGTGTACACAATCCTGCAGCTATGTCTGAAAGTAGTCCTGAGCCCAACATCCGGGCCCCCAAGGCCAGGGACAGACGTACAGACGTGGGGTGTAATGGCCTGGTCACATCTGTATGTGGCTGTCACTATGGGGGTTGGGCCTCAGCGGGCATTTACACCCCAGCCACCCCATTTCACAGAACATTTTCTCTGTTGGTTGGCAGTCCACCAGCAGCAGAGATGTGGGCCACTCGAGAGCCATTGTGTGCAGCCTGCCTGGACTCATGAACCGTGCAGAGATGGCAGCATAGGGTGGTGGTGACCCTTAGCCATCCTGGAGGGATTGGAACACCCATAGGTCATCTGGTTCTTCTCCCTTCGCACCTGTACGTCTACCATATACTGCCCCATACTGTTGGCTCTTCATGTCTGCCAGCACGCAGTCTGCTTAGCCCTGGGGGCCACGGGATACCACCACTACACCTGAGACACCTCTGAGTGGAGGGCCACACCTCATCATGCCTTATTCAGAGCTACAAGGACAACATCAGCTTCTTTGGGGTTCTGAACTCATTGGAATCACCTTCTCGTCCCCAATGGAAATGCATAGGGAACACAGGATACAGCAGAGAAGACCACTGGCCCCACTGGGCGTGAGATCCACTTGTAACCTGCTTTCTCTGGCACAATCAGGCACAGCAGATTCTAGCAGTGGCAAGAACACATGGGCCCTACGACTTATCAGGTAACAAGATTTAAATGGTGGCAGACTTTTCCATGGAGACAAATGGACAGCGGAGGGCTTTCCTCTCCGTCTGACCACAACTTCACAAGTAGGATATCAAGTGTGGCCTCATTGAGGCAGCACATCTGTGGATTACCATGGATGGCAAACTCAGAGACTTCCATAAGGCACTACAGGTCTTTCTGCAGGACGGGGCCATGGACATGACCCCAGGCCCTCCCAGACCTCTCTCCTCAGCCTCAAGGGCCCAGGCACCAGGATAAGGTGTACTGTATGCAAGTGGCATGTAGAAGGTACTGAAAGCAGTGGCGAAGCACAAACAGTAGAGGAGCGAGATAAATCCAGCTCGCCACTGAAGCTGGGGTCACCTGCTGACTGATGGACACTGTATAGACCTCATATTTATCATTGTTAATTCACTGCCTGACTGTTTACTACTTCTTGTTTGATGAAGGGGCTTGCTCATCTGTAGTGCAGGCTATCCCCTCCTCCTGCTGTGCGCCCCACTGCACCACTGAGGTCCTTTCCCCTGCCCCGGGGATGCAGTCTTGCCTGACCACATCCACTACCTTCTCATCCATTTCACTGCACCAGTGGGGTGGGGCCACTTGCAGCCCCCACTCCCCTCCTTCACCCGGTTATTATACCCCCATCCTGAAGTGCCACCGTCCCACTGAAGCCTTGTTGCTGGCCAGCCAGTCTCCACCACCTAGGTCTCCAACTGCATGGCTGCACCCTGAGCTTATCAAAAGGATGTGCTCATCCTTTCCCTTCACCTCCCGGTATAATCCCCCTCTCCCTCAGTTGGTCAAACCTCCCTAGCTCCCTCAACCACCCACTGTCACCCTCTCTGGCATCCCCTCTACAACCTCCCTAAATTGCTCCCCTCCCAAGTCCTCTCTCCTGCCATCTGTGCCTTTGGGTGTCCTGGAGGTGCCTCAGGTCTAGTCCTGCTGATTACAGTTCTTAGGGCACAGTGCCTTACTGGTTGGCAAGGGTAATTGTTTTAAGTCCTTGTTATGACTATTAGTGTTTTGTTGTCTCCCTAACTCTCTCTGTTTTCTTCTTCTCTCCCTTGGTCTACTTCATTTCTCTTCCTCGGTCAGATACCTCCCTTACTTCGCCTGCCCTCACTGTAACCTAGCAAAGGATGCAATCTTGGACTGCGCTGGTCCTATTGACACCAACCCCAATGTGGACCGGTCTCTTCTAGGGGACATACGGGAAGACCATGGTCACCAAGATGTGTGTTACCTTCTGCACTTGGTGGACAGGGAGTACACCTATCTGTCCCCAGTCCATGGCACTCAATCGCAGTTGGACTCCTTCCTGTTGGCCAATCCCTTGTGCCCCCTTGTATGTGAGGCTTCCATCCTACAGGGTGCACTCTTGGACCAATCCCCCATCAGTTTTGGCCTGATCTGGGTCTGGCACAGCTGATCTGAAAATCCTGGTGCCTCAACCTATCTCGTTACAACCATCCAATGGGCAAGAAACTACTCAAATCCCATGTCCATACCTACTGTGAGCTCAACAATGGCTCTGTCAACTCAACCCTGACCCTATGGGCAGTGGCAAAGGTGACTGTCAGGGAGTAGCTGATGAAAGATACCGCCCTATTCAATAGGCAGAGAGAAGAGTGGCAGAAGACATTGGAAGGGGACATAGCCTACCTTACATGCATCTACACAATCCACCCTCTTTACCACCAAAGTTGAATATGCGCTCCAGAAACTGAGGTACAGGCATCATGAGCAAGGGGAGAAAGCAGGTAGACTTCAGGCGGTGCAGCTGAGACAAAGAGAGGCGGGGATGGCTATACCCTAATACCACTGGCTCAGGTACTCTGGTCACCAATCCGCAGGAAATCAAAGATATGTTTGCCTCCTACTATTAGGCCCTTTACTCGCCATAAATAACCCCAGAGGTGGCACAGGAAGCCGCCTTCCTGGGCAACATCCATTTACCCTACCTCACAGACCAGGGCAGGGAAGTGATCTGGGGTGTGATCACTATACAGGAGATCACGCAGACCATCTAGAACCTATCATATCACAAAGCCCTGGAGGAGGATGGCTTCCTGACTGAGTTTTACTGGTAGACCAGGTCCAAGGTGGTGGATTCGCTCTACGAGGCCTTCACTATCCAACAGAGCCCTGATATTGGTTCTTCCCAAGCTGGGGAAAGACCCCCTCCTATGCATCAGGTACCATCTCATATCTCTGCTCAACTGTAATGTTAAGGTACAGGTCAGCATACTGGCGACCTGCCTCAAATAGGTCCTCCCCTCCCATATGCATCACACGCTGGTGGGGTTCGTCCCAGGCCACTCATCGCATTACCACCTTGAAACACTGGCTCATGTGGTCTGGATGCTAGCAGACCTGCCGGTGGAGGCATTGGCACTGTTGTTGGATGCAGAGAAGGCCTTCTGCAGGATTGAATGGGACTACATGTTCTCTGCGCTCCAGAAATTTGGCCTAGGTGAGGATTTCATCTCTAGAGTATGCTGACTCAATGACTCTCCAGCGATGCAGGTTAAATGAGATAGCTTTCTTTACAACCCTTTCCCATTTTGCCAGGGTACACAACATAAATGTCCACATTCCTTCCTGCTACATTTTCTCACCATGGAGCCCCTTTGGAACCCGTGGAGTATCTTTGCACCAGTCAAATCAGATTTTGGGCACCCCAAGCCCAGGGTACCCTCAACACTGTACCTATATGCACATGACATCTTGCTCACTCTGTCGTCCCTACCATCCTCCATCCCCGCGGTACTGGAGGTTATTGGTGCTTTTGTGGTCATAACTGGCTGGAAGGTCAACTGGGGAAAGAGTGAAGCCCTCCAGATATCGAGAAATACTATGTGTGCCACCATTTTTAGGTAGCCATCCCCGCGGAAAACTGCCTAGCTTAACTATCTGGCAACACCACAAAATAAAATGATGGAACAGAGTGTTGAAACTTTTCAAACACTCACCACCAGTCACAGATCTGGGTTTAAACCATTGTTATTTTGCTTGCCACGTCATCCCCGTTTGGTCCCAGCAATATGCAAATCAGTCTTGACCCTGCTCCCCCAGCCGAACCTCCAGGCCAGGGTCTCTCTGGACCGGAAAAAAACATTCTGGGACCGGTTTTGGGATATCACCTCTCATCAGTAATGCTAGCTTAAACCCAGTGCCTCAGCAAGCAAGGGACCAACATTTGGACATACCCTGGCCACTTAGGATGAACATAGCAGCACCAAAATATAAAATGGTGGACGGTGTGTTGAAAATTTTCAAACACTCACCCCCAATCAGAGATTTGGGTTTAATCCAACTTGATTTTGCTTGCCACATTACCCCAGTTTGGTCCCAACCATATGCAAATCATTCTTGCCCTGCTCCCCATGGGAACATTCCAGCCCGAACAGCCAGGCCAGGTCCTCCCTTAACCGGAAACAAGCATCCCAGGATCGGTTTCGGGGTTACACTCCTCATCAGCCAGGCTAGCATGAGTTCAGTGGTGCATCTAACAAGAAACCAACGTCTGGGCATACCCTGGCCACTTAGAGTGAATATAGCAGCCCCACAAAATGAAATGATGGACAGAGCATTGAAACTTTAAAAAAAAACACATCCCAAGTCACAAATCTGGGTTTTATCCATTGTTATTTTGCTTGCCACGTTACCCTAGTTTGGTCCCGGACATATGTAAATCTGTCTTGACCCTTCTCTCCATGGGAACAGACCAGCCCGAACCACCAGGCCAGGTCCTCCCTGGACCGGAAACAAGCATCCTTGGACCGGTTTTAGGGGAATCACCCCTCATCAGCCAAGTTAGCTTGAATCCAGTGGCACAGAGAGCAAGAGACCCACATCTGGTCATAACCTGGCCCCTGGTAGCATCATTGCCCCAGTCAAATCTCACTTTGGGCACCCCCACGTCCAGGGGACACTTGATGCACTGGAGGTTATTGGCGCAGTTGTGGTCATATCTGTCTCTAAGATCATTTGGGGAAACTGTGAAGCCCCCCCGTTATCAAGAATTACAACTTGTGCCACCATTGCCGGGTATCCATTCCAGTGGAACACTGTGCAGCTTAAATATCTGGGCATCTAAAGCGCATGGTGGCCAACAATCTGGACCTGCTCATGGAGTGCATGTGGTTGGACTTTGCGAAGTGGGCCCACCTGAACTTATCATTGTGTGGTTGGACTCAAGCAGTGAAAGTAATGACCCTTCCACACTTCACCTATGTGTTGGTCGTGCTCCCCCTGCAGATTCTCTATCCGTAGTTCCTCAAGTGGATAAGGTCATCAAAGTCTTCATTTTGGAACCAGCCAATCCTCGTCTGGCCATCAGGAAGCCTATTGCCCACAAATCTGCAGGGGGCTTAAACCTCCTATCTGTGGGGTATTACTTCATGACCCTACACCGAGCACAAATGGCGTACATGCATACCCGAGACCCCCGTTATGGGTCATGATAGAGAGCATGCTTGTGAAGGGCCCTCCGGGACTGCTCTACTGCTACCTACCCGATCCTTCCAACACTGGGACTCCCAACCTCGTGCTACAGGCAATGTAAAAAACCTGGACACAAGCCAACAAGCTCCTCTCAGTGGGCACCCACCTGCATGATAAAGCATCCATCTGGAGCAACCATGGTATCTGCATTCGAGGGACCATGGTTAATTTGGGCCACAGGCATGCAGCAGGGATACACACCCTTACACATCTGCTCTCCTGCTGTGAACTCAAATCCTTTTACGATGCTGCTGGAAGAATTTGGCCTGCCACAGAACCAACAGTGGAGTTAGACATAACTACGTCATTGTCTGATGAGCAAACTTGGCTCACAGTCCTGGACCAAACCACATTACCCAGTGCTTGCATAACTTAACACCTGGGACCAGTTTAATTAGTGAGATCTGGATTCTACAATCTCCTGATATGCCAGCTGTACTACCAGCCACAAGTGGCAAGCCTTTGAGCAACCTGGCAGGCTCATCCACAGCTGATGTATGAGGAGGAGAACCGCTCTGAGCTCCTGGAGGGCCAGGTTGGGGGTTGTTTGGGAAGCTCGGATGAAGTTCAGCCTTTTTAAGATCCTCCAGGGCTGGCACTGGACACCAGCAGGGCTCCAAGCCCCGGCACCATTGCTCCTTTCTTCATGCTGGAAGTGCAGTCACACACCTTGTGACATCTGCCATATATTACTGGAATGTCCCGCCTTCCACCCCTTTTGGGCCACGGTAGGTTCCACATTATAGGAATACATGGATTTGCCCACGCCACTTCTGGGCCCACTGATCCTTCTCCAAGACCTGGCAGACCTCCCCCGGCTGACGCGCCATACACGCCACTTACTCGCTGTGAGAAAGTAGCCTCTTTCTAGCCTTGTTACCCCCACTTTTGGCCTGTTTGTAAGTGTATGTCAGGGTGTTTTCACTGTCTCACTGGTATCCTGCTAGCCAGGACCCAGTGCTCATAGTGAAAACCCTATGTTTTCAGTATGTTTGTTATGTGTCACTGGGACCCTGCTAGCCAGGTCCCCAGTGCTCATAAGTTTGTGGCCTATATGTATGTGTTCCCTGTGTGATGCCTAACTGTCTCACTGAGGCTCTGCTAACCAGAACCTCAGTGGTTATGCTCTCTCTGTACAAATTGTCACTAACAGGCTAGTGACCAATTTTACTAATTTACATTGGCTTACTGGAACACCCTTATAATTCCCTAGTATATGGTACTAAGGTACCCAGGGTATTGGGGTTCCAGGAGATCCCTATGGGCTGCAGCATTTCTTTTGCCACCCATAGGGAGCTCTGACAATTCTTACACAGGCCTGCCACTGCAGCCTGAGTGAAATAACGTCCACGTTATTTCACAGCCATTTTACACTGCACTTAAGTAACTTATAAGTCACCTATATGTCTAACCTTTACCTGGTAAAGGTTGGGTGCTAAGTTACTTAGGGGCTCATTCTGAGCCCGGCGGGCGGCGGGAGCCGCCTGCCTGGAGGGAGCCGCCAAATGGCCGCTCCGCGGTCGAAAGACCGCGGAGGCCATTCTGGCTTTCCCGCTGGGCTGGCGGGCGACCGCCAGAGGGCCACCCGCCAGCCCAGCGGGAAACCCCTCCCCACGAGGAAGCCGGCTCCGAATGGAGCCGGCAGAGTGGGTATGTGCGACGGGTGCAGAGGCACCCGTCGCGTATTTCAGTGTCTGCAAAGCAGACACTGAAATACAAAGTGGGGCCCTCTTACGGGGGCCCCTGCAGTGCCCATGCCATTGGCATGGGCACTGCAGGGACCCCCAGGGGCCCCACGACACCCCTCACCGCCATCCTGTTCCTTGCGGTCGGAGCCGCCAGGAACAGGATTGCAGTGAGGGGGTCGGAATCCCCCTTGGCGGCGCAGCATGCTGCGCCGCCATGGGGGATTCCCAGGGCAGCGGAAAACCGGCGGGAGACCGCCGGTTTTCCTCTTCTGACCGCGGCCAAACCGCTGCGGTCAGAATGCCCTGCGGGGCACCGCCAGCCTGTTGGCGGTGCTCCCGCATCCCCTGTCCCGGCGGTCCTTGACGGCCGGGGTCGGAATGACCCCCTTAGTGTGTGGGCACCCTGGCACTAGCCAAGGTGCCCCCACATTGTTCAGGGCAAATTCCCCGGACTTTGTGAGTGCGGGGACGCCATTACACGCGTGCACTACACATAGGCCAATACCTATGTGTAGCTTCACAATGGTAACTCCGAATATGGCCATGTAACATGTCTAAGATCATGGAATTGCCCCCTCTATGCCATCCTGGCATTGTTGGCACAATCCCATGATCCCACGGGTCTCTAGCACAGACCCGGATACTGCCAAACTGCCTTTTCAGGGGTTTCCCTGCAGCTGCTGCTGCTGCCAACCCCTCAGACAGGTTTCTGCCCTCCTGGGGTCCAGCCAGGCTTGGCCCAGGAAGGCAGAACAAAGGACTTCCTCAGAGAGAGGGTGTTACACCCTCTCCCTTTGGAAAATGGTGTTAAGGCAGGGGAGCAGTAGCCTCCTCCAGCCTCTGGAAATGCTTTCATGGGCACACATGGTGCCCATTTCTGCATAAGCCAGTCCACACCGGTTCAGGGACCCCTCAGCCCTGCTCTGGCGCGAAACTGGACAAAGGAAAGGGGAGTGACCACTCCCCTGACCTGCACCTCCCCTGGGAGGTGCCCAGAGCTCCTCCAGTGTGCTCCAGACCTCTGCCATCTTGGAAACAGAGGTGCTGCTGGCACACTGGACTGCTCTGAGTGGCCAGGGCCAGCAGGTGATGTCAGAGTCTCCTTCTGATAGGCTCCTTCAGGTGTTGCTAGCCTATCTGCTCTCCTAAGTAGCCAAACCCTCTTTTCTGGCTATTTAGGGTCTCTGCTTTGGGAATTTCCTTAGATAACGAATGCAAGAGCTCATCTGAGTTCCTCTGCATCTCTCTCTTAACCTTCTGCCAAGGAATCGACTGCTGACCGCGCTGGAAGCCTGCAAAACTGCAACATAGTAGCGAAGACGACTACTGCAACTCTGTAACGCTGATCCTGCCGCCTTCTCGACTGTTTTCCTGGTGGTGCATGCTGTGGGGGTAGTCTGCCTCCTCTCTGCACTAGAAGCTCCGAAGAAATCTCCTGTGGGTCGACGGAACCGTCCCCCTGCAACCGCAGGCACCAAAGAACTGCATCACTGGTACCCTGGGTCTCCTCTCAGCACGACGAGCGAGGTCCCTTGAATCCAGCAACTCTGTCCAAGTGACTCCCACAGTCCAGTGACTCTTCAGTCCAAGTTTGGTGGAGGTAAGTCCTTGCCTCCCCACGCCAGACTGCATTGCTGGGAACCGGGACTTTTGCAGCTACTCCGGCCTCCGTGCACTTCCGGCAGAAATCCTTTGTGCACAGTCCAGCCTGGGTCCACGGCACTCTAACCTGCATTGCACGACCTCCTAAGTTGTCCTCCGGCGGCGTGGGACTCCTTTGTGCAACTTCGGGTGAGCACCGTTTCACTCCACTTCGTAGTGCCTGTTCCGGCACTTCTGCGGGTGCTGCCTGCTTCTGAGAGGGCTCCTTGTCTTGCTCGACGTCCCCTCTGTCCCCAGACGCAATTGGCGACATCCTGGTCCCTCCTGGGCCACAGCAGCATCCAAGAACCCTAACCGCACGAATTGCAGCTAGCAAGGCTTGTTGGCGGTCTTTCTCCAGGAAAACACTTCTGCACGACTCTCCACGGCGTGAGGGATCCGTCCTCCAAAGGGGAAGTTCCTAGCCCTTGTCGTTCCTGCAGAATCTTCAGCTTCTACTGTCCAGTAGCAGCTTCTTTGCACCCACAGCTGGCATTTCCTGGGCATCTGCCCATCTCCGACTTGCTTGTGACTTTTGGACTTGGTCCCCTTGTTCCACAGGTACCCTCGTTTGGAAATCCATCGTTGTTGCATTGCTGATTTGTGTCTTTCCTGCAGAATTCCCCTATCACGACTTCTATGTCCTTTGGGGAACTTTAGTGCACTTTGCACTCACTTTTCAGGGTCTTGGGATGGGCTATTTTTTTTAACCCTAACTGTTTTCTTACAGTCCCAGCAACCCTCTACAAGGTCACATAGGTTTGGGGTCCATTCGTGGTTCGCATTCCACTTTTGGAGTATATGGTTTGTGTTGCCCCTATCCCTATGTGCCCCCATTGCATCCTATTGTAACTATACATTGTTTGCACTGTTTTCTAATACTATACTGCATATTTTTGGTATTGTGTACATATATCTGGTGTATATTTGCTATCCTCATACTGAGGGTACTCACTGAGATACTTTTGGCATATTGTCATAAAAATAAAGTACCTTTATTTTTAGTATATCTGTGTATTGTGTTTTCTTATGATATTGTGCATATGACACTAGTGGTACTGTAGGAGCTTCACTCGTCTCCTAGTTCAGCCTAAGCTGCTCTGCTAAGCTACCATTATCTATCAGCCTAAGCTGCTAGACACCCTATACACTAATAAGGGATAACTGGGCCTGGTGCAAGGTGCAAGGTGTAAGTACCCCTTGGTACTCACTACAAGCCAGTTCAGCCTCCTACCCTCGCCACCGCCCTTGCAGCAGCCAAGATCTGTATCAATTGCCAAAGCACGAGGAATGCCTCACAGCCATGTACAAAGCTGTCTCCTATGAGAAGATAACCTACAACTTAATGGACAAAACTGACCTGTTTCTTCTTATATGGTCCCCCCCCCCTTCCTGCAGGAGGAAAGACCTTACCCTCTGCTACCACATGCCTTTCTCCATCCCTCCCTTCCCCTCCCCTCTTGCCTGCCATGTCCCCCTCGCTATATCGCCCGTGGGCACTGCCCACTCTTGCTACCCTCCCGTCCTCTGATTCCCGTTCCTCTCTGTTCCCTGTCTTACTCCTTTCTCTTTTCGTCCCTTTCCTGTCTTTCGCTCGCCTCCTTTAAAAATGCTGTTTCCCCCATCCTCTCCCCTCGAGTGTCAGCATTTGATTAGATCTGTTGCCCCCCCCCCGTTAGTTATGTTAGATATGCGTGCATTACTATTTACGGTTGTACCTTTCTCTTGTATCTGCGATGGATGTACATGACTACCGTTGTTTCCCTTGGAATTTCTGGCATCAATAAATATAATAACAAAAAAATATATATTGGACAAGAAGGTGCTTGAACATGCGATCTATACAGCAATACAACTCACTGTAATTCCACTGATACTTGATGTTTCTCTCAGGTGTATGCATATATGCAAAACAAATAGATACTTAAAACATAGGAAAAAGTAGAACAAGGGCCTTTCACATTGATGTGGGGTCTCATGTATTCAACTTCCTCATCGAAGGCTCCGGTGATTACGCTAGTTATGTTCTTATCTTTCCCCCCCTAGAGTCAGCCACTGACTGTACACACAACCACACTAGTCTCATCACCCCTTGCTTACTCTCTCCTAGAGTCTACCGATTCCTGGACCCTAAGGTAACAATATACCTCGCAGTCGACCCTCTCTTACAATCAGCCACCTCCAGAGACCCCTAAATTCCATCATTGATGCAGTCAGCTTCCTCTTCTGGGTTTAGTGGCTCTTTTCTCCGATACAGAGAGCCACAAGCCCAGGGTGCAGTTGGTTACTGACACATCCATGTCACTGTACTTTTCCCTGCAGACCATCTGCAGCCTACAATCCTACAGTTACACTGGGTGTCAAACCCCCTGATCCTTCCTACGAGGGCAAGCTGCTTCGAAGGGCTCCTACAGTTATACTGGGGTCCCATACCCAGGTCTGCTTTTCTTGGTCTGATGGCTCTTTGTTCTTTGGTGACTCCATCTCCAATAGGGAACCCGATTCTCAGAGCTCCAGTGGCTAGAACATGCTCTCTATGCCACGTTCCTTCTAATACGGAGTGAGAAAACTCCCCACAGCTCGGATTTCACAGGCCTAGCTTTTTCTTTCCACACTACAGTCAACTGTCTTCTGGTCTTCGGCTGTATTTGGCCGTCTACCCAGCCTTCTCACACCTTGAGCCAGCTACCACCTCTGATCCCCAAGTTACTGTAGCGGTCTGCAATTAGCACACTTTCTTTTCCCAGAGAAAGTAAACCACATGACGGGTGTCTGGTGGTAAGATGGGCCCTCCATACCTCTGTATGAAACTTCCAATTGCCATCAACAATAGTCTGTAACTACCTATTTACTCATAGTTATTTTTAGTTTCGAACATTAGCCGTAATCCATTAGAGGTACGATAACTACATAGAAACAACCAACGTACTCAGGTAATGGCAAAACGTTTATTATATTAACTGCCTAGTTTTCAGATTGAATATAGTTATCCATTTCATTGGAATTAAACTGTATAAAACATTTCCTAGCTTTCTGAGACGTGCAAACTATCGTAATTCCTTCGGAAAGTTGAGTTTCAAGTCAATTTGTTTTAATCTTTCACCCAGCGCTTAATTTGTGCTTGTTTTTTCCGGTGCTGAGCACCGGCAATAATTTTTGAGGTCTGGGGCTTATTCTTCTGTCTCAAGCATTTGATGCGAGCAAAAGACACATATGAGAAAGACGGAAGAAGGGAAACATGAAAAAGCGTCACGAAGGGAGAAAGTAGAAAGCTGCAAGAGTGAGCTGAAAAGGCAGAGAGTGGCTTTCTATGGATTGAAGGGGCCCCAGATGGATTTAGGATTACGCCGCCTCAATATTCCGTGTACCCACATTTAATTGCAGCAGCCGCATGTTTAAGAGGAGGGCTTTGGGCACCGGCACGTTTTTATTTACACATTAAGCACTGCTTTCATCCATCTTGTGTCTGTCTAGCTTCACTCATCTTGCTTGAGCATTGCTCTCAATTCTTATCTGGCTTGAGACTCACTTTTCTTTTCCCGCATAGTGCCTCTGCCGCTTTCCATATTTTGTGAGCAACATGGTACTCTCTCATTGTAGAGCTCCATTTCTCATCCTGGAGGTATTTTGCCTGATCCATCTTTTACTTAGCTTTATCCTTTCGTCGAGCCTCTCATCCAGCTTGCCTGTGGCTTCCATCTCTCACTAGCCTTTTTCTGTTGCCTCCTATTGTCTCTCTTGTGCCCCTCGTCCTCTCTTTCAACTTATCCCTAAACATGCTCTTATTGAGCTTGCGCTTCACTCTTCTTCCATCACTATCTTGTCTCTGACTCCTTATTCATCCAGACACACGTGGATTGCCTTTCTCAAATCTTGTTCCTCAGGCCCACCCTTCATCTACTTCCAGCCGGTCTTTTTATTTATCTACTGTGTGCTTTTCAACCTCGGTCTTAAATGCTTAAATGAACCTCACTCTTACCAGTAAACCTAACTCAACCACTTACCTCTCACACTACATGTAACTCAACGCAACTAAATTAAATCTGTAAGCTTAACCTTGACCCAATGGCACACTAATCCCAATTTAATTTACATTAAATTGCATTTAATATTAAATTAAATTTAATTAAATGAGTAACGAAACCTTAAATTAAAATTACTATTAACAGTTGTATGAAATGTATTACATGAATATTAAATAGTAAAAGTTAGCGGTTATAACCATATCGAAAGTGCATTTTAAATGTTATTTATTGATAATAAATACAAAGCCATCATGCTAACCATTACCCTAATAAAATTCAACCATTTTAAAAGTAGTTTTTTATGTTTAAACCTCGCCATGAGTTACAGCTGAAATAAATGATGTGATTCAATTTTGAAGATACATTTGTTTTTCATTTTTATCTGGCCTGCATCTTGCTCCTTTCTATATTTTGCCTTTGTTCCCCACCTTTCCCAGACAGCTTTTGCCACTGCCCCCCTTACCAGAGACATTTTGCCTCAGTCCCTTTTCATTTGGCTTGTGCCTTGATACACTCTTATCCACCCTGTGCCTCACTTCCCTCTTTCATCAGTCTTGCGTTTCACTCTCCTCTTTCATCTGGTTTTTACTTCTTTCCTCCCTCTTCAATAATGTACACGCATCACTCTATCTATAGCCTATACTTTGTTTGGCACTCTCTTATCTCTGGCACACCAGCTTGCACCACACTCTTCTGTCACCCAGCTTGTGTCTTGTTCCTCTCCAACATCCATTTTAGCCTTCTGTGCCATTTCTCATTTAGTGTCCAACTTGCCACCATTTTGATTCATATTGTGCCAAGGTGTCTTTTCTCATCCATTTTCAGTCTGGCACTCCTCATCTGTATTGCAGATTATTCTATTTCATAAATAATTTTACCTCTGCCTCATGCAACATTGGCTACCTGTCTTCTTCCATTCTTGTCCGTTTTGTGCATTGTTCTGCATTGGTGTGTTTGCCAATATCTCTTCTGACTTTTCTTTGTCTTGCCTCCTTTTCAGTCCCTTATGGTCATCTGGTTTGTACTTTATTCCCCTCTGTTATGCGCCTTTCTCATGTTTTTATTTTTTTTAAACTGTTTTTATTGACATTTTACTTATACGCTTCTTCAATACAACTTCAATACAGTGACGTACACATGTTAAGACATGGATCGTATTCAACTATACTGTCTACAGGTAGGTAAGTATATTGCATATGGGGAGCGGTCGCCGCCATCCAATTCTTCAAATGCCTTTGTTTCTTTCATCAAACCTCGCCTAGGCCACAACCACACGCCCTCACCTGTCAGATACCAGACCGTCACTGTCACGGTATAAGATTCAATATGCCTTCAATTCTAAACTGACTGTAAATGTAATGGTGATGGCCCAGTGGGGCGAGTTAACACATGTGGGAGGATCAAAGAAGTGAGTTGTCATTACCATGGGGGGCAGGGTCTCCCATTGCCTCTCCAACACCCTTCCTGGTCAAGGCACCCCTATGACTAGTGCACCGTCGAGCCTGGCAGGGTCGTGGCTCAGTATGCTTCAATGTTAGTGTTCCCATCTACCTTATTGCTATGGTTCCAGTCTTCTCCCAGTCCTTAATTAATCTCTGCTCGTCCCTGGAACTGCATCATCCCGTTGTTCCCCACCCACACCCATAGTAGTCGAGTCTGTGTCCGCCCCTTCCCTCGGGACCTCCGGGCTGTTCCCCCCTCCTCACACCTGCTCCTCCCATGTATCCAATACCTCCGCCCGGAGTGATGCAATGGGCTGCTGGCGAATTTCCTGTGCCTCCTCACGCTTCAGAACCTGCAGCTCAGCCCTCACCCACATCGTCACATCCCGTCGCCAGGTCCAGGAACCGACCTCCAACTCTCTTAGTGGCTGTCCCGTAGCCCAAGCCCAGCAAACAGAGGGACCACAACACTCCAACCCCGCTGTAGCTCAGGGCAGTTCCATACCGTATGGTCCAGATCGGCGTCCAATTCACCACACCTGGGGCAAGCTCTAGGATCGCCCCCATACATAAGATGTAGCCTATGTGGGGTGAGGTACGTCCTATGCACATAATTATATTGAATGTACCTTAGGCGAGTGTTTCATGAAACCCTTCGTGGATATGCCAATGCCCTCCGCCATTCCATATCAGTCAGGTCTCTACTCAGCATTGCCTCCCACTTCCCCCTAAGAGACTGCAAGGATTCCAAAGTGTTCTCAACTTGGGCTCTGTAAAGTGTAGTAATAAGATGAGTGTTTCCCCCCAACGTCAGCAGGAGGTGCATAACCCCATGTGTCACCGGCTCCACATTGACTCTGCACCAGCGTTCTCGTATCTGGTGCACCAGAGTTTGATATAATAAGAATTGTCCAATCGGCACCCCGCTCTCCCTAGTCATATCAGCAAAGGTTTGCAGTCTTCCAACACGGAAGAAGTCCCCTAAGGACTCCACCCCTGCTCTCATCCATACTCTCAACCAGGGTTCTGGCTCTGTCCGATCCGCAGCGTCGAGCGCCATCACCGTTAGCGGCAGTTCCCGTACGTCGCAAAAATTTCTTCCAGCAGGATAAGGCAACCTTCGTCAGGACATTCCCTGTCCGAGGGACCAACTGATGCCCTATCATTTGTGCTAGTAACTGATCTCTACTCTTCTCGCCGCCAGTAATGGCCCGGTCCAATTCTCCCCCCCCCGTGCACCATCTGGAGATCCACTGCATCTGGCATGCATTAGAGTTCAAAATCTGGGACTCCCATTCCCCCCGCAGACACCGGCCGGCAGAGGACAGAGCAGTCCGCCTACGCCCTCCATCCCAAATGAGATCATGAAGCAGTGTGTTTAGTTCTTTGAACCAATTCGAAGAGATAATCACCGGGAGGTTAGCAAAATAGTATAGAAGGCGGGGAAGCATAATCATTTTGGACAGGGCTATTCTAGCCATTGTGGATAGCTTAAGTGATCGCCAGAACCCGACCGATGCTCGAAGTGAGCGAAGTGCCTTTCCAAGGTTACCTTCACGGAGATCCTTAAGGTCATGGAAGACCTGAATACCCAGGTACTTAAATGTATGGGGAGCCCACACAATATCTGCAGGGCACGAGGAGGGCTGCACTCCACCTGCCATCCAGGGGAAGACGTAGGTCTTACCCATGTTCAGACTAAACCCGGAGTAATCTCCAAATTCATCCAATCTGGTCAACGCCCATGGAAGACCGTTTGCTCCTTCCCTCAAATAGATTAGTATGTCGTCTGCATAGAGTGAAATATTTTGTTCAATTAGACCCATCTCACACCTCTACCCGTGCCCTCCATTCGGAACTGGGCAGCCAGTGGCTCGATGGAAAGAGCAAACAATAAGGGGGATAATGGATACCCCTGCCTAGTGCCTCTGAATATGGGATATGCTGCCGACACCCTCTGGCCGGTCCGCACCCTCGCCACTGGTGCACCATACAGCAGATCAACCCAGTGCACCCAGCCTTCACCAAGTCCCATCCGTAGGATCACTTCCCTCAGGTAGTCCCAGCGTATTGAGTCAAAGGCCTTCTCGAAGTCTATTGACAATAGCACTGCCCCAGGTGGTCTCTCCGCTCGTGTCATATGGAGAAGCGCAAACATGTGTCTCAGATTAAGAGAGGTGCTACCTGCCAGAATTAACCCATTTTGGTCTTTGTGGATTAAATTAGATATGTGTTGTACAAGCCTGTTGGCCATAATTTTGCTTAGAATCTTAAAATCACAGTTTAGCATCGAGAGTGGCCGGAAATCAGCCACGATACCTCTGCAAGCTTGGGCAGAGGGATCACCAAGGCCTCCTTCAATGACTCTGGAAGTGGGCCCTGCTGGAGCACTTCCGAATGCAGTTCAACCAGTTGGGGTGCCAAAATGTTCATGTATTTTTTATAAAACTCCATAGGGAGACCGTCCGTGCCCGGCGTCTTGCCAGCTGATAATTGCAAGATGGCATCTGTAACCTCCTCCAGTGTTACTGGCCCACCCAGTAGATCCCTGTCCTCGGTCGTCAGAGTGCGCAATAGCAGCCCACGCAGGTAGGAACCCAGTGATTCCGGCATAGATGTCTCTGGACTCCTAAACAGGCAGGGGTAATAGTTCCTGAAGGCGTTGTTTATGTTGACTGGCCTAAACATACGCTCTCCCATCATATCATGTACACTCATAATCGGTGTACCCTCCCCTTTGGGTTTCACCAACCATGCCAACATCTTCCCCGACCTACCCTCCTCTGCCTGTATAGATGCCAGATACCTCTGCAGACTGTGGCACCGTAACTGCTCTTCAACCTGGGAGTGGGACTTCTTCATCTCAGCGAGCTTGCGTCGCGCTATCAAATCAATACCCCCTTCCCTTTCCTCATCATGGATAATCTTTTCCAGGTGTATAAGTTCCCGTTCTAGTGTACGCTTAATCCCCACTGATTGCCCCATACAATGCCCCCTAGTCGCAACCTTAAGTGTTTCCCACTCTACATGTCTAGACCCAGCTGACCCTTTGTTAATATTGATGTGGTCCACAAGATAAGTGCGAAGCTCCTCCCTATACACCGGATCTTCTAGTGCAGCCGGACTTAGGGGCATATTTATAATCTGCTTGCGCCGAATGTGCGTCAAAAATGTTGACGCACATTCGGCGCAAACCGTGCACCATATTTAAACTTTGACGCCCGCAGATGTAAAATTTCCTCTGTGTGAGTCATTTTTGGGATGCGGGAAACTGCCTTGCGTTAATGACATGCAAGGTAGGCGTTCCCGCCAAAAAAATGACTTTAAGGCCTGTGCGCCTTATTTATACTCCTGCTTCATTTTGACGCACAGGAGAGGGCGGGCATTAAAAAACACCTGGGTCAGGGCAGGCGTTAAGGGATCTGTGGGCTCACTTCCATGGTCTCTGACCATGGAAGGAGTCCAGAGTTGCCCTTCCCTGCCCCTAGGCACACCCCCTGCCACCCTCGCCCACCCCTGGAGGACACCCATGGATGGGGGAACCCATCCCAGATAAGTACAGGTAAGTTGAGGTAAGTATTTTTGTTAAAAAAAATTAAGTGGCATAGGGGGGCCTAATTTGGGCCCCCCTACATGCCACTGTGCCTAATGACAATGCCCAGGGGACAGAAGTCCCATGGGCATGGCCATTGGGCAAGGGGGCATGACTCCTGTCTTTGCTAAGACAGGAGTCATTTCAATGGGGTTTGTGCGTCATAAAATGGCGCAAGTCCGGTTTGAGGCATGATTTTTGCCTCAAACCTGACTTGCACCATTTTTTGATGCACAACCCCCATTTTCCCCTACGCCGGCGCTGCCTGGTTTGAGTCATTTTTTTCTACTCTGACCAGTCCGCAGTGCCGGCTAACGTCCTTCTTTAAATAAGGCACCCGCATGGTGCATAGGAATGGCGTTAGCCGGTGGTAAAAAAAATTACGCAAACCAGCGCTGGCGCTGGTTTGTGTCAAAAAGTATAAATATGGGCCTTAATCTCCACATCGGTATTGGAGGTCTGGTCTGAGCACGCCTCCAAGTGAGCAACAGAGGGTTATGATCAGAGAGGGTGCGCCCCAGATATTCAGAGCAGGTGATCCCTTGAGCGATGTTTGCAGAGCACGCTACCCTATCTATTCTAGTATGTACCTGGTGCAAGTTCGAGTAGAGGGAGTAGTCTCTGTCCCTAGGGTATTGGTTCTGCCATACATCCACCAAGTCCCAGCTTTGCATCCAATCCCTTAATCCTCTGGCTATCTTGTGGGACGTTGCACCTGCCAATGGAGGAGTAGAGCGGTCCAACTCAGTGTCCAGCACCCCATTGAAGTTCCCCCCAATCATTAATTCTCCCCCTTGTTGCCTTGTAAGGTGGCTCGAGAGACACTGCAGGAAAGGGATTTGATCCTGGTTAGGGGCATATATACTACTCAGGACTATCGGAGCTCCGTGCAGTCTACCCTTCACTATCACAAATCTACCCTCCCAGTCTACATCAGTAGTTACGACTTCAAATGGGACCCCCGCTCTGACCCACACTAGAACCCCCTTGCAAAAGCAGAGTACACAGTAGCATACACCTGCCCTCTCCATCTGTGGCTTAATTTATCAGCTTCTGTTGCAGTAAGAGGGGTCTCCTGGAACAGTGCCACATGGATTCCTCACCGTTTCAGGTATGAGCGAACTCTATGCCTTTTGGTCAGCGATCCCATCCCCGTACGTTCCAGGTGAGGAAATTATAGTCTGCCATGTCAATGTGATTGCATCAAGGTGGGTCACCCACCCCTCCCACAGCCTCCGTCCTCCTTTCGGCAATCCTAATCAATTTTGAATAGAAAGATCTCAACCCCCCATGCGCCATCGAAACACATAACTTCAAATCCCAACTACCCTTCCCCAGGGCACCTCCCCTACTGTAGGTTGCCCAAATAACAGTGCAAAAGCACAACCAAGTCAACAATTCGATCAGTGTTCTCACCATTCTCCACATTGTGGCCGAGAAACTAATAGGGGGAAGGTTCCATGGCCATCAGGGCCACATATTCATGATGCCATCCTCACCTCAGGGCCAGTATAGAGGCTTGTTCAGCCCAGTTCATCTGCAGTTTGAGGGGTAACCTTCGGAGTGCCATCAAAACAGCGCGAGCCCGCCACCGAGGAATCCAAATCTCCTTCACTGGTTTCCGCTGATGATGCCTTACTGCGCATAGACCCCACTGCTTCCAGGGCCTCCCTTTTTGCAGATTCTTTTTGGGCCATGGTCGGTTCCACCAGCAAGCGGTTCCTGCTTCGCTGTCTCCTTGGACCGCTGCGGCCCCGGCGCCTCGGGCGGTCCATCCTGGTACGATTGCCTCCTCCGGATCCTCGGACCTCCAGCCACTCCCATGCCTCTACCGGGGTCTGAAAAAATGCAGTCTTATCCTCCGTGATCACCCTCAATCTAGCCAGGAACAGGAGTGAATACTGGACCCCTTCCTCATGGAGGGCTCTCTTCACAGCCATGAAGGAGGCCCGTTTATTCTGCACCTCTATTGTGAAGTCCGGGTCCAATGCCACCACCCTGTTTGCCAACCTGAAGGGCCTAGCCTCTCTTGCCTACTGCAGGAGTATATCCCTGTCTTTGTAGTGCAACAGTTTAGCCACTACTACTCGTGGTGGTCTCCCCAGGGCTAGGGGTCACGAAGGCACCCGATGTGCCTGCTCCAGCGAAAGGAAAGGAGTAAGTCGCTCCGGGGCCAATACTGTGCTCATCCAGTCCTCCAGGAATGCCACCATGTTCGTGCCCTCTGTCCCCTCGGGGAGACCGAGCACTCTGATGTTACTCCTCTGGCTCCGACCCTCCGCTTCTTCCACCCTTCACTCCAGGCACTGGACTCGGTCAGTCAGCTGCATCACAGTGGACGCTAGATCCCCCTGTCTCGGCGAAAGCTCCGCCAGCGTAGTCTCAGCTTCCCGGACCCTGTCTGCCAGGTTTTGATGATCTGCCCTTAACAGGCCTACCTCCACCGCCAACTGGCTGATGTCATGTCGGAGCATTGCCTTAGTGTCCTCCATAGCCCCCAGAATCTTATCCAGGGTGGCCTACACCAGAGGTTGCACAGGGCCTTCCATGCTCCCACTGGTTAGATCGGCTGGGTTTTTTCGGGCTTGTACCTTGCCCTTACTCCGGTTCCTTGAGGTCATCTGGAATATAGAATGCACAATGTCAAATGTTCATACAGCGCAGCTCCAGACAGCCCAGGGCCCCAGACACCAAGGCCCCCACATGGGTCGGTAATCACGTTCCGCTCACTGGGTTAATATGCGGGCACGGGGGTCAGATTGTCACTTACTGAAGCTAGGCAAGTGTTCTCACCCCAATCGGCTGTCATCTAGGCCATGCATCACCTCCGGGGCATCTGGCTTCACCCTCCTACGGGCTCGGCCTGTTCCGTCTCTTCTCGTCACAACGCGCATCCAGTCCGGGACACCCCAGGACTCTCCCAGCTCCCACTCGCCCCACTCTACAAAGCGGGCAGCGAATAACCAGGCCGAGAAGGAGGAGGCCCCAGCTTTTCCACAGCTCTGAGGGGTCAGGGTGTCACCCACTCAAGTTGGGCCAGCATGTCTCACCGCATTCGGCCGTCGTCCTGGCCACTTACCACCTCTGGGGTCTCTGTGTGCACCCTCCTCCAATCTCGGATCGTTCCCTCTCCTCCCGTCAGGCCACACGGCCTGCCCAGGCCCTCTCAGGGTCCCCCCTAGCCCCCGCCTGTACCGCTCCACGAGCAGGGCTGTGGACACCGGGCAGAAAGGGAGAAGGCCCCAGTACCTCCGCGGCTCTGGGGGGTCAGAGTGTCATCCTCTCCAGCTGTGCCGACATGTCTCACTGCACTCGGCTGTTGTCCAGGCCACGTACCTCCTCCTGGGCCTCTGTTTGCACCTTCCTCGGGTTTCGGCTCGTCTGCTCTCCTCCCGTTAGGGCGTGCGGCCCGTCCAGGCCCTCTCAGGGTCCCCCCGGTCCCAGCCTGCACCGCTCCACGTGGAGGGCTATGAACAACCGGGGGCGAGGGAGAAGGCCCCCGTTCCACCGCGGCTCCCCCTCGTGTCTCTGGGGGGGGGGGCTCCAATATCCTCACGCTGCTGCCTTCTCTCCCGCGGACTCTCCGCCGCACCGCGTCACTGTGTGCAGGCTGCCTTCTGGGATCAGGCTCCACTTCCCAGCCAGCTCACCCTCATGCTCTCCACTCTGGGTGTCTCCAGGTTTGCTGATCCATGCCACACTGCTTCCGGAGATCGCCCCTCACATGATCCTCATGTCTGGCCCTGGGCAGGATCAATTTTAGCTGGATAATTATTAGGGCCAGACGGAGTCGCAATTTTACCATCCACCATCTTGGACAGGCTAGCCACACCCTCCATGCGCCTTTCTCATGTTTGACTCTTTCATCCAGTTTGCGCCTCACTCATTTCTCACATCTGTCTTTTGCTTTCTTCCACTTTTATATGTGTCTTATGTGTTCAGCAACTTTTCTCATTTATTTTGCATGTTCTCCTTATGACTTACATCTGTCTCTTCTCCATCATCCATAGTGTCCCTTTGTCACTTATTCTATCTAATGTTCCCACTAGCCCCCTATCATCTGACTTGAGACTTGCTCTCATTTCTCGTCTGACTTTCACCCTCTTCCATGTCTCATTCAGATCCTTTTTGCCATTGGTTGATATTTTACCTTTCTTTCTCATCCAGATTGCACTTAGAACCATCCGCTCAACTCAAATTCCTGTTGCTCCATTCTATGAATATTCTTGTTCCTGTGTCTTCTCTCATATGTTGTGAGCCCTGATCTTGTCAGTCTGTCTATTTATTATTTGTTATGATCTTATATGAATCACTACCCAGTGTCATCCACTATGTGCCTCTGATGTCTTTCTATCTTACTCAAATTTTATTGTAACAAGCCATTGATACACAGCTGCAAATTCTCTAATAATATTGATGCATGCTTCAGTCAAGGGGACATTACTGTTTAACTAGGTAGAAACAAGCTACTTTCTGAGATACTGCAAAAGATAATGTATAACCTACAAAGTGAAGTTCTAGTAAAGCCCAGCTTCAGGAAATTCTAAATATTGCATACTGTTGTCTCTTTCCAATTATCCAGAGGCTGATTGTCTTAAAATTAATTTCTTTAAAAAATGGCTTTTTAACAATGTATCTTACATCAGTTCTCCTGGGAGAAATAATGTTTAAGGTGGAGTTAAAGGGCATTCACTTTCATCTGTCTTGCTTTATGCTCTCTTTCTCATCTACATTGTGCTCTTGCCCCTTTCCCCATCCATTGCACTCCTTGATTCCCTTTCATGTGCCATCCACACTCTCTCATCTTCTTCCTTACCCCCATCTGTGTTGTTCTTTGTTCCCTTTCTCATCCATATTGTGCTTCAGTCCTTTCTCTAATTTGTCATCTGTTTCCCTTCCTTCGTATGGCTTATGACGTGTGTCTAACTCCCATTTTTCGTCTGGATTATGTCTTTCACCATTCTCTCATCAGGCTTGGGTATTGTCTCCCTATCACCCATAGTGTGTCTGTAATTCCCATGTAGTGAATATTGGTCCCCTTAGCATTTACATTGCGCCTTGCTGATTGATCTTGTCCAGTTTCCACTTAACTCTTCATCTGGCTCATCACTTGCTACCTTCTCCCTACTATCTTGTACCTTGATCCACTGTCTTATCTCCCGTCCTGTGTTTTACATTCTGTTCATCCAACGGCATCTCATTTCTGTGCTCATTTGTATTAATCACAGACCGAGTTGAGTAGTAACATTCCTGAGAGAGCAGAACCCAGAGCTGCTAGAATAGTAGCAGGGAGCCATGCCGTACTCTGTTCCAGTGGAATGTGCAGCAGTATCTTTTCATTGGTGAGGGTCCTTAGCTGTTCGCTGCAAATAAAGGATCATTTTTCCGGCTCTATAGAAGAGAAACTTGCAGGAGTTTCGGATTCTCTTTTTTTTGATCCACCAGACAATATTGGCATCTCGTGTGTGAGGCCAGCAAGCATGAGGCAAGATGGGTGACTTGAAACCAGGATCCTTTGAGCTTGCATTGAATTCCCAATGAGCACTGGAATGGCGTTTGGAGTTGTTAGACTGGGAGTATTTTGAAAGAAGAAAATTCACTCTTAAATTCACTGGAAATTCGAGGTGAATTTCATAGATCGGCGACCCACTAAGAAGCATCCATCATGGCACAGGAAGGATATTTCTAAACTGGTTTGTTAAAATTGCACTGTTGCAAACTATTTTAGAGGATATTTGATATGGGAGTCCTACTATGTCCTACTATGTGCTGTGCATAACACCAGCAGACCACCGTTTGTATTGTATACCTTTAGAGACATAGCAGGACTGGCATTTGTATACTACAGCAGCCACCTTACCTTTACAAAAGAACCACGAAGTCAAGTAAAAACAGCATAATGGGTGAAATGCTGTGACTAACAGTAGCACCAGAGATAAATGACAAGGACCACATCAGGATCAACTCATATTCTCCTTATAGTTCAAAGAGAATGTCTTCACCCCATTTTGCAAAGGAATGTATTTCTCTGCAGGACATTCCTGCAACATACTGAAACACATCTTAAGATGCTCTGGCTTTACTTTGTTAAGATTTCACTCTACCATTACTGCCACTTTTGGAGATAAGCCTGTTTTTTTCTGAACATTGGTATACATATGTGTCCTAATTTGCTAATACGCATCAACCCAAGGCCTCAATCTCTTACTTCTCAGAGTGTGTTAAGACCTAGTTTGCTTCTATTGATGATCCTCATCTCACCTGTGTTGGGAGCAGATGCCTAGCCATTTACATTTTAGAGCCCAAAGGTTGATGTAAATGTGCAACTTGCTCGAATCTTTGCAGGCAGCACAATAATCGAGAGCTTTCATTTAGCTCAACAATGTTCAGCAGTCCAATCATCGCTGACTACGTTTCTCTTGTCGCCAAGGCATATTGTTTCAGTGTGTGTTTGATAAACCATTTAATGCATCTCAAATCCTCTTGAAAATAGGGGGTATTTTGCTTCGCTGCTACTGCCACCTCTCCATTCATTTTGATTAATACATGGTGCACACTGTCTGAATGTAGAAGTGCTTTACTGCTCTACCATTCGTATATGAAAGCACTCTTCTATACCGTCCATGATTTACATTTTGCCATGGTTGTCCTTGTATTGCAAGCAGTTCCTCACACTTTTTGGAGGTTCAGCTCTCTTCGTCTCTCTGCTGGTCATGACAAATCCTTCTGAGAAGCAATGCAGAAACCTTCAGTATGGGAATGACTCAGTGCCAAATGAGGTCACATTGAAAAGGCAAGAGTGGTTATGCTGCCATTTACATTCGGCTTTGGAGTCTATACTTGATGACTGACTCACTATAGGTGCACTTGGATCTTTCGTAGCTGTTAAAACTGTTTTTTTACATAGGTGATATGCTTATAAGATTTTAGCAGTCCTGAAATCTTTTTATTTTGTGCTAGATCTCAGCGTGTAGAGGGGGCTGAGGACTTTCTGCTTTGGCTTATCACGAATCCACAAGAAAGTGCACTTTTATGGCTCAAGCCTTCACTCTCAACTGACATACTGCAGCCCAGCTTCCCTTGTCAGTTGATGTAGATAAGTTCCTCTCACCGACTATTTTTTCTCATCAAATCTTGCTATAAACCCATGGGACATATTTGCATTCGACTTTCTTTTTGTAGATTCTCGTCTTCCCTGCTTATTCCCAATGTACAGACTTACTTCCATGCCTTCTCATTACTGACACCAAAATATTGGCATTGCTCTCTCTGTGGTCTGTCTACATTCAGACCAATTCTACATCTTAATTACTCTGTCTTCACTCATTAAGTTTTTACGTTGTGTCTTATTACTTGCAGCTGTTTATGTTGTTATTGTTTGCATTGCTTTTGATGAACTCAATTCAGCGATGACAATAAGAAGCAGTGGCCTGGCTTGCCATGACATGGATGATGAAGACTGGGAGTTAGCAGTTGGTTCATCAACGTCTACTGTGATGAAATGTAGCTACACAAAGCATCCTCTTTGCCAAGTTGACAACAACAAACAGGGCCTAGCTAGCCAAGGGCGAAAATCATTACAACATGGGTTCAAGAGCAGTGCTTGCCAGTGGCTATGATGGAAAAAAATAACTCATATTCACCTGGCCTTTGGCAAGATGACTACTATTAACATTTTTGCCAGGCTTGTCATGAGCTGACTAGAGGAGGACAATCTGCTGTTGCTATGTTTAAGGTTGCTTGAGTTGAGGTGCATCCTTGGCCAAGATAAGGTGAACAAACTCTGCTCACAAGGCTCAAAGCGAGGAAGACGTTAAACTGCTGCAATGCTGATCATTAACAAAGGCGGTAATGAAAAGAGAGTGTGTACAGCATTTACTGAGTTGGTAAAGATTTGGTGACAGTGGACAGAGGAGCAGTCAGTGTCAGGTTTGCCATTGGGTGAGAGGATCCAGTCATTGGGTGTTACTGGGAATACTGACTGATGGAAGGGGATGGGGGGGGCGGGAGTTAGTGCTAGGTTCACTTTTAGCTGATATGAAAAAGAAGGTTCTGTGGCCCTAACATATGATGATAAATGTTGATGACAGGTTAGCCATTGGTTGTAGTAAAGAAGATGAGGGTTCAGAAATGTCCTACACTACAGATGAGTTGAAGAAGATAAGGAGACAGTGGTAGCCTGTCTATTGACTGAGGTGATGAAGACAACATATTGATGTTAGCATTGTGGTTGGCCTCTTTATTTGCTCTTGTGATGAAGAAGAGGTGTCTTTCCAGTGCTCACTATTGTCTCAGTTGCAGCATATCAAAGGTTAGTGCCTGGCTGACCACTGACAAGGATTAAAATGGCAAGAGAGCATAGGCAGCTTACAAATGGCCGGATTACTGGATGGTGATTCTCTTCAAATTTAAGAACGCTATTCTTGGTCGCTGTGAAACAGAGGAGGTTTTAATGGAGACAGAGCGTACTTTAGGATCAAAACACCAGCAACAAAAATGCAGTGGCAAAACTATAAAACATTATGACTCTTCAAACAGCATTATCGTACAAATAATGTACCAAATTTTGATAAGCACAAAGCTTTACCATGAAAATAATGCATTTTTTTGTGGTAACCCACAAAGCATCACCATAGAAATGCCTGACAGTAATGCATCTTGGTGCTTTAAAACCACAGCCTTTACACTAGAATTAATAATCACTTCAACCTCAGAGCATCACAATAGAAATATGTACTCATCCTACTGTGTTTATTACAGAGTTCACAATCTAAAACCCCTTCCTACTTCATTTGCCTGAGAATTCATAAATAACGCCTCTTCCAACCTTATTTCCACAGGATTGCACCACACAAAGCTCCACCTTATTTTATTTGAAACGGGGTCAGTGTTCACACAGTCTCTAGCAGGCATGAACAATGGAACTACTTCATAAGCGGTTTTGAAAGATCACTGAATTTTACCCTGTTGCTGTTTGCTATTTTTGCTAGAAATAGGACTCTGTGCACTTTACACTCGCTAGCCAGTGGTAAAGTGCTTGAACTCCTTACTTCAACATAGTAACATTAGTATACTCCTGATGGAATATTTCACTTACATATTAGTCCCTATTATATAGTACCATTGTGTATCTAGACCTAGTTCTAGAAGTTAAATATCATCAGTGGGCTGCCCCACCATTTGAGACACCCTTTACAATTACAGTGTAAAGAATGTTTCCAGGCCTACCATTGTTGCCTGGCTGTGCAGGTTTATACTGCCAGTGCAACCTCTCAAAATAAACCAATTTGACAGGCCAAAACACTACTTTTAAATATTGAATCACCCGTACTATAGAACCTATTGTCCATAGAGTAGAGTGCATGATATTTAAAAGTAGGACATGTAAAGGTTAGTGCTAAACATGTTCTAACAGTGACTAGCACCTCAAGGCTATTTCACTGTAGCTGGGTTGGTTGTTCTATAGGAAAGAGTGGGGATAGAGTATTAAGTTGAATACATGTTACATCTTCCTAAGAAACAGCTAGAGAGAAATGTAAAGCATTTTTAACAGTTAAACAAAATCCAATTTAATGTTAAAGATGATTTTACTAACTATTACTGAAATGGTACTGTAGAAAAGTTCCCTTTTGCCTGCCTAATGCCTCTTGAAGCCTTTCTGTAAGTATTGGACTGTCAACTGACATCTTGATGATTCCCCTGCGGTGAGGTGTGAACTGCACCCAGGACAGAGATAATAGGACATGGGTCAGGGGAGAAGTTTCCCTACCCTTGACAAGGTGGCCTGGGGGATGTGCCCAGAAACTTGGTGCGTTACAGAGAGGCCTCACCTGTCTCAGACAGATGTAGCTCAGACCTAGGCCTGACTCCCCTTTTGTCACTCCTCCTAGTCATCCAGGCACCAAACCTGATGGAAGGGAGAACTTATCCAGAACTGATGTAGAGTGACCAGCAGTTTGGGGCTGTGGACATCCTCTTTGACATTGAAGTGTCAAGTCATGCTTGTATGTCACATCCTGCTTGACAGGTCTGCTGGGGTTTTTTCATATGATATTTTAGGCACACTTCAAAGGAGGGGAACAAAATGTCAAAACATTGTGTGTATCCACATCTGGTTTCTGAAAGCTCTGCTTTGCTTTTACCAGACTACACTTCCCGTTCCACAGTCCACAGAATGGGTAAAGTTAGCCCTGGGAACATTTACCACATATGTTACAGTGTCCCCTGTAGTCATTACCACCCACTATCTTGTGCTAGACATAAAAGTAGCACACCGAGGCACCCATTTCAGAACACTTCTGGACCTGTGCAGGACCAGAAGAGGACTGAGTGGAGGCACCTGCTCTCTCCGCTGCTTTTTAATCAATTTATTAATACATGAGCCCTGGCAGACAAATGCCTCTTTCCATTCCAAAGTGGCTTTCTTCCTAGTCATACCACAGAAATTGGCCTGGTTGTGTTTTGGAACAATGTCCTAATGTTTGTGGATGAGGAAGCAGGCACATGGTTGGCAAGGTGGACCTGTCCACAGCTTTCCATCAATCCTTTAAAACGACTCCCCTCAGTGGTAAACACTGACAATCATACACTCAAGGCCTGATTACGATATAGGCAGTCTGACCGCCAATACCACAGTGGGGACGATGCCGCCAAGCCGATGGCTTTCCAACTGCCATATTATGAACTACCTCACCCGATTGGCCGGCGGAAACAGTGCAGCGCCATTGGCTTCAGGTCAGGGAGAGGCGAGGTCAATGCCACCGCAATGTCGGTGCTGCCAGCACACTCGGAACACGTACTGTTGCCTTGGCAGACATTGCGCATTACGATTGTGCTGACAGAGGGCCATCTGCACTGCCCACAACATGAGCATGGGCCCCCGGTAGCCCCTTCTCTGCCTTTGCTGGTCTTTTCTTGGCAGGGTCCCCATCATGCAAACGCCAGCGGAAAGGCAAGTCCTGATCAGCACGGCAATGCCAACATCGCACCGCCGTGCTTGACCATGACTTGCACCACTGTCAACCTACGGGGATGCATGATCCTGGCATTTGCTGCAGTCTTGTGCCAGTCCGACCGCTAGCATCATAATCTGGTGGTCTGGCTGCCAAGGATGAGGCAGTCAGACCGCCACCACAGGTAGGGCGATCTTAGGACTGGGACTCGTAATCAGGCCCTTAGTCTGTTTGTGTCTTCCTAATCCACCTGTACTAACTGTTTTACCCCTGTTTCCGCATCTACTAGGATGGAGGCATTTCCACTAAGTGGCACCCCCCAGGGGGCACCTAGGTCTCCCATTTTATTCAATATTTGCCTTGGTACAAAATTCAACATTTTAATATTGGATAGTGCTGGATTTGCCTATGAACAACCAAGTGTTTACTAAATTCTCTAAAGCTGTAACATCTGTCATGGACCTACAAAGATTATGTCCCTCCACTCTCAGGTCCAGTCAAAGAGGAATTAGCTTATCACTAGCTTGCTAAACTAAAACCAATCCTGACATTGCTATGTCTCTCACATGGAGCATTGGTAGTCAGGCTTCTTTTAATATTGTGTCAGTACACTGGCGTCCCTGCAAACTAGATTAATCCCCTGCTGTTGGCTCTTAATTTCTGTCTGCATATCCATATTTGGGTTCATTTACTTTTACATTTCACTGGTGGATCAGCTTGAACTGATATTAGGCTCGGCCTGCAAAGAGTAGTAAGTACATTTCAAATATTGTCTATGACCAAGTAAATGCAGCGCCTGACTTTGTAGAAGCAAAGGGCGGTACATTGCAAGATGTCTCCAATCAAGCAATCAATCAATCGGCTGTTTGTATAGTGCTACTATTCACCCGTAAAGGTCTCAAGGTGCTGGCAGGGGTTGGAGGAACTGCTGATCTGACTGGGAGCTGTGGTTCTTCCCCACCTCACTTCCCACTGACACACCTTCAGCAAGCGGCTGCTGCCAGGATCAGCAGCCGGGGTTCCGCTGCACAACCCACAAGCTGACCGTGTTAAATGCAAGTAGCACCTCCGGTTTCTTGCCATTCTGGTTCAAAGTAGTTATCTTGCAATTTATGAACACTTTAAAAAAAAACAGAGTTCAAAAACAATAAAAGCACAAGGATTGGGTGAGCTGCTCAAAACTGGCATGGGTCAGACCGAGAGATCTGGAGATCCTAATGGGCCAGGAAATATCATATTATTGGCCGAAGTAAAGGACATGTAGGAAGCCTGGTCTAAGAGCGAGTATCTTGGAATGTGCAAGCAAATTGTCAGTGTACAGACAGCACTAGCAATCCTACAGGTTAATATTCTCATACACATAGCAATGACCTGGACTCTGAGACCCATGACCAGTGCTTGAAGTGTAAATCTGGAAGTGGAAGTTCTTACCTGCAGAGTATCTGCTTCTACTGAGAAGTGTGCTTGTCAGAACCCCTTACAGAGGGCCACGGACATGCAGGGGTCACTGGGCCCACCCGTGGGGTTGAGGACTTTTACACCTGATGTGCCTTACCTACTATTGATCCTGTGCAACTGGGCCAAGGACCAATTCTGAACTTCACTCTCAGTGATAGCTGTGGACGAGCTGCCTATGGCTCCCTCGGGGGGTTGTATACAGATTACCGATTACAGCCCATTACTTGAAAGCACTCAGCAGCAGCAATAAATACATTTTCAGCCATATACTTTTATAATAAAAATTAAAAAAAATTATTTCCTGTCCGCTCACACAAAGAAAAATTGCAACATTCACAGACAACAAAACATTCAGGTCAGAGCTTTAGTGTTTTAATGGCAAGTCTACTGTGACTCTTCAAATATGGCCAAAAGTGTCTCAGCACTGCAGCACTTTCATCAGCAAGACCCCCAGTTTTCCTGTATCAAATCTTACTCGCTCCAGTGGAGAGGCAGCTTGCAGCATCTTGGAAGATACTCTGTCTGACTCACAACAGCTCTTGTCCTGTTCAAGTGAGTCAGCTGAATGTTAGCATTGCGGAAGCACTCAGCAGCACAGGCTGTCCTCTAGCAGTTGTGGTGTGGCAGTGACCTTAGTTGCTTCCATGCTCCTCCTGTGGGGTAAGTGTCCCAGCACCCCATGGGGCGGGGTATGATTCCACATGCCATCTGTTTCAACCCCAGGTTCAAGTCAGCATTTTATTTCCATGTAACATGCAAGTGAAAGCAATTTTATACAATGACAGTGCATTTGAAATAAAATAGCAAAAGTGCATAACACAAAAGGGTGTAAAATGTGATATTTTCCACTAAAACAGCAAACTTAGTGATTTAGCCCCAGTGTCCAACCCACTTTTCCCTCAGCCATATATGCCAAGTATCTAAAAAAAATGTAGGCCTACACGAGCCACCCACTGTTTAAATGGAATAATTTGGGGTTCTGTTTCACAGTAACAACAATGAGCTCATTGGTGAATATTTGCCAAGCACTGGTAAAGTCAATAAGCCTGGTGGTTGGCTGCCAATTTTTGGTTTTGTGAATGTTTTTTGTAGTAAACGGTTCAAGGAGGCTATTTTGTGTGTAAGTGCCCATTTTGCAATCGCAAAATTAGTCACTCGCATGTAGATAAATCAATAGTAGAAGTAGGAGGACGTAAATATTCAAAGTACATAGGTTTCTCTACAGAGACGTCAATCAAATGTCTCCTAAAATATGACAGGTATCCAAAGATATTGGAAAAGGGCACTCAACCACAATTTTTTGTGACATGTTTCATCGTTGGTGTCCATCACCATCCCTTTTTAAGTAGATATGTACTATCTCGATGGACTCATCCAGTAATGGGAGTTCCAATTAAAATTTGCTGACCCTATGCCCAGACTGTATGCTGTAGACAGAACTAAAATGTGAATGACACACTGATAGGCCAATTAATGAAGAAAGCTGACTGAAAGTCTCTATAACCAAGTGGATGTTTTATATATAATTTTATTAAAATAAAACTGCCTGGGCTAATGCTATATTTAACAAGCACTGGCAAAGCAATCAGCCTGGCCTTTACTACTAACTTTATGTCTTTATCAAGGTTTGTTTTGCCATGGATTTTGAAAACCTATATTAAAAGAGAAGCTGATGGGCAATGCGAATCTATAAAAAGTGATTAAAAGCAAAAATAGTTTTAATCCCAAATAGCGAGAAGTGCCATATTAGTCCCTGGCATAAAATCAACCTACTTTGTGAGTGGATATGCTCCATAAGAAAAGGAAGACTGCTGTCACTCACAGTGAAGCTATCCTACGGCTGAAGTGGTCTGCCCACTGCCCCTTGCAGTATGCTGTAATGGGTAGAAGCAGAACGTGAATGACACAACAACAGTCCAATGGATTAAAAGAGCTTACTTATAGCCCTTCTAAGTAGACAACTTTAGTAAAATCAAAAGGTCAGAGCTAATTTCCAGACTTACAAAGCAGAGTTTTGTGTAAAAATATGACTGGAATCGCTCTATAAAATATTACTAGGTCAGCCAGTTCTGGATTTAAAAACAAAACTACTTTGCATTCTGGGCCTTACAGTTTATTTTCCTATGACATGCATGGGCCTTGAATTAACATAATCTAATGTACCAGCAGGAAAAGAGCTGAATGATTTCAGTGAATCCCAAGTGGCATGAGCCACTATGGTGGGTTTAAGCATATCTGGAGATGTGGTCTAACAACTAGAGTTGGCGACTTTAGCACTGTGGAACCAGGTTTGAACCTCTGCCTCAGGCTAAACATCCTGTAATTCTGAGCCAATCACATAACCTCCTATCGACTCTAAAAAAATACACATGTGCCAAAAAATGTAACAGCTGGCTCTAATGTAAAACTGTCTAGTTCTCATGTAAAGCTCTCTAATACCCTTGGGCCAAGTTTATGCTATATAAAACTACTATATATAAAGGTGGGAGGCGCATGTGTAAATTATTACTTGCACCATTTGGCCCCTTTTAGAGGGCTTTACCACAAACCTTGGCCTACAAGGAAAACACAATCTGTTAAAAAATAGCATTGGAACGTGGATAGGGACCGTGGGGATGTACAGAATAGTGGCAGGCGCATTGGCTTGGTGGCCCTGATGCATGGTAGAAAATATAAGTGTGGAGTAGACACGAGGTGGTGAGGGCTGGACTGGGAACCCAAAGCAGCTTTGGAAAATTTTACCACACCTGCCCCCATAGGGTGCATAGCAAGTGAGCCTGACCACTACAGTGGGGTTTGAGGTACGCACCAAAGGAAAATTTAGGACAAAATGTCAAAAAAAGGTCATTCTACAAACACATTTTTCATTATATATTCAATTGTATTCGTTTTTGAAGCACAGGAAATGGTGACCTTACAGTGCACCAAGGCAGACAATCTTTATTGGGGTTCTTCAATGATTCCCTCACCATCACTTTCTAACAGCGCCTCTCATCTCTCCATAGCCCCTCTCTCATGTGTATTTAATTTGTATTATAGCACCTCTCCCACCGGCGTAGGGTGTTGGACCACTTTACATCACACACATATAATTAGACAATGAATCATACATGTTTAAATCAGTGTATAGAAAATGTCGACAAAGGGGGCTACAAGGTGTATTATTCACATGTCTTCCATCCTGATAGGTGTTTTTAAAAGTGCTTGGATTGGGGAAGCGTAAACTCAGGATTCTGAAAGTAACACAGTGTTTAGGGTTGACTACTAATAACAATGTATTTCTTCCCAAACCAACACTTTTTAGCAAAATTAGGATATTCAAAGTCTATCAAAAACATTTTATAACCTATACCATGCAGTTCACATGCAACTCTTTGGTGGCATAGTACACATTCTTTGCAGCAGGCATATTAGTCGGCTGCACTATCTTAGATGAATTAAAACTGCCACTAGACAAAACAATCTCTCTCCAGCCAGTACTGTATACTACCCACCAGAGTTATCTCAGCAATTTTATTGTTGCCTGAAAACTGTTGGATATACAAGGAATTCTGTAGTGCATTTAAAACTGTTGGGCTGCTACAAAACCGGCCCCAGTGACAAAAGAGTTTGCCCACCCTTCCAGCCCCCCCCCCAGGGAAACGACGGATGCTCGGTACGGCCAGTCTGGCCTTGGAGGTGGTGAGTCATCTACAGGTTGGAGATCAAGTGAGCCCGCAGGAGATGGGCAGTGTGCAGAAGAGACAGCTTCACGTGAGGGGAGGAAAGGGACACTCAGTGTCAGTGCTGCATAAACCTCAATACACCCCACCGTGCTTCCTAGAAGGGTCTGCGCTTTGAAAGGCTCTGCCCGTACTGTGGCCAGAGCAGCGATACTGTGTATGTGAAAAGAGACCTCTTACCTCACAGGATAAGATGACCAGAACTCCAGTTTTTGTCCTGACAGTCCTGTTTTTTTTAAGGACTGTCCGGGTGTCCCGACACTTCTTGTCAAAACAAAGACATGTCTTGGTTTTTGAAAGAGGGTCGGATGAACGTGGACAGTAATCAGAGAGTTGTGCTGGCTCACGTTTCATCCGGCCCTCTTATCACACCAGAGACACAACTTAACATTTGCAGAGTCATCTGCTGTGCTGCCTCACATCATTCAAACAGCACAGCAGGATTTAATGAGGGGTTAATAAGGTTTTCCATAACGTAGAGCCCAGCTCATCAATAGTCAGACCCTGACAGCAATTGGGGAGTGGGGAGTGGGTTTGTTTATTATTATATTTATATATATATATATATATATATATATATATATATATATATATATATATATATATATATATATATATATATAAATGTTGGACCTGGCCCTTTTTACAGGGTCATTCCCAAAACGTTTTGCCTTCCTCCTCCTAATTTTTCTGATCCTTTTTTCTGAAATTATGACTCTGCTCACATTATCACTGCTGATCAGTGCTAAAGTACATGTGCTCTCCCCTATAAACTTCTTATGATTTGTTTATACCTGATTGGCACATTTAATTTACCTGTGAGGCCCTTGTACAGTTGTATCCCTATACCCAGGCCCTGTAAAATAAATGGTACTAGTGGGCCTGCAGCGCTGCTTGTGCCATCCACAGAAGTAGCCTTTCAAAACGATCTCACGCCTGTTAGTGCAGGGCCTGCATGCGCAGTTTTACTGCCACAGGGACATGGCATCTAAATTTACTTGCCAGGCCCAGAACTCCCCTTTCACTACATTTGAGTCACCCTTAAGGTAGGCTCTAGCTAGCCCTAATGGCAGGGTGCTATGCATGTAGAAGGCAGGGCATTTGTCTGGTTGTGTGGCCTGTCCTGGTAGTGACTAACAGTCTATTTGGTTTCTCACTGCTGTTAGTGATGCCTTCTCATAGGATTGCTTTGGAAAGCCCTGCCTTATTTCTAGGGTGAATTGTCTGATTTATGATGGGTAGCGTAGGCATTTTTTGTATGGTTGTAATAGTAGTGCAAAATGCTGCTTACTGGTGCAGGTGGATATTTTATTACCATTATAGAAATGCCACTTCTCGAAAGTGAGCATTTTTCTGTGCTTATGACTCTGGTGTTTTGCAGCTTGGCTCCAATCCATATGTAGGCAGAGTGACAGCTAGGCTTTGTGCATACTTTTCAGACAGCCTGTACACAGGGAGGGTGGAGGTGCCACAGAGGTGCATCTACATACTGAATGAGCTGCCTGGGCTGAAAGAAGGGGATTCAGGGCACACCTGCATTTGTAAAGGCTGTGCCCTGGCCTCACACAAAGGGCTGGTTTACCCACAACCGATGTCTGGAGCCTGTGCTGGAGGAGAGAGAGGACAATCCTAGAACCAGTTTTAACTGGATGGAACCTTCTCTCCCCCTCTTTGTTAACACTATGCAAAACTGAGTATAAGTACAGGACATTTTCCCCATGTAAGGGAGACACTTTTAACACACAAGACACATACTTGGAATTGGATATGGAATGCTGCTGGAGGGACTCACCAGGAACTGCCTTGGACTGCTGCTGCTTTGCTGACCTGTGGGACACTAGGAGGAGTTGACACTGACTGCATCCCCCTTGTGCTTGCCTATTTCTGGGCCCTGGCGCTCCTTGTGTCCCCAGAGGCTGGGTGCTGTGGACCCTGCCCTCTGCAAACTGCAATGTTTCAGCACAAAGGAGCACTTTGCCCTGATTGCCTGAGCGCTGGGTGAGGTCACATCTTCACTTACTAAAGCACCTTGAGAAGCGACTGGTTCTTTGGCCAAAGTGCTTTTTCCTTTAATGGATTAGCACCTCGTTAACGTTTCTGGAACCTTGCTGAAGGAGGAAATCACTGCCGCGGCACAGGCAACTTGAGATAATGGAGTGCTTCCGACACACACTCTCCAAAGTACCCCCGGGGTGAAGTGCACTGTAAGGAGCGCCCCTGCGGCACAGGCAGGTACCTACTTTGTGGGCTTCACCTCAGTGGCCCAAGTTCCGAAGATGCAGGTCTTTCTCCCTGTGGGGGACCCACCCCTGAGGGCTCCATGAGGCCAGAGGAGCTGCCGTACCCTCGATGTGCCCTGGGAGGAGCGCTTGACGCCTCCTGACTGCCGGGTGGCACGTGGAGATGAAGCAGCATTCTGGATCCGCATGTCCCTGGCAACTGGGAAGGTGAGTTGACCTCCCAGCCCGAGTGAGCTCATGGGTCGGACCACTGCATGAAGCCAGGAGGCTTTTGTTGCTAAAGGCAGCCCCCGTAGGAGGAGTGGGGTTGTCGCCAGTCTCTGTGGGCTGGTCCAGTGTTCTTTTTCCTTCCCCCTGGGGACATTAGGGGGATCGCGGGGGCCTTGATTGAGGGGGAATTATGCTGCAGGATGGACTGAGGCCTCATTAGGGTTCCCATCTCACTGAGGGCCATTTTAGGGCCCCACAGCAATCGGAGCATAGGAGCTCCAGGGTCGGGACACGTACGAACCCGTTAGCCCTAGGGCATGATGGCCCTGATAACCTGGTTGGGCTGACCTATACTCCTAAGAAAGTGGATGTTCTATATACGTATGATGATGCAGTCTGTTCCCCTGATGTTTCCTTGGTAGGGGCATTCTGGATGATGTGTCTATGGCCCTGTAATGTTCCTCTATGGACATTTATGTTGCTTTCATGACAGATGATATTATTTTGCTGACGCCCCATATATTTTCTGACTTTCCTCTTATGGGCATTTATGGGGATCTTATGACATGTTCCTTATTGTAGTAATGTTTTTCCTGACTACTGCTTATGTGCAGAATAACCAGTAGCCTATGTGTTTTATGTGACTACTGTGGGCTTCGCAGAGTAATAGTATTGTGCAATATTCTGACAACTGCTTGGGTAGCCGGGTTTTACTGACATGTTGTGTTTGGTCTAATAATGTTGTGTACAATACAGTTTATTTTTATATAACTGGGTGTTGTGGTTCCTTTGTGGTGTATTTATTGAGTCATGTGGGTTGTGTGTGTTGTGCAATTGCTTTACACAGTGCCTCTGGGATAGGCCTGAGTGCTTGTGCCAAGCTACCAAAGGGGTGAGCATGGGTTATCTGGGGTGTGTAATGCCCTCACCCTGACTAGAGTGGGTGGGTTCTGCCTGGCTTAGGTGTATACCCTAGCCAACTAGAAACACAATTTCTAACTATATATATATAAATATATGTAGACATAGATATAGATATATATGTATCGCTCAATGACCTGTCAACATGTAGTCCTATTTCTATGTTTGTGCATGTCCCGGTCTTTGGTTGTGAAAATCAGGTCACTCTTTCACGGGAGGACCATAACCAAATGGCAACATTATCACGAGGGCATAGGCCAGAGAGATTCTTAACTCTGTCAGAACTTTATCACACCAACATCTGTCACCTTTTACCACACAGTCAGATTTACAGCTTGTTGGTGTGCAGGGCAGCACAGCAATTCACGTTACTGCACTACCCTGCACTAAAGGGAAAGGACAGGAATGTACTGTATCTATAAAATACGGTGCATTCCTGTACTTTCCCACTGCACTGGTGCTGTTTTGGCTGCCTAGTGCCAATGCAGGCGCCATGGTGCAAGGGTGTCTGTGCTGCATGCAGGATTGTTTTTGTGCAGGAATGGACACTATGCTGGGAGGTTTTTCCCTTTTTCTATGTGTGCCCTAAAGGGGAGGTGTAAGGTTTTGATGCATTCCCAGGTTTACATGCTCATGTAAATCTGGGAATTCATCAACATCCATTGATGTTGCGGAGGAACACCTACTGCAGTGCCCATGTAACGCCTCCCTAATGCAGAGTAAGACAACACAGTAACATGCGCTGCCTTGTCTGACTCCATATCTATGAGGCCTTACATAGCTTCACAAAGTGGCTTTGCATGGCCTCATGGATATGGTTGAAAGGTTTGCACCACTGTTGCGGCACTAAAAGTGATGACATGGGGGTGCAGGTCTCACTTAAATATACCCCACAGTCTTTAATTATTGAGATATTAACCACACCATCCTTACTTAGCCTTGTGGGGCTTTACAAATTTACTTTTCCCACAAGGGGCATCCACCATATGCTACCTTTCATATTTGAGCATTCGCCTTACTTTTACATCACATTCCTTTAACTGCAAGTTATCCTATAGTTTCCGGGCGCACTAATGCTTCTGCGGTTGCTCACACTGAGGGGCATATTTATGAGTCACTTGCACCGCCGTAGCGTCACTTTTTGTAGTGCAACAGCGGTGCAAACATTAAAACTATAACTATGGGGCCACACAAAGACACTTTGCGTGGGTTTGAATGGCCTTATCGATATAGAGAAAGGCAAGGGAGCCCAAATCGCTGCATTGCCTTGCTATGCATTAGGGAGGCATTCCACGGGTGATGCATTGGGTATTCCCACACAACACCCATGGATTTTGATGGATCCCCAGATTTACAAGACCTTATAAACCTGGGGATGCGTCAAAACCTAACGCCACCCCTGGGGAGGCTCAACGAGGAGAAATAGCTTTATTTATCCTTGATTTATCTTTATGTGTGCTGCATTTTTCAGCACACATAGAAATAGGAAAAACGCATCTGAGGATTGCTTTTGGGCAGGAAGGTATCCCTTCTTGCACAAAAACAATCCTGAATGCAACACAGGCACCCTTGCACCAGGGTGCAAGGGTGTCTGCATTGGCGCTAGGCTGCCAAAAAAGTGCCAGCGCAAGTGGAAAGGACAGGAATGCGCCATATTCCACAGACACGGCGCAGTCCTGCCCTTTCGCTTTGATGCAGGGCAGTGCAGCAATGTAACTTGCTGCACTGCTCTGCACCAAAAGCCCATAAATACGGGCCTCAGTGTTTTTAAAATGAGAAGGAGCTCGAGGGTGCCACTCTAAAACTGGTCTGCTAGGAAGGACCGCACCACCACCTCTACTCTTCACTCTCTTTACTTTCACCCCTTTCCTTCACCTCATCTTTATTCCTCTGTCTCTCTTAGTTTCTCCTTCTTCCCTTTCACCTGCCGGCTCCTTCTCTGACTGAAAACTGAAACTCGGCAGCCATTCAGGGAAGTCTCACCAATCTCCCTGGACTGAATCCACTTTGACTTCAGTAGGCCCTCAAAAAGCCTACAAAAAATGAGCAATTTTTACAGTATAAAAATGAGTGCATAAAGGTGAACTAGTTGACTAATACATTTGAGGAAAAATAAAAAACAGCTTTTGTGTTAACTTTTTTTGCATCGGTCAAACAACTTAAAATTTTGTTTTAAGCCTATCTCCTCAATGCAAATTCAAGCTTTTGGTGTATTTGGTAACATTCACTTTGAGCTTGATAATTGTGTTTCGAAATTAGGATGGACACCACACTCATACAAGCCACTCTTTCCACTATATCAGCAGAACCTACATTTCTATCCAGTGGATCTCACTTACATGTTCAGTGGTTATTCTGAACATCTGAAGAGTATAGCCCTCCTGGACCTACATTCACCACTAGTGGTCTAAATAGTTCAATAATAGCAAACCAAAGCTGCAAGTCACAGAATGCCCTGGGTTGTCACAAGAAAAACCAGACTTGGAAAGCATTTCCCCTGATGAAAGAGTGAAGTGGCCACCTATTTTGAAGGGATTGATCAGGTTTCTGATGTAATAATGTCTCTGAGCGCCTAGGCTGACGTCATAAAACAATGAAACAATGAAACCCATTGTTTGTGACTGTTACCAAAAGCAGAAAACGTTTCCTTTATACTGATTTGCCCCTTCCTCAGCCCTCAAGTTTGCTCATTTGCTCCGCCGAGGTTGAACTGTGTGTTCATGTGCGTGAATGCCTGTAGCTAGTCGCAATAAAATTGATTCAAACCATTCATGCCTTTATCTTCATGATTCTGTCAGATGTAGAGTACTCTGTAGTTTCAGTGATGGGACAGCTCTTGCCTATCTCTATCACAAAACCCAAGGTATTGGTACTCGTAACAGTTAACCAGGACCCCCTTAAACTCTTTAATTGTCTAATGGTAGCAATAGTCAAGCATTCTAGGCCTACTTTAGGACATGTGCCCAAGATAGGCCGATAAATTGTGTTTCCATGCTAGATTTTCAAGATTACCATTGACTATGTAAATAAGCTCCATTTAGCTACACTGCATATACATTTATTTTATGAGTATATCCCTAACATCTGGGCTGGATTTGGTCCTCCTCGACCTATGCTGCACTCCTCTGTCCTAGGAGAGAATCATGCCTATCCTCCAGGTCTTGGGGCAGGCTGGAGGTAGCAGATGGCACCAGGAGGTGGTGGTCACATTACCTTGACTGTCCCAAGACCCTAAAAATTGTCATGTGCATAATTTAACCATGATTTCCATGGTTTCCTAGACTGCAGTGTTGTGGTTGAAGAGTCAAGATTTTCTGAGGAGACAGTCATGCCTTTCCTGGGGCAGGCAGGGGCGAATGGGCAGAAAAAATGGTCTGTGCTTTTGTTTCAGACCATGTCACAAAGAACACCCCAATATATAGTTAAGCTTGTGACAGGGGACGTAACACATCAAAAATAGAAATACATTCCCACCTGATCATCTATATATTGCAGACTGGACATTAATCTTCAGAACACACAGACCCAGAAAGCTCCACAGTATATTTCATTTAGTTTATTGTGATTTATTTAACAGTTTATAAATGAATTTACTTTACAATGTACAAAGCATCATTAGTGTATATATTGCCACATTATTGATTATGTCATTGTGTAGATAAAATCACACCAGAATTCTTTACTCCCACACCTATCACAAATTCAAACCAAACATTTAAATCATGCACTCTCAAACAAGCATCCCTCCTCCCTCAGAAACATCCTTAACATCTCAACAAGGAGATCATTATTTTCCTACTCTTACATCTTTGTGTCTTAGCTAGAGGGCTCATGGAACGGTCAACATATGTTTTGATGGCATAGATAACTGTTAACCATCTTCTTCAGGACCTAACTGCTGATGTCCTTTTCTTTACAATATGCATATTGGGTTTGTTCTAAACAAGCCAAAAGAGATCTCATATTAGCGGGTCAGCATATAACTTTAAATATCATGTATAACTTTTAAACTGAAAGAGTTAATCCCATTAATTCCACCAAGTTGTTCCTAGTGCACTGCTGCCTATAACCACAAGACCACTATCTTAGCACCACATAATAGTATGAAATCCATCACCATTAAAACACCGTAGTGTCACATGCACAGCCACAAGTGAGAACAGTCATAACTACTTCCCTGCTCAAACCATAACATGCCCTTCCACTTCTACTTTGTAACACTCCATGTGCTCCTACCAAGAGAATCACTAATATTGAACTTACAGGCTTGCATACAATCTTGTCTGCATATCATACACATATAATGGAATAGTAGATATCCTTAGATTCCTCTAAATAGGGTTGCATAAAGCAAAATATAGTCAAAGAGTCCTCTCTAAAACAGAAGAACAGATGCCATAGCACACCTTCATTACACTCACATACACCAAGTCTGAGTTGACCTCATCAATCTTATTGAAAAATACTAATTTTCTATAAAAGGAGACCAAAAAACATAAGACAATATTGTTCACCTCCTTTGAGAACACCAAATTCTGTAGATTAAGTATTCTACTTGTTCCATTCATTTCTCAGTTACCTACAACTTAATGAATCAAAGTAATAAAATAATGTGCGCAAAGCTCTAACTATAATCACCTAGAATCCGCCCTTGCTTTATCCTTTAGAATTACTTAACGTCTCCCAAACACAAGATTTATAAAGTGGGAAACACACCGCTTTACAGAAGTACTGCAATTGACCATGCCGGCTAGCATGCCAACAGATAACCTGCATATGGTATCCAATGATTGCCAAGACCCACTCCTGTTAACCTACATTGCCCTGTCTGCCCCACATTCCTAATACTATGTCTGCTCCCATACTCCTCTAACTCTCAAACAAGTGTGTAGCTGCTCCAAACGTACCTTCATTTTGCTACACTCATTTACCAGGGAGAATCTTCAAACTCTATTTCTCGAGGCCTTAAGGCTTTCCCTCCTGGTGCCTGCATAAATTCCTCTTTGCACCCACTTGAGTGAAGGCAGGTGTGAGATGAGATCAGTTAGAGTCATGTATTGTTCCAACTCCAAGGAATGACACCATCTTAGTCTAGTCAGTCAATTGCCCTTATAACTAGATATCACTTCTTATCATCCAATTTATTTAGATAGGCTATGTTTATAGACATCTACTTATAGTTATCACAAAGCTAAGTTACCTTTTGCCACACCCATAGATTTTATAAATATCTTTTTACAGAAATTCACTGGCCAAAAATCTAGAATTCAGGAAAAAAAGCAGCAACGTAAATTAATGTGTGCACACCTCTTACTGTGATCACTTTAAAACCTCATTAGCTTTATGCTCTAATGTTATCTTGCAACTCCCAAGCACTAAATTTACAACTAGGGAGGTACATTGCTTTGCAAAATCACTTCAATAAAGCATGCCAGCTAGGAAACAATCAGACAACCAGCACAAAGTGTCCGATAATTGTCCTTAGCTCACTCTTGATAATCTATATTACCTAAGCGGTACCACATTCCTACTACCAACCGTCTGCTCCTGTACTCTTCTTATGCTCAAACAAGGGTATAAAAACTCTAAACGTGGCTTCATATTTCAATAGTCGAAAAGCGTGGAAAATCTCTTACATCCATTTCTTCAGGCCCTACTACCTTCCTCCTGGTGCCTGTATATATACATCCCCACACCTGCCTAAGCATGTGTGTGATGAAATCAATTAGTGTCATGCAATGTTCCAGCTCCAAATAGTGCCACCATCTTAATCTAGTCAGATTCCTGCCTATATAACTAGATAGGAGTCAGTGGAGGACAATTACCCAGTCTGGTTAATGGAGTCAATGCGGCGGTGCGGGCCTGGTGCTTCCCGCACAGAGCTTCTGCCATGGCTCAGAAGCTGGCAGCCTTTTCCTGTCATACAGGGGTTGCAGAGCTGATACTACACATGGACAATGTCCCGATCACAGCACAGTTTTACACCTTGCTCAGAGAATCCTCATGCAGGGACTCTCCACTGGACCTTGCTCCCTCTAACACCCTCCTCTCCCTCACAAGGCACACTGGTCATTGCAAGCAGGCAGGTGATTGTGTTCCAGGCTGCGGGGGAGGTGATATTGGTGTCCTGGGTGATAATCCCTTACCCAGCAGTGAGACCAACAGTCCTTTGCTCCAGTCCTGTAACAGGCAAAAGTCTTACAGAGTTTGCCCTTCTCATACAGCCCATCTGGCTCCTTGACAAATGACAAGGTTTGGGGTTTCAACATCCTTTTCTAGACACCAAATGTGATTTAGGGTCTGAGTCTTTGAAATTTTATGTTGGGGTTCTGCTTCTTTTGAAGTGGACATTTTTCCCATTATTTTTCTGAAACCATGTCTATCACTGCAGACATGGCTTCGAAGCTGATTGACCCACAACACAATTCATTGGAGTGATCAGAGTTCTCACCTGGATGACAGCCACAGTGATATGTGCATCAAAAGGTTAATTCTGGGCTCCCAGCCCTACTTTTTATGATTCTCTTATCAGTCCATTTCTCTTCCTGAGACATATCCAGACCCCTTCTTTGTGCTCTATCACTGAATCAAGGAGCAACCGATTGAAGTGTATAGGAAAAATCCCTTCCTCCAATGTCCTACTCAGCTCAGAGGAATGCAGCGATACACAAATCTGCCACACATTCAATCTGCATGCACTGTTCAGTACTGTAGCCTTTCTGCATTGTACCAGGGTGTGCCATTTTAAAAAACACACACTGCCAGCACACACAATCACCATGTGCGTGCTGCACAACATTTTGCCCTTTATGTATTGTACCGCACACAAGCACACATACACTCTCCACATACTCTCTTTGTGCATGCACTGCACAGCACTACATCTTTCATGTACTGCATCCCAACAGACCTACATACATGCACTAACCATACATATACTGCTCAGCACTGCCCTATCCCTGTACTGTTCCCTTCACAGGAAAACATATAACCAGTGCCATCACTACTTGTGTGCTGTGCAGTACTTCCACACCTACCTGGTCTAGGCTATGGGTGAGTTAGGCACACAGCAGTTGAACTTTTAAAATGGAAAGTAAGTCTCTGGGCTTCACTGCAGTGACACAGAGTAAAAAGGATCTCTTCACTACTACTGATCGCTGTACAGTATGCGGGCACCATTGTGCTTGTGCTGTTTAACTCCTGATGAAGACTGTAATCCTCCACCTCTATGAGGGTAGGACTTTGGGTGCCCCTCCGGGTCCAGCAAGGAGTCTGCTCCAGATCATTCACATTTGAGAGGAGGATTTCCTCTGTGCTGAACTAGCTTTACATCAGCACAAAGGAGGTGAGGAGAGGTATTGCAGCATGAGGAAGTGTGTGGGGGGCACATCCCAAAAGAACAGTTTTCTTTCGTGTGAACGCATGTACATCTATAGGAGGATGAAGGAGGAAAACCAACATACTGGAGGGTTATCAGCTCCCACTATGTTTTTACATGCCCCTGTGGAACCGTGGGAAGAATGGAGGGAGGGCTTTGTAACATATGTGCAGGCAATTGGAGGCAACATTTTTATTGCATTTTGGAAGTTGCCCTTACTCAAGCATAGTTTAGGTGCTGAAGTAAGGAGAGTATTCAAACACTGCCCTCCTGTCCTTGAGGAAGAAGATGACATTGATGAGGAGATGGATGAACATGACTTTTCATTGAAGCAATTGACTGTGAATTTTGGCAAAAGGAAAAATGAAGTGGTGGAAAGATTCAAGTTTGTTAAAAAGAGTCAAATGCTTGTAGAGTCTGTCACAAGTTATGTGGCTAGCTTAATATCCCTTGCAGTCACATGCAATTATAAGAACTTTTTGGCTGAAATGCTAAGGCACTAACTTGAGTAAGGGTCAACAACTGGAAAGTACAAGAAAGTTACTTAAATACAGTAGATTTAACTTTGCTCAGGCAGTGGAGATTTGGAAAAGAGCTGAGAATACAGATGCGGGTCTGTATGAGATAGCTGTAAGGAAGAAAGTGGAAGTAATGCAAAAAGGTCTTCAGAAAGCAAAAATGGATGAGACTAACAGAACCTTTGAGTCTTCTAAAGGGAATGACAAACCTGTATGGGTTTGCTTTGATTGTGGGTTGAGGAGTCATTAGACCACTGATGAGACTTGTCCTGCTAAGGGTTAAGTATGTCATAAGTGCAAAGTGAAGGGACCCTTTGCCCAGGTATGCTGATGAAGGTGGGAGATGCCAAGAAATATACTAAATTCCCTATAAGTGCAGTGGGAAATGGTGAAGAAGAAAAGGACAGCCCATGATGTTAACTTACAAATCAAGAAAGTCGGAAACATCAGTGATGACAACCCATATTGTATGAACAGATTTGATCTGGAGTGTGTAAAGGTGATGGTGAACTCTGGAGCAAGATACACACTTACTGGGGAGGAATCTCTCTCTAGGTTTCCCAACTATGTCATCAAGCCTCCTGATGTCAAGTTGGTGGCCTATAGAAACGATCCCATAGATTTGGTGGGTTATATAGAAGTTCTATTAGAGTTCAAGGAGTAGAAGTTCCTTCTAAGGTTTACCTCGCTAAAGATGTTTTGCGTTTGCTGTGTTGGCCACAGCAAAGGGATTTGTGCACACGGCTACATCTCAACCGTCCTGACTGAGTTCTAGGAGCCCAATCAAAAGTGGGAGCGGTAGGGGATGAGTCACAAATGTTATTTTCTAAAACATTTCCCAGTGTGTTTAGTGACACGTTTGGTGTGTTGAAGGGATTCATGCACAAGATCTTTCTGAAGGAAGGTGTTATCGCTAGGGCTCATAAACCTCATGTGATTTCTTTAGTCATGAGAGACCAGTTGCATCAAGAATTGAAAACATAATGTGATTAAGGGATTATAGAGGAGCTAGAGGTGTCTCGGTGGTTGTTCCCTGTGGTTTTGGCCACGAAAAGTAATGTTGGGATTTGAGGGACATTAATGCAGCCATTTGGGTTGACAGGCACCCTTTGCCCAACAATAGTGAGATGTTAACTACCATAAAGGGAGCAAAGTGTTCACCATGTTGGATTTGTCCACAGCATAGCACCAGATGGTGTTACACACACAGTCACAGCCTTTGACATCTTTTATTACTCCTGATCGTGTTATACGTACAAGCTGATGCCCTTTGGATTGGCATCCATTGCTGCTGTTTTCTAACGTGCCATGATCCCTTTGTTGAAAGAGGTACCCCATGTTACTTAATTTCAAGAAGACATTATGGTGCTTGTTAAGGATTTTGAACAGCAAGATCAGGCTTAAATAGCAGTCTTGGGGTGTTTGAAAAGGAGTGGCATGACTATAAAAAAAGGAGAAGTGCAACTTCAGAGTGAATGGTGTAGAATATTTGGGACACTAAGATGATGAAAAAATAATTTTCCCCCGAAAATGAAATTCGTCGCAGCCATTAAGGATGCCGCTACTGCTGAGAAGAAGGCTCAGCTATGGTCATTTATAGGTTTAGCTGAATATTATTCGAGAGTCATCCCCATGTTTGCAGACAAAACCAAATGCATGTGCAAACTCATGCTAAAGGGTAAAGTGTTTATTGTGGGACAGTGAGTGTGAAGAAGAGTTTGAAAAAATACATTAATGGCACAACCATCATCATCACTGATGCCAGCAGTGTTGGTCTGGGTGGGGGATGCTGCAGATCCATATGGGTAGTGACGTCACAATTGCATGTGCCCCCAGACCCTTGAAGGTTGCTGAGAAAAACCATTCCACTGTAGAGAAGGAGGCTCTAGCCTGCTGGTCGGGAGTGAATTATTTTAGGAAGTATGTGTGGGAAATGGAGTTGAAGATCAGAACAGATCATAGATTTTTGTTGGACGTGTTCTCCATGGATAGGTCCAGGAGGATTTTCCTAGAATAGCAGTTTGAGTCATGAAGATGCTAGATTACGACTACAGAATAGAGTATGTCCCCAGTGAAAAGAATGTCTTGGTGGATTGTTTGTCTAGATTGTCTGCCAGTGGATTGGCAGATGTCATTAAAGAAGTTGGTGGTTACATGGTGGCCAAGGCAATGGAGGTCACTGAAGGAAGAATATCTCATGAAAAAAGGACCACAGAGGTGGAGCCAGGCCTTGACCGGGATGTTGAACATTAACATTACATTAGAGAATCTGTGCCTTGTGCATGGAGCGATAAATCGCAAAAGTTGGTAAAATACTCTCCCGTTGTCTCAGATAAGCCTCATGGTGTGTGGAAGAAAATTGCTTTTGATTTTCCAGGATCATTAAATGCTTTGGGAAGTTGTCCCAAGTTTACCATTGTGGTGGTGGACTATTATACTCGCTGGCTTGAAGTGAAGCTCACTGACCGCATTACTGTAAAAATTACTGGTGGAGTTTTTGAGTCAGTTGTGGAACAGAGGCGTGCCAGAAGTTAATGTCATTGACAATGGTGTGCAGTTTGTGTCTGAGACCTTGAGAGACTTTTTGGAAAGATACGGGATAGAGCAAGTGCAGTCTTCAGTGTACTATCCACAAGGCAATGCTTTGGTGGATAGGTGAAATAAAATACTCAAAGAGGGGATACATCTTGGAAGTGGTATGGACTGGAGAAAGGCAGCTTGCAAGTTGTTGGGGTCATATCACAGGTAAATCTCGATTTGAGATGAAGAGAGGTCACAAGCACAGGTCTTTGTTGTCCAAAGGTGTGGAGATGAAGGTAGATTTTCACGAGCAAGGTGCTAATGGTGTGGATTACGGGGTAGGTGATTGGGTTCGGGCCTTGAGAGGACAGAAGGCTAACGAATCTGAGTATACATTTTGGTTGTGAAGAAAGTAAACAGATGTACATTGTTGCTTAGTGATGAAAATGTTTAGAATAAGGTAATAATTGTGAGATTCCCTGGTTGCTTGAAGAAGAATGATGGGTTGGAGAGTGACTAGGTAGAGTGACCTTATCAGTGAGGAGGAGCAACGAATGGGCTTCGCAAACCAAGGGAAATGAAGTTGCCTGGTAGATTTAATGATTATGAATTACATTAATCTCGATGTAGATGTATGTTTTGAAGTTAAGTTCATGGACTTTGGATTTTTTTCTTAAATTGTTATGTTCTCTAGTATTTCTTTTATCTTGTTCATGGTTATGTGCATTATGTTGAAGTGTCAGTTAAGTGACTACAAGTTATTTGTTCTTCAAGGAAGGGAGGTGTGTTATGTCTTGAGCCATGGTAAATTTAATTCTAGAATGTAATCTCAAAGGAGGCATTGAGACAGTTAGTAGAGGGCTTTTTGCTGGGCAGATTGTACAGACCAGCGTGTCTAATAAAGACCAAGTTATGTGGTTCCTTAAATAACGGCTTCACTCCATTCCAGGCATCGGGGTAGCCAACAAGACTTTATTGCACTCATTACTCAAAGATGATGGTTTTCAGAGCATTCTCAAACGGGAGGTATTAGTTAATTTTTTGATGGGCTGGCAAGAGAGTATTCCAGATACTGACTGCCAACTAATCAAAAGCACGCCACTGTACCCGATCTTTCTAACCTGCGGCACTACCAGAATATAAGCCTGGCTGAACAAAGTGGGCAGCGAAGAGCCTACTTTTGGCATTTCTCTTCTAAGTATATAGGGCCTGTAAAGTAAAATGCAAGATGCACCATATGGTTTTGATCATAATTCTTCTTTGTACTGGTAATTACTATAGTTTCTTTCTGTGTCCTGGCAGTGTAAACTACAGAACATTACATATACATTGTGATTTCAGGTTTGAACCTGAATCAAAATGTGACTATTTTTGAATAATAATGTGCATTAGGTTATTTTTTTATTAATACAAAGTTTGTTACTGAAGGTTAGGTTATGGCTGACTCAAAATTGGAAAATTATTTTGCAGCAAATAAAAGAGTCATCACTGGGAGCATGTCGTTTTCAGTCCGGGGTATTCCCTGGAATTCACATTTAATAAATCTTAGCAGAATTAACTGAGGGGCTCTTAGACATCATCTGTGGACATGGTTATTCAAAGATGAAAACGTGTAAACGTTGAACAACGAGTGGGTCCAGAATCGTCGTTTTTTCTTTGAAAATGGCTTTTCTATTTCCTGTGCTGAAGTAAAAGGAGGCGACACATCAGGCAAGCTGTGTCTCCCAAAATGAACCTTCTAAGCAGTGCACAGCACTAATCCTTGTGTGGAGTCGACATGCAGCTACTGTAACCACATTTGGTCTCCGTGGCACCACTTCTTACGTGGGTTGAGATTTATAATAGGAATAATAACAGGGTTTTGTCGCTTCTTCATTTAAATTTTGTTAGCATTTTTTAAAAGTGATATTTTTTTATAATCGATGTGTATATTCAATGGATTGTTTGCCTTAATGGTGCTCGTTTAATGCATATGTGATATGACTAACAGCAATGCCTGTAGCATTCTGGTTTGTGTGTACATTGAGTTAACTGTCACATTTGCAGCTTCCAAGCAATGTAAAAAAAACAAGGATTTCGTTTAACCAACAGTGAAAATACACAACCCCTGTCCTGTTGAGTTTAGTCATGTGGTGCGGCTGGAAGAAAACGCTTCTTAGGTCAACTGTCTCAGGGGTGTTAGCCAGCACCTGGGCGCTGGCTCTGTCAGGTGTTCAAGATATTGGATTGGATTTCTCTTCATCCTCCTTGATTTCTCTCGGGCCTATGATAGTTTTCTGCATTTCCTCACTCTGGGTTTTATCACTGAGGAAAAAAGTGTTTGAGGCCATTGCCTGCACAGGCTCAAACCCTACCAATCTAACATGGAGATATGTGGAGATGTAAACAATTACCCTATGATCTCGAACCTCATTCACATGTTTTTCTGATTGTAAATGGTGCACTAAGACCGTACCCCGGAGGTTTCTGCCCACAACTTTTTGCTAAGTAAAAGCAGGTGCAAATTGTGTGGGCAAACACCATACCACATATTCCAAGTCTGTGCACCTTGGATGAAGTAAAACTTATTATTTCTGATATTAGCCCATATTTCAAGGAGTTAACTAGAATGGTGTAGTAAAGGCACCACACAGTATTCGTAGTTTACCTTTGTGTATCTGCTCCCTGAGATTCCTTCTCTGAAGTTTCTCCCAGCCTGGTCCATTTGATGAGCTTAATGGGCTATAGTGGAATGAAACTGTGTTATGGCAACAGAGGGTTATGCTTGCCCCTTTACTACCCAAAATATACTTGTTCCTTTTGGACACTGAACAACATTTATTAGGTTTCTAAAAAAAAGATTAGGTTATTTGCTAATTATTTGCTATGTTACTCAATACTTGCCAGGCTATTCTCGTAACATGAAGTCCCAGGCCAACTCCTTCACCAAAGAGTGTGTATTCTGGCTTCTGGCTTTGCAAGCTCAGATACGGACTTTCATCCCTAAGAAGAGCTGACATCATCTAGAAAGTGGCTCCCTCAACAATGCTAGGTTTGATTATTCCTGGGTCATCCTTGTCAATTTAGCAGAAACCCAACTAACCACACACAACCCAGAGTGCTCAAAACAGCCGTAGAATTGATCTCTTGGCTCAGAAAAGGCACCCCTTGTCTCATAATCTCTTCAAGACTACCTTCTTCGGATTATCCCAATGCCTTGCCACAAGCAAGCGATGCTTCTCAGTGACTGCACCAAAACCTTCTAATCAGCTTCCCCTCCAAACTTCAACTCCAACTTTACACACTTCTCTGTTCGTCTCTAGACTTATCTTAAATTTGTCATCATTGCCCTTTTGAGTAGCTAAAGAGGGTCTTAAGTATGGCTTGCTATATGTGTGTTTCCATTTCCCCAATAGCAGTGTGTTGTCCCAGCTGTGTTATGTCACTGATCAGCAATCTTCTTCTACCCTCTGAAGCAGATTTTGACATAATGTATTGTGCCAATACCAACTCATTATTTACTATCATACATAATGACTCTTACCTGCTATTGATAAGAATGCCCCAAATTTAAAAGCTACTTTCTGAATCTATACATCAAGACACCTTATATTGTTTATAGAAGGGTGTTGGACCTGACCCTTTCTACAGGGTCATTCCCCAAACGTATTGCCTTCTCCTCCTAATTTTTTTTACCCTTTTTGGCTGACGTTATGACTCTCGTCACTTTATCACTGATAATCAGTGCTAAAGTGCATGTTCTCTCCCTTGTAAACTTTATATGGTTGGCTTAGACCTGATTGGCACATTTATTTCATCTCTAAGTCCCTTGTACAGTGGTATCCCTATACCCAGGGCCTGTAAATTAAATGCTACTAGTGGGCCTGCAGCGCTGCGTGTGCCTGTCTCAGGCTTGCTAGTGCAGGACCTGCATGCACAGTTTGCTGCCACAGGGACCAGGCATCTAAATCTACTTGCCAGGCCCAGAACTCCCCTTTTACTACATGTATGTCACCCCTAAGGTAGGCCCTAGCTAGCCCTATGAGCAGGGTGCTATGTATGTAAAAGGCAGGACATGTGCCTAGTAGCGAGTCCTGTCCTGGTAGTGACAAACCACCTATTTGGTTTCTCACTGCTGTGAGTGCTGCCTTCTCATAGGTTTGCATTGGAAATGCCCTGCCTTATGTCTAGGGGGTATTGTCTGATTTTTTAGGGGTATCATAGGCATGTTTGGTATGACTGTAATGGTAATGAGAAATGCTGCTTACTAGTGTAGGTGGATTTTTTATTATCATTACAGAAATGCCACTTCTAGAAAGTGAGCATTTCTCTGTGCTTATGACTGGTGTTTTCCAGCTTGATGGCAATCCATGTCTGGGCAGAGAGACAGTTAGGCTTTTTGCATTATTTTCAGACAACCTGTACACTGGGAGGGTGGAGGTATCACAGAAGTGCATCTACATACTGAATGGTCTTCCTCGGCTGACAGAAAGGGAGGAGGGGCACACTTGCATCTCTAAAGGCTGTGCCCTGGCCTCATACAAATGGCACGTTTACCCACAACTGATGTTTGGAGCCTGTGCTGGAGGAGAGAGGAGACATTCCCCTTCATTGAAAATGCTTTTTAAAACTGAGTATAAGTACAGGGGATTTTTCCCTACAGTTTTGGAACACTTTGGGAATACTATGGACACAAGAAACACACTTGTAACTGGACAAGGAATGCTGGAGGGACTCACCGGGAGCCGCCTTGGACTGCTACTGCTGTGCTGACCTGTGACCTGCTGAGTCACTTGGACAAACTGCCAGTATCTGCAGCCCCTTTGTGCTGGCCTCTTGCTGGGCCCTACCACCCTGTGCTCCACTTATGTGTCCCCAGGGACTGTGTGCTGTGGCCCCTGACCCCTGCTATCCCCGACTGCAGTATGTGAGGTGTGCTGCTCATGTTCTCCTTTCTGAGGGGCCTGGCGCTGGGTCAGTGAATTTTCTTTTAATTAGTTAGCACCTCAAGGAGCGCTTTTGTAGTATCCACTTTAGGGCTTTGAGAGTGCTCCGCGAACTGTGCAGCCGAGGAAATTACCGCCACAGCCCAGGCCGTCTGTTTTCCCCAAAGCGCATTTGAAACGCGCTGTGTACAGCGTCCCTGGGGCACTAGAAAGTGAGGCCCAGAGCGAGCGTGCTTCCAGAAGTGCCCCCGGGGTGAGACATACAAGGAGAGTGTCCCTGGGGCACCAACGGGCCCTTTCCTTTGTTAGAAATTCACCACCGGGACCCAGAGAGAAGAGCGGGCCTGTCTGAGGCTGCCAGAGGCCCGGGGAAGCCCCAACAGCAGTTTCCAGGAGGAGCACGGCTTGCAGAGGGAAGTGTTTGCCTCCCTCTCCTTTCTGGGAGTCGATGTGAGGACGTGGGGCTGCCCCCAATACCACAGGACATGGGGCAGAGAGGGTGTCCCTCTCTCCCTGGCCACTGCACCACGGACATGAATGTACCCATTGTGATTTGGGCCTACAAATTCCAGGAGTGCCCTGTTTGGGCGCAGGCCCCGGAGATGGCCCCTGATATAAACCCAGAGGGGGTGATTGCCGCTCCCCTCCCCCAGCAATAGAGCGGCCCCCGTTTGGTGCAGAGGAGTACCAGGGGCCTCCCTTTTTGCCTCATGGCACTCGAGGTGCCTCCCACATATAAAACTGGTACATTTGGTGCTGTGGGAATTTATGCTAACCTTTGTTTTATGTAGGACGTGCCATATGATTTATGCTGTTCCTGATATAGGCATTATGATACTTTTATGACAAGTGCATTTTTATAGTAATGTTTCCCTGACTACTGCTTATGTTGCACAATAATAAGTAGCCTGTGTGTTATGTGTGACTACTGCTGATTTCTGCAGAGAGACAGTATTATGCAATTTTCTGACAACTGCTTGGGTAGCAGGGTATTACTGACATGTTATGTTTGGTCTAATTATGTTTTGTACAATACAGTTTATTTTTACATAACTTGGTGTTGTGTTTCCTTTGTGGTGTATTTCTTGAGTCACATGTGTTGTGGAAACGTTTTACACATTGCCTCCGGGTTAGGCCTGACTGCTCATGCCAAGCTACCAAGGGGGTGAGCAGGGGTAGTCTTGGGCGTATAACTCCCTTGCCCTGACTAGAGTGGGTGGGTTCTGCCTGGCTTAGGTGCATACCCTAGCCAACCAGAAACCCAATTTCTAACAATGGGGCATTTTACAGCTATGGAGTTTGCTGTACTTAATTCTGAATGATCACTACACAAAAGATGAATGTCACTCACCCAGCAGAAATGTATGCATTATAGATGAGCCAAACAGCTTACTCTTGCTACTGGTCTTCAAAAGCAAAGCATTAGGGGCTAGATGTATCATACAACCGATTTGCGATTCTCAAGTAGCGATTTTTAAGAAATCGCTATTTCTGAAATGCAAAAAGGTATGTATGATTTTTGCGATTCGGTAATGGCGATTTCTTAAAAATCGCAAATGCTATTACCGAATCGCAAATAGAGAATCTGTCCCCATTCGCACCTATGGGCCTGTTGGCCCATATCTGCAAATTTTTTGCATTTCCAAAATTGTGATTTCTTAACCAGAAATCGCAATTTTGGAAATGCAAAACCCCAGGGTGCTGGGGGCCTAAGGCCCACTCTGCTGCACCCCAACATTTTTTTTTAGGACATGTAAGGTGCACACATGTCAAAAGGGCATGTGTGCTTTACATGTACATTTTAAAAATGCATTTTAAATGCATTTTCAAATTTTGCACATGGTTACCACCACAAAATTAACAACCTCATTCTACATCAATGACCGCCTACCATTTTCCTATCGCCACCCCTAACAGTCCCACCCACAATTCCCCCTACCTTGATATCTGTCACTGTATCTGTACTCTCCAAACTGACCCAACATTACTTCATATAACTGTAAACCGTAAATTCCTGCCTTCTGCAAGTACAAACTTACTTCCACTCTCCCCTTCAAACTGCTTCATTCACCTTAACAGAAATACAACTGATTTAACCCCTATAACAAGTGGGAAACTGCCAACCAGAAAAACTCCTCCAGCGGTTTTCTGCCCCACACCCCATTCCCCACTCACACAACTATGCCTGCCTAACTCACCTTCCATAACCGAACACCTGGTACATGTGCTAAAGTCTCATGCAATTGCAACAAATAGAGGTCCATCCCCGTCATTGATAAATGCACCCTATCTTCTCTAAAAATTATTCCACCTTAACTCCAAGTCAAGACTTACAATGTGCCCCATCCCTTCTTCTCTTCAAAACCTTCCCTGTTCAATTTCCTCCTCCCTTTACCTATGGCCTGTGGGTGAATTGCACCCCTCCACACTCTCCTCAGTATCAGCTCTGTCCACAAAATGGATGTCCCAGCCCAAAAATACTTAACGCTCTGCAAGTCTGCCTTCATCACTTTTAACAATGACAATACTTTTTCACACACAAAACAATTCTCACCTAGGTGTATGGCTGAGACATCTGGACAATCTTCGCTCCTTAACAGCGTGATCAGCAACAGCAACAATTTTTTCCACAGCATGCCATCCTTACTGTACCATTCCAACCTCAGCCCATGTTCCCCAAAGTCCAGCTATTCCCCGAAACTTCTCCCCGCTGCTTGTTTTTGCACCCAATTTTATCTAGATGTTCAAACCAACACCACTTCGGCCAGCTCGAACCTACAAGAAAAAAACAAAAACGGTTACATGCTAACCTCATCATGCTTCTTCCCCTTCCCATACATGCCTCCTGTAACAGTCAGATGACCACAATCTCAATCGCATGATTTTGTCCCTGGACCCCCTCTGCCTCCCAGCTTCCGCTGCTGCCCCTATTTTAAAGGAATGTGTCCCAAACTCTGCTGTCGGAAGACTCAGTAGAATCATTTCCTGGCACAGCACTACCAGTAATTGGAAAGGCACACCCTCCTCCCTAGCCATATGCAAACATCCTTTCCCTGACCAGTTCTGTATCTGCTATCTAAGCCTGTGGCACAAAAACTCCAGGCAAAAATGGTGCACTGGAAAATCCCCCAGCGTCACCTTTACGCTTTTTGCAGTTTGGACTGTTTTCAACTTCTTCAGTGATATCTCCTACAAAACATTCTGCATGCTCACACCAATCTGCACACAAAATTCAAATGCCCCAATAGCACTTTCGCCTCCCTCACTTGTACCTTTTGAATCCACAAAATTCCTTTAGTAAGCAACATCATCACCCCCCTTTTCTCCTCTGGCACCCTCGCCTTTGTTCTCTTTGTATCAATCTCAAGTCCCAAAAAAGTGAATATTTCACGTGAGCCTACAATATTGATATCTGCCAGAGGGACCCTGACATTCTCTGTGAGCCTCATAAAACTGCCCAACATCTGTTGGTAGCTCGTGGAACCAGGATGCTCAATAGAAAAAAGTAATCTAGGTAATGTGTTACTGTGTGTGCCCCATAACAAATGTGAAAATCCACTGCAAAAGGGAACTAAATGTCTTGAACAATGCACATGATATGGAGCACCCCATTGGCAGTGCTTTGCCCATATTTAAGACTAGATCTCTAACAATTCAAAGACAACTGGGTGTACCTGCAGTGGTCTAAGTCCCAAGTTTATGTTGCTTTTTGCCATGAGCTCACCTGCTCACACTGTAGTCACTAAGTCAATGGCCAAGTCCACCTTTGTATACGACACCGAGGTCTGCACCTCTGCAATGTAGTCATACACTGGCTGTTTCTCTGGCCAGGGCAAATGTTGAATTAATCTGATCTGTCCCCTCTCTTTTTAGGGACTACTCTAATAGGTGACACTATTAATCTCTGAAGCTGCCATTCTCGTAAGGGGCCCACCATTCTACTACCCCTGACTTCCTTCTCCAATTTGTCCTGCACCACTTGTGTATGCTCCTTTACCAACTTCAAGTTTTCCACCCAACGTCTACAATGAGGGTCTCTATATTCTAGCTCAAATCCATTCTCAAACCCCTCCAAGAGCAGATCAGCATCTGAAGGCACGATTCTAGCCTGTGCATCTTAACTGGACTAAGAGGCTTTCACTGCAGGTCCTTGTGCCCTCTGTGTCTGCCTCACTGTCCATGCGACTGCCATGACCACCCGTTGCATTCCTTGTGCTCCCCCCACCTATCCCAAACAATGGATGATCGAGTGGAATGTGGCGCATTTTGAGCAACAGTCTAAACTAGGAGTACTCTTGGATACAGAAGCCTTTGTTAGAAGCTTGGCATGCTTCCCCTTGTCCCGGTGGTCTTCTTCCTGTTGCCCCCAGCCGTCCCTGAAGGGGTTGGTATACTACCGGCGACCCATTGGTCATAAGGACCGTGGGTGCTAGCCTCGCTGGTCCCTTTGTGTGCAGCCATAATTCATTAGCCAACTCTCCCGTTTAATATCCTTGCCAATCTCTCTCAAAGCTCTTCATCATATCCCAGCCATGCATAGTCCCAAATATTATGTGTGCCTTCTGTATGACATTCATGTATTTAAAAATAATAATACATCTCTGTGGGAATTTTTTGCAATACATGCTGGCGTCAATAAAAAATGGTGCAGTCTCATTTTCATTTGTCACAGGAACCCACAGCTGCTTCACCAGTTCATAGTCCTCTTCCTCTGAACCATCCTTCGACCTCACCTCTCTGTGTAGAAGTTAAAAAAATTACATATATTCCCCTCTCCAGATCCTCTCCTTGGTCATCCACATCTGATGTGCTCTTAGAGGCTATATTATCCCCATATTCAGTAATTTCTTAACCTTTAATTCGTCGCTTTCTTTTTTTGTTTTTATCTTTGTCCTCCAGCCCTTTTGTGCATTTGTCTTCTGCTGACCCTGCTGTCTGTACTGTACTACTCTCCCTCTTTTTCTCAACATCACCCTTCTTCCTTCTCCTTTCCTTGTCCCCTCTTCATTTTCCTGGCCCTTTGTGTTCCTTTCTTCGTCCATCCCAATTCCTTTATCATTACATATTTCCCTTTCGGTAACCAAACCTTCACCCATTTGCTTGATTTAGTACCCTCACCCCACACTCCCCCACTGTTGCAAAAACCACCAAAGGCCTTCCTGATGCCACCACCTACTTACTTGGCCTCAAGGTCAGTTCTTGCACTGAAGCTTGCTGTCCCCCCAGTCTTCTGTTATTCAAAACCTTCTCACAAACCTTCTTCACAACCAACGGTCATGTACTGCATCCTGCAACACACTAGTAGAGACCTGGTTATCTTGACCTCCCCTTCTCCCCCATTCCTCTCTTCTCCATCTAGCAGTTCAACCAGTCCCCTTTCTTCAGTTCATCTTCATGATAATCTAACACCAATTTGTCTCACACATCTACACTAGCAAACTGTGCACCGTTCATGCCGGGCATTTCTTCAGAAAATGCACAACTGTCCCACCGGTTCAGTTTTGCCTAACCGTGTATGCTTCTCTGATAGGCCATTCTAGACCTTCCAAGTGTGAATGTGAGAAGACCCCACCAAACCTTTCTTGCATTGTGAGGTGACAGTCCACCAATGCCGTTAGGTCAGCTGCTTTGGACCGTACCCTCCCTTCTATCCGGTGTACCCAAGCCAGACCCAACTCTCCTGGCTCCTCATCGATGACCTGACAGGGTGATACAGCAGAGAAAGAAATACATAGAACATAGGAAGGATGATAGAAGAATGGAAGACACTTCTTACTAACAGGAACTGACAAAGTTATACTGTGTGCGTGAAGAACAAGAAATGGAGGGAACGCAAACTCATTGTGACAAAGGAATATTCTTTCCTGCTCATCCTTCACTATTACTTTACACCTTAGGATGAAGAAGCTGGCTAGAGAATATAATGGAAAACGAGTTGAGACTTGCTTAGGGACCCAGACTCTAAGGCCCATATTTATACTTTTTTAGCGCCGCATTTGCGTCGTTTTTTGACGCAAAAGTGGTGCAAACTTACAAAATACAATTGTATTTTGTAAGTTTGCGCCACTTTTGCGTCAAAAAGTGGCGCAAATGCGGCGCTAAAAAAGTATAAATATGGGCCTAAGAATATAGTTGCTGTTTCAGGAACAAATAGAGTGGTTCTCCCTTCTCATTAGTTTATTGCTTTTGTTTTTTATTTCCACTGAAAAGAGGTCCTTTCATGGGGCTACGGGAGGGTGTGTGTAAGAAAGTGGGTTATTGTTTGAGAATGGTGGAAGCCCCACTGTGGCAACAACCACAAATCTTGTCAGAATGTACCACAAAAGTCCCTAAATTAACCTGTGATTAACCCTCTGGTAGCTTGCCACAAAAGCAGGCATGCCTAACTTGAGGCAATGTGTAAAGTATTTTTGCAACACACAACAGTAATAAATTGAAAACATACTGCTATAAAAATCCCAAAGCAATTTTAAAAAGTAGAGTAAAAATTTTATAATAAAATTATACTAGAATGACAAAAAATCCAATCAGTAGAACTGGAGATATTGAATTTTGAAGTGTTTAGTGAAAATAGCTCCAAAATGCACAAACCGCCCTCACGGTTATCTGGTCGTATTAGATTGTGGAAAAGACAGTTCACGCTGACCACAATGGAGCATCGGTCCAATACAGGGACCATGTTAGTCCTGCTGAGGTGTTATCTTCTCAAGTCCAGTGTAAGAGTTCAGTTCATGTTGGAGGCGGCTGCGAGGAGGAGGCTTTTGGAGTGAAGAGCAGGTCAAGCGCTGTGCACGGTCATTGCTATAGCATGAACAGCCAGCTGTTGGTGGAGCTTTGCGTTGCTTGATAGTCACAGATGGTCACTGTCAGTGTGAAGTGCATGTCTCATATTGCTGATCAACATGGACAGCCGCTAACGGTGCTAAAAGCAGATCTCAGCAAAGCTTTGCGCTAGTCATCATAGGTCGTAGAGTTTTGTCAAAAAATGGGCCTGTTCATGATCTAAAAGAGCCCAAACTTCAGGAGTTTCCCCTTTTTCTTGTGGAGGAGCTCTCACTGATGCCAGTCAAGGGTCCAGGACCTAGGGGCACTTCTTGGGGATCTCAACTCACTCCAGCAGAGGCCAGAAGCAAGGCTCAATCCAGGCAGTTCCAGTTGGTGCTGGTCAGCTGGGTAGTTTCTGTGAGGCCTCTGAAAACTTGTTGTGCCCCTGTAGCGCACACAGGAGATTAGCCAACTGCATTCACTCTGGGTAGCCTAGGATCAAGACAAGCTAATCCAATCTTACTTCTTTGAAAAGCAAGGCAGTCCTTCATGCGGCACGGTAGTTATTCTGGTCACAGGGCAGCCCTTTATTTGAATCTTCCACAGGTCCATGAGTGTTCTGATGGTTCCATTTTTATACTTGGTGTCATACTTTGTTTTTTGGAGGGGCATTGCATGATACACTCCCAAAACTTGTTCCGGTCAGTTCTTCCCTTTCCCCTGGTCCGAACTTCATATTATCTAGGTTGACAAAAGACAAGGTTCCTTTGTACATGCTGCAGTCAGGGCCCTTTGGAAAGTAAACAAAGCAGGGGGCATTGCATCCCCAGACCTGCTGTCAGGAAGACCCTTTCCCCTCACATCTAGGTTTCTTTTGTTTTGTTGTTTAGGTCCAATACACAATCCCCAGCTACAGAGCCATTCATAATCAAGTGGTCCGGACAGTGGCAGAAGACACAGTTAGTTGGGGCAAAAAGATGCTGACTTTCTAAAAGTGGCATTTTCCATTTTGTAGCTTAAAATCTAACTTTTCAATTGAAGAGGATTTTAAATTACAATTCATTTGAGTGTAAACAGCGTATCTCTGTCTGCTCCTAATCTGACGTTAGCACTTATTAAATGTGATAAGCTAACCCAGTGTTAAGCTATGAGAGAGATAGGCCTCCATCAGTGAAAAGCAACTTTAGGAGTTTTTCAATGTCAAGATATGTAAAAGTTAAAAGCACACATGTCCTATTTGTTAAATGCCATGCACCCTGGGGCTAGCTTATGATGTAGGTAGTCATGATGACTTTACCACAGTGCTGCCGATATGGTTATTTTTATTGGTAGGAAGGTCGTGATCAGGTGGCCTTTCTGGTTATTTGACATCAGGATTGATAAATTCTGGTTTATGGAACGCTAGATATGGGATCAGGGAAATAGCCTTAACAACGGAGACTAAGCCATGCGTGCCATTTCAACGAAAGCGTAACAATGCTTGCCTGAACCACAACTCTCTGGATCTATGCCTTAACCATGCAAATGCTTAAACAACACATATACGTGGTTAAGGCAGAGATTGGGCTGCGGTCTAGCTGTGCGGAAGTTTGGAGAAGAACAGAACAGGAAGGATCGGGAGAAGTAAGGGGGGCTGGGGCTGTGTTTGTGGGGTAGTTTTTAGGGGTGGAGGCTATTTTAGGCCTCAGGGCAGGTGGGGGGTCAGGGTAGTTTTTTTTTTACAGATTTTAGGACTCAGGACGGGGAGGGAAAGGGGTACTTTTAAAGTCAGGGCGGGGCAGTTTGTAAGGCTCAGGGCTGGGGGTCTGGTAGTTTTAAGGGCAGGGTGGGGTCAGTTTTAGGGCTCAGGGTGGAGGGGTTGGGGTAGTTTTATGGGTAGGGTTGGGTCCGTTTTAGGGCTCAAGGCGTGGGGTCAGGGTAGTTGTAAGGGCAGGGTCAGCTTTAGGGATCAGGCAGGGAGCTCAGGGTACCTTTAAGGGCAGGGCGGGGTCAGTTCTATGGCTCAGGGCTGGGGAAAATGGGTAGTTTTAAGGGCTGGGGCAGGGTGGATTGCAGGGCTGGGATATTGGGCATTAGGGACAGAACGGGGTGGCGGGGTGCGTTTTACCATGTATATTCCTTTACCAATCATGCTTTTACAACAAAATTAGTTGTAAAGACATGCGTGGTAAAGGCATGTGTGGAAAAGTTGTTGTTTAGACATGCATGGTTAAAGCATGCGTTTTTGTGTCATACAACCATTTATCCTTTGACAATTAATGAAGTTCATCAGTTGTCATTTTCATATATGTTGCAATCTGGTTTATAATGCACAAGTTAAAGCTGGCGACGCTTTTCCTGATACCACTCTGGTTCGTGTTTTGATGTAAAATTGTGTCATTGTGTGCAATTAGGAACGAAATACCTAATCACCCTGGTCATGTTAGAGAAAAATGTCTGGTCCACAAGGGCATGATTGTTTTGAGCTGAGCTAGTGTGCACCCAATCTGATCGCCCGAGTGGTGGAGTCGTCGCCATTCAGTGACGGGACAGCACGTTTCATTCAGCGTGATCCATTCAGAAACGAGGGCACTCGAGCTGCACGCAGTCGGACTGAAGGTGTTCTGCTTTCTGACTGTGCATCTGAGAGAAACAAGTCTTCAAAGGAGTCTCCAAGTAAAAAAAAAAAAAAATATATATCCATGTGAAACAAAAATACTATGAAGAAGAAATTTGACATTTATACTAACCCTACACCAGCAGAGTTGATGTGGTTTGTAAATCCCTCAGGCTCCTGGTTAGAGAACAAGGTTTTGTATGTTGCTTATATGGTGGTGTTCATTTGCTAGAAGAGTTCAGAACAGGTGGTTGTCGCTGTTATTTTGCATCACATTTTGTAAATTCCTGATTATGGCATATTAGAAAGACATGAAAATCGTACCTTTGGACTAGGCCAGATGATTTTGTAAATCAGACCGGTTGTTGTCAATTTTTATTAATGCAGACATGAGACTATTCGTGCTGATATTTATGACTCACAAGACTACCCTTCTGAACGTTTAGTGCATACAGAACAAGGCTTTTCTGCTCTAGTCTACGAGGTCCTGGGTGTTTGTTGTGGGACCACTATGTATACTGAGTAGCCATACCTATCCACCACTCTGCGGAGCTTATGTAGGATGCCGCGCCACAAGAGAAAGCAATGTAGTGTTGACGCCGGAACCCGCCAACACCACCAGGAGAGACCTGGAAGTGGGGAACAAAGAAATACCCCTTTGCAGGAGGTGCGAGATGGATCGCACCGTGATGACAGGAGGGAGGGTATATAAGACGGGAGGAGGCGGTAAATCGGTAGGAGGAGTGCAGTTTGAATAAGACTGTGCAGTTCAAGCTGACTCTGTGTCTTTATTTAAGGCCGCGCGTGCCCCAGCGTGACATCACATTTGGAGACGAAGGTGGACCTACCAAGCAAGGTAGCGATGCCACCCAACAGTGCACCAGCCAACCGGTTCCAGGGCCCGGCACCGTCGACTCTGTCTCCGTCTGGCCTCTGAAGCAGCCGTCCGACGCCGTCTCCAGCCGTGTCCCTGCTGCCAGAGGCTCCAAGACTGAGGTCGCGCCGGGCAGAGCTCTGCGGCGCCTACACCCGCCTTCAGCCCCAACGCTGAGGTCGCGCCGGGCAGGGCTCTGCGGCGCCTGCACCCACTTCCAATTGTGACCTTGGCGCTCCTGTGCAGCTACAGCAACGCCGCAGAACCAGGCGCCGATCGCACCCGGAAGGATCCCTGGAGCCCGCACGGCACGTGGCAGGTGCGGGGATCCCCCGACACACCCCAGTGCCGTTCATACTCGAACTCCGCTGCACAGCTCTGCATACCCCTCACTCAGAAAAAAAAAAAGAAGAAGCAAAGCAATAACCCTGGAGGCTGCAGAATCTAAGGGGCGCCCATGCTCCTGCGCCAACGGAAAAAAAAGGGGCAATCTCTAAAACATCAGAACACATGTGCTGACTCCCAAGAAAAGAAAAAAAAATTGACATGTAGAAGTTATTTTTTTTATCCCTCGCTATTTCATTACCAAAAAATATATATATAATAAGGAGAGGACAAACTCAAAGAAAGGAGAAAGCACACACACAAAAAAAAATAATCAAAGATAGTACCACAGGCAGCATAAACTAAAACGTCATTACAAACACCAAGCCCACACTCACTTCGTCACCCATACCGGGTTTAAATTCAGGATGGCTGACATGCCACCACTGGAACCATTCACAGTCACAGGCACACCACCCACCCAGGCAGCAAGGTGGAAGTCTGGGTAGAGGCCCTCGAAACATATTTTGAAGTGTTGGATGTCCAACCAGAAAGGCGGAGACCCCTTCTTCTCCACATCGGGGGAGCAGACATCCACAAAATATTCAAGTCGGCCACAGAAGCGAGGCCACGGACCTACGAAACTCTAAAAGTGGCAATCACAGCACATTTCGAGCCCTATGCGAACCTGGACTATGAGAGGTTCCTCCTGCGCCAAGCCCGGCAAATAACCGATGAATCCGTTGATGTTTTCTATGCCAGACTAAAGGAACTAGCCAGCACCTGCACACTGCCCGACGAAGAGGACGAAATCAGGGCACAATTCATTCAGGGATGCTCATCGTCAAAACTTCAAGAACGTGTCCTACAGCAACCAAACATGCCCATGAAAGACATGCTCACACTAGGACGATCTCAGGAACTGTCACGGGCCCGAGTGGCGCACACGGAACAAGCACCCGCAACCCAGATGAAAGCAGAGGCAGCCAACGCGGTGACAACCAACACGCCGCGACAGAAAGACAACTACAAGAGGAGGTTAAAAAACAGGCCATGCAAGTGGTGCTGCGGCCCAGCACCACACCCGACCACCTGCCCGGTGTGGGGCAAAATCTGCAGCGCAAGCGGAAAGGCCACCCATTTCGTGAAAGTCTGCAGATCAGCACCAAAACCGACAACCACCAACACAAAGAAGATCATCAAAATGGTTGAAACCATGCTGGACCCAGACTCAGATAGTGATATGGACAATGACTCACATGCGGTCCGCATAATACACGCTGTTGGGAGCCGACGCCTACCCACATGCCAAGTCACGATCCATGGATCCCCCATATCAGCACTGGTAGACGCTGGGGCCTCCATAAATTTGATGGCCATGGACATATACAGCAATCTACCCAAACCACTGCCGCCACTAAGACCCACTAACGTACAGGTGTTTGCCTTTGGAAACAGCTGCCCCCTAGAGATAGCAGGAGCGTTCACCACAGAGATCTCCCATGAAGACACCGGAAAAGCCACAAAAATCTACGTCTCCAAGGATGGCGCAGGATTCCAAACAGCCCAACATCTTGATTTGGTACATTTTGCCTTTAGCATTCACGTGCACACACTCCGCAACCTCACGCAAGAATTCAAGACTCTGTTCGAGGGCATCGGTTGCCTGAAAGGGCCCCCACTACGGCTCCATATTGATGAATCTGTCATCCCCACAGCACTCAGACATCGCCGTGTAGCGTTCCACCTTTGCCCCAAAGTGGAACGTGAGCTCCAGGTGCTGGAACAAGCGCGAATCATTGAGAGAGTCTCGGGTCCCACACCATGGGTATCCCCAATCATCATCGCAGAGAAACCCAAACAACTTGACGCGGTCCGGATATGCGTTGATATGCGCATGCCCGATCTGGCAATAAAAAGAAAAAGACACCTCACCCCAACAATAGACGACATCCTCAGCGAGCTAACAGGATCCCTTTGGTTCTTGAAAATGGATCTCCGGTCAGGATACCACCAGATCATGCTGTACCCGAATCAAGGCCCATAACCACTTTCTCTACTCACAATGGCCTGTGGAGGCTCAACTTTGGCATCTCAAGCGCAGCAGAAGTCATCAAAGAAGTCCTGCACGGACTCCCGGGATTCCTGAACGTTAGCGATGACATCCTAGTTCACGCACCAAACATCGAAACACATCTAAAAAGGCTGTGAGCCGTGTTTACCAGGTTACAAAAACAAGGGCTAACACTCCACAAAGAGAAATGTGACTTCCTAAAAGAAGAGATTTGCTTCTTCGGATATTGTTTCTCAAAGGACGGGGTAGGTCCTGACCCCCAGAAGGTCAAAGATATCCAAGAAGCCCCAGCGCCCACAACAGTCTCGGTAGCCAGAAGCTTTTTGGGCATGGTCACGTACTGCAGGCGGTTCATGAAAAATCAGGATTACATCACAGGACCCCTACGGAAACTCACACAAGCAAATCGACTATGGGAATGGGGTGAAGAGCAAGAAGCCGCTTTTCAAGCCACCAAGAGCACGCTTTCCGCCGAAACCACGCTAGCGTTCTTTGACCCCCAGCGGCACTCACAGCTAGTAGTCAACTCCAGCCTCACAGGCCTAGGTGCGGTGTTAGCACAGAAACAGGACTGCGGAGAGTGGGCCCCCATCGCTTTTGCCAGCTATACGCTGACACCCACAGAGCAAAGATACTCCCAAATCGAACGTGAAGCCATCGCCATCCACCTGGGGTGCCGCCATTTTCATCTCTACCTCTACGCAAGTCGTTTTCAGTGGTGACCGACCACAAGCCTCTACTGCCCCTGTTCAAAGGGTCGTCCTCTAAACCACCACTAAGAAGGGAAAAATGGATCCTACAACTCCAGGAATACGACTTCACACTCAACTACCAACCAGGCACAAAAAACCCGGCGGCTTTCCGATCCAGACACGTCTGCCCAGCCACACCCCAGGAAGTGGAAGAAGCCCAGGAAACGGAAGAGTACGTGAGGTTGGTGGTAAAACGGGCACGACCTCTGCCCATACCACTCAGCGAAGTGGTGACGGCAACCAACCAAGACGAATGCCTACAAATGGCCACAGCAGCCACCGAACAGGAAAATGAAGGCTGCTCCAACGCCCAGACTCATTCCGCACACAACAAGCCCAAGCCTGTTTACATGCACTATTCAATGTACGCCAGGAACTCTCGGTGAGTGAAGAAGGCTGCTTATTAAGGGGGTTCCGCCTGGTGATTCCTTCCAGCCTCACAGCCAGAGCAGTGTCCGTCGCACACAGGGCACACCAAGGAATCGTCAAGTCCAAGGTTCGCCTCAGGAACAAAGTATGGTTCCCAGGTCTGGACAAGTTAGTTGAGGACACAGTCAAAAGATGCCTCGTCTGCCAAGCCAGTAGCAACCCTGACCCCCGAGCACCAGTCATACGAGAGCAAGGACCTTCGGCACCATGGCGAAGAGTAAGCACAGACGTTGAAAGCCTGCCTGATGGTTCTCACATGATCATAGTGGTAGACGACTACTCGTGATACCCAGAAGTGGAGGTGGTACACTCAACCTCCGCACACACCATCATCCCCAAGTTCGAAAAATGTATGGCCACTCACGGGTTCTTCGGAGAGATACGCACCGACAATGGCCCTCCGTTCAATAGCCAAGAGTGGGTGGACTTTCTAGCATCAACGAACACCAAACACAGGCGCATCACACCCCGGTGGCCACAAGCAAACTGTGAGGTGGAGAGATTCGTAAAAACCCTGAACCCAGTCATCCGCATCGCGGTAGCAGAAGCTGAAAACCCAGAAAGAGCAATTTACACATTCCTGAGAGAGTACAGGGTAACACCTCACGCCACCACAGGGGCCACCCCCAGCCAACTTTGTTTTGGCAGAACAGTGATGGACGCCATCCCGCATCACCCATATTTGATTATTCCTCTCATGCTCTTTGGTGTATTATACTATTAAGGTCGGTCCTATACCAGACTTTTATAGTGTTCTACCACAATATGGACGTTTTAATATCAACCTGTACTTATAGGAATTCCACATTATCAGTTTGCAACACATTGTCACAGTTAGCAAGTGTGGAGTTAAGATTAGTGTATTTATACTTCCTTATAGTTTCTTAGCTTAAAGATATGCTGATAGTTGATAAATGTGCATGCTTATGTTATTGACCTTGGTATTGTGACATAAAACCTTTATAGGATGTGGTCTTGAGAAACATTTACATCTAATGTATTTAAACAGTCATTTGCATAAGTAATGTTTATCTTGCCCTCCCACACCAATCCCCACTCCCTGTTGTTATTCTGTATTGCCCTACCTTATACAGTGCTCTGTTGCTTTGTAATATAGTTTGAGCCACAGTAGTATACATACATACACGCATACATACATAAATACATGTATGTATATAAAAATCCTGAAACTCTGGAATGGCCCCACCCGCCCTTGAACTACCAGTTTTGGACCCTTTGATGCACAATTGTCATTCAACAAGACTTTTTCTTAGAAAAGATGCTCGATGTTGTGTCTTGATTTAAGAGCTTGTTCCACAATTCAGGAGAAAACGAGCACAGACCGTGCTTCTGATCCATTCTGTTTCTCTTTTCGTAGGCAACACTAACAGCATTTTTGCATTGGACTATATCAGTGGAGCGCTAACACTGAAAGGGCAACTCGACCGGGAGCATCCGCTCTACACTGCAGGGTTTCTGCTGACTGTGAGGGTAAGATGTTTTTCTTTCTTCTTTAGTGTATAGAACTTGGAATATGGGGTCTTGAAAAAACATAACCTTTTGTGAATATTTACCCATGGGAAAGGCACATCAAGTGTAAAAATATATCACATTTTTGTTTTATTTTTGAATTACCCATTTACTGCTTCTTCCCTTAGTTTGGTGGCCATCACAGAGGATTCTTGTTCTTTCTCAGAGAAGTCCTGTACTTTCCCACTTCTTTCAATGCACACATCTTAAAAGCTGCATGCTATGCTTGGTCCAAATTAGAGAGCCACAATAAATGCTTGAAAGTAGACTAAATAAATAACTGTGCCTGGGTCCCAAGGCTTTGGCCAGCTGCTGATTGAACTGAAAATCTAGTTTGTGTCTAAGGTATTCAAGAATTAATCGCTCAACTCCATACTCACAGGTCCCTGTCTGAACCTGCATTTTGTCAAGTGTGGTTTATTTACGTTCCAAGGCATTTGTAGCCCATTGTTCAGCATCTCTGACAACATTTGCAACGTCCATCTTAATCAGCACAATGTGCTGCTATGACCTCTGGATGTATTGACTGTTATGTTAAGGTCTGCCCTCAGGTGCTCATGTGCCATTCCTAAGGTCAAATGAGATGTTCTCAGATGAAAAGCAGACCTAATTGCACATCTCAAGCCTAATCACGTAATACTGATGCGTTCAACTACTTCAGTGATATGAGGGAGTGGCAGTGCACAAAGGGTATTATGTGACTAAATGAAGATTGAGGATATTTACAAATGTCTGCTGGTAACTTTGAGAACTTCCTCAATCTTCACACAGGCAAGCTTTGATTCCTGCAGTTGTGAGGCTGAATGTACACTGACGGAAATTGCATGTTTCCATGACTGGAGGTGAGTAAGTTGATTTGTGAAACTCCTTCACCGAGCAAGAGCATCCCATCCCTGGAAAAGGACTACTTCAGCCTACAGTGTATCGAAATGTCCACTTTAGGAACTCCCCACTGAATGCAAGCTTTCTACCTTCCCACCTTAATCCAATGAGCCACAAACATGGATTCTCTGTGTACATCTACTAAATGCAATCAAGGAATGCAGTGTACCCAGTGATATCATCCTCCTTCATGGTCTATGGAGAATACTTTGGTGGTTCTTCGTGCCACGCTTCTGGGGGGGCCGCCTCCACACAGTACTTGAGGGTGTTCTTGAAGTTTGCTACATACATAGCTGTGCATTGGTCTGTTGTAACCAACACAGTGGATGTTTTGGTGATCTATGCCAGCTTTTTTTGTTTTACGTCGCAAACATTTTCACTACATCCTACCACTTTATCAGTGTGCAGAATGCTTTGTTGCACGTGTGCAGGATATGTCGGTGTGTAGTAATGGTACACTAAGATAAGCACAGAGAATGAAGGGTGATGAAGAAATAGTCTGCTGGAAAGGTGGGAAGATTGGTAAAAGTGAGTGGTAAGAGAGAGAGCTGTTTGGGTATGGGATTTTGGTCCACTTTCAGAGTGATTGAGGGACTGTCTAAGGGTAAAGGGGCATGGAATGTGTCTGATACTATCAGCAAGAGTAGTCTTAATGCACTGCACTGCTTAGAGTCCCAAAAATCAGCCAATTATGGTGCTTGACTCCGAAGGTTAAACTGCCAAAGAACCCCTTCAGAGGTTAAACATGCCCATATAGAAAGAACCACTCAAAATTATTTCTCATTAGCAATCATTTAATAACATTAATTGTTCTTTAAACACTGCTTGACATTGTGGATTAATTTTAAGTCCATCCAATAATTTGCAATTTCAGACTGTTGTAAAAATATATAACCTTATTCTTCCATTTAACTGTTCCTCTTTTCAATATTAGTCTATCAGCCCATCAAGTGGGTTCCATCCATTAAACTGAGGTTATTATGAATTAATTCAGCATTGCGTCACTCTTTGCTTTCTTCAACATGAATCTTCATCACGGCCTTAGCCCATGTTAGAAATCGGGTCTTTAGTTGGCAGAGGTATGCACCCTGTCCAAGTAGGGACCACAATACTAGTCAGGGTAAGTCAGATACACACCCTAAATTAACCTGTGCTCACCCTCTGGTAGCTTGGCACGAGCAGTCAGGCTTAACTTAAGAGGCAATGTGTAAAGTATTTGTTCAACACTTAAATTACAGTAGCACACTGAAAACACCACAAAAAGACTCCACACAAGTTTAAGAAAATAAGAAATATTTGTATGAGTAATACAAGACCAAAACAACAAAAATCCAATAAGTAGAACCCAAGATATGATTTTTTTTTAAATAAACTGCAATATAGTGCTGAGGAATCAGTAGGTTACTCAAGGTCGCACTAGACTGAGGTAACTTCAAAGTTAAGGCCGGCCACAATAGATAGCAGGCCTGCTATAGGATCCACGCAGGGCCCACTGAAAAGTACAACTGGTCACCTCACCCACCCACTCAGCCCACCTACGCTAGATGCCATTTTTTCCTCCAGCAGCCACATCGCCTTCACTCACACCACCGAACTCCACGGGGCTGAACACCACTGCGTCCAATTCTCCTTCCTGAAGCCCACCACCAACAACATCCTACCCCCTACCGCAAGTGGAACAAGATCTCCAAAGAACTGATCTCCAACCTCGCGCAAGCTCCACCTCCCAGTACCAATGACCCCAACGCCGCCACCCTCAACAACTCAACATAACCAACAACACCCACACAAACAAGACAGCCCCCTGGGTCACCCCAGAACTTCAGTCTTCCAAACGAGAAGGCCGGAAAATTGAGAAAGCATGGCGCCAAGAACCCTCAGTGAGCAACTTCTCCACCCTCAAATCAGCCATGCGCAAACATCACCAGCTCATCCGGACCACCAAACGATCCTTCTACAAAGAACACATAGACGACAATGCACACAACAGCAAGGAACTTTTTGCCATCATCAAAGAACTCACCAAACCCAAAACCTGTGCCATCGACCCTCCACACTCACAAGACCTCTGCAACTCCCTCTCCGACCACTTCCACCGCAAGATCGCAGACGTACACGACAGTTTCATATCATCATCACCCACCATCACCATCACTGACACAGCCAACACCACAGCACGCTGCCGCACCAACGTACTGAACACCTGGACCCCCACCAACGATGAAGAAACTGGCAAACCCATGAGCTCCATCAACTCAGGCTCCCCAACAAACCCTTGCTCCCACCACATCTTCAACAAGGCCAGCCAAATCATTGTTCCCCAGCTCCGGGTCGTCATCAACAGCTCCTTCGAGACCGCACCCTTCCCAGATATTTGGAAACACACAGAAGTCAACGCTCTTCTCAAAAAACCCAAAGCAGGCCCTGAAGACCTCACAAACTACCGACCTATCTCGCTACTCCCCTTCCCAGCGAAGGTCATAGAGAAGATAGTAAACAAACAACTGTCTCGCTTCCTGGAAGACAACAACATACTCAACATCATCCAGTCTGGATTTCGCAAAAACCACAGCACCGAGCCCGCCCTCATGGCCTGCATAGACGACATCAGGACCAGATTAGACAAGGGCGAAACTGTCGCCTTCATCCTCCTAGACCTCTCCACAGCTTTCGACACCGTATGCCACCAAACCCTTCGCACACGCCTCTTCGACGCCGGAATGCACCACAAAGCCCTGGACTGGCTCACCTCCTTCTTCTCTCTCAGCCCCACCCTTTTCAATATCTACATAGCTCCACTCGCCAGCATCATCTGCCCCCCACAGCCTCAACATCATTTGATACGCTGACGACACCCAGCTCATCATCTGCCTCACGAGGAACCCATCTACCGCCATGAATAACCTACACGCCGGACTCCTCGCCATCGCTAACTGGATGACAGCAAGCCACTACAAATTGAACTCAGAAAAAAACATCATCTTCAGTCCCAACAAGACAGCATGGAACAACTCTTGGAGGCCCACCACCCCAGGACCACCCGCAACACCCACGCACGCACTCTCTGCATCATACTGTACTCATCTCTCTCCGTGACTCAGCAAATCAACATCATATCATCCTCCTGCTTCAACACCCTCCACATTCTATGCAAAACTTTCAAATGGATTCCTTTAGAAACAAAAAGAACGGTCACCCACGCCCTCATAAGAAGCAGACTGGACTACGGCAACGCCCTGTACGCAAAGACCACAGCCAAGCTTCAGAGAAAACTCCAGCGCATTCAGAACGCAGCCGCACGTCTCATCCTCAACCTCCCTCACCACAAACACATCTCCGCCCACCTCAGATCCCTACACTGCTACCCATCAACAAAAGGATTATTTTCAAAATCCTTGTCCATGGTCACAAAGCCCTCCACGATACCAGACCAGCCTACCTCAACGAATGAATCAACTTCCACAACCCAACTCGACAGCTCCGCTCCGCCGACCTCGCCTTCAGGACAGTCCCCCGCATCTAACGCACCACCTCCGGTGGCAGATACTTCTCCCATCTCGCCGCCAAAACCTGCAACTCCCTCCCCACCAACCTACGCAAGACCCAGGACCTCCTAACTTTCAGAAAGCACCTCAAAACATGGTTTTTCGAGCAGTAATCCCCCCTCCCACTCCCAGCGCCTTGAGACCCTACCAGGTGAGTAGTGCGCTTAAGAAATGTGATTGATTGATTGATTGATTGATTGGATGAAGGGTCACGTTGAACTCGATGAGGAGATGCAATGGTGATGTGTCAGTTCCAAACCGTGCAGTCCAGGGGATGTGTCATTGTTGAGCCGCTCAGCTGGCAATGCGATGTCCTCGAGGTACGGCATAGAACCCTTGCGATGAAGGTAATGTATTGTCATCGAGCCACAAATCTGGCAGTGCAAAGGTGATGTGCTGTGGTGGTGATGCATCAATCCTGAGCCACACAGTCAGCGATGAAAAGTCCTCAATCTCAGTGGCAGCTGCAATGCAGCAGTGTCGATGCAGTGGTTCTGATCACTGCAACAGCATTGAGGCAGAACAGGACTCACCGTTTGCAAAATCCAGCAGCTGAGCTGGGTTGTAGAAAGTCTTTGATGACCCTGAGACTTCAGAACAGGTGGCAAACCAAGAAGCCCTTGGAGTCACTTAAGTTCTTTAGAGGTTGTGGATAGGCAAGTCCAGTCCCAAGCAATAAGCAGCAAGCAGCAGCCCAACACAGTAAAGCAGTTCAGCAGAGTTGCAGTCCCGCCTGGTAGCACAGCAATCCTTCTTCCTGGCAGAATGTCCTTAGATCCATAAGTGTACTGACTTGGTGGGGTTTGAGGTCCGAGAATTATACCCAGTTAAGCCTTTGACTTTGGGGAGACTTCAAAGAGAGGCCTTTGAAGTGCTCAAAGTCCCTGTCCTTCCTTTCCAGGCACCAAACACTCTACAGGGGGTTATACAGCTCTTTTTGTGGGGACAGGCACAGTTCTGTCCAGCTGTAAGTATCAGCTCCTCCCTCCCATCTAACCCAGGAAGGCCCATAAACTTGGTGATGGGCCATCAGGATGTAAATGTCACACCGCAGCTCCCTTTGTGTGTGACTCTCTAGAGGGAATGCACAAAGCCCATCTGTCACTCACACCAGACGTGTATTCAGAGACAGTAAAAAGGCGGAGGATGATTTGAAGTAGGAAAATGCCAACATTCTAAAAGTGGCATTTTTAGAATTACAATTCAAAATCTGACTTCACCGTAAGTTGTGATTTTAAATTGTGATTCTAGAGACACCAAACGTGGGGGTCCCATCCCTTCCCAAATGGAACTGAAAAATGTAATAAGGCAATCCCAATGTTAACCTATGTGAATGACAGTTCTTGCAGTAGTGAAAAATGAATTTGAGAATTTTTCACTACCTGGACATGTGAAACCTAACAGCACATGTCAAACTTTATAAAAATACACATATATAGTGGCCATTACAAATGGGGGCTATGAAAACTATGCCTCTCTTGTATTAATGGTATCAATGACGGACACAATAAACGATAGGTATCATCTCATGACACCACATTAGTAAGGTGAATTGCACCATATCACAGAGCATGTATTATTTATGCTTTCATTATAGGTAGTCAAACAAGGAGTGGCACCTGGAAGTCCACCTTGGTCCTGAAGAGTAGCCTAGGGGTAGGTCTCCGAAACATGTCGACTAGGAAGTCAGGTACATTACATCCCCCACTTCCTCAGCCCCTTTTTAATCATACTGCCTCCAAGAGATCGAATTAATCATTGTAATTACTAGGAGTCAGGTATTTTTAACTCACCCAAGATCCCACCACTCTTATCCCTCCTGTGATTTACATTGACGAGACTACATCAGTGCTCCCGCGTATCCCGTAGGTCATAGCACGCTGCACTCCGTAGCAGAACAGGAAGAAAGCCAATGATGAAGCATGCCACCAAGGGGTAACCTTTTTCCTCCATCCTGTGGTAGTTCTTTTAGTTGGGCCTCTTTTGTAATGTTATAGGCGATAATGAAGACAAACCCAACCTCAGAAACCTCCTTCTCCCTCTTTGATTTTGTATAGAAATTAGTTTTGTCAGAGGTTTTAGATAGATGTTAAATAACATAGGACTAATGGAAGAACCATGTGAGACTCCATACCCTACATCTCGGAACCTGGTTACAAAAGGAGGAAGGTGTATCATTTGTGTTCTGCCAGCCAAACAGGAAGAAAACCACTTGAGGGTAACACCTCAAATACTGACTTCCCTTAACCTAGAAATCAAGCTGTTATCAGCCTGCTTTTTCAGTCTTAGTCTTAGCAGTATTCGTTTTTAACCTTTTTGCACTTACACCTTAGTGCAGCTTGTGCTCTCTGCCATCTAACTTGTTTTGCCATTTTTCCATAGACTAGCACTTTTGCACCAACATATCATCGGCTGTCTAGGCTCCATGACACAGCTTCAGTATTACTATCTAAGGAGACCAGCTGCACGGCCGCACAGTGCACCCACACAGTGAGTGTGCCAATGACGTGTGCATCAAAGGCAAGCCGGTCTGCAACTCGTCAATGCGCCGCTCGTGCACAGCGGCAGCCGTGCTGTCTGGCTGCCTATTGCTTCCTGTCATTCTTCTCTTTTCCTTTTTTCTGTTGTATGACTCTGTCATGGATGTCTTTGTGTGAAAATGTTTCATATTTGTTGTACATCTCCAGACTGTGTTTTTGCTGTGGTAGCTAATAGAAGATTTCCTCTGCCTTAGAAATAGGTTAGTGGTATAATATTTTCCATGACATTCATGGTTCTGATTTGTCCAAAATGTGTAATCACTAGTCTTGCCATGCTGACTTTGCCAGTTTTGCGTATTATCCAAATGCAAATTATGTATTAAAAAAACACTGGTTTGGGGGATGAGCCAGAGAGAGACTATTTGTTCACCCCACAGGACGCTGTATAATAATAAAAAATACTTTCATGATTTACTAAAATTGCTTTTCTGATCTACTAGAAACGCTGTCCGATTTTTATGAGACTTTTTTCCCTAGAGAACTAAAGATGCTGTCCATATTCTTTGCAGATCTGACAGTTAAAACTTAGAGATCTTGTTGCTGCTTATTGAGATGTGAGAATTATACTGATTTCTGACTATCTATTCCGTATCAGAGCCTTCGTGTCATTGCATTCTTATATTCTGTTTTTGCATAGTTTATTTTCCTTTATAATTTTTCATCATTCTAGATTCAAACTCAGCTATTCGTTGGGCATGATGTTAAAGAGAGGCTTGGTGACTCTGACCTCTAGATCAAGGGTGCTGGAGCCGAGCTAGCTAAGGTGAAATGTAGGGGTGATCACAATATTGGAGTGGAGGTAAATATTGGGGTGCTGCTCCCACAGTACCTGTGGGCTACTGTGATTCAAATACATCAGTAATGTGAGCTTTTACTTTCCTTTGATCCTAATTTAATTTGGTAATGTACATACAAGTTAAGTGACACAAATAAATTAATTAACTTAGTATAGAATGCCAGTCACTACATTGTGTCAATTTAAATCGTGGCACTTTTTTAAAAATGTTTATCAAGTCGGAACTAAACAGATCACACAGAAATAAAAAATAGGCAAGTTCAGGGGAACAGCCCCCCTTTCCGAAACACTCGCCCACAGAGGTGCCGAATATGCAAGCATAAATAGAAGAAAAGAGAAAAAAAGAAGAAAGCTGCACAAATATAGTTCTATCGGGAGTTGTACGATAGCAATATAGCAAACCCTGAGACAATACACAAATCACAGTGGTGACAAAGAAGGAGTCTAGATTTCCCAATTAAAACTCTTCAAAGTCTTTTCAAATTTATTTGTTCTAGCCAGAGCCTGTTCCCAACAAAAGACTTGCCAAATGATTCCCCACCAGGCCACGGCTTCCAGAGAGACAACTGAGACCAAGGATCTTGTGATACAGAGCCTGGCAGAATGTATGAGGATAGACAGCAATCTCCTTAACCCAGTATCCTGCTCCATTCGATAGCCTAGCATTATTTCAGTGGGAGTAAGCTGTATTTCATAACCCAGGCCGACAGCCATCATTTGGATCACCCCTTCCCAAAAATCCTGAAGGGCAGGACAGGAATAGAACCAGTAAATTCACACTTAAGACAGTTGTCTCTTGCCGAGTTCCCTATTTACCAAATTTCTCTGGTGTGTGATAAAGCAAACATACGGTTTTAAATTCAGGTACTTGCAGGTTAACTGAATGTACAGCACCCTTGATTGCATCCTCCAGGACCCTATATATTTCTGCAAGAGTCACATCGCTGAGAGTACTTTACTCCATTAAGCAGTCAAATGTATTCTATCATCACTCCTATGCTGAGTGAGCCCCTAATAAACTATGCTAATTTGAGACATCTGGCTAGTTTTCATAATACTTAACAGAATGTTGGACCTGGCAGGTTCAATACAACCCTTACATCTGGATAAAAAATAGTTCCTCAACTGAAGGTATTTAACAATGCTGAGGGAAAAGATTGAAAGCAGCCTGTAAATCCGCAAAAGAGCAAAATCCATTCACATAAAAAATCTGTTTAACTTTATCTATTCCTAAATCTTCTCACACTCCACAGACAGAATCCTCAAACACTCCCAGGAATACCGGTTGGTTCCAAAGTGGGACTTTCCCATGAATTAGCTTAATAGAATACTTACCAGAGACCTCTCGCCATACAGTTACTGTGTCTCTGACAAACTTAAATCTTACCCGCTTGTAGTAGTTGGGGTCTGTGTCTCTGTAAAGAAAGAACCAATAATAGAGGCCTAAAGCAGGGGAAATCCACCCAAAATTAAAGTTTAAAGTTGGGGAGCTGCAACCCCGGGGCAATTTTAAGAGGCACAAAGCACGTCTCGCCCGCTTATAGCCCCAGATGAAGCTAGTGATAACTCCCTTTAGCCTTTTAAAAACAAAGTTTGGGACTCTCAAAGGAATTGCCCGAAACAAATATAAAAACTTGGGGAGAACATTCATTTTAATAATAATATTACAACTTCCGATAATACTAATTGGAATCTTCTGCCAGGATTGCAATTTAGAGGAGGCAGAGGTTCATAATTTAGCTTGAGAATCTGATTTACCCATGTTGTTAGTTGGATCCCTAAGTAGGAAGCTTTGAAGACTTCTACCGTAATTTGAGTAGTCGGATCATGGTTGAGTACCTGCGTTTTAGCAATATTCAATTTATGCACCGAAACCAAGCCAAACTTCCCAGTCTCCTCAACCACACACTTCATAGCTAGTGACGGGTTAGAAGAGTACATGGCAACATCGTCAGCATAAGCACTAATCTTTAAGGACTGGTTTCCAATGTCAAAAGGCTGCATCTGTGTTCTCCTCTATAATGACAGCAGATATGGGTCTAAGTATAATGCGACTAAGAGAGGTGAAAGGGGGCACCCTGCTGGGTGGCCTGCTGAACCTTTAAGGATGGATCAGAAGCCACACAATATGCTAGTCTTGCAGAGAGATAGATATAAAATGACTGTTCCCATCTACAAAATCGGTCACCAATCCCAAAAAACCTCCAGCTTTACCCCCAGATAGTCTCAAGTCACCCTATCTAAAGCCTTTTCGGCATCCAACAGATTTACAGCAAACTTAGATCTGTTTTTCTCTTCTATGTCGACAGTAGCTATAGCCATATTGGTGTGGGCAGTGGTGTCTCTGCCTAGGATAAAATCATGTTGCTGTTTTGAGACTAGACGTGGTAGGACTGGGCCAGCCAAGTTGCTAACACCTTAGCATAGATCTTTATGTCAGCACTGATAAGTGAGATCGGTCAATATGACCCCATTTCTTCAGGAGGTTTACCCTTCTTGATGAATATTGCAATCTTTGTCAAATTCCACATGTCTGTGACATTGTCAACCTCATCAATACACTGCAATACTCGCAGAAGCGTAGGTATTATAATATCATTAAGTGTTTTGTAAAATTGAGCAGGTATAATTTCCCTCCTGGCCTCTTTACTCGAGGGAAGACCTGTAAGAGTAGCTTCAATATTCCCAGCGGAAAAATCAGTCTGGAGTATACACCAGCGTATCTTCAAGTTTCGGTGACTGACTACACAAAACGTAAGCCTTAGATTCTGAAATAGGTAAAGTGAAAGACTGACAGAATAGTTCTCAATAAAATATTGTAAATTGTTCAGCTATAGCCTGGGGAGAGTATATATTATCCCATCACACCCTCTAATGCACTCAATTGATCTTGAGGCTCCTTTTTCTAAGAATTGATGACCTAGAACCCGGCCAACCTGGGCCCTGTACTCATATTGAAGAGTCTTATTTTGGGCATAAGTAGCAGCCACCATTTTCCCAACTGAGAGAGGTTGTTGATAAGTTGGATATGAAGAGCAGTCTCCTCAGGGCTCTTACTTTAACAGCCAGTGCATGCAGAGCTTCTAGCTGCAAAAGCACCTGACCTGATCATCTGAGCGACGTGCTTCCCTATTCTGAGGAAAGATGAACTGCAGGGTAATACCCCTAACATATGCTTTCATTGTGTTCAATACCACAAGTGGGGATGCTGTTCCCATATTTACCTTCAGAATTTCTGAAAGAGTGTTAGCCTTAACCTTATGGTAATCAGAATTGGCAAGCAAGTGTCGTGGGAATAAAATCTGGCACCGTTGTCTAACTGATTATGATAAATTAATTAGTAAAAGTAACGAGTTATGATACAACGAAACCTTAGGGCAAATCTTTATTTCTAACTCCCTAATGTGATCTCTCTTAGCAAATATGTCAAATCAGGAATGCTGTCTATGTGGATTTGAGTAAAAAGTGTATCCTGGGAGAGTAGGGTGTACTGTCCTCAAAACATCAACAAGCCCATGCAGCCGGGAAAGCTCCTGAATAGATGCCCTGGTCATTCGGGGGAAGGCAGAGTGGTTTGTTGTTTCTATGGTAAAGTCCATTACAAAACTGAAGCCTCCCATTAGCTACATCTCACCAGGCCAGTCCAGTAACTCAAGACTGAGGCCCTCATTACAACCCTGGCGGTCGGTGTTAAAGCGGCTGTAACACCTGGAATTATGACCACGGCGGAAACTGCCAATACATATAGCCACTTTAACACACCGACCGCCACGGCAGTGGGAACAAACACCGCAGCGGTAACCACCAGCAGCCAGGCGAAAGACAAGGTTCTGCCCACTGTATTACAAGAGGCCTATCCGCCACCTTTTCCGGGGCGGTACCAACGCCATCAAAAGCACGGTGGAAACAGTGTTCTGAAGGGAAACAACTCACCTCTCAACACTCAAGGAAGAACCAGGGCGCCATGGAGCCCGAGCTGCAGGTCTTCCCCATGCTGGTGTATCTGCTCATACACCAGGAGTACCAATGCTGGCGACGACAACCACAGTGAGTACTGCACCTAGCACACAAGGGAGGGGGGAGGACAAAGAGAGTGACACACACACACGCAACACGCAACACCCCCACCCCCACCCCCTACAAAATACACACAAACACATGCAACAACATTACATATACACCCCATAACCCTCTGGAATAACACAAGGAATGGAGTCAAATGAGTGTAATATTAGAAATACTTAGAAATACATTCAGAAATCAAAAACAGCATTTACAATATATAAAATATATACAAAAGGCAGGACAATGCCCACTCCAAAATTGTCCGTGGCCCACAGGGCCAAAACACATAAGCTAAGCCCACACTTGACTCCTGCCTCAATACAGAGAGAACACTGCAGAGGCATCAGGTCAAAAACACACAGGCACCTCAGGGGGACGGGGATGGGGGGGGGCACCTCAGCCGGAAGATAGTACAACGCCACTGCTCCTGGAGGGGGCTCCATGCCCACTGCTTGGTCATGGGGAGTGCAAAGCCACAGTCTCTCAAGTGGATGGCTTCTCCACTGGTTCTGGAGGGGGCTTTGTGCCCAGTGTGCTTCATGCTGCCAAGGATAGGGTGAGTGGATGCCTTCTTCCACTGGTTCTGGAGGGGGCTTTGTGCCCAGTGTGCTTTATCCTGGCAAGGATAGGGTGAGTGGATGCCTTCTTCCACTGGTTCTGGAGGGGGCCTTGTGCCCTGTGATGCAGCACATGGGGAGTGCAAGGTCAAAGTCACTCACCTGGGTGTCAGACCCACACGGTTTTCTGTGGGCAGGATGCATGACACTCCATGGAGGCAGGACTACAGGCCATCCACCGGCGGGGATGGCTGTACAGTGGTGGCAGTGCCCGTGCTGGTGTTGGTGCTGCCAGTGGTGGGGGGAGGCTCAAGCCCTTCCCCTGCAGCCTCGGACGGCTGCCCACTAGGGCTGCTGCCAGTGGTGCTGCTTGCGGCGTTGCAGGTGGCAGTACTTGCGGCGGTGCAGGTGGCGGTGCTGGCCGCAGTGCAGGTGGCGGTGGTTGTGATGGTAGCCTCCAGGCCTTCACCTGCAGCCTCGGACGGCTGAAGTGCCCTGGCTGGTGTTCTGTGCCCTTTCCTGCCCTTGCTTCTGCAGCTGGGGTCTTTGAATTGGCCTTGCTGACTGGTAATGCATCCTTGTCCTTGCTGGATGCTGTCCCCTTTTTGCCCTTGCCAGGTGGTGGAACCTTCTTGGCCTTGGCAGGTGTTGGTGGCACACTGGCTGGGCTGACGTGTGCCTCCTTAAAGCCTCTCACAGCTGCAAAGACCACAGCGGACGTGGACTTGGTGGCTGAGGTGCTGGGCTGGGTTCTGGACACCCTGGCCCGAGGTGAAGGATGGAGGTGGGGGGGGGGAAGGGAAGAGGTCAATGTTGGCTAGGAAAAGGTTCTTAGGGACATTGGGGCGGGAAGAGGGTGAAGGTTTGGGAGTGGAGGAAGAGGGAGTGCTTGAAGGAGGTGTCAGTCTGCTGTGTTTGGGTGCAGGTGCATGAGCTGGATGCTGTTGTGAGGTAGATGGCTGTTGCGTGGGTGCGTGCTTACGTTTGTGTACTTTTGGAGGAGGGTCACAGACACAGTGGGAGAGGACACAGGGGACGTGTGCGTGGATGTGGGAGTGGTGACTGCCAGTGAGGGGCGTGTAGTGATAGGCGTGCTGGTGATGGAGGTAGTGGATGAGAATGTAGTGCATGCAGGTGTGACTGGAGACACTACTGGGAGGGAGGTGGACGAGGAGGAGGGGGAAACAGTGGAGGCAGTGGATGTTGGGGTGTCTGCATTGGGGATGGTGCTCCGGTGAGTGCCTGTGAGATGAAGTGTGGTGCTTGTGTTTGCCTGAGCCACTTCTGTGTGGGTTGAGGGGATTGGGACTGGGTAGAGGCAGTTAGAGGGGGGAGGCTGGAGACAGGGACAATGGCTGCCATCAGTGCAGAGGCCAGTGCCTGAAATGCTCTCTGTTGGGCAGCCACGCCAGAGTGAATGCCCTCCAGGTATGCATTTGTTTGTTGCAAATGCCTTTCGACACCCTGGATGGCATTCAGTATGGTTGACTGCTCAACAGTGAGGGATCTCAGGAGGTCAATAGCCTCCTTACTGAGGGCAGCAGGGCTGACTGGTGCAGGGCCTGAGGTGCCTGGGGCGAAGGAGATGCCCATCCTCTGGGTGAGCGGGCACGCAAAACACGCTGAGGGGCTTCTGGGAGGGCGGTATTGGCACGGGGGTGGCGGCTGTACCTGTTGTTGGGGTGGGCACATAGGTGTCCGCCACCGCCAGGGAGCTGAGTCGCTATCTGTAGTGTCCCCACCTGTCTCCATCGTGGTGCTCCCCTCACCCTCCGTCCCACTGGTGCACTCACTGGTGCCCTCACCGTCAGTGGATCCGGCCTCCAGGCCCATGTGGGATGCAGTTCCCTCCGTCGCCAGTGCCTCTGCTCCTCCACCAGATGATGCTAATGCACACAAGGATAGGGTGACAAAACAAGAAGTGGGGAGACAGAGGACCCACTTGGTCAATGCCAGCAACAACACTACCGTTGGCGTACACAACACACAGGGATCAGCCCTATGCACTAGGCCATGCACTACCAGTTACAAAGCTAGTCACCAGCCCATGTGGTACATTGCCCAACGCCATTGGCTGCACACCTGAAACCAACAGGACCCTGCCCAGTAGTAGATGTCCACTTACACTATTGGGGTTGGAGTGCTTCAGAGCCTGCCCAACAAGGGACCTACCCTGCCAGTTCACCTTGGCCTACGGGCACCCACAGCCCACATCCCCCACCCAGGTACAATTTTAACGCGTGCAAAGTCATGATTCAGAATCTGTACTCACCCCCTTGTGGCTGCTGTGATGCCTTCAAGCACCGATCCAACTCCGGATAGGCCACCGCCAGGATGCGGAACATCAGGGGGTCAGGGTACAATGGGCACCCCTTCCTCGTTGGGAGGCCAGCCCCAGCTGGGCCTCTGCCGTCTTCCTTGCCCAGCGGCGCAGGTCCTCCCACCATTTGCAGCAGTGGGTGCTCTGCCTGTCAAAGACCCCCAGGGTCTGCACCTCCTTGGCGATGGCACAGACCTGCAGGAAAATATGCATAGAAAAAAGGGATTAGTCATACGGTCCGGACTGTTATACTCATGGCCCACAAGATCCCTCCCATCCCCTTACGCACAGACATTGACCACCAGACATGCAGCACTCTGCCCAGGACCCCTCAGCCCCCCCCACATAAGGCTTCCACACACAGCAATCCATACATTCATGGCCCACCCATCATGCTCACAGTGTACTCACCTGTTTGGCTGGAGGACCATAGAGTAAAGTGTACTGGGGTTGGACCCCATCCACCAGTCTCTCCAGACACTCGAGCCATTGTCACTTCCAGACACAGGTCAAAGCAGCACTTGCAGTATAGGTCCTCTCCTGTTGAAGGTCAGATAGCAAGTGAGTGAACAGATAGAAAATGGCGGTCACGTCCATGGCGGTGTGTACTGTCACCGCCGGCGTACATCGCCATTGGCTCCTGGAACCCTTAGGGCCCAATGATAACCAATGCGAAGTTGTGTAGCGGTCTTCGACCACCGACCGCAACGGCGCACAACGCCAGCGGAATTACCTCATTCCCACTTGTCTCTCCTCACAGGTCAGGCAGCCACCATTTCAGGGGGGCACAGGCCATGGCACCTAACTGCATCACAGCAGACATTGGCACCTCACCTGACTTTCGTATGCACATGCTGTTTCTGTAAAGGGAAACATGCATTTTGAATTTCAAATATGTGTGAATATGACCCTCTGCTTACCGTTTTCCACCCTAGAGTTCAACCGCTGAGGATGAATAGGAGATGGAGAAATCCCCCTTTGTACAGACCCCTGGTGGACCTGGTGACAATGGAGGACAGGCACATTATCCTAACCTACAGACTTGATAGGGCCACAGTCCAAGAACTGTGTGCCCAATTGGAGCCTGACCTGATTTCAGCTATCCGCCAGCCCACAGGTATCCCCCCTCTAGTGCAGGTCCTGTCAGTGATCCATTTCCTGGCAAGTGGTTCCTTCCAAGCAACAGTGGCCATGGCATCAGGGATGTCTCAGCCAATGTTCTCCATCGTGTTGACCAGATTGTTGTCTGCCCTGCTGAAACACATGTGAAGCTACATCATATTCCCCCAGGTGGAGGATTTGGCCACAGTGAAGGCTGACTTTTATGCCCTGGGACATATCCCCAACGTCATTGGTGCCATTGATGGTACACCCCCGGAGAAATGAACAAGTGTTCAGGAATAGAAAAAGCTTTCACTCTCTGAATGTGCAGATGGTGTGTTTGGATGACCAGTGCATCTCCCATGTGAATGCCAAGTATCCTGGCTCTGTGCATGATAACTTTATCTTGAGCAATAGCAGCATTCCATATGTGATGTCTCAACTCCAGAGGCACCAGGTGTGGCTAATAGGTGAGCACATGGTCCCCACCCACTTGATGTAGGTATATGGGTGTGGGGTTGTTCCTAAGGGTGAGCGTGTGTCTAACAGGTATCCCTCGATATTTGCAGGTGACTCTGGTTACACCAACCTCTCATGGCTACTGACCCCAGTGAGAAATGCCAGACCAAGGGTAGAGGAACGTTATAATGAGGCACATGGGCGAACAAGGAGGATAACTGAGAGAACCTTTGGCCTCCTGAAGGCCAGATTCCGGTGCCTCCATCGGACAAGTGGATCCCTGTACTACTCACCCAAGAAAGTGTGCCAGATCATCGTTGCATGTTGCATGTTGCACAACCTGGCCTTGCCTTTTCTGCAGGAGGAAGAGCCTGGAGTTGGTCTTGTGGCAGCGGTGAAGCCTGTGGACAGTAAGGAAGAGAAGGCAGAGGAAGAAGATGTGGATAACAGAAGTTCACTCATTCAACAGTACTTCCAGTGACACACAGGTAAGACACTGTAACCTCACTTTCCATTGCAGGTTGTGTTTGACATTGGACATGGCAGCCTTATTTCCCTATATCTATGGCCACTTACTGTACCCTTTGGCATCTCTATTTTCAGTTATCTGTGCCCCACTCTGGCTCCTGGTGTGTTTACTGCTGCCCACTACAGGTCATACCTATGTGTCTATAACTAAAGAAATGAATTGCAATGTTTACAGCTTGTTAAACTAATACATATTTCAATCATTTGACAGACTCCATACTTGTATTTGTTCCAAGGGTGTTTATTTAAGTGCTAATAAGTAGAGAGGAATGTGCATTGGGCTGGGGTGATGGTGGAGGAATGCCCAGGATAGATCCAGTCTATTTGAATCACAGGTGCATTGTCCAAGGGGGCATAGGAAGGGTAGCAATGGCAGTACAAGGTGGACAGGGTGACAGAGTGGGACACGAGGGTGACATTCAAGAGAGTCTTATTTCTTGGTGGGGGTCTTCGCAATGTTCTCTGGCTTCTGCCTGGATCGCAGGGACCGTTTGTGGGGTAGTTCTCCTTCTGCAGGGGGTGGGGTGCTGGTGGCCTGTTGGTCCTGTGGCGGGGCCTCCTGTCCACTAGCGCTGGCGGAGGTGGATGGCTGTTCTTTGGTGTGGCTAATGTCACTGCTTTCCTCATGGTGTTAGCCATGTCAGCCAGCACCCCTGCAATGGTGACCAGGATGGTGTGAATGTGTTTGAGGTCCTCCCTGCTTCCCAGGTACTCTCCCTCCTGCAGCCGCTGGGTCTCCTGCAACTTGTACAGTATCTTGTATCAAGGTCTCCTGGGAATGGTGGTATGCTCCCAGCTTCCCTTTTGTTCTGTGCCTCTGTCCCCTGAACTGTGTGCCCACTGCCACTGACCCCAGGTCTCTGATTGTCTTGGGTTTGTGGGGTTGCCTGGGGTCCCTGTAGTGGTGGACACACTGCTAATTGACGTGTCCTGGGGACAGAGAGATGGGCCTGCTGGGTGGGTGCTGTGCTGGTGTTTCCTGAGGGGGGAGGCTCTGTGGTGGGTTGGGACTGTGGCAAGGTTACTGACTGTCCAGAGGTCCCTGATGGGCCAGGTTGGTCATCGTGATCCAGGCGTGCTTAGCTGCTGTCATCACCGTGGGCCTCTTCTGTGGAGGGGCTGGATGTTGGTGGCACCTCCTCTCCGGTGACGTTGAGTGGGGGTCCTGTGGGGATGTAAATGCAGTGTTATTGTATCTGTGTGTGCCATCTTGTGCATGGATATGTTTCCCTCAATGGTTGTTATTAGCAAGGCACTTTGGGTTATGGGAGATGTTATTGGTTTGGCTAAGTGATTGTCACTAGTGTGCATGCTGTGGTGATGAGTGTCCATGCTGGTCTGTGATGGGTGTTCAAGCATTGGTGCTGCATGCAGGGCTTGGTATTGGGTTGGGTGGGTTGTGATAGTGGGGTATATGTGAGGTTGTGGAGTGATGGGGTGAGGTAGGGGTAGGAGTTTGTGATGGCATGCAGGTAGGGTGTGGGATATAGTAGTAAAGATTTGACTTACCAGAGTCCAGTCCTCCTGCTACTCCTGCGAGGCCCTCAGGGTGCATGATCGCCAAGACTTGCTCCTCCCATGTTGTTAGTTGTGGGGGAGGAGGTGGGGGTCCACCGCCAGTCCTCTGTACGGCTACCTGGTGTCTTGCTACCACGAAACTCACCTTCCCCTGCAGGTTGTTCCCCCTCTTCCTGATGTCATCCCTTGTTCTGGGGTGCTGTCCCACAGCGTTGACCCTGTCCACGACTCTCCGCCTTAGCTCCATCTTCCTTGCAATGGAGTCTGCTGCACCTGTGATCCAAATAGCTGTGGCTCTACCCAGATGATTTCCTCCACCATGACCCTTAGCTCCTCCTCAGAGAACCTGAGGTGTCTTTGTGGCGCCATGGGTGTAGTGTGAGTGGTATGTGTGAGGGTGTGTGGGGTGATGTGTTGGGGTGTGTGCTGTGAGGTGCATGTGTGGTGTATTGGTGATGGTGTTATGTTGCTCTGATTCAGTGGGTGCTCCTGGCTTGTCTCTCTCTCAGTTGGCAATATTTGTTTTCATTGTAAGGGGTTGTGGGTAATGTGGGTGTGTGTTTTATATTGGATTGGGTGTGTGAGTGGGATGTGTCTATGTGTGTTAGGTATGTATAGTTTGAATGGTCCAATATGGTGTAGTTTTGTTAGTGTGTGTCTATTTTGAGTGCGGCGGTGTGTACTGCCAATGGTTTACCGCGATTGAATGACTACGTGGTAATTCGTGGGTCATGATGCTGTGGGCGTAATGGTATGGGTTTTGGTACCGCCAGTTTATCACTGACCTTTGAGCTGGCGGACTTGTGTGGGTGTCTGTATAGTGGTGGATTTCTCTGTGTGGGTCATAATACCCGTAACGATATACCGCTGCGGTCACGGTATGTTGGCGGCCGTCAGCATGGTGGTCGGCAGCATTTACAGCCAGGGTTGTAATGAGGGCCTAAGTGTGTCCAGCATCTCACGGTCATCCAAACTGGGACATAGACTGCGCAGATCATTAATTTCTGACCCTGCACCCTAATCTGCCCCTAACATCGGAGGCAGTCTTCAAAGCTGTATATACAAAGCTTTTTGGGCCAGATGTAGCAAAACGGCAATTTGCGACTTGCAAATTGCGAGTCCCTGCGACTCGCAATTTGCAAGTCGCAAATTGCTATGCAGTACGGTGTCTCAGACACCGACTGCGACTCGCTATGGGGTCGCAATGACCCACCTCATGAATATTCATGAGGTGGGTCGCAAATTGCGGCCCCATAGCGAGTATAGGCACTCGCTAACATGGAGGCCTGCTGACGTCAGCAGACCTCCATGTTCGTGACCTGCTTTTAAATAAAGCCGTTTTTTTTATTTAAGTGTAGCCCGTTTTCCTTACAGGAAAACGAGCTGCACTTAAAAAAAAACGAAACCTTTTGTTTTGGTATTTTTTCAGGGCAGGGAGTGGTCCCTTGGACCACTCCCTGCCCTGAAAAAATGTTTTTGGGTCCAGTCACAAACTGGAAGGGGTCCCATGGGGACCCCTTCCAATTTGCGAGTGGGTTACCATCCACTTGAAGTGGATGGTAACTGCGAGGCCATTTTGCGACCGCGTACGGTATTGCATCCCACTGCGACTCGCAAATAGGAAGGGAACACCCCTTCCTATTTGCGAGTCGGAAATGCATATTGCGAGTCGGTAACGACTCGCAATATGCATTTCTGCATGGCAAACCCACGTTTGCGACTCGCAAACGGCGATTTTCACTGTTTGCGAGTCGCAAATGGTTTGCTACATCTGGCCCCATATCACTAAAACAGCCACCCCTGTTATAGGTGTGGAATGAGAGGTGCTAACAACTAGCTCATATCCCAGCTGCTTAAATAAATGGCAGTCTTGATATGTGTTTCGTAAAGATATTATGTGTGAGCCATACACTTTAATCTCCTCCCATACTAATTGCTGTGCTTTTAGACAAATTCAGACCGGACATATTTCATCACAAAGATGTCAAACTGAATGTATTCATCTGGGATAAACAGTCACCAGTTCTGTTGCAGCATCTAGAATAGGTATAGCAGTACCTTTGTGCACTCGTTTTAGTATTAGCTCTAGCATTAGCTGAGTGATCTGATTAGTCTGATCTGCCATCAGCTGCACCCCACCCCCAACTAGTGCTGGATCCTGCAAGTGCCCCTAACCCACCACTACCTGAGTCTTGAGTAGAGGGGATCCTCACCAACCTTAGGCAGTTAGGAACCTTAACAGCCATAAGAGACAGCCTCCCCATGCTCCCTGAGCACCCTCCAACCACCAAATGTAAAACCTAGAAAAGACCCAGATACAAAGCCCCTACAGAAAGCAACCCCCATCAACAAAGGTAAGCACACAATTAAAGAAAGCATAAACCTAAATCTGAGAATACTCATAAGAATAAACTGGATGGCGGCAATCTCTATAGACTATGTCCTATATCTCATGTAGGGCCCTCAACAATACTAAGGACAATTCTAGCTTCCTCTTCCATGAAAGAAAGCTGGATCCGCCCATTATAGGTTATTTTGAGTTTAGCTCTCTCCTGCAAAAAGAATTTAGTACTGCCTGCCTTTAAGGGGTCAATTACTTGGCGCAGCCTCCATCGATTGTCCTTCGTAGCCTAACTCAAGTCTGAGTGAACGAAAATCGATAGGAAATCCACTGCCACAGACGCCACTGGTCTAGCCTTCACTAAGATTGCTTGCCTTAGCAAATAATTAGACACATACACCAAGAAAGGACAGAGATGATTTGTATATGAGTTGGAAGTAATCTTAGCTTTATCTTGATAGATAGACAATCAGTGTTCTTTTTGGATGTGTGAGTCCATATCCCAGTCCATCAGTTCAAGAAAAGTCCGCCCAAACACCTGAAGTGAACTGGCGGGGGTTCGTCCCCTTCCCTTCCTTCAAATATTCCAAACATCCATTTGTTTTTCCTCCTCTAATGGTTTTCTAAGTCCTCGATCTTGGACTGCACCAGGATCAGCTAATGGTCATGAAGCACAACAGACTTGACTGTAGCCATGCCCATCTCCTTTGCACCAGTGACCCGTTGTTGTAACTCTGCCATTTCATTTGAGAGGGCCACCACCTTGCTAGTGACCTCGGCCACTGACTGATGTATCGCTCCGTTATGTGCCCGAATTTGCGCATATTGCTTCTGTGCCTCCACATGCTGAGCCTGCAACAAAGATATGATTGCCTGCAGAGTAGGCTCTTGGGTACCTTGTGTGGCCGGCATATCATCTGGACCTCCAGAGGAGCAGCTAACTGACATGTGACAACTGATGAGTGATGAGGAGGAAGGGTTGATGTCCAGGCTGACATAGAGGGATGGGCAACTGTCTCTGAGTACCTCTGAGAGGGATGATTCAGACACCTGTGAGGTCACCCCACTGTTAGACAATTGTCCCTCATTGTTATCATCAGTGTTATTAGTCACTAGTTGCGGTGTGTCAGTTTTAGCTTCACCCTTGGATTCCCCTGTTGTCAATGCCTTGTTCCGAGCAGGCTGCCCTTGTGACTGTTACCACTAACCTGCTTCCTTCCCTGTGTGGTTGAACCGCCAACTGAATGCACCCCCTTCGATGCTGCACTCTGCTTACTATAGCTAGCCCGGCCACTATGTGACCGTGGCCACTTTGTGGGTGCTTTAGGTGCCTTAGATACAGCAGCTCCATATTTAACTCTCTTTGGTGCCTTTAGTGAAGAGGTGGCAGGGCCAAAGCAAATACCAGGGCAGGAGCTGACTGCATCAGTATCACCATCAGCATCAGTAAAAACAGTAATTGGACTCAAAGACAACAGTGAGACAGTATTAAGCCCTGTAGTCTTTTTAGCTGCTTGTACAACTCATGTAGCTTGTACCACTTGTATATCTTGGGTATCTAAACCGGGGGGAGGAGCAGTGGTTACAGCACAGTTCCCCCTGGTGATATAACGGATGCTTCCATAGAATCCCCCCTGTGTCCCCTTCAGGAGACACTGATGTACTCAAATCCAAAGCAAGGTAAAAAAAAAAGAAGTTGAGGCTGCCCTGCTATCACTTCCTCTGAAGGAGCCGACTGAGCGGAAACATCCTGAAACACGAGTGGTAAGGGAGTGCTGCCACTGCTGCTGATAATGTATTGTTGTCCAAAGTCTGTGACTCCTGCATCAGCTACATTGATGCACTCCTGTGGGTGCCGGCTGCAGCAGATGAAAGAGACAGGTCGGTTCTCATGGAGGGGGCTGCCACAAAGCCTCCACCAAAGAAGTCTCCTCATTAGCGGTGGGGTTTCTTTCCTGCAAACTTGAAATAAACTAACGGCAGTTCCCGAGCCCAGCAGCCTTAGTATAGGACGCTCAACATGCAGAGTTTGATGCTCCCCTAATATCTGCTGTGCATGCTGCCAGTGCTGCCTGTGCTGTTCACGCGGGCCATGGTGTCCTGAGACAGTAACTCTTAGACAGCCAGCTGCCGGTCGGACCCACGTTGAACTGCTGGTTCCTCCCCCATCATATAAAGTGCCACAGTGCGGCAGTGCCTTGCTGAATCCAGGATCCCACAGTGGATACTATAACCGATTCAGAAGCCAGTGAAAGCCACTTCTATTTCATGCATCTGCCCTGACATATTTGAATAGTGATCTTCCCAACAAGGTGTGTTTTGTTATCACTGAATTATCCCGTTGGTACGATTGACTTACACCTGTTTGGTGTATTTATTTTATCTGTAAGTCTCTTTCAGAAAGCTATACCACACACACAGGGCCTGTAAATTAAATGCTACTAGTGGGCCTGCAGTGCTGATTGCGCCACCCACAGAAGTAGCCTTTCAAACTTGTCTCAGGTCTGCAACTGAAGGGCCTGCATGCTCAGTTTAGTGCCACATTGATTTGGCATTTCAAACTACTTTCCAAGGCCTAAACTCCCCTTTTGCTAAATCTACATCACCTGTAAGGTTGGCCCTAGGTAGCCCTATGGACAGAGTGCTGTGTAGGTGAAAGGTAACATCACAAAACAAAATAAAATGATGGACAGAGTGTTGAAACTTTTCAAACACTCACCCCCAGTCACAGATCTGGGTTTAATCCATTGTTATTTTGTTTGCCACGTCACCCCAGTTTGGACCCAGCCATATGCAAATCAGTCTTGACCCTGTTCCCCATGGGAACAGTCCAGCCCGAACTGCTAGGCCAGGTCTTCCCTGGACAGGAAACAAGCATCCTGGGACCGGATTCAGGGTATCACGCTTCATCAGCCAGGCTAGCTTGAATCCACTGGCGCAGCGAGCAAGGGACCCACGTCTGGGCATACCCCTGCCACTTAGGGCGCATAAAGCAACATCACAAAACAAAATAAAATGATGGACGGAGTGTTAAAACTTTTCAAACACTCACCCCCAGCCACAGATCTGGGTTTAATCCATTGTTATTTTGCTTGCCCGTCACCCCAGTTTGGACCCAGCCATATGCAAATCAGTCTTGACCCTGTTCCCTATGGGAACAGTCCAGCCCGCACTGCTAGTCCAGGTCCTCCTTGGACAGGAAACAAGCATTCTGAGACCGGTTTCAGGGTATCACCCTTCATCAGCCAGGCTAGCTTGAATCCAGTGGCGCAGCGAGCAAGGGACCCATGTCTGGGCATACCCCTGCCACTTAGGGCGCACAAAGCAACATCACAAATCAAAATAAAATGATGGACGGAGTGTTGAAACTTTTCAAACACTCACCCCCAGTCACAGATCTGGGTTTAATCCAGTGTTTGCATTGTTTAGCACTCCGTCCATCATCCTTTTTTGTTGCTAAAGTTGCCATAAGTGGGAAGGGTATGCCCAGACGTGGGTCCCTTGCTCACTGCGCCACTGGATTCCAGCTTGCCTGGCTGATGAAGGGTGAAACCCTGAAACCGGTCCCAGGATGCTTGTTTCTGGTCCAGTGAGGACCTGGCTTGGCAGTTCGGGCTGGACTGCTCCCATGAAGGACAGGGTCAAGACTGATTTGTATATGGCTGGGTCCAAGCTGGGGTGGCATGGTGAGCAAAATAACTATGGATTAAACCCAGATCTGTGACTGGGGGTGAGTGTTTGCATTGTTCAGCGCCCCTTTCCATCATCCTTTTGTGTTGCTAGGTAAAAGGTAAGACATATACTCTTATGTTTCACATGTCCTAGTAATAACAAACAGCCTATGTCATTTTTGACTGCTGTGAGGGCCGCTCCCCTCATAGGTTAGCACTGGGAATTCCCTTATATATTTTTGAGTGGTAGTTTCTGATCTGAAGGGAGTAGCATTGCCATGTTTGGCGTGTTTGGAATGGTACTGAGAAATCCTGCTCACTGGTGTAGGTAAATTTTACATAACTATTTTAGAAATGCCACTTTTATAAAATGGGCATTTCTCTGTGCTTTTAACTCTGTGCTTTGTAGCCTGACTCCAATCAACATCCAGGGCAGAGTGACAGTTCCACTTTGTGCATACTTTCCAGACAGCCACAAACCTGAAAGGGCTGTGCGTGTGACAGACGAGGCATCCATCTGCATACTGATAGCCTTCCTGGGCTGGGAGAGGTTGTTAACACCTTAGATGTCAATAGGCTGTGCTCTGCCGTTAGTCAAAGAGCTGTTTTACCTCCCTACTAATTTCTGGAGCCTGGGCTGGGTTCAAAGGGGTTGTTTTACACTTGAAAGGGTTCCTTTGAAGTCACCCCTTACATCAAAGAGATTTTGAGTATAAGTACAGGGGCTCTGACCCCATGTTTTAGATCACTTTTGGAACTAGGAGTGAACCTCTGCCAGAAGGACTGCTGCACTGCACAAAGGACACATCTGGACTGCTCTTCTGCTGTTTCCCTGCTGCCTGCTACTTGCTGGATGCCATAAATGACTCACTGGATTGCTTTTCTGTTTGTACCCTGCTACCAGCTGCTCCCTGACTTTTTTCCAACTGGACAGGGCTGTGCTACTAGGAGAAACTGCCATTGTTGCCATCTTCTACGCTGTGTTGACCTCCTGCCTGTTTACTGCTGGCCTGCAAGAAGGACTCCAACTTTTTGCACTGGCATTGATGAGGTGGCTTGCCCCCCCCCCCGCTTAGTGTTCACAGCATTCTCCCAGGGGGCCAGTGTGTGGTGAGCGTTGGGTGCTGCCCCAAGCCCCTGGCCCATGCAATCATAGCGCATAATTAGTGCTTTATATTTCCACTTCATTTTGAGGCTAGTGTGTGGTGTGCACTTTTAACTCTCAGTGGATAGTGAACGCTTTCTTGCTCCACTTTAATTCAAAGTTTGCAGCGTGTGCATGGAAGTTCTAAGCGGTGGGCACTGATGATCGGATTGTCCCTGAGCCCAACGCCAGTTGTGGTGAGAAGTGCTGTGTGGATTACAGGGCTGGTCACAGGCTACTGTGTTCAGCTGTTCCACACCATCCTACGTTGCCTTTGCCACATGATGGCAGATGTCTTTGTGAGGGAGTGTGTGGCCTGCAGTGTGACTCGACTAAGGATCTTTATGTCTGCTTCACCACTCACAGCCTGCAGGGATCAGCTGTTCCCCCAAAGCCATGCCACCAAGGATCATTCTGCATGGCTCAGCTCACTCTAGTGCCTGTCACAAGGAGAAGAGCCAATCCCTGCACAACTCTCAGCTCCACCTGGGTCCTGCCTGGGGAGGCCGCTACAGCATAGTCACTTGTTGCCAGAGGAAAGGAGACAAACATGCCTACCAACATCCCTGGGGCACAGTCAAGTCATGACCAGCGCACTAATTACAGGCGCTCCATTGATTTCAAATAAGCACCCCCCAATGTATCGAGGGGCGATTGTTGTTAAGCCTGACTCGGTTTAGAGTACCTGGTGAAGTAGCTTGCTATTTGTTCCTCGACCGGGAGAAATACCGACTTGCAAAAATGATCATCACACTCGTTGTAGACGTGCAGGTGCTCCTGCAGCCTACGTTTATGCCTGCACACAACTCATAGTACATTGCAGTATAAAGTTGGGTAGGGGCACAAGCTCGCTGAGATCTATGATTGTCTGTGATATTTGGTAATTTATATTCCTTTTTGTTTCTAACCTGCTTTGTTTCATAGCATAAGCATTTACTGATCTGATGATTATCAGGATCCTAAGTACTAACTCAGCATTGGCATATTACACAGAGAAGTTATGATTTCTGTTGTTTTTGTCCAAATTTGTATACAATAGAACTAAGGCTTCCAGTTTTTAGTTTTTACTGATTTTTACAGATAAACACAAACAGAAAACAGTGTCTTTCCTGTCTGTATTAATTTTCAAAGCAGAAAAATACTGAAAATTGTGGTTCTAATGAGTGACTTTCCCTGCTGTCTTTTGTGAATTCAGAGACAAAAGATGAGCAGCTGGATTGATTGGGAGTTAAAAACAGGTTCCGATATATTTAAATAAAGGCATATGTTTAAATATATTTGTAGTAAATTGCAAATACTTCCCTGTGGGCGTAGTTTTTTGCCATAAATGGCTGCTAAATTTACAGAAATATGACCGGCATCAAAGTATGAGTGCATGTTTACCAGTTAAATAAATATGGAAATGTACCATTCTTGACTCCATATATTTGCAAACCACAAAATAATTATGGATGTGTACTTTTATGGCAATACGCTGAATAAAGTTATTTTGACTTGACTTGAATTATGGATAAATACTAATGAGGTGGTCAAAAAATGAATATGAATAAATGCAGACAGAAATATTAAACAAATAAATAACAATTAAACTGAGAGCCATAAATATAACATATGTATTTTCATATAATCCTGTGTGGAGTCTCTTTTGTGGTCTGTTTATTTTGTCACTGGTGTGAGTGTGTGTTGCGCAAATGCTTTGCACATTGCCTCTGGGGATAAGCTTGACTGCTCTGTGCTTAGCTACCAAGGGGGTGAGCACAGGTTATGTCATCTCAGGTGTGTAACCTACTTCCCCTAACTAGAGTGGTTGGTTCTTCCTGGCTTAGGTGCATACCCTAGCCGACCAAAAACCTAATTTCTAACAGGTTTAAACTGAACACCTGAATTTTCACCCTGACTTTTTTAGAATAGGTAACCCATGTTTACCCAAATATATGACTGCTGATAGTAAAACATATGAAATACACCCTTTAAAATACCTATGGTTAAAATATTTCTTTTGCTTACTTACAGGTGGGAAAGAAGCAGCTCTTTGCTAGAAAAGATGTAGGTTTTTGAAAGTTCTTTCTTTTCCTAGTACTGGTGTTAGCACATCTGACCTTAATAAGTAAACTTACAAGGGGACACGAATAGGTCAATGAACCTTTTGACTCACAATTAAGATGTTCTTACCATAGCTGCAGTATGTGCAGATCAATAATCAATACACAATATCAATAATCAGCAGCGATCAATAAAAGTAATAATCAATGGAGTCAGTAACTGTCACGCATCATGACCTTTTAGTCATGAATAAGCACACCTCTTAGTAAAATTTAGAATATTTATTTCCCTATATTAAGAATGCTAAGGTCATGTAGATTAATCTCAATATCAAATGAAACACGTACAGAAACAATACTGGCTGTCCAAAGTGGCGGAAGAAACGTAATCTAATCAAAGCTTGAAATACACTACATTCTAAGGTTATGTTGCACATTAACAACAAAGCCAACTTCGTCAGAGTGATTATATACATTCGAATTGAGCAGAGAAATTTGTCAAGAATTATTCTCTATTAGCATAATTTCTTTAGCAAGGATACTTAACTAACACTAAATTGGCATCAGCATGTTGGGCTTCATGCAAAACAATTTGGTAACACAAATTTGAAAACAAATCTAACAATGGCTCTATCAAAACAGTGCAGTTGGTACTTAGAAAGGAAAAACAACTATGCATGAAAAACAATAATCTATTTCATAATACCTACCCTCAATGTGGATCAGCAAGCAGAGTCAGTCTTCGTCCTCATGACATCAGTCGATCAGCAAGGCGATCAGGATTCAGCATCAAGGTTCAGAAAACACAAAGTTTTAAGCAGTAAAGTTAAGCATGTCTCTTTTCAAGACGCAAGATGGGCAAGAATGAGCAAGGGCAAATGTAGAATCTTGGGTTAAAATGCTGCTTTCCTCTTAGTGCAGTCCTGTTAAATTCCCTCCCTGTTGGTCACTTAATCGCATGTTCACACTTTGTCCAATAAAACTAAAACTCCAAATCTATGAATTCTACTGTTACTCCGTTCACATGTCGTTGATTGGTTGTCCTGTAATGTCCTCATCATCCGGCTTGTCAGGTAACAATATTGTTGCATCTTCCACTTCATTCAGTATCTCCATTGTTCTCCTCCTGAGAAAGTCAGTTTCACACACATTACACACAAAATGTTTCATTAGCAAGAACAGCATCTTCTAGCTGTCGGTTCTCATGGGAAAGGATTCTCTGCCATGAGCAAATTTAAACAATGCAAAATGAAAAATCACAGCTTAGCTCTCTAGGACAGCCATTTATTAAACGTTAAAAAAATACAGCTTTGACATGAGGCCTGGCAACTAGACCAAGACCTTCGCTAAGTTAAGGCCTACAATTATTAAAGCAAGAGCATAACGCATAACCTTTATTAGAACATTGGAATGCTGGGGGCTCCATTGAAAACAATGGAGTGCTGCGGGCTTCTACTGGCCGGTAAAAGCCTGCAGCGCCAACATTCCAATGTTCGCAAAGCCTCACGGAGCCCGAGGGGATTTTAATTCCCTCGGGCTCCATGAACACTTTTTTTTTAATCTAACATTCTGCCCTGAGTGGCAGAATGTTCTAATAGCCTTAGAACCCGCCGTAGCGGGCTCTACCGGCTATTAAAGTCCCTCTCCCTTGTTAAATGCCCTCGCCTTCGGCTCGGGCATTTAACGCGGGGAGCGGGCCTTTAATAGCCGGTAGAGCCCGCTACGCTGGGTTCTAAGGCTAGAATATGACATATTACTACATTAGTCAAACACATATACAACATTTCACAATATTAATCCACTAGTAAGTACACTTTGTGAACATTGGCGGCCACTCATCGTAACCACATTTTTGAATGCGTGCAATATTTTTCTATGTTATTATATTTTCTACACAAACCCCTTATTCAGAATACGTGAACACTCGTTAATAATTTTTTATTAATCACCTGGCCTCCTCTAATATATTGAATTAGCCGCCTTAGGTAATCTCACCAGAAGGGCTTAATTTCAATCATGTTTTTATGAGAAGCTAGGTGAAAATGAGAGGGTGCAGAAAACGTCACTGGATGTTTATCCGTAAATGTACACCCCTCCAGAAAATGTCTGGCTAAAACAGATCAGAAGACATGAAGCATACAACCCTCAACCTACATACCTCAAGCATTGGCAAGGTGCAGGATGCTGCCCAGACAATTATACACACAAGTGTCGTGAAGCAACCAAGAAGGCACAGGAAAAACAGCCACAGAATGTTATCTTTACTATTATGATAGACATGCATCCCTCTAATTGAGGTCAGTCCCTTACAAAATAAACAAAAACAAAAACTTGCCAATTACCTGTGTCAGATTGGAGAGGCAGCAATAGCCCAGCAGGACATTGTTGCTATCCCTCACAAGACCTTGTGTAGATTTGTGTGTCATCACTCCGGGTTGGCAACTGAAAATATTCTGTGTGCCCTTTCTTGTTTTGTTACTAATCCAAAAATCAGTTGATTGTGATACTACAACACAAAATAATGCAATATTACACGACGGGCTGCTGACATCAAAGATAAGCTGATTCTGGTTCCTTTATAAACTGGAATATATTAGGTTTCAGGCTTGCTGCTCAGCTGATTTTTCTTTCTCACAAAAATAAATCACATCAGAAAGAAATTACTGCGGTGCATTTACAGACTGTGCAACTGTATTAACTTTCAAACACTAACAGTGAAAAAATAAAAACTCTGCCAGTGTGTTTTGCCTACCCAGAATTTACGTAATGCAAACGCCAAAATTCCAGAAAAATATATCATTCTGGCCTACTTGTTATTTCTACATTTAACGCCATATGTACGAAATTGCATGTTTGTGATTTCCGATAGGAATTTGAACATGATTTCAGCCCGAACCGCTGGACGGAATTACACCAAATTAGGCAGAAAGCTAGATCTTTGTCCTGAAAGTGTGCATTTGTAATTTGGTGTAAATCCACTCAGTATTTTAGGAGATATTAAAGGAGAAAGAACATTTTATATCTAGGGACAAGGATCCTCTGCGGATCCTCTGAGGAGTCATGGATCCATGCGCCAACAGCAATGCTGTGATTGGCTGGCCGCAACTTGAGAGGAAACTTGTGGCCGCCATTTTGTTCACTGGGACTCAGTACCCAGTGGGTAAAAGTAATAGAAGGGGTCAGGGTTGAGGTACCCTGACCCTATGGGACTAATAAAGGGGTCTGTGAGGGACACTACATGGGCAAGAAATTGTCCAAAAATGTTTTTTTAGTGCACAAGGATCCGTGGATCCACCTGGAAACTCCTGTATCCTCCTGGATTCAGGTGGATTCGCAGATGGAGATTCCTATTAAAAAAACGCATACTCAATCACAGACCCACACACCTACTTACACACTCACTCACACACACACACACTTACATACACAAACAGCCACTCACACACCCATACAACCACTCCCATACCCACTCACAGACCCTTACAACTTTCACACAACCAATTACACACCCACTCAATTACTCACACTCCCATGCAGCCACTCACACACCCACTTACAGACCCACAAAACCACTCACACATCCACTCACAGAACCACACAGCTACTTGCACTCCCACTCACACATCCACTCACACACCCATTTACACACCACACAACCCCTCACACAGCCACTAACAGATTCACAAAACCCCTCACACACCTGCACAGCCACTCACATACCTACTCATACAGCCACACAGCTACTCACACACCCACTCACAGAACCAACAGCCAGTCACACACACACTCACACACCCAAGTTACGTGGACATTATAGTTAGGAAATAGCATTAAAAACACAGAAATTCACAAAACGAAGGTTACGTGGACGTTATAGTTAGGAAATAAAATGTAAAAAACTTTAGAAATTCACAGAAAACAATGAAAGGTTACAGGGATGTTACAGTTAAGTTCATATTTTACACACATAAAACCATAGAAATTCAGCAGTTATGGTTATAGTCGTGCCCTTAGGTAACTATAACTCGCACCCTTGTTATGCACTTCTAATTACCCCACATATTACATCTTCTAAGTCATCACTGATAATATTACTGCAACATTTGCAGTGAAATTATTGATGAAAAACTGTGCCTAGTGGTGGTGCGAGTTATAGTTACCTTAGGGCATGAGATGTAGTTAACTAGAACGCCCAGTAACCTTTTTGTTTTTCAGTGAATAAAATATATATATTCAGAGAACATTTTGCCAATGTTTGCTCCTATTACCCTAATGATGAGATGAGGGACGTGGGCAAAACCAACTCTTCAACTCGCCAACCCATCCATGTCTTGTGAAACTTGCTTAAATGTTTATAACAATCTTCAATTGATGAAATTGAGAGCTCTTAAATGTTTTTAGCAATCTTGCCAATCTTCTATTGATAAAATAGGGAGCACATATGTTAGAACAACTTCTCTGAAAGGTAAATGCAACTCCATAGGCATGTTAATTCTCGTGGCATTTGCTGCTTGGCTCATGCTGCCTGGAGAGACTGGGCTTCCACCATCCTTGCCCAGATATACTACACAGAGAGGCAAGGAAAGTCCCCATGCATCCCCACATTATCAATTTAGGATGGTCATTGGACAGCAGATAAAGGTCAAAGCCAACACTATTCATTTTCCCAGCTAACAAGTACTGCTATGCAACATTAGGAGGGGAAACACAACTTTATTTGATATAAATACCTCCGTAGAGGAATCTCATCACGATTTTTAATATTTCTCAATCATGATTGACTAGAAAGTCCAGTGAGATGCCTTTTCCGAAATCGCAGAGGTGCTACTGTGGTGAAGCAAGCTTTGAACACTTCATTGTGTGCTCTTCCGAGCCACAATCTGTGACCAATTTAAAGGAAACATAGGACCTGATTACAACTTTGGAGGAGGTGTTAATCCGTCCCAAAAGTGACGGATATACCACCAGCCGCATTACGAGTCCATTATATCCTATGGAACTCGCAATACGGCTGGTGGTATATCCGTCACTTTACCGTCACTTTTGGGACGGATTAACACCTCCTCCAAAGTTGTAATCAGGCCCATAGTTGTGAAACAAAAGGCTACCATTCCTTGTTCAGGACTATCCCACCTTATTCACTGATTCACCTATCGACATCAGTGTAACACAAAGCAAATTGAAGTAATCTGTCATCGAAACATTAAACGGGTAGACGTAGAATTAGACATGAGGGGAGGAATGAACTGAGCTGTCACTTCACCAGTGTTCCTTCCAAGCTTCATTACCCTCCTTTCAGTTATCTCAATTGCACTCTCTTCCTCTCCTTCTGATCATGGTCCTTTAATTAAAATCAATATGGAGCTGGTCTGTTCTTTTGGGAACGTATTTCCAAGAGTGCAGCTCGTTTGCCCAGGCCCGTAGAAATCAACTGCTGCTAGGCGGCTCCATTGATTGTGGCGGTCCCTAGCCGCAGCATGGTTGCAAGGCTCATTTTTCAGCCTTGGAAAGGACTTCTGCTCTCGCAGTGGAAGGAAAGTGACACGTAATTACTGTACTTGACCTCCGATGAGATTCTTAAGAGACGGCATTGCTCGGTCAATACACCATTATCATCAGTGCATCTTCTGGAAACCTGGATCTTCTTTCTCTGTCTTCTTTCTTAATTGGAACAAGAAATAAAAAAAATGACTGTTGTCTCTTCAGCGAAACAAAGGTCACTCGTCCGCAGTTCCTGAACTACTGCTTTCTGGTCGCCTTTTGTACAGGTCAAGATTTCCACAACGGCTGATTCTATCAGGTCTTGTTGGCTGAACAAGGTTGAGGTAATCAGACTGCCTTTTAATACGGTTAGGCACTCTACGATCAGCCACGATCCTAAATATGTAAGTTTAAAAGGATTGAGAAGGAGTATATTATCAATTTCTTATAAACTGAACCTCATCATTTTCATTACAATTCTCATCAGTGCCATCCCTATTTTTATACTTTTATATCATCTTCACCACAGGTTCAACCCATATCACTACACGAAAGGTGTAACCAAAAGAGTGGTGTGCAACATCAGTAACAAATTGAACTACTCTAGAGATGGTGATTTGGCAAAGCAAAAAAACAAGAATGCTAGGAAAAATATTTAAGCACTCATTTTTGCCGGTGGGAAATAATATTCTCAGGTATATGAAGCCATATTTAAGTAAACTGGTGCTGCACCTAGTGCAGCTCCACTTTCCTTGCACCCCTTAGTGCCCCCCTACCACCACCATGTGTGCGGAGTATCTAAGATACGGCGCACAATGGTGCAGGGTAGGGTGGCAATAGCGTCATGTTTATTGACGCTATTGATGTACTCTGCAGGAGTAGCACCAAAATATTGGTGCTACTCCTGCAGAGTACAAAGGGGCCCATTTTAAATAATGGAAGCCCCCTTTTAACCTCCCCTTTTAACACCTGCTCTGAGCAGGTGTTAAAAGTGCCGTAAAAAATGATTCAAGGACATCTGTTAGATTTCCTTCCACCATTTGTTTGGCCCCCGCTAATGGGGGAACGCCCCCTTTGCATACATTATGCCAGGGGCAGGCATAACGTAGTGCAAAGGGTTACAAAGTGGTGCAAATCAAAATATTGGCGCTACTCCTCCAGAGTACAAAGGGGCCCATTTTAAATAATGAAAGCCCCCTTTTAACGCCCCCTTTTAATGCCTGCTCTGAGCAGGCGTTAAAAGTGCCGTAAAAAATGATTCAAGGACATCTGTTAGATTTCCTTCCACCATTTGTTTGGCCCCCGCTAATGGGGGAACGCCCCCTTTGCATACATTATTCCTGGCGCAGGCATAATGTAGCGCAAAGGGTTACAAAGTGGTGGAATGCATGCATTGCACCACTTTGTAAATATGGTGCAAGCATTTTGGCCTCGTTAGGCCACATAAGCATAAAAAAGAAAATGAAGCTAGTGTGGAGCAAGGTAGCGCTAGGCGCTCATAAATATGTCCCTTGATTTTATTTACATTCACCTCTACTGGATATCCTGGCAGGGACTGAGTCTGACAGAGAATAAAAATGCTTGCAAAAGTGATACGGTGTACGGTAATGTTTATCTTTGCATATATTTATTCTCTGAAGTGCCTTGACCGGTTGCAATGGAACCTAGTAATCTATCGAAGGAGTCTGTTAGTGAAAATAATTTGATTGCGAACCAGCTGATCAATTATCTACACTGGTCTAACACTGGAGGCCTTAATTGTTTACTAAGAAGCCTGGCTCTATTTTGAACCTGATTAATCCACAAGAAGATAGTTAACACAGAAGGTGGACTAGAAAATGGCAGGCTGGAGAAACATCTATCTGTATCGTTTTCGTGTTGAAACCTGGGCATGGGGCAGCAAAAGTGGCATTGGAAACTCTCAGACTCAGTTCACAGCAGCCAGAACTCACTTTGGTCATTGTCGCTAGGTCCATGGTACTGCTCGCCTGCATGCCTATATTGTCTTAAACTGCTCATCAGGTTGGCTCCTGCAATTTTAAGGAAAACTCTCTTCATGACTAGAAAGCAAAAGGAAATTGTCATCTATTACAGACGACAGATAGAGTTACTTTGAAAGCCCCCTGATCAGTGGAGTAACGAAACTTGAAGGGGCACCCCTGTAAAGTACATGGAGGGGACCCCGACCCCGTCAGGTGCTCTCAGACCAGGGGCCTGCCACCCGTGCACTGTGTGCTGTGCTGACGGGGGTAAGGGGCCTGGAGCTCTGGTCCCATCGTAACATGGGGGCTGTGGGAGGTATGGTTACACCAGTGCTCCTGGTGTGCATCTGCAACTACTGTGGTGCAATTCAAGATGAGTACCACTACAGGGTCGATTCTAGAAGGCTTATGGCTAGAATTCTCAAAGCAATGTCGGATTTGCAAGTCAGTCCTAACACATTAATTTTGATGTACATTTTTGATTGACTCACAGCATATTTGTCTTCTGCAGGTCTGTTTGCATTTCAGCAATTTCCTGGCAGTTGTCTGCTAAGTTATATACCAGCCGAGAATGGCAGTAACAATTACCCATCCCTCTAAAGTTCCACTACACCTTATATACTTTTTTTAAAGAAAATATGGCACGAGAGTTTCAGTAGTGAGGGACAACTAGTAATATTGTGCATATCACACATTTATTTACTACTGACATGTCCCATTCAGTTAATCCCCAATGATCATGCCGTCTTTGCGTAGTGCACAGAATACCTGCTTGGACTGCTTTACAATGCTGTACACATCTTGATCCGGGAGTCTGATCATGGTCTTGTCACCCTCACTCTCACGTCTGAGTACCAATGAGTCTATGAGTCAGCAGGAATATGTACCGATGAAGAATGATGACTTTTCAACAATAGCAGCAACTGTTTTATGAAGAAAATGTGACCACAGTGGCTCTGGGAATTAACAAGTGTAAATTCAAGCAATTTGCAAGCCTGCCAGAGTTTCTGGCACTCTCTGACCCAAAGAACACCAGAAATATTGAAATAGGACTCTGGTCCGTATGGCTTGTCCCCATCATCGCTGCAGGTGGCATTAGCTGTAGCAAACCTGCCATATGATTTTAACACAAATTAAGCACTGGTTACTTCATAGTATTCTGCAGCTCCTTGCAAGACGGTAATAACGTTTTATACCTTGTTCTACCTGAACAATCAGAACGGAGGATTCATTCTGTAAATGTATCCATGTGATGAGAAGCCAGGGCGTGTGAAAGACAGCAGTACTACCTGATGAGTGCTCAGACACGAAAGATCTCTCGACCCGACTTCTACAGACGATGCTACATTTGACATAGTTTGACTAGTTTTGCACTAGCAACAATGTCTCATAACCATAATGTTCTAGTAGGAAGAAAACTTTGTGTCAGGCATTGGCCTTTTGTTGCATTTTTCGTTCATGGCCTGTCATCTCTGCAAGAAATTACACTCCTAAACCTTATACCTGAACTTTTCCTTGTCCATGTCTTCTTCAAGTTCCAAAAACTCACCGCTTCTTCTTGAATTCCAGATTTGTTTTACTGCTCAGTGCAAACTTCTATGTATGCAGAATAATGATCATGAACCCTTTGTTTGTCATTTGCTTTCCAGTTTCTAAAGTAGTTCATGCTCCTCGATCTTCTGTCTCCATCCTACCCTCTACATCTAAGTGCCTGCTCATATTGCTGAAATGGTTGGGTGGTGTTAACATTACAAGCAGCTATTTACGCTATGTTTAAAAGATGGCTGCAGAAATTGGTGAATATCTACCAGAAGGAATGTTTGCACCGTTCATTGATGATTGCCTTCTCGGTCAGCAAAAGCCTGACATGGATGCCATAGACTCTCCCAGAAACTGATGAGAGGTGTGTAGTTTCTGAAAATGTCTGCAATGCTCTGGACCAGAAAATACTTGGAAGCCTTATTTTCAGACGTTTCCTAATCTATGGAATTATCAGTGCAGATGTAAATGACCACCCAGAAAGGATCAGCATCTCCTTTTCTCAAGAAACGCTGTCCTTTTTTAGCCTTGACACAGTAAGAAAGCCTAACCTAACCTCCTAATCTTCTTGAACAGTTGACTCTTGCAAACAGAATCCAAAGGAAAACATTAGGCAATGAAATCACACCGATGGCAATTGGGTCTGCTTGAATGCATGTGTCAAGGAGTGTTACATGACAATCTAGACACAAGTCAGGTGTGGAAGAGAGAGACACACCATGTAACTGCTTCTGTAGTGTGCCATTAGTAGTTGTCTACATTCAAGTACTCAAGGTCCTGACTTCGATTTCCAGGTAAACACAGAAAACATACTGACTGCATGTTTGTCAGAGTTGGCTATATGGGGTCGTTGAAGTCGTGTAATGTGTAAAAACGTCGCTTCAGTGATTTATCCTAAAACAAATAATTCCATTTTCAATGCAGCATACAATTTTTTTTTTTTTTTTTCGGTATTCTCATCACCGTCGTCTACGTTTAGTCTTGCTGTATAAGGGTATTGATGACATATAACCTTAGCATAGGCTTTCAGGTGTGGAAATGCATGGTGTCTCTGTGATATCTGGAAAATGTGTTGCGGTGTATTTATACATACCATACTAGGCTTTGTAAAGTGAGGTGCAAATCGCGTGAAGGAAGAATAGAAACATTCATCTTCCCACGTCAAGTGAATGGAAGTACGATCCAAATTGTTGTTGCTACTTCTACCTTCAAAACGGAGAATCGGTTGGAAAAATATGTACAATCCAATCATACTTCACTGAAAAGAAGTGTAGTCTAGCCAACTATGTAATCATACACGAGGGATTGTGAAATTACATAACATTTAGAAAAACACAAAATATATTTAGAAGCATTCTGATTAAAGTACAATTGCTTGAGAAAAACTGTAAAAAAAACTTTTTGGCCATAAAATGCTTTCGTGCAAAAAGGAGCTTTATGTGAACATTTTACGCCACAAGCAAAATCAGCCTAAATTGGCAACCTCACCAAACTTCATAAAGTGACAGATGTAAAGTTTGCCACCTTTTCCTAACTTCAGGTGCAGAAATTGAATATTTGCCAATTTCTATCCACAACAAACATCGGTGGAACTAAGGCTATTCAGGCTCCTGATGTGTTTTTGTGTCAGAAAATGGGTTAGTTGACATTGATTAAGAAAAACTGAAAACGCGACTAAATATTATGATTGAAAAACGTCACCAGAAAGAACACCATGATTTTGACCCCAACCCAAAAATCACTTAAATTATTTCTTACTGGGAGAAACATAATCAGGATTCCCCATCCCCTTTAGTGTACTGCTCATGACTCTAAATACAATGCTACGAACACCATTACAAACAATGTTATTGTGTCCTAATGTATCGCAACATTATTTACATGTGTAATAGCCACACTGGAGCAGCTTGATGCATCTGTTTAATGTTTGAGTTTTCTCATGAGGCTCCCTTCCCCAAGGTCTGCTGGGCACAGCGACCTGGCGTCTACCCTTTGGCTGAGCCATTACTGATCATGATTAACCTTCATTTGCAATACATAACTGATCATGGTTAACCTTCATCTCATTTAAATCCTACCCTTACCACTCGATGCCAAGCGATACATCACCTATGGGAATCAGAGAGACCTACACTTATTTGCCTATTTGCAGATGTTTATGATCTACCTCTGGCTGCTCTCATTCACGCTCACTACTTTTCCCTTTACATGACAACTAGACCATCCTGAAGCTCACTGGTGGTTTGTTTAAGATCTGCCTGCTGTTGATGCAGCTTTGACTGAGTTATAACTGATTCAAATTGAATTCGAACCAAAATGAGATCCTTGTGATGAGTAACAATAAAAATCTCTGGTCCCTGTCTTCTGGAAAGTGGAGATAGGACAGTGTCCTGGATTGGTTAAGATGGTCCATAATCTGGGGTTTGACTGTGACATTGTGAGAAATTGGGTCACTGTGTGAATGGGATGTGTGCTCCCTAGTCAATGAGACACCACAATCATTGTCAGGGTCAGGCACAAGTCAATCGCAAATTAACCTATACTCAACCCTCTGGTAGCTTGACACAGAGCAGTCAAGCTTACTTCAGAGGCAATGTGTAAAGTATTTGTGCAACACTTCTGTTGTGAGAACCCATTTAGTACCCAGATTGAGCACCCCTGCTTTAACTTAGTTTTACAGTTTGTGTTTCATTCACATTTTTATACACATTTTATTCATGTTAGCAAGACTGATTTTTAGTGATGGCTTTTACACATTGTATCACTTGCTTTATTCTAGAAAGGTGAGAAATATGCTGCTCATTTAATCAGCCATTGAACTACATATAATCAGTACTCTTTATCCAAGGCTGTGAAATGCAGCACAAGAAATGCTAACCTGTGTTGCCAGTCCTCGAGCCAGCTTCTATCTCTGTGACACAGCATTACATCAAAACTGTGGTACCAATGTGCATGGGTTATTCTATAAGCTAAACACTGATCCAAGGATGGTAGGAGGCGATCTGATCATGACCACCCTGGGATGCTTACTGCAGAAAATACTGTTTTGCTGATGCTGATCTTCCAGCCCCCTGAAAGGATTGTCATCTATACGACAGGCCAATTCCTGATATTCTTTCCAGGAATGGGGTGGGGGCTGACCCCTAGACCAGGCCAGGCAGAAATTTACAACTGATCTGCTCTTAGATATAGGCATAGGGTTAGATAGGAATCCCTAGAATCTCTGGAACTTCTAGAACCACAAACATCATGGTGGGGTTGTTTAACCTCTTTACCCTGATCCTAATGTTGATTACCTTGCTTTGTTTCATCTGCCTATCTCAACACATGCTTTTTTATACTAGATTGTGATTATTTCAATAAATGTATTGAAAACTTATTTGCATCTTATGTCTCACCTTGGCATGCATGAGTGACTGAGCAAAAGGGGTACAGTCTGTTTCCACTGCTTATCTGGGGAGTCGGAGTGTCATGTTCAGGTTGCCATAACCACCACCTACCCCTGTGGGTTCATAGATTTGGGTGAGGCACTGTGAGCTGGCCTGGAGTTAGACTGTCAGCCACTAATGGTGTGAGTTGCACTCAGTCTCCCACCATCTGCAGTGCTGCTGACCTCAACATGCAGTCCTATTAACAAATTAGAAACCGCATAACACTTCAAACGGTAATAAGGTGAAAACGCCACACAAAAAGAATCCCACACCGAGTTAGGAAAATAGAACTGTCATTAATTAATAAAACAAGGCCAAAATGACAAGAATCTAATTAATAGAACCGGGGATATGGAATTTGAATGATCTCAGTGAAAATAGCGCCAAAAAGCACAAAGTGTAAACTATGGATATCTGGTCGCGCCAGACTGGAACAAAGTCACAAGTTCAGGCTGACAGCAATGAAGCCTGCGTCAGCTACAGGGACCCAGTTAGGCCCGCTGAACAAGGTACCTTAAATCCTGGTTTGCAGAGCATTGAGGGGAAACGTGTGAATGATGCATCGTAAAGCCAAAGCAATGCATCAGTTCCAAAATGTGGTGAGGCTGTGATGCAGGAGCCAACGTCATTAGGAAGGATCCCGTCGACAGGGCTTGCAATGCGAAGCCTGAAGTTAAGGATGCAGAGCACAGTCAGAGCAATTAATCAGTTCAGAGAAGCTGCAAGGCTGCGATGTGGAGTCTGGCTTCATCACCAAGACTGCTGTTGATGAGGGATGTGAGGGCCTGCACCTAGGATGTGTCATGCAGTGGTGGTTCTGAAGGTGTTGCGGGCTGCAGGTCTTTGTGATGGCTCAAATCCACGCAGTAATGGAGATGCGTCTTTTCTGCCCTGGGTTGTGCAGCACAGTAGAGGACACTCGCTGGTTCTGCTGGAGACACAAAGGCTGGCAGAGCACCTTAAAACCACTTCCAAGGATTGAGGATTGAGGTAGCACTACGTGACAGGTTAGACTCACAGATGGCACAGTCCAGGAGCAGGGTTATTGGAAGCATGTTATGTCTCTGAGGCATCAGATCAGGAGGCCAGTCCCCTAGCCCTTGGAGTTACTCTGGGTCCTGGGTTCAAGAGATGCAGGTCCAGCCCTTCTCACCCAGTCAAGAGGGCAGCAGACAGCAGAGCAGCACAGACGGGTGGCAGCTCTTCAGAGTAGCAGTCCAGCAATCTGGCAGTTCTTTTAGCACAACAGTAATCCTTCCTGGCAGAGTATCCACAGGTCCAAAAGTGTATCAAAGAGTTGGTGTCTGAGTTCCAGTATTTATTACCAGCTGTGCCTTCAAAGTGGGGAGTAGCTTTATTAGGCATGCTTTTGAAGTGCACTGGTGCTCTGCTTTCCTGGGCTTACTCCAGACTAACTGCAAGGAGTATGTAGCCCTTCACCTTTAATGACAGCATAACATGGGACATTAGCGACTTCTCCAATTGTAACACTCAGTGAGCAGTGTACATGATCACTTTCCCACGCAGCCTACATTATGTGGGGATGACCACCCGCAAGGTTAAGGCTCGCATCTGCGAACACCGTAGTAACATGAGATGTGGATGGGCTACGTCTAAAATGTCCACACAGTGGAGGATTACCAGTGGGATATTCTAGAACACCATAAAGAGATTAATTGTGAGTTTACACTGTTCGAAAAAGAACAATGATGGGTTTAGGAATTACGCTCATACCAATTTGGCCTCAACGAGAACATACCTTAGAGCCAGCTGATGAAGAATTAACATCACATTAGTCATTAATCATTAGTCGGATATACATCTTCTGAAATGAATGGTACACCTAGGCAGCACAAAAGGTCCTATGTCCATCTCATTTCTTTACATTCCAGAGTGTCACAAAGAGCAAACCCTCAACAATAAATATTAGCCACTCACATATATGTCACCATCACAGTAAGGAAACAAGGAACCCTCCGTTAAACACAAGAAATAAAAATCCCCATTTCTGCCTCTGTAAGCCCATGAAGCCCCAATGAACCTCTGTGCAATTACAGGCACCCACAAGGGATACCTACTTTTGGGGTCCTCATAGACCCCCCTTCGTTCCACTGGAGGCTGCAGTCTTGGGGAAGTTAGCAATCTAGTGCTGCACGCTTTAGCATACGGAGATGCAAGAGCTGCTGCACATTTAAACTCCGCTCACATGTGAGAATTCAAGTTTCAGAACCCGAGAGGAGAGCATTAGGTACAGAGCGGGAGTGTCGCTTGAAGGAAGCAAGTGCCCTTTGAACATTGTTTACATGGCGCTACAGATACAGTAAGATGAATCGATTCGGAAACTTTGCCAAATCTGTATAGTGTGACTACAAGCACACACCCCTCCCATAGGAGCTATGATATGAGAATCCAAATACAATTGAGTAGGTTATGCATGCAACATATATAGCGGCCCATTACAAATGGGGGCTATGATAACTATGCCTCTCTTGTATTTCCACAGGTATCAATGACGGACACCATAAACAATAGGTATCATCTTATGACACCACATTGGTAAAGTGAATTGCACCATATCACAGAGCATGTATTATTTATGCTTTCATTAGAGGTAGGCAAACAAGGAGTGGCACCAGGGAGTCCACCTTGGTCCTGAAGAGGATCCTATGGGTAAGGCTCCGAAACATGTAGACTAGGAAGTCAGGTACATTACGTCCCCCACTTCCGCAGCCCCTTTTTAATCATACCACCTCCAAGAGATCTATTAAATCATTGGAATTACTAGGAAACAGGTATTTTTAACTCACCCAAGACCCCACTACTCCTATCCCTCCTGTGATACACATTGACAAGACTACATCAGTGCTCCCACGTATCCTGTAGGTCATAGCACTCCCCGCTCCATAGCGGAAGGGAAAAAACCCAATGAAGAAGCATGCCACCAAGGAGTAACCCTGGTGGGTGAGGGATTTTCTAACAGGAAATCCTTTTTCCCGTCCATCCTGTGGTAGTTTTTTTAGCTGGGCCTCTTTTGTAATGTTATAAGGCAAGAAAATGACAACTTTCTAAGAGTAGCATTTTCAAAATTGTAATTTAAAATCCGACTTCACCATAAATTGGGATTTTTTATTACAATTCCAGAGATACTAAACATACTGAATACCTGTCCCCATTTGGAAATTATACTTACAAAATGTGATAGGGTAACTCCAATGTTATTTTTTTGGAGAGGTAGGCCTTGTAGTAGTGAAACAAATTTGAAGAGTTTTTTACTACCAGGACATTTAAAACTTTAAAGTACGTGTCCTACTTTTCAAATATATTGCACCTTGCCCTGTGGGCTGTCCAGGGCCTACCCTAGGGATGATGTAAATGTATTAAAAAGAAGGCTTGGGCCTGTCAAAAGGTTTACTTTGGCAGGTTGAAATGGCAGTTTAAAACTACACAGATACTGGCTGCAAGGGCAGGCCTGAGACATGTTTAAAGTGCTACTTAAGTGAGTGACACAATCAGTGCTGCACGCACACTAGTAACAATTAATTCCCTGGGCACACATAGATCCACTTTACTAGGAATGTACAAGTAAATTAAATATGTCAAATGAGTATAAGCTAATCTTGCATGTTCTAAGGATATAGCACAAACACTTTTCTACTGGCTAGCAGCGGTAAAGTGTGCAGAGTCCTAAGGCTAGCAAAATGAAGCCAGCAAAAACAAGAGGTCTTAAAGCAGAGATTGAGAGGATGACCCTGCAGAAATAGCCAACTTAAACAGAAAGCATAAGTGGTATTATGAGCAACATTTTGGTGGGATTCACAGAGCATAGCTCACCATATCTGGAGATCTTCCACTTTTGGATTGAAGCCATAGCATCGCTTCCGCTGAGGTGTTTTAAAGTGTATGTAGTAAAGGTTTAAAGTAGTAATATTCCTATTGAGTTTTTTAACATGTTAGTAATCTAATAAAAATTACATTTTTCAAATTTGCATTAGAATAAAAAGAATAAAAAATAATACCAACCTGTCTCCTTGAAGCATACATTGCGAGGTTAATCGTGTTTTATATACCTTTCCTGAACCCAAGCAGCTAAAACCACGATATTGCACTCTGTCAGATCCACACTCGGACAAGCCCTGAGTGCATCAGAATGCTGCCATAGATATTTATCTCATGAAGTATGAGTCGCCCCCTATCACTTTATGATTACCCAGGTCAACATTATTGGAAGTAAAGAAGGTGCACAAAGATTGTCAAGAAGTTATACGTTTCTGTAGGTTCCAGCAATACATGACTACATCAAACAAGCACAGGTTCTTAAACGCAGGTGTAAACCTCCCCAGACAGTATGTTACACGTGGTCCTCGTCACATCATTATTCTCAGTGAAATACTCATTAAGCAATAAAGGGTTGATGGTACTTTGTGTCACACAGTCATAGTGCTTCAAGTTGTTATCAAAACATTTTTTATCCAAACACTGATAAGTCAATGCTTTGACTGCAAAGATTATTGACAGGTCGAAAAACAATGACTGTGAGAGGCGGAACCTCCACTCCAAGTTTCATGAACTGTAGTTTACTGAGAATATGTGGACCACATATACCATAATATCCTTCACGGCTTTCTGCTGTGCTTAGTGAAGGGCTTGTGCTGGGGTGCTGAATGAGTATTCTTCTAGAAACTGTAAATAATCAATGTTTTGAAATATCTAAGCCCTTCCAGATGTGCACCGGTTTTACTGGATGGTAGCCAAGGAGCAACACCCCATCACTTTCACCAAGAGAGCTTTGGAACATTTGTGCCTCAAGTTTTCTAAGTAGGTCATTTGACAAGATCATACGTGATCCTACCAAGTCAGTATTTTGTTTCCATACGTCTCTCAGGGTTTGTGACCTGTCGTAGTGGGGACTTTGCAATAGTAATATTCCTTTATTCACCCTATTGCTCAGCCACTTTCCTGTTGTTTATTTTCAATATGGCACCTTTTTAGGTTTAAACTCCAAGAATTGTATTAGTTGTTCCTGAATTTAGCACTGGAGATTTAGTCTGAGTGCAGGTGACTATGTACAAGGGTGCAGTGCTCTTCATGGAAGACCCAGGGCACCCATCAATTTGATATAGCCGGAAAGCTTGGAAAGAGTTTTGGGTGAACTTCAAAGGGTATGAGTTTGGTCTGACTTCTGTGGGTTGTAGAGTGCCCTCTCACTTTAGGCAAATATGTAGGGAATGTGTTGATAAGTGCCTAAATGTAGATATTTTCCTTCAATACATAGATTTATTCTTTCTTGATTTAATTGTGCTCATTAACACTTGACCTTTTAACTTAAGATCCATACACTCTGGTAGAGGGTCTTGGAAATACTATACCATTTGATATTGAATTTGATGGGCACTGGAGGTATCTGTCAGGTGGACTGAGGCCCTACAGCCATGGAACGAAAGGCCTTCAAGGATTTGGAAGACCAGGACAATAAGCTGGTGTAACAATTAAGATGGACCAGAAATATCCTCAGACCTACTGGAGGGTGAGAGAGTGGCAGAGTAGACCAGCCTCTGGATGCCCTTGCTCCTTACTTTTGTCCAAGAGGACTTGAATTCTGTGCTCTTTTCAGACAGTGGGAAAATACCTAGCACAACAAGAGGGAACTTTATCCAGCTATGACTGTGTTACTATATGACTTGTCTTTAGCACCTGATTTACAAATGAATATTATAGGAGTCCCATTCTCCCCTGCCCCCTGATCTACCACTACTGTCACCATGGCCTCACTCACTTCCTTTCAAGTTTCTAGCGGATAAAGAGTGGGTGGGGAATGCTTGTGGCTCAGCTATTGACAACCTTGATCATGATGTTGTTTAGACTAAGTTAGGTTCTGGGTTCACGTCTCACATTACTGCTAGAATTACTGTTCAGCTGTATTTGTATAGAAAACCCTACGCTCACAGGAGTTAAATTGGCCCTTTTCATTACAGTAGTTTTCCTTTGGTCCTTATTCTTAGGAGATTAGTAGTCTTGTAGGGTCTTCAAATCCGATGATGGGGAATGTGGAAGCAAAGGTACTGGGGGAACTATCTAATTTCTTCCCCTCGTGATAGGCATAGTGGGTGATTTTCTTTAGGCCTGTCCATGCTACACCAAAACAAATTAGTCGGCTTTGCCAGCAAGAAAAGGTTAGTCAGCTCAGCGCTCATATAAACTCACCAGTTAACACCTCCTTGGGAGGGTGAATGTGATGAATGAGAGAAAATGTGAAAGTTACTGAGAAAAAAAGAGTGACAACATACAGTGACCACTACTCAAGAACTGGCCAGAGGCTCTTAAATAGAAGTTTGTTTTTTATATGAAAAAAACATAAACGTCCCTGAAATGCAGGAACTGCTCTCCCTGGAATTTGGGTCATTTAATACTTTCCTTACCGAAGACAACCGAGCACAGATGGTGATCCGTTGCTGGGAAATCGGGTAACTGTTGCCCTCCCTAAACAGGCTGGCGAACAGTCACAGTAACACAACAGCTCAGTATTTGACTGGCCTCCATGTCTGAGGGTACCAACATAGAAGCTAGTGGCACTCAGCTGTCAGATACCCTAAGGTCACCTTTCCCTACTTGTGAAGAGGGAACCACGAGTTTGGTCGATGGAGTATCTGAGGCTTTTTGGTACATACCGCACATCCACCAAACTCAAAATGATCAACAATTCTGTTTAAGTAAGCCCATAATTCCGAGATAGAGAGCATATGTGAACAAAGACAAGGACAATCGTAAGGAAACAAAAAAGCCAAATAGAAACAACCGGAAAACGTAGGAAGTGGAATCAAAAACGACAAAGAAAAAAGCAAACATCACATGAAAAATGTCTTGTGCTTCATTTTTGCATATATTTGCATTACTTGCCTTTCCATTGAAATTTCCCTTTCTGTTTTATTTTCCTCCAAAATGCCCAAGGAAAAATGCGCAGGCGATGCCATATGCTTATAAGAATACAATTATATTAAGAAAAATAGGCCTATTTTCATTAATCTACATCAGACAAATACGGCTAAAAAAATCACGCTACGTCAGAGGAAAATCTATCTTCCAGGATGTTTCAAATAATGTTTATTTCATTAGCATTTTTCTCCATACATTATCCATTCAAATGACATATTATTTTGCAGACATCATAAAACATACTGTAAATCATTAACACGATATTTCGGAATTGGGAGTTAGGTGATTTGATTCAAAGATCCTAATAGAGTGGTGAGGACTAGTAGCTCGGTCATAGATGTGCAGAAGTGTCTGACTGGGGGCTTTGTACCGCTCGCCCATAGTGTATGAGATGTGTGTGTGTTTGTGTGACTGTCTGTATCTCTCACCTTGCTACACAGTCATAGTAACCTAAGCATAAATGCAGCAAAGTAGAAATGTCCTTTCCTGTACTCTCTCCCCCTTCTGTCTCTCCTTGAGAGAGACTGGAAAACACAGCTGCAGCTCCACCGAGGAAGGAAGCCTATCAGAGTCTGAATGGTTTACACCCCCTATTTTACATTCCTTTGAATTCAATGCGCAGTGGGGCTGCTGGACCAACTGGTGGGGAGTGAGAACAGAAGCTCAAGCTTCACTCCATCAAATAACCTCACTTGAACAAGATCAGCGCTGCCCTGCCTGGTGCCCCTGGGCACCTAGAACTGCACACTGCCCTTTTTTTTCTGAAGGCTGGTTCTTTAAAGGCTCAGCCACTTTCCACTGCCTGCTGGAGGTCTCGTCAGTGTAAAGTGTAGACATCCTCTCCAGCTGCCTGCTGAGAATGAAGATGCTAAATCGTTGTGTCAAAATGCATTGTAGTTCCTTCACCAGTTAAGAGCAGTGAAGGACCTACCCACATGCAAGTGAACTACTCCTACTAAGGGTGAATATATCTAGGAAGTGTGCTCCCCTGCACAAACATTTGTTACATTAAACTTCGTTTAGGGCACACAAACAATTTGGCTTTGAGATATAATTAAGTCCTAACACCTTCATTAGCTTGAGTTGCTCCAGTGTCACCCATGACAGTTGAACATGTGACACACTAACAACAGGGCTCATGGTATAGTTTTCCAAAGTTTTAGGGAACCCAGGAGTACCAAGCTGTTCCACACAAACGAACACAACACAAATAACTAAAGCAGTCTGTGACCCACTGTAGGAGGCTGGCCTGGCTTATAGTGGGTACCTTGTGGTACTTACACCTTGTGCCAGGTCCAGTTATCCCTTATTAGTAGATTAGAGGAGTTCTAGCAGCTTAGGCTGATAGAGGTAGCTATAGCAGAGACATGCAAAGCTCCTACTATACCACTTATATCACTTAGCACTATATCACAAGAAAACACAATACTCAGAGTTACTAAAAATAAAGGTACTTTATTTTAGTGACAATATGCCAAAAGTATCTCAGAGGATATACTCCCTTAGGAGGTAAGTAATATACACAAAATATACACACACAGCCAAAATCATGTAAGTAAACAGTTAGAAAAGTAGTGCAAACGCTGTAGAACACAATAGGAAAAAATAGGCCTAGGGGCAACAAAAAACATATACTCCAAAAGTGGAATGCGAACCACGAATGGACCCCAGGCCTAGTGTAGTGTGTAGAGGGTTGCTGGGAGTGTAAGAAAACACTAAGGGTGTCCAAGATAACCCACCTCAAGACCATGAAAAGTAGGAGTATAGTTACCCTACTACCCCAGAAAGACAGTAAAGTCGAGATAGGGGATTCTGCAAGGACAACAACTGACTGCAAAGCACTGAAGATGGATTCTTGGACCTGAGGACCTGTAAAGGAAGGGGACCAAGTCCAAGAGTCACGCAAGTGTCCGGGGGGGACAGGAGCCCACTAAACCTCGGATGAAGGTGCAAAAGGGCTGCGTCTGGGTGGAAGAAGCCAAAGATTCTGCAACAACAGAAGATGCCAGGAACTTCTCCTTTGATCAGAAGGTGTCCCACAGCATGCTGGAGGATGCAGAGTTGTTTCCACGCAGAAAGGCTGCAAACAAGCCTTGCTAGCTGCAAGAGTTGCGGTTGAAGGTTTTGGGTGCTGCCAGGGCCCAGGAAGGACCAGGAGGTCGCCCCTTGGAGGAGGAGACAGAGGGGGCGCTCAGCAACACGGAGAGCCCATGCAAAAGCAGACAGAAGCACCTGAACAGGCATTCAGAAGATCTGAGCACGACAGTCAACTCAGCACAACAAAAGGGAGGCCCACGAAGTCGGAGTCCAACTCAGCGAGGTGGGCAATGCAGGACGGAGTGCTGAGGACCTGGGCTAGGCTGTGCATGAAGGAAGTCTTGCAAAAGTGCACAGAAGCCCTAGCAGCTGCAGTTCACTCAGTACACAGGATTACTGTCTGGCGTGGGGAGGCAAGGACTTACCTCCACCAAATTTGGACAGAAGGGCCACTGGACTGTCGGGGACACTTGGACCCAGCTCCTGTGTTCCAGGGACCACGCTCGTTAGGATGAGAGGGGACCCAGAGGACCGGTGATGCAGAAGTTTGGTGCCTGCGTTAGCAGGGGGAAGATTCCGTCGACCCACTGGAGATTTATTCTTGGCTTCCAGTGCAGGGTGAAGGCAGACAGCCCTCAGAGCATACACCACCAGGAAACAGTCGAGGAAGCCGGCAGGATGAGGCACTACAATGTTGCTGGTAGTTTTCTTGCTAATTTGTTGCTGTTTTTGCAGGATTCCTGCATGTTGTGACAATACCCTGTGTACCTAGGTACCATATACTAGGGATTATAAGGGTGTTCCAGTGTGCCAATCAGAATTGGTAAAATTAGTCACTAGCCTGCAGTGACAATTTTAAAAGCAGAGAGAGCATAAACACTGAGGTTCTGGTTAGCCGAGCCTCAGTGATACAGTTAGGCACCACACAGGGAACACATACAGGGCACACTTTATGAGCACTGGTGTCCTGCTAGCAGGATCCCAGTGACACAGGCAAAACAAACATATATACAGTAAAAATGGGGGTAACATGCCAGGTAAGATGGTACTTTCCTACACCCACCAGAGAAGGGCCCTTTATAAACAAGATGTGCCAGAAAGCAGCCCACAATAACTACAAGTGACTGAAATACCCTAAATATTCTATTCATGTTTTTTAGTATTCCAAGTGATTTGCTGTAGATTTAACAGTTATGCCTGTGCAGGTGGCTTTTAAGCACTCCATCAGAACTCTCGGAGGGTCTCATCACAGGTTTGGAGTGGCCCTATAAAATCATCTGATAATGAGAGGTCTACTCATAAAAGGGCTCTTCATCTGGTGATAGCATTAACAACGGGTGCGCCATCTAGAATTTGTCCCCTGTGAGAGAGGAGAGCAGTGAACCTGTAAGTGGAAGATGCTGAATGGATCTATTAAAGATGCTAGAGAGCTGTGTTACTTCTTGGTTCCTATTGGTTTTGTTGAGACAGTCTTACACGGACCACGGGGACATACTATCAATAACATTAGTGGTCTCATGATAAGTTTTCTTATTGCCAGATTTCGGAAGTGGCTATAATATTTTATGGGAGCGTCACCGTAAGTATCTCTCTCAGAGACTGAGCACGTGTCAGTTCATTCTTAATAAAGGTGCCACGTGTTTTTCAGAACACCGGTATAGTAAAGAGTGTCTCACTTTTTGGGGGCGATGGGCAGATTTGGGTTATCATATTGATATGTCTCTGAGGCAGGTTGAGTAGATAAATTATGTGTCCTCACCCCACTGGTTAGTTTGTAAATAAAAATGTGCTGATGCTCAAAATTCTCCTTTGAAACATAGGGCTGTGGCATTTAAATTTGCCAGCACAGAATACTGGAGCAGCGTAATTCTAAAGCAATCTTGGGCCTCTTTAATCTATTTTGTCACTCCCTGCCCCTACAGCTGACTCTTGCAGCTTTCTGCTTTCTCCCTTTGTGACGCTTTTCTGTCTTGTCTTCCTCCGTCTTTCTCATTTGTGTTTAGGTCTCTCAGTAATTGCCTTATGAAGAAAAATAAGTGGCCGCCCTAAAAAAATAAGTGCCAGTCCTCCCCCCACCGGCAACCACCGGTTCAATTTAAGCACTGCCAAAACTTAAGAAAGGGATTTGAAGGTTAGCTTTTGCCATAAGATTCAGAACAAGCCTGAAAGGGGTGGGATTCGACTTCTGCAGTTTTTGTCTCTTTTCACAATCTCGGTCTGAGCACTTGTATAGCCCCCTCAAAGCCTATGTAAAGGGTGTATGGAGATTTATGGTTGACTGAAAGGGCCTTCGGGCGTTAGTATATGTGCTGTGTCTGTGGATATAAGATTATTGAATGGTGCATGAGGAGTGTGAAATCCTAGTGAGCACCAGTGTATCTGATGTGTCTAAGGGGCTGTGGTTTGTGAGGACCTGGATGTGTGTGGACTCCATGCAAATGGCCTTAAATTAAATATAACAGAAATGCCAGGAATGAGTAAATCTGTTCCCCAGTGGATCATCTTGCAGCAGTACTAAAGTCCAAGTGTAGTGTGATCTCTGATGTGGATTGCTATCATTTTGTGATATTTAGGGGCAGATTTATGAAAAGTGGTGCTGCACCTAGTGCAGCGCCACTTTTCCTGCACCCCCCTTTGCGTTCTCCTAATGCCACCATGGTAGCGCCGTATTAAGAATACGGCTCACCATGCCAGTAGTTAGGGTGGTTAGCGTCATAATTTTTTATGCTAGTCCGGTGCCTTGCAGGATTAGCCTAAAAAACAATGACGCTAATCCAGCAAAGCATCCAGAGGCCCATTGTAATCAATGGGAGCCTCTTTTTAACCCCTTCACTTAGCAGGTGTTAAAAAATGCCGATAAAAATGGTGCAAAGGAATCTCACAGATTCCTTTGTGCCATATTTACGGCCCCTCTAGCACCAGAACACCCCCCTTGCATACATTATGCCTGGCGCAGGCAGAATGTGGTGAAAAGGGTTACAAAGTGGTGCCATGCGAGAATTGCGCCACCTTGTAAATATGATGCTGCGTTTTTTGGCCTTGTTGGATCACATTTGCATCCCAAAATAGTATGCAAATGTGGTGCAAGGAGGCGCTAGGGGCTCTTAAATATGCCCCTTAGTCTGATGATTTCTTTATATATTATTTCCTGCGGTATACTCCGAGAGCAGACATATCTGATTGAGGGGTCTCCTAGATTGTCCTAATTATAACCTACTATTGCATGCTCTAATTACTTGCTGTTGATTTGCGTGCATCTTTATTGGTGGGCCTGACATTGATTATGTAAAAGCAAAAAAGCTGGCCATATCTAGGTCAGGCTGAAATTTTCATACACTTGAGTAATAGGAGTAATATCTGAAATTTTGTGTTATGCTTTTGACACAAAATTACCAAAAATTAAGCGATTACGCCCATTCCCATAATTAGGGGTAATTTGCCACAAAAATCCAATTGCAAGAGCACTGGAACAACAAACTTACGGGTATATTTAAGAGCCCCTAGCGCCACTGGTGCGTCACTTTCAGTGATACTCCGATGGCACTATGCACTGCACCGTATTTACAAGGTGGTGCGCCACCTTGTAAATACGGCCCCTTCACACACAGCACTTTACATGGAAGGGGTGTGTAATGGGTGTTTCTGTGGCCGTGCCACCGCAACACCCATTGCATTTTGACACTGCCCCAGATTTATGAGTTTTCAGAAACCTGAGGCAGTGCCAAAACCTTATTCCAACCCAGGGGTGATGTTGACAGGGCGCAACAAGGAGAAATGAAAGCATTTCTCCTCGTTTTTTGCTCTTTTTATGTGTGCTGCATTCTGCAGTACACATACAAAGAGCAAATCGCCACTTAAGATTGTTTTTGTGCAGAAAGGTATTTCTTCCTGCACAAAAACAATCTCCCCCTCAACGCAGCCATCCTTGCACAATGGTGCAAAGGTTGCTGCATTGGTGCACAGCAACAAATTCAGCACCGGCACAGGGGGCACACAGGGGTGCGCTGTATTCTATTTAATATGCCGAATCACTGCGTGATGAAAATGACAGTGCACGACGCTGCCAAATTTGGCACAGCAGCAGACACCGTCATTTTCCCTTAAATCTGGGCCTTAGTGAGAAGGATGGCTCCTGTCTGTTCCTGGCCTGTTCGAGTCTTGTTGCATTTAGCACTGTTTTCTTAGCGCTACATGCATCCTTGGGTCCATTTTGGATGCAAGGGGGCCTTTTCGGCAAATAAAATAGCACTAAATACTGGGTTACGTTCCTTGCATGAGCTTGCTGTGATTTTTTAAAAATTACGCTGAAGTAAACTATGTCATTTAGACCCACTCCTGGCCATACCCTCTGCAATGCAGGGTTGTGATTTGGCAGAAATGCTTTAGTGCCTGGTATAGCGCCCCAATGTAGTATTCAGTTAGCTACACATGATATGATGTCCCTGACAGGTGGATTGTGCTAACTATAATTAGACGCTTAATTATTCTTCGGAATTATAGAAAAAATACATTTATAATGTGCTGCAGACATATATGAACTAGCCAATGAAGCTCTCGAAACCGCGTTGAGGAGTACTGCAGATTTGTGAAAAATGCAAACATGAAATTTCTTCTATTACACCATGCGAGTCTCAAAAGATCTAGAAAGAAAAATGTAATTTACGTTTGTGGCACACTTCGCACGACATATCTTTACAGGAGGAGTGTCCAACGTGGGTTCAGTAGGGGAATATTCTGAGGATTAGCAATGATTATTAAAATAGTTTATTTTTTGATTGATTGCACGCAAACTTATCTTATGTGAATATCCTGGAAATCTGGCATGGGCATGGGCTGAGCCCTCTGGGGCTACCCTGGACAGTCTGGCTGCAGCGTGATCCATCATACCCACTAAAGACACATAAAAAACTAAACGCTGAGTTTCAGGCACCGGATATGCGGTATAGAAAACAATTCATTCTTACCTATGCTCACTCTCATCTGTCGCTTCAGATTTTTAAAATTTGTCAACCGAATCCCGACATATGGATCTCGCAGTGGGTACAACAGCCGTATAGTCATATTTGGGATCAGAGGTGCATTGGATGTTGTTCACCTGATGCCATCAGGTTCATTAAATTCATAATTTGCTCTTCCTTTCAGGCGACAGAGCTGAATGATGACCGCACCCCCTCGAACGCCACAGTGACTACATTTTTCACCATCTTGGTAATGGACGTCAACGACAACGCCCCAGAATTCAACAGCTCGGTTTACAGCGTGGTCATCCCCGAGCTGGCCCAGGTGGGCTTTGCGCTTCCCCTATACATCGAAGTTCACGATAGAGATGAGGTAAGGCATTCCGTGTCTGTGACAGTCACTTCTATAACCTAGAAACAACGTAACAGTCTTATTAGTGGAGCACACCTTGACCCCGTGGAGATCTTTTAGCACTACTGTCTGATAATGGACGATTATTATACCCATGTCAATAGTACTCAGTGTAACGACCTCTGAATGATGAAAGTCTAAATGGACCCACTTGTTGTCTGTATTGTGACCATGGGGTTAACAGAGATCCCTGTTTAGGATGCATTTTTCCACCTAGTTACTCTCAATTCTCCTTGAGAGTGCATTTCAGACATTTTCAGTTTAGGTTGCACATTAAGGATCTCTCTATGACTAAATCCAAATTCTCGATATTCAATATCAATTCTAGGGGTGGTCAAAGTTTCAACCTAGTTGCGTGAATTCTGGGAATGTTGTTTTTCACAAAAAATTACAAAACTGCATTAGTTTGTCTAAGGATGGCGTAGTTTTATTTCATCCACCGAGAAATTCCCTGCAGCCGGATGGACCATATGGCTGCACGGAAGTGTGTTTCCATGCTAACACCTTACTGGAAGAATGACAGTACTCTTATAGCGAATTCAAACCAAGTGGGTCTCTTGGTGCCTTTTAGAGAGATGGAGAGTATAATGCCTGTAGCTAGAGAATTTCAAATCAAGGTAGTTTATGCTGCAAAGGAGTGACCGTCCCAGGTAGAAAGATCACATTTACCAGTGCAAGAAGACCTTCATACCTAGAGAAAGGGCAGCCTAGGGTTTGTTGTGTTAAGACTTTGTATGTGATGCACACAGTTCTCAAATGTATCTCTTCATCAGGAGCCAGTGGAGTGTTCTCCATGTTTCGAAGATCCTTTTTAGCGCTCTCCATTGTGGGCCAAATGGCTGCATTCTAAGCCCTTTGACTTTTAGCCAGCAGAAGTTTTGGCAAGCCACAATACTGTGCATTCTAGTAGTCCAATTGATTGCTGCACTATGATTAACTCAATTTTCTGGGACAGAACTCAGAAAAGGAAGTATAGGTTTCAGTTTTCCCACATTAAAGAGGCCAATTTTTACCACTCAGTTAATTTGAGATTTAAGGGATACCCCATACCAAAATTAACTCCTTAATTTCTAGCTGACAGTATGTACATTTAAGCCAAAGAGGTTAGGTGGCGCAAGACAGAGCACAACATCTCTACCTTTAGCGCTACATGATGACTGCCATGGTGGCATTGTTCAGTGAGAAAACAAATCCTGAAAATAATGATTTGTCAAAGAAAAGTTCAGGACTAGAGACAGTGTGAGCAATGAACTTTGAGTAAGATGGTCAATACTATAAATGAATATGTAAAACTAAAGAGTAGAAGGCCTATTTATAAAGCAAGTAAAAACTTCTTCTGTGTGCATTTTGCCTGCATATATTTAGTACAGTATGCATCTCAACATGAAGATGCATCAAAGTGGTGCAAAGCAGCTAGTACGGATAATGGTTTGAATAAAAGACTAGTATATATCCTGGGGAAAAAGGAAGGGGGACATTATTACATCATTCATATTTAAATCACCGTCCACGCAGTACACTTATTTTACGAAGGGTTGCTTGCTGACTCCCTAAGGACTTTGTGTTGTAATCGTGAATGGGTTCTGATGAGGCTTTCTTCTACATTTTCCGGGAGAAAGATTTGTTTTTTCAGTGCAACCTTCGATGTGGATGGAAAGACAAGTGCATCAGGTATAGGCAGAGGGCGTCGTCTTAAAGGGTGTAAGGAGGGGCACCTCGGCCTTCATACTGCACAGGAGTGTTCTGACTGGTAAGGCGGCGCTGAATTTGTGAGAAAACGGTGATATTTGGTTGTAGAGGTCGAATCATTGGGAAAGCTAGGGGTGACTTGCACTTAGCAATGTTCACCTAGAAAACCTCCCTGTTTTTGATATTTCCCTAAAGAAAACACAAATTATTTTTTGCTACCTTTCAAATTAAACTCGTCTTCCAATTGGTTGTTAGTAGTTTAAAAAAACCTTTTCAGTTTATCTATTTGTAAGGCTTGCTTGCAGACTCTTGAAACGCTTGTTGAATTTTGAAAGTGATGGTGATGTATCCAGGTGATATGACTACGTTGTAAAATATTCCTTCTATAAATCAACCGTCTTCTTTCAGTTCCGTTGTCGCTAAGTGTGGCAGACTTTATTTGATGCTGAAATTCAGGAGAGTGAAGTACATTTCTAGACCCTATAGCCTTTGCTTCTATCTGCAGCTTTTGCATATTTATATCATTTGTGTGAAAGTTTATCTGGTTCAACTGTTTATAATACAGAGGTTGTTATAACACTATGATTCCAATCATTTAGCTAAGATAACTCAGGTTATTAATGCATCTCCGTACAGAGGCCTGTTTGCAGCCTAAAGGTCGCAGTTTGAATTACAGAGAGACTGAATTATCCCTAGCAGCTCAATGAACTAAGCAACACACACACATTCACATATTTCCCTGGTTGTCAAGGTTCTCCCAGGCCTGAGATCAATGCTCTTGTACCTTTTTCCAGTAACCACCTGTATCCATAAGATCTGTAACCAACACACACAGTTTCAAAGGACTGAGTAGGGTTAGGTGATTTGTTTGTGAAATTTGCTTAATTTTGTCAAATATTCCTTCAATTATCCGTACTGCATGAACATTGGACCTGAGAGCATATCTTGCTTGCAAAAGTTGCACAAATTACAAACTGGACACTGGTTTGAGCAGAAAATATCTCTCGACTTTAGTTTTGTTTCTCCTTCAAGAAATTTTCTGCGTGAACCAGTAACAATAACATTTCCACTCAATGACAAAAAAACTTAATGAAATTGTTGCAATGTGAAATATACAAATTTAACTAGTTTTTGTCCGCAGAAAATAGCGTTCTAATTCATCACACCAGAATCAGTTTTACCCAGTTTCACAATAGTGAAAATAATGCAGACTCGGAGGTCCGGGCTTAGTGACTTAGAGAAGGTAGAATGTGCTGGTTGTTTGCCTCTGATAAGCAGGTTCATAAAACATATCACCGCTTTTTAAATACTATCTTCTGGAAGAAAAGCAAAGTGGTTCGTTTTCCAAAACGCATACCTATTTGATATATCCAACTATCAAGGGCTCCTCCAGTGGGTCTTCTGACGTGTCATATTCAGTGTTCAAACAGAGTAGATCACAACTAGTTACAGAAGGCACTGAAGATTTGTCATCACTCGTGTTAGAGGTAAGGTTTGCATCAAGTACCTTGATGATCAAAGAGGACTGGGGAACCAAAGCAGCTCTGGCAAAAATACCCAAACTAGCTGCTCTTTCTTCATTTCCCCACACAGTCTCTCTCTTTCCATCCATCTGTTTTCTCTCCTCTCTCCCTCACCTCCCTCTCTGACTGCTTTGTCTTTACCCTCTCCCTCCCCACCTCTTTCTCTCTCTTTCTTGAAACCTTCTGTGCCTGCTGCAATTAACCTCAAAGTGCCAAGGAAAGTGACATATGCACCAGCAGGGGACTCTATCCTAAGCAAGTATTGGCAAAGCCAATAGGTTGCACCAATGCAAGAGCTATTGCCTTTTTACCAAAGCATTTTAGCCATGTTGTACGCTAGAGTGGCTGCTGTTCAGCTTGGCTAAAGGATAGTGGCTGAGAGGAGAGTGGTGTGGGCTGTCGTAGAGTGGAATGGTGAAGAGTGGAGTAGCGTGCTGTAGAGTGGATGGCAGAGAGTGTTGTGTATCTGAGTGGCATAGTGTGGAGTTGCATAGAGTGGCATACACTGGAGTGGCATAGAGTGATCTGCTGTAGAGTGCATTGGTGTAGAGTGTTGCAGGGTATAGTGGCGTAGAAAGCAGTGGCATTGAGGTCAGTGGCCTTGAATTCGACAGCATACAATCCAACGTCACAGAATGCAGTGGTATAGATTAGAGTGGTGCATAGTAGAGTGAGGAGTGGAGTGGCACAGAGTAGAGTAGTGCAGAGTGGAGTGACTCAGAGTGGAATAATGTAGAGTGGTGCAGAGTAGAGTAGAGTGGCATAGAGTGCAGTGTCATAGAGTGCAATGGCGTAGAGTGGAGTGGTATTGGTTGGTGCAGGGGCGTGGCTTTGTGTTGAGTGATGCAGACAGAAGTGGTGGAGAGTAGAGTTGAGTGGCATAGAGTACAGTGGCGTAGAGTGAAGAGTAGAGTCAAGTGACAGAGTGAAGTGGTGTAGAGTGGGGCACAGTAGAGCATAGTGCCATAGAGTGAAGTGGCATAGAGTGCAGTGGCATAGAGTGGAGTACCATAGAGAGGAGTAGTGCAGAAAAGAATGGAATATAGTTCAGTGGCAGAAAGTGCCATGTTGCAGAGTAGGGTTTCAGAGTACAGTGGTGTACAGTGGAGTAGAGTGGTGTAGAGAGCAGTGGCATAGAGTACAGTGAATCATAGTAAAGTGCAGCGACATATAGTGAAGTTGTGTAGAGTGCTTTGGAGTAGAGTGCAGTGGTTAAGAGTAGAGTGGCATTGAGTTAAGTGGCATAGAGTGGAGTTGGGCAGAGTGGAGTAGATTTAGGTAGAGTGCAGTGGCTTACAGTATATTGTTTCACACTGGAGTGAAGTGGCATACAGTGGAATGGAGTTGGGGAGAGTGCAATTGCGTGGAGTGGCATACAGGGTAATGAGGTAGAGTAGAGTGCAGTGGCATAGAATGTAGTGGTGCAGAGGGGATTAGATTGGCATACAGTGGATTGGCCTAGAGTGCAGGGGCATTGTGTTGAGTTTTACAGAGTAAAGTGCTTTGGCGTAGAGTGCATTGGCATAGAGTGCAGTGGTTTAGAATGCAGTGTTGCAGAGTGGCGTAGATTACAGTGGCATAGAGTGGAGTTGTGCAGAATAGATTGTTAACACAAAAGGATGATGGGCAGAGTGCTGAAACGCTTCAAACACTCACCAACAGTCACTGATCTGGGTTAAATCCATCATTCTTTTGCTCACCATGCCACCTCCGTTTGGACCCAGCCATATGCAAATCAGTCGTTGCCCTGTTCTCCATGGGAACATTCCCGCTAGAACTGCCAGGCCAAGTCCTCCCTGGACCAGCAACACGCATCCTGGGACCGGTTTGGGGTATCACCCCTCATCAGCCAGACTAGCTTGAATCCAGTGGCACAGTGAGTAAGAGACCCATGTCTGAGCATACCCTGGCCCCTTATGGTGACAAAAGGATGATGGACGGAGTACTGGAACTTTTCAAACACTCACTCCCATCACAGATCTGGGTTAAGATGGGTGTGGCCTAGACTGCAGTGGTGTAAAGTGCAGTGGTGAAGAGTGCAGTAGTATAAAGTAGTGTGGAAGAGGACTTTGGGATAGAGTAGAGTGGTACAGGGTAGAGTAGAGAGGCATTGCATGAAGTGGTGTAGAGTGACATTGCGCTAAGTGCAGTAGCATGGAGTGGTGGAAAGTGAAGTAGTTCAGAATAGAGTACAGTGGCATGGAGTGCTGAAGATTGGAGTGGTGTAGACTGAATTATGAATACTGTAGTAGTGCACTGCCATTACAGATAACACATTCTCTATTGAAATTACTATTACAATTGCCCAGTTTTGGTAATAAAAACTATGCAGTGCAAAGACGAAAATGTGTGGAAATTGCATCACCTAGAGTAATTGTTAGAAATGGGGTCTCTAGTTGGCAGTTTTTTGCACCCTGTCCAAGCAGAGACCCTCAATGTAGTCAGGGCAAGGGACTCACACACCTAAGATACCCTTTGCTCAACCCCCTGGTAGCTTGGCTCAAGCAGTCAGACTTATCACAGAGGCAATGTGTAAAGTATTTGTGGACACACACAGATATACATTGAAAACAGAACAAACATACTCCACCCCAGCTTAGAAAAATTGGCAATATTTATCTGAGCAAAACAAGACCAATTCTACACAAAGCCAACATAGACAAGTAAAGATACAATTTTTCAAAGATTAAATCTTAGTAAAGTGCTTAAAAACACAATAGCTCCAAGTGGGGCTATCGCGGTGTCTTGACAGAATCATTCCCAACAGTCCAACGCCACTCGCAAGGGAGTGCGGGCTGGTCACAGAGTCGCACAGACCCCAGGTACAGTACCTTGGAAAACAAAGACGCTGCCCTGCGTGGGGGGACATGAGGCATTGCTGGAGCCGGTGCAGCGTTGGTTGCTTACTGCTACTAGGGAGATGAGGCAGAGGTTCCTTACTGCTGGGCAGGGGATGGTGAAGTGTTGGTTCCTTACAGTTGCCGGGAAGGTTATGCAAGTTCGGTGGCGACCTGCTGGTTTTTTACGACCTGGCGGGGTCGATGGATCCAGCAGGTCAAAATGCGAGGCATTGAGATTGTGGTGTCGTGATCACACCATGGGCCACAGGTGTTGTGGCGGAGTCGGGTGTACCGTACGCAGGGGACACGACACTCAGGGACTTTGGAGGTACTGGGGCGGCAGCAGGCCTGTGTTTCATGTTGTGGTGGTTGCACTCATCAGGGAGTATGCCTGGTGCAGGCAGAAGCATAGAGTTGGAGAGCGGCGCCGGTTCTGAAGTCGCTCTCGACTTGATGTGCTTAGTTTCTTCAGAGTTGCACTAGAGCTCACTTCCAACGGCCCAGGGACTGGATTTGGCACCACTTAGTAAGTTGGGACACTCAGCAAGAGAGCCCAGTCACAGGCAAGTGACTTCTTTGACATCCCTGAGACTTCTTAACAGGAGGCAAGTTCAGTTCAAGCCCATGGAGAACCTTGGAAAGCAGGATTTAAAAAGCAGAGTCGAGTCCTTTCACTTCCAGGGCAAAAGCAGCAAGCAGCAGGACAGCTCAGCAAATGAACAGGAAGAGTGGCAGATCCACCTACAACATATAGCTCTTCTTTCTGGCAGAATGTCCTCGGTCCAGAAATGTTCTAACTATGTGGGGTCAGAGGTCCAGTTCTTTGATCCATTTTTGTCTTTGAAGTAGACAGACTTCAAAGAGAAGTCTTTGTAGTGCACAAGACCCTACCTTTCCCTGTCCTGGTCCCAGACACACTCCAGGTGGTTGGTCACAGCATTGTATGAGGACAGGCACAGCCCTATACAGGTGCAAGGTCAGCTCCTCCTACCACTCTGACTCAGCAAGACCCATCAGCCTGGTGATGGGCCATCAGGATATGCAGGGCACCCCTCAGCTCTCTTTTCGTGACTGTCTTGAGTGAAAGAATAAACAGCCCAACTGTCATCCTGACCCAGTTGTGTATTCAGCACACATGCAGAGGCACAGAATGGTTAAGCAAGAAAATGCCAACTTTCTAAAAGTGGCATTTTTGAAACTCACAGCTCAAAAGCCAACTTCACCAAAAATGTATTTTCAAATTGTGAATTCATAGACCTAAAACTCCATATCTCTATCAGCTCCCTGTGGGAAATTACACTTAAAAGATATTTCAAGGCAATCCATATGTTACCCTATGGGAGAGATAGGCCTTGTAATGGTGAAATCCAAAATTAACAGTATTTAACTACCAGGACACGTAATACATTTTTAATAAACTGTACCCTGCCCATGGGTCTGGTTTGGACTTACATTAGGGGTGAGGTTTGGACCTGGCAAGAGGGTGCACTTGCCAGGTCGAAATGGCAGTTGAAAACTGCACACACAGACACTGCAGTGGCAAGTCTGAGACATGGTAAAATAGCTACTCGTGTACGTGGCACAATTAGTGCTGCAGGCCCACGCGTAGCATTTAACTTACAGGACCTGTAGTGCACTTTACTGGGGACGTACTAGTAAATGAAATATGACAATTAAGAAGAAACCAATAACCAATATAATTTACACAAGTAGCACTTGCACTTTAGCACTGGTCAGAAGTGGTAAAGTTCCCAGAGTCCTAAACCAGCAAAAATGAAATGCAGCATACAGTCAGAAACCAGAGGCCAGAGGGAAGAAGTTTGGGAATAACCCTGCAAAAATGGTCATTTCCAAAAGTAATGATTTGTTTTGATCATATTAAGCATTTGTTTCCAACACACTTCAGAAATAACAAAAATGTACTTCATTTGTGTCCCTAACTCTGACATATTTTGAAATAGTTACACAGTTTATTTAAATGTTGTTGTGTGCTGGAAGAAAATCCTTCCTACCCACAATATCTAGCAAGATTGTCACATAAATCCTCTCACTTTGAAGTCAGAGAAAGAAAAGTAAACAAGCACCATCAAAAAACAGCGCCTGACATTTGAACTCGGTCTTTGAATGCACAGTAAATGTGACAAGATAAGAACAATACTTACAGGCCTGCTTATAGAAGAGGTACACTCGGAAGGGTAGTGTAATTAAGGTTTGGGCAAGGGAAGGGGCAAACTCAAGCTGGACAACCTAAAACAAATAAAGCCAGCAAATGGAAAGCATGAATATGTGAGTTACAAGCCACAAAGCCAATGGCAAGCAACGGGCAGAATGCATTCCTAGGTCAGCTTTCTGAATGTCCCCAAGATGTCTTTAGAAAAACAGATAGCTGTGCTGCCCAGTATGCTGCAACGTAATGGAAAGCAAGAAAATGTGAGTTAGATACCACAAAGCCAATGGCAAGCAACGGGCAGAATGCATTCTTAGGTCAGCTTTATGAATGTCCCCAACATGTCTTTAGAAAACCTGGCAGGTGCAATATGTGACAGGCTGCAACCTAAAAACAGCGTTCCATGGCTCCAGCCCACCCGAGAGATGGGCAGTGGGGTAAAAGTCCCCCCCAGCCCTCTGATGATGACACCTTAGCCTACGAAGCTATGCAGTGAAAACATTCTCCACGTTCATTTGGCACTCAACTGGAAGAGAATTCAGATTGTATTCACCATGCCGAAGTTTGTTGCCACTAATCGTGGCTATACATGAACAAACAAGCATAGGCCTTTTCATAGACAGCAAAGCACAATTCTAAAAAATACTGCAGGGCCTGTATGAAATATAGGGTACCCTGTCCTTGTTTCCACTGCGGTACACATTTGACTGTGTTTTGTTGGTAAAGATCGAGAATACGCTGCTATGGTGAATGCACTGTCCACGAAACACCAGCAATGTTGCACCTGCACTTGGGAGAGCACATGAGTGAAAAGTAGACCGGCAGTTTGAAACCGCTGCTTCTCTCACATTGCAGACGGCAAACCGGTCTTCATTTGAAAGGTGGTCAGGGATATCCCTTTAGATGAGTGCTGTAAATACCTATACACGCCTGCGTACGGATTGCTGTGGGGTCGCTGAGACACCCTTTCCTGCTTCTGAGAGGCACCCTGACTGTGTGCCATGTCTATGTGGTGCACAGTCCAGTCAGCACCCCACCTGACATCTCCTTTGCCTCTGTGTACCCACCTCTGTATTTAGGCGCTAGCACAATGATAACATCATTTCACATTTGTATAGGGCTGTAGGAATTTTCTTTGTATTCACCCAAGCGAAAAATGTGTGCTGGGCGATCAGTTTTGCAGGAAGGGGCAGCACAAGCATTTAAAATACCAAAGTGCTTCGGGGGTCCAAGATACAGGCAATGTCTATTGTGTCCCTCAAATGCTTACTGTAATATGGCCCCAGGTGTGGTGGTGTCCTATATACGTATATAGCCCACCAGCCTAAGTTGTCCTTGGCAGACAAGAGAAAAGATGGAATACTTCATTAGAGGAATATGTGATGCAGACAAGAATGGAAATGAAAGACAAAATACAGTTTTCCAGTATTTCCCAAACTTAGCATATTCATTACCAGTTCACTGTTGTATAATTGTAGTTACTTTCATCATTATGATATCTTCTGTAATAATATTTTGTTTTTGTACTACTTTCTGCCATTTCTAAGCTCTGTAAATCTACAGTGCTATTAATACCTAATTTAAGGGTACTGAAATTTACCGACCTCGGAAGGTTTGAAGGCTGAGTTGGTGCTGTTGGGGTCTGAACTCATGAACTGATGGTAACAGATGTCAGTTGTAGGAGCTTAAATCACAGGGCCCTCATGCCTGCTAGAACAACGAGAATGTGAGGAAAACACACGAATAAATGAGAGGTTATTGACAAACCTAGTGCATATATTCCAAGGAGAGGGCATTGTTTCAAAGAAGGATGGGGCCAGTTGGTTGGTTCCCCCCCACCTTTTGTAATGATCAGTTGGCTCTAATATAGTTGCCCATTGGTGTGACAGCAGCTTCTCAGCAGACAAGTGCATTTGTTGTGCATTCAGGGGCGGCTCCTCCGTTAGGGCTGAGGAGCGTCGACCCTCCCCACCCTCATCAGCAGGTGCAAAACCTTTACAAGAAAACGATAATAAACTCCGTCTCGGGGCGGCTAAACACACATGTGCAGTGTGCTTTCTCCAGCCTGGCACTGTGATGCTGGCTGGAGAGAGCAGGCACAGGCTCCCAGTCTGCCTGGGAGCACCCTGGCTGGGCACTCTCAGGCATTCCTAACACTGCTCTTAGCAGAATCAGGATTGGCCGCAAGGCAGGCTGGGAGCCTGTGCCTGTCTGCAGCAGAGGAGACGAAGGAGTGGAGCAACGCGGCGGCGTGCGGGTAACTGTTTTAAAAAAAAGTTTAGATTATTTTAATATCCCTTGCTCACTGTGCCACTGGAATCAGACCAGCCTGGCTGATGAGGGGTGATACCTTGAAACCGGTCCCAGGATACATGTTTCTAGTCCACTGAGGACCTGGCCTGGTAGTTCGGGCTGGACTGTTCCCTTGGGGAACACGGTCAAGACTGATTTGCATATGGCTGGGTCCAAACTGGGGTGGCGTGGTGAGCAAAAGAATGATGGATTTAACCCAGATCTGTTACTGGGGGTGAGTGTTTGAAAAGTTTCAGCACTCTGTCCATCATCTTGGTGTTCCATTGTTCGCCCTAAGTGGCAAGGGTATGCCCAAATGTGGGTCGCTTTCTTAATGTGCCACTATATCCAATCTAGCCTGGCTGATGGGAGGGTGATACCTTGAAACCTGTCCCAGGATGCTTGTTTCCTTTCAAGAGAGGACCTGTCTGGGCAGTTCAGGTTGGACTGTTCCCATGGAGAAAAGAGTCAAGACTGATTTGCATATTGCTAGGTCCAAAGTGGGGTGGCATGGTGAGCCAAAGAACAATGTATCTAACCCAGATCTGTGACTGGGGGTGAGTGTTTGAAAAGTTTCAGCACTCTGTCCATCATCTTGTTGTGTTGTTATGTTTGCACTAAGTGGCAAGGGTAATGCCAAACGTGGGTCTCTTGTTCACTGTGCCCCTGAATTCAAGCTAGTCTGGCTTATGAGGGGTGATGCCCTGAAACCAGTGCCAGGAAGCTTGTTTCCAGTATGTGGAGGACTTGGCCTGACAAATCAGGTTGGACTGTTCGAATGGGGAACAGGGTCAATACTGATTTTCATATGGCTGGATCCAAACTGGGGTGGCATGGTGAGCAAAAAAACAATGGATTTAATCCAAATCTGTGACTGGGTGTGAGTGTTTAAAAAGGTGCAGCCCTCTGTCCATTTTCTTCTTGTGTTGCTAAAACTATTTTCCCATCAGAGGAAAATCGTGTAAATTTGCTTTGGGGATGCTGTTCCCCCGTGCCTATTGGTCTGCTATGGAGAACTCTGCAGAGAAGTAATAGAAGTGTGCTAGTACAGTCACCTGTCCTCCTTGGAGTGTGCCTGTAAACCTACTGTTGACAGAGCATTCCATGTGTTCTTCTGGGAATTTTGGTGCATAGTTAAATGTTTGAAAAGTACATTCAGGCAAAGAGGAGATCTTTAACAGTTATTTTCCTACTTTTTTGTGGATAGGACCCACTGTATACTATACCTTATGATCTCAGGCTATGCCATGGCTAGTTCAGTTTTTGATATCATTAAGCATCATTGATTCTGTATGGTATTATCAATTGGTGCTTGGTTTAAATGATAGCTTCCCATTTGAGGCATCCCTTTGTCAGATCTGCACCTTGTGTCATTAAAAGACTGGATGCAAGTCTTAGTAAAATACTGAGATCATTATAGTCAATGTCACAGTCAATATGGGTTTCCAGCTGAAAAGCTACTGCTCTTTATAAAATGATATTGGGGAACTTTACGCTGGTGTTAGGTCAAATGGCGATGTGAGTTTTTTAATGAGAGAAAAGATGTGGCCGCTTTTCAGTAAGGCGGAAAATGGATCAACCAAGAACAGGTTATTGACAATGTAGGGATAGATCGAAACAAGGACAATGAGCAATGACCGTTACTGTTATCAGTACTATTTCAATGTTCGTTTTCCAATAAAGACGTGGTTAATAAGTTTCCAAAGCTGACTTTTGTACTTGCTTGTTTTGTGTGTTTTGTGCCTTTGAGGTGAGATATGCGCATGGTTGTCTATTCTGGAGAGATTTGCTCTAGTTAGTTCCAGTGCTTAATTTGTAAATCAAAAGGTGCCGGTGCCCAAAGCCCTCCTCTTAAACATGCGGCTGCTGCAATTAAATGTGTGAACACGGAATACTGAGGCGGCGTAATCCTGAAGCCTCTTCAATCCATTTAAAGCCACTCTCTGCCCCTTCAGTTCACTCTTGCAGCTTTCTACTTTCTCTCTTTGTGACGCTTTTTCGGTTTTCTCTACCTCCGTCTTTCCCAAATGTGTCTTTTGCTCACAGCAAATACTTGAGGCAGAAGACTAAGCGCCGGCCCTCAAAAATAAGTGCAGGTGCTCAGCATTGGAAACAACAAGCACAAATTAAACACTGGTTAGATCCCACAATGAACAAGAAAGCACCACACACTTGCAACTTTAGAGTAAACTCAGTTCTCCACAAGCCCGAACCAGTTCCACTGTAACTATAGAATATACAACTAAATGTGATGATCTTTATCAACTTTTTTAACTTCTTGACCCTGTAGACTCCATCCACATATTCTATCAGAGGATGTGCAACAAGCGAAATCACGGATTCGCTCTCCCTAAAGACAGAACAACTCTACTTGCTTTTCCAAGCATAGAACTAGTTTTTCGTGCTATGATGTCGCACAAACATCCTACAAATGACAACTATGGAAAATGAAGCATCCCTTACACATGTCAAATACAAATGCATAAGCTCTCTACTAAGAGCAGCATCCTGTTCCACTTGTGTGATTAGGTGGCCGAAAATAACGTTTCCAGATAGTATCTCCTTACTTAAATCAGGCTTTTAAGAGGTTTTTTTCTCAGGATTGGAGAATGGCATGCAGACCTCAGATCCAGTCACATTGATTAGCACCTCGGAGCAGGTGGTAAATGGGAGTGGATGAATGCCTGCATAGAGTAGCGGGTAGTAGATGGGGGTGTGAACGGTGCGAGGAGACAGGTTTACTTGGTGCAAGCCAACAGGAGAGTTCTGTTCTTTCGTGTATTATGGAGTATTTCAGATGGGGACTGGTGGTCTTCAAATTTCAATGATTAGTTCAATCCTTCAAGATATGTTTGCAAACTTTTTCTGGTGAGCATAGCTTCTTCAAATCCTTGAATGTGGCCCGTGTGCTGGTATGGGTGAAGGAAGTGTATACATAAATATGAATCTGGTTGAATACCCTTTACCTCACTCTATTTCTGCTTCCTTTGGTGCACCCCCTAAAATCGCTGATCGTGGCCTGACATACTGATATGAGTGAGTGGGATGAGTGCTAAAAAACGGACCTACCCTTGACACATTTTGCCCCACTGTGTTTTCACTGCTGTTTGATGGCTCTCACAAATCCCTGATTCTGGCCCTGTTTGATGATCTAGATAATTGTAGTACTTTTCCTACCACTGGAGCATTCCTCCAAATCCCTGATGGTAGCTCTCTGTGACGATCTGGTTGAGGGGGGCATGCGCCTAAACCTTGACTTGCGTTGGAAACTGTTTGCCTCACTGTACTGTTGCTCCTATTGGATCACTCTTAAAACCTATGATTGTTGTCCAGCGTGCTTCTAGCCAGTCACATTCTATAAAACAATTCAAAATATGAGTGTCAGCGAGTTTTAAAAAAAATATTCAAAAATGTTAATCATTTAAATCTCATCGAGCATCTTTTTAAAAAACAAATATTTCAAAAACTCCTGGACAGATTTACACCAAGTTAAAAAAGACACGGTTTCTGCGTAAAGTTAGTTCATGGCAAGTTCGGTGTCAATTCATTCAACAATTTTTTTGTACCTCTTTTGGAAAAAATATCCTTTAAAAGCTAAAATAGAAAATGATCAACTTTTTCATCCCACCCCCCTTTAACTTCTTTTCCCATATACGGATCTTTATGACACTTGCCATGCCATAACTCAGCTGAGTGCGTTGATAAATTGCCAATTCATGAGCAAACCCATCCTCTAGGTCAAAAGTTATAAATAAGTCAACAAATGCCTTTTCATTTGAATGTAAGACTGAACCATCACTACACCATTGCGATCAAATATGAGGGTAGATTTTGAAGTGAGTCACATTTATGTAATGAAATGTGCTGTTAAGGTTAGAGACAAAGATGATGTCTGAGATGGCAGTAGATGTTTTCATGTCAGAACGAGCAATTATGAAAATGAGGAAAAGCTTTTGTGAGATATACAAGGATATATAAATAAGGTTTTTGGATATGAAAATATGTGGATTGTGGTAACATTTAAGGGCTTTATTTAAGGTTGGGAGATTGGATTAGTCCAGCACAAATGAGGTATATGACACCTCTGCCATTTTACAAGTGTGTTATAAAATATGGCATTGATAGTACAGCGAGTAGGATATGCTCCACATTTTGACGGAGTAGCTAGTCCACTGAATTCTAAATAAAGATCTTAATTTCGGAGGGGTGGGGATCATGGCTGTTACTTCACCAAGATACCAAGGCAGGGGAAGTTACATCACGCACCATTTGAAATCAGTAACATCACAGGAAGTGTTATGTGAGGTTTGATCCTGGATCTTAACAGGAAGTGAGGCCCACATGACCTTACTCCTGCTGAAATCACAATAATTGACATAATTGAAAATCCATAATAACTGCATTATTAATATAGCAATAAAATATTCATTTACAATATTACCTTTATTTTATTTAGGGTGCTGACATGATATTCTAGGGAACGTTTCTCATTTCTCCTGGTCTTACATGAAACATTATCAATTCAATTAAATAGGAGATAGTGCTGTAAAACACATAACAAACATAGGGACCTAAATGATGTATTTCTCTAATTGTCAGGATTTAATCGTTCTCCTAGTAATTACCTCAATAAGAAATGGAATGTTAAATCACGGGGAGAGGAAAAAGAACATCTGAAAAAAACCAATAGTTTTCTCCATCTATAATAACTGATATGGACCGAGGGTCCTATCGAGAAACGTACATTTAGTCGTAAGGGTAATGTCACAGCAACATTTACTTCAATTATTCCTGTCCGGAATTAACAAAGTAATCCCTGGCAGGCATAGACCCTTTATGGATACTGGGATGTCCACCTCGAGTGCTGATCTCCTTGCACATGTAAATACCACTCAAGGGGTGGGATTATGGGCATTCCTGTGTGCTCTAATACTTGGGTTGCGTTGGAAGTTTGTGAACGCCCACAAGTTACCCCACTTGTGTGCACTCACAAACTCCTATTATTCCTTTTTCCATCTGAGAAAGGGTTGCATTTTTACACCAGCCAAGTGCTGGCATAAATACATTTGCAGTATAGAGAGGGGAATGGGTCACTTGTAAATCTGGTGAGGATGCAAGGAGAGGGGGGGTTTAGTTGGTACATATAGAAAACGTGGAAACTGTGTTCCCCCAAGAAATCACCATGGAAACATCCTCCAGGGGCAACTTTGCATGCAGGGTCCAATCGGAAGTTGTAAATTCCAAAATATAATACAACTACACTCTGACATAAACTTGAAAATCTGAATGTAGATTGAAGACCTTTTTTAATGAATCAGCACCTGTAAACTGAATATGAACTATGCTGTTGCCTTAAATTATTCCATAATGTTGATTAATTTTGATTTATGTTAATTGGTAAGGCACTGTCACATGTACAAAGCACAAAGGTGAATGTTTGTTTCAAACAAATCACCTTTTATATAATTACGATAATGCAAAATAGCAGCAACTTTTATAAACTATGTATATGTATTTAGTTTATTTATGTATTTGCAGGACTGCTCATTGCAATGCCGATTTTTTTTTTTTTTTTACAGAACTTAAAGACCTATTTGTAGACCTGATTCTAGTGGATAATAATGCTCATCAACGTGCTATTTACCTTGTTTTCTTGGTACTCATTTTTTACATCCTCATGCCAGGTGTCGCAAAGGCGGTGCTAGGTGTTGAAAGGGCCAAGCTAGAGGTAACAGTTGTGACCCGTATTCCCCCCTAAATTATATCCATGGTGAAGATTTCCAAGGACTGTGAAGGAGCAGTGGAAAAAAACATTTACCTTCTCATTGGTCAGGCAGAGGTTCCTGCATAGATCCTTCAGGGCCCAAACAGGAGCTTTGCCACAGGGATGTGCCCTTAACCATGCCTCCCCTTTATAGAAGATGCAAGTGGTGGACACACTAGGGTGGGCACAAAAACGGACTCACAGTCTCATTCGCTTATTCACATCACTTCTGTGGGCCAGTGCTAGGACTTGACGTCAAAGTTCACACATGGTAAATCTAGGCAGTCAAGAAACAAAGGTGGATTTTGAAAGTGCCTGGCAAGTCTAGCGTTTATGTGAGAGAAACGAAAATAGCATTCGTTGGTATATTAAGGCAGCTTCTACGGGAAGTGGATAATGGTTAGAACGCTACTGGTGATGATGGACCTTTACTCTGTGTCTGACTACACATACTCCAAGAGGGTGATGGTGTAGTTTAACTGATTATATTAGTTCAATCAGATCAGATAACAGAACCATTCAGGGGCAGTTTGATGGGTGTACTCAGCCCCAGCTGGGATCTTCACTATCCCACAGTTTTTTCAATCCACACCTGAAATTCTCGTGATAATTACAGCCAAGAAATGAATTATTACACACCTATGTAACTGACACCCACCTATTGTTCTCATTTAGCAATAACTGGCATTTACATTTACCCGTTGTCCCGGTATGGTTGTTTTGAGTCTACTAGGAAGTGAATGGATGCTATCTGCCTTGCTCTGAACGTAAATAAGAGAGCTTATTTGAAGGGGTTGACGAAAGGTCATTGCTAAACGTGGCTCTCTGTGTGACAAATTATGCATCTTCGAATTTGTAAACGTCTTATGCAATAAGGTGAAAACTCTTGGTTTTGTTTGAAGGTCTGGTGGCTATTCTTCCATTTGTTCAAATGGGACCAATACTACGGCCTGGGTGGGATGGCTGACTGATCAATTACCAAGTGTAGGGCAAGGATACAGTCATATTTGTTAAACACTACCGGGTCGAAGAGGAAAGTGCTGGAACCTGAGAGGCGGGCTGCATTAAGTGTTTATCTGTTGTTTTGTAAACAATGTTCCTGACTCCCAATGTAAAGGTCCTGTCTTGCAGGCTAGAAAGAAGTGCACACACAGAACCACACATGCTTCGGAACTGAATCAGGAACAGTACATACTAGGCACTTTTATCATGAAATTCTTAACTCTGCTCTCATCAAAAGACACTCCTGCACCCTTCATCTCCTTCCTACCCACACAGACACCCTGCACTCATTGACTCACTCACTCATTCTTCATGCTTTCAGCAACTTACACCCTTGTCTCCCTCATCAGTACACACAATCCTCCAACACCGTTTCTATGTTTATCGTTCGACAGACATACTGCACTCACTCAATGAATCATGGAGTCTCTCACTCTGTTGTTCACTCACCCATTATTGGACATGGCCTTTCTTAGTGATTTTCCCTGAAACGTTTTGCTTTTTTTCTCCCAGTACTTGCTGACTCTCTGTGTGTGGCCTTAGGACTCTGGGCACTTTCCCACTGTACCACAAGGGGAAGGTGCACTCACCCTTCCTACTCATGCCAGGAAGAGGGTCTTACGTGATTGGTTGAGGTACCATACCCAGGAGTGCCCTGTCAAAAGGTACACCACAGTCCCGGTGTGGGTAAGACAATGATCACTAGTGGGACATTGCATTGAGGGTGCCACCCACCAGAGCAGCCTGACCAAAATATATATTAGGCCTTCAAATGCAGGCCTGTGGAGGCACAGGTACTCCTATGCTCAGGGTAGCATCTTCCCCACTGGGGCCAACCCTGGGTAGGCCATCCACTACCCTAAGAGCACCATACGGAGGGCGGAGCAGGTGGCAGGCAGAAGGCAGGGCAGGCACGCAGGGGGTTCCCATGCCTTGGAAGGTGAGAACCCACATGTGAGTTTGTAATTAATCCTAGCTGCAATATTGGATTGCGGTGGAGCAGTCTCATAATGTTTACTATCATTAGAATCCTAAAGACAAACCCTTTCCAATGATAAATGTGGTTTTGTCAGTAATAACTTGGAAATGCCACTTCTAGAAAGTGGGCATTTCCATGTTCTAATATCCCGTTTGGGTGCCTTTTAAATTGAAGCTTCATTCCACTGGGGGATGGGGGAAGCCACATCTGTTAATTCCCCATCTACAGCTATAAAACCCGGGCAACTGGAATGACAGACCTCTGCTATTTGAGGGCCTGGCTGGATAGATTGGAGGGAGAGGTTCTGACACTTGGCCTCTCGGAGCCAGAACATGGCACCACAAAAGATAAAGATCTGTATTCCACGGCCCCATGGCAGACAGGACTACAATTTAGGGGAGATATCTGTGGTGCAAAGGGGAACGAGCCACCCCCAACTTCAAAGGCACACTTGAGTATAACTACGAGTACCCCATTTCAGCAACTTAGGGATACACTTGCAGGAGCGAAGGATGGAGTCTCCAAACTGCATGGTGCACAATGCCAGAGGAATCTGTTGTGCAGAGGAGTATTTACTATCCTAGGAAGGGATCGCACACCCTTCCTGCATTGTGGCTGGCCTGGGCACACTGCATGCTGCAGTGTTATAGTCTGAAGTGTGCTCTCCAAGAGCCTGTTGGCTTGCCCTGTGTTCTGAATGGAGGTCTCAGGGACATCTAAGACCTCCTTCAAGGGACCTACACCTTCTACCATTTCATCTGGAGAGTGGTGCCTTCCTACGTGTCTACGTCGTCTGCTGGATTCCACTAGGTAGCAGGGGTGTGAGCGTAGAACTAAGAATTATGCCTGGAGACAGGATTTGCCTGGTGCCAAGCCTGCAAAGTACTGCTTGCATTCAAGAAATGTGGCCCTTCACTGTGGGCTCATGTAACATATAAGAGTTTACTTGGTAGTGAATGGATTACTGGTTGTGGGACCCCATGTGGCCCACTGTTGTTGAGTGTACAGCATTCCTCTTGTGAGACACCCGACTGCATGCTCATTGCAAGCGGTGTCTGTGTCACTGGTTCTGACTCTTGGAGGTTTGGGCATATCCAGAGCAATGCAGTATTCTACCTTGTGCAGTACCGCTGATCTGTCATCTCTGTGTTTGTGACCAGATTGATCTCGTGCAGCTCAAGTCATCACAAACAAGATGTTGTGCCTCATTTCAGGGAGGTACAGAAGGAGAACGTATTTTGTGTTCAGAAGTGCCTGGTGCAACTCAAGACATCGTGCACCAGGCATGGCGTCTCATTCCCGGGAGGCACTGCAGTGGTAACCTTTTGTGTGCAAGCAGGATTTTCTGGTGCAACTCAAGTCATCCCACACCAGACGTGGTGCTTCATTCCAGAGAGCCACTGCACCTGTAACTTTTTGTGTGAAAGTGGGATTGTCTGGTGTGACTCAAGTAATTGCGCACCAGACATTCTGCCTCATTCCAGGGAGTCACAGCATTGATAGCTTGTGGTCTGCAAGCGGGATTGTCTGGTGTGACTCAAGCCATAGTGGACCAGACATTGTGCCTCATTCCAGGGAGGCACAGCATTGATGACCTTTCATGTATGAGTGGAATTGTCTGGTGCGACTCGTCATCGCACAATAGACGGTGGCCCTCATCCCAGGAAGGTCCTGCATTAAGCAATATGCATGCACATTCAGAAGTGTCTGGTGTGAATCAGGTCATTGGGCGCCAGACCTTGTGCAAATACCAGGAGGGCACCGCATTTGGTAGACTCTCTGTGTTCAGCCGGGATGCCTGGGGCAGTCCAAGTCATCGCACACCAGATGTGGTACCTCCTGTTCTGGGAGGTGCTGATTTATAACTCTCTGTGAAGTGGAGTTTCTGATGGATACAACTACCTGTGGATTCCTCACCTAATGAATACTCCCATGGCGCCAGCATTCGACGGAAATCTTCTTCCTAGTCTCTGCACGTCGACGAGGACGTCACTCTAGCCCACGCGACGCCGTCTGACGTCATACAGGCAATAAGAGGTCCTCGACGATGTGCCGACGTCAGTTCCCTTTTTTCCGTGCATTCGAAACGGTTATCTTCGAGGGAGCAACTGTTACTTTTGTGGTTACAGTGTATTTTTTGCTGCGTAGTCCTTCTCTGCAGTAATAATGTCGCAGAGAAAGTCGGGTTTCAAGCCTTGTCGAGAGTGTAGAGGCAAGATGTCAGTTACAGATCCTCACTCCGACTGCCTTTGGTGTTTGAGCTCCGACCACGACGTCTCGACTTGCGATTCATGCCAGCACATGAATCCGAAGGCCCTCAAAGAACGTGAGGCTAAGTTGTTTATGGCGAAGTCGAAGAAAGAAAAGCATCACAAGAAGTCTTCTTCGCCAAGGCATCGCCGTCATCGAGACTCCCGGCGCCGTAGAGATTCACGGCGCCATTCAAGCAAGGAGACTCGTTCCAGGTCGCCTTCGGATCGGCGCCGGAGGACTTGGGAGGTCAGTCCCACGGTCACGCCGCATCCGTCGACGCCGTTGCCCTCTCCGGCGTCACCGACTTCACCTGGGCAGGCATCGGTGATTGAGGTGATGCAGCCTCTTGTGTTGTCTCCGGCGTTGCAGACGTCGAGGCCGGCGTCGGGGTCGCCTTCGATACAGGCACCCCAGTATTCGGCTTTTCCCACCCCTGGAGCCGATAGTACCGCATTTCTAAATGCGATGTATACCATCTTCCAACAGATGGCTCCAGGGGGTGCTCCGGCTGGTCCTTTGGCCTTTTCATTGGGTGATCCTGCGCCTCTACGGCCGGCACCCTTTATGCCCTTTCTCCCTTTTGGGAACGTGGGCTCGGCGCCGGTGTCGGCGCCGGTGGCCACTCCGGTGGCTTCAGGGGGATTGGCCCCGGAGATTTCCATCCCGTCGACGTTGGGATTTCGTTCTGTGACTCCGGTGGGTCCATCTGCTACATGTTCTCTTCGTCCTGCTCTTTCATCGGCGTCGAAGTTGCCTGTGGCGCCGGACGCGGCGTTGGTTGCTTCTGGGGATCGGCGCCGATCTTCGACTTCGGTGGAGGCCATGTCGACTCCGCGTATCGAGCAGAGGCTACATTCGAGGAGACGGGCTCTTCGTCTATTGGAAGAGCAGGAGTACCAACGAGTCCTGGAGGAAGGAGAACTGGAGGACTCTGGTGATGGACTGCATGGTCTGGATACAGCCAGTGGGCTGGACACTTCCCCTGAGTGGGATCTTTCGTCTCCAGGGGAATATACGGAGGAGGCGGCTTCCTTTCATGCTGTAGTACGCAAGGCAGCTAACTTTCTGGACCTGCCTTTGCCGGTGGCAGAGGCGAAGCAGAATCTTCTAACGGAGGTGCTACATCCGGCCTCTGCTGCAGCGGAACCTCTCTTGCCGTTTAATGAGGCTTTGCTTGATCCGGTGCTAGAGGTGTGGAAGAGGCCAGTATCTTCCTCAGCAGTTCATAGGGCTGTGGGCAGGAGGTATCGAGCTGCGCCATCTGACCCTGGCTTTCTTTCTAGACACCCTACACCGGAGAGCTTGGTGGTGCAATCCTCCTGTTCATCAAAATCAGCGCCTGGATCTTTTCCCGACGGTGCCTTGAGACAGGGACTCGAAAAAGCTGGATGTGCAGTCCAAGAAATTTTTTTCATCCTGCAGTCTGGCGTTGAAGGCCACCAACGCAACTTGCATTCTGGGGAGATACATCCATGCTCTTATGGATGACATTTCGTCATCATTTACGGAGCTTCCCCAGGGTCTTTTGGATGTTGTTTCGGACGCCCAGGCTGCCGCGACCCAAATTATTCAGTCTGGGCTGGACACGACCGACTCGGTGGCTAGGGCAATGGGCACGGCTGTGGTGGCAAGGAGACAGGCCTGGCTCCGTAATTCGGGGTTTTCTGCGGATGTGCAGTCAACCCTATTGGACTTCCCGTTTGATGGGGACAAACTGTTTGGGGCCAAGGCAGATTCGGCCTTGGATCGATTTAAGGAGAGCAGGGCCACAGCCAAATCGTTAGGGCTCCAAGCTCCTTCTTCCTCTGCCTCTTCCAGATTTTTCAGGAGGTTTCGTGGATTTGGGCGTGGCTCTTCCTCCTCTTCCTTTCGGGGGAGATTCCAGCAACCTCCCATCCCTATAGATCTTTTAGAGGGAGAGGTAGGGCCCGCACCAGAGGAGCCTCTCAGCAGCACTCTGCCTCTTCCTCGTCCTCTGGAGGGGTGCAGCAGGGAAAGCAGCCTTAGGCTTCCACCATTTCCCACTCACTCCTCTCCTGTAGGGGGAAGATTACGGCATTTTCTCCGCAAGTGGAAGACTATTACAACGGACACTTGGGTTCTCAGTATTGTGGGAAAAGGCTACACCCTTCCCTTTCGGGAGTTCCCGCCCCCCATCCCGCCTCGCCCATCTTATTGTTCAGAAGAACACCTCTTGTTGCTAGAACAGGAAGTACAAGTCCTCCTTTCAAAGGGCGCGGTGGAGTTGGTCCCAGAGCAGGAAAGGGGTCGAGGTTGTTACTCAAGGTATTTCCTGATTCCCAAGAAGGATGGTCGGTTGAGACCAATCCTGGATCTGAGGATCTTGAATTGGTTCCTCAAACAGGAAAAGTTCAAGATGCTGACCCTAGCTCAGGTGCTTTTGGCGTTGAACAAGGAAGATTGGATGGTGTCTGTCGACTTGCAGGATGCTTACTTTCATATCCCGATACTCAAGTCACACAGGAAGTATCTCCGGTTTGTGGTAGGATCGCAGCACTATCAGTTTGCGGTCCTTCCGTTTGGTCTTACTTCAGCACCTCGAGTCTTCACGAAGGTGATGTCGGTGGTTGCGGCAGAGCTCAGAAGGAAGGGGATAGCAGTATTCCCTTACTTGGACGACTGGTTGATCAAAGCCAAGTCTCCGGAGCTTGTGTTGCATCATCTGCAGTCAACGACTCAGTTGTTGTTCGACCTGGGCTTTTCGGTGAACGAGCCCAAATCTCACCTGGAGCCCTCTCAGCGCCTCCTGTTCATAGGGGCTGTACTGGATACAACATTGAGTCAAGCCTTTCCTCCGCCTCAGCGGATTCAAGATATTCAGGAATTGGTTCCAATGTTTCGAAGTGGAGCGGTAGTTCCAGTCCTCAAGGTCCTTCGTCTGCTCGGTCTGTTTGCCTCCTGCATTCTGTTGGTCACGCATGCTCGCTGGCACATGAGGGCTCTTCAGTGGTGCCTCCGAAGGAAGTGGTCTCAACACAAAGGAGATCTAGAAGGTGCTGTCAAGATCTCCAGAGATGCTGCTGTGGACTTGAAGTGGTGGATTGCGAGCAACAATCTTTCACAAGGAAAGCAGTTCGCGCAGTCGCCACCAGTGGCCACGGTCATAACGGATGCTTCCACTCTAGGGTGGGGAGCTCATCTGGGGGATCTGGAGATCAAAGGCCTTTGGTCTCCAGAGGAACAGATGTTTCATATCAATCTGTTAGAGTTACGGGCTGTACGTCTGGCTCTCAAGGCCTTCCTCCCTTCCCTTCGTGGTCAGTCGGTACAGGTCCTGACGGACAATACTACCACGATGTGGTACATAAACAAACAGGGAGGAGTAGGGTCGTACCTTCTCTGCAGAGAAGCTCTTCGACTATGGTCCTGGGCAAAGGACCATCAGATTTGCTTGGTAGCAAATCATCTGGCCGGGGTCTTGAATGTACGTGCGGACGGTCTCAGTCGCCAATTCTCGGCAGACCACGAGTGGCGTCTCCATCCAGATCAAGCCCGTTTGATCTTCCAAAGGTGGGGGTTTCCTCGGGTAGATCTGTTTGCCACTCTGGAGAACGCGCATTGTCCGTTATTCTGCAGCCTCCAGTATCCGATGCAGGGAGCGTTGGGGGACGCGTTTCAAATAACCTAGTGCGGCCAGTTGCTTTACGCGTTTCCTCCCATACCCTTGATTCCTCGAGTATTGAGGAAGATTCGCCAAGACCGGGCGCTAGTCATCTTAATAGCTCCGGATTGGCCAAGGAGGGTGTGGTACTCCGACCTTCTCCAACTCTCAATGTGCCCTCCGCTCCGTCTCCCTTTCAGGGCAGACCTCCTCTCGCAGTCGCAGGGGCAGGTTTTACACCCCAACCTCCAGAGTCTGCACCTACATGCCTGGAGATTGAACGGGGCAACCTGAGTTCCTTCTCTCTTCCGCCTGATGTAGTGGATGTTATATTAGCGGCCAGGCGACACTCCACTAAATCTATCTACGCTAATAGGTGGTCTAAATTTGTTGCGTGGTGTGGAGAGAGGCAGATTGATCCCTTACATGCTCATCTATCGGACGTTTTGTCTTTTGCTCTGTCTCTAGCGCAGAAAGGTTGTGCAGTGGCTACCATTAAGGGTTATTTGTCGGCCTTGTCAGCCTTCATTTGTCTTCCAGACCAACCATCGTTATTTAAATCCCCTATTGTTATCAGATTCTTGAAAGGTCTTCTAAATAAATATCCTCCAAAACCATTCGTTATGCCGCAATGGGATTTGTCCTTGGTCCTGACTTTCCTTATGGGGTCCCCTTTTGAGCCTATGCATTCTTGCCCCTTAAGGTATTTGGTTATAAAAACAGTTTTCCTGGTAGCTATAACATCTGCAAGGAGAGTGAGTGAGTTGCAGGCCTTATCGGTAAAGCCCCCTTATACAACTTTTTATGGGGATAAGGTGGTGTTGAGGACCAAGGCTGCTTTCCTCCCGAAGGTTGTTTCACCGTTCCATTTGGCTCAGACAATTACTTTGTCCACGTTCTATCCTCCGCCTCATCCTTCTAAAGAGGAAGAAAGACTGCACCGTCTGGACCCAAAGAGGGCGTTGAGCTTCTTTATTGATAGAACAAAGGATTTCAGGCTGGAGGATCAGCTGTTCATCGGGTACGTGGGCAAGAGGAGAGGAAAGGCAGTCCACAAGAGAACACTCTCCAGGTGGGTTGTTCTTTGCATTAAAATCTGTTACTCTTTGGCAAAGAAGGATCCTCCTGAGGGCATTAGAGCTCATTCCACCAGAGCTAAGTCGGCCACTTCGGCCTTGGCCAGAGGTGTTCCTGTGGTCGACATCTGCAAGGCCGCAACTTGGTCGTCCCTTCACACTTTTGCGAAACATTACTGTTTGGACTCTGAGGTCAGAAGGGACGGCCATTTTGCACGGTCAGTGCTGCAGGATTTCTTGGTTTGACCATTTAGGCACCCGCCACCGGGCGTGGTACTGCTTTGGGACTCTATTCATTAGGTGAGGAATCCACAGGTAGTTGTATCCATCAGAAGAACGAGTTACTTACCTTCGGTAACGACTTTTCTGGTGGATACATTAGCTACCTGTGGATTCCTCACGGTCCCACCCGCCTCCCCGTTGCCTTTCTGGTCTTACCAAGTAATCCTTGAGTGCGCTCCTCTTGGTCTTCAAGGTTGCAATAGATGTTTGCATATATGGATACTTGTGTATATTTATCTGTATATATATATGTATATATCTTTGTGTATATACATGATTTGCATATATTTGTTAGTTTAAAAAAAAAAAAAAAAAAAAAGAGAGAGTTATATTAAATTTACAGCTATTCATTGCAATATTGTGTATTTTACAAGGTTATGGGATGTTGCCTTGCTCTTTCATTGCATTGGGTTGTTGTTCTCATGCACGTATAAAATGTTGGTACTTACGTCGGCACGTCGTCGAGGACCTCTTATTGCCTGTATGACGTCAGTCGGCGTCGCGTGGGCTAGAGTGACGTCCTCGTCGACGTGCGGAGACTAGGAAGAAGATTTCCGTCGAATGCTGGCGCCATGGGAGTATTCATTAGGTGAGGAATCCACAGGTAGCTGATGTATCCACCAGAAAAGTCGTTACCGAAGGTAAGTAACTCGTTCGTCTGGCTTGTCTAGGCACCTCTGTGAACAGCGTGTCCCAGGGCGAACCTCCCTCTTTGCTTTGCAGACTGGGTCCCGTGCCGAAAGACCGGTGTGGAGACCCCTGAGTGAAGTTCCTGAGTGAGGACTGAACCTCCATTTGCCAACTGTTGCCTGATGGTTCTTCCCCTGTACCTTTGCCCCAGGATCCTGATTAAGTTTATCCACCGGCCACGAGTGGCCTAGTATTCGGGGAAAGGTTGATCCTTTCTGACTCTGATTTCTGAGGGGTGGGAATTGGTTGGGGGGTGGAGGAAGATTTGGGTCCAAGAGAGGTCTGTGAACTCCTTTACATCTCACCTGCCGGCTGTCAGCACAACGTATTAGAGTGCTGGAAGCAAGTGTGTGTGAGAGCATGTATGCTAGAATCAATATCTGTAGCAGTGTGAAATGAGAGTGTGGGAGCCACTGTCTGGGCTGGATTTCATAGTGCTGTAGCGTTGACGTGCATGTTGTTTACAACAGTGGTGGACAATGATGTTTACTGGTGCAGCCTAGGCCACAGATCTATAGTTCTCTGTATACATTGCTGCTATCACTGGGAACCTACAACTACTTTATATTGAATTGGGGTGATCTGTGGGGTGGACCTCACGCTGCCAACGCTGTAGTACTACATGTGGGTGCAGGGTGGGAAAATATTGTTTTTTGTCACATCTACATACTGATAATGCCTTGTTAACATTGTTGGATCTCATACTACTAGTGATCTTTCTGAATGTGATTTATACCCAGATTGACATGATGTTCATGTGGTGTTAATGCATATGTGTGTTAAATACAAACTTTATTTACATACACCTAGTGTGAAGTCTTGTTTGTGATGCTCAGTGTACTTACTGTGTGAATGTGCTGGGGCAATGCTTTACACATTGCCTCTGTGGAAAGCCTGATTTCTCTATGCCAAGCTACCCAAGGGTGAGCACAGGTTATACAGTGAGTATAATCACCCACCCCTGACAGGAGTGGTAGGGCCTCACCTCGGCCAACCAGAACAAGCCACCTCCAACACCCATACTTTGAAAAGCCCCTCTGCTCTCTCTTCCACCTGCAATACTGACTACTCAGTCACTTACTCCAAGGCTGTCCAAGTGCTGGGGACCCCAAAACAGCTGCCACGTGCACAATGAAACTTAGCTGTAGGTGAATTGTAATAGGATTGGGTTGCAATTAGGTTTGGAAGCCATGCACCCTGCAATGAAAAGTTTGCATCTTTATATTGGATAATGATAAACAATAGGAGTGTTCTATAAATATGTGACATTGAGGGAAAAGAAACACAAAGAAGGTCTAAAACTTTTTTTTTAGGAATGTGTCGGAGTTAGTATTATAACTGCATCTAGAAATGATGAACAAGTTACAATAAACAACAGAAAATCAATCACCTGAAGAGGCGCAAAGCTAAGGCAAAGAACCACCCATTGATTTTGCTGTTGCTGGCTTGCATCCAAATAGAGAGATAACTCCTAATCACTGAAAGACAAGGATGAAGATAGAGAAGAAGGAATCCACGGCTGTACAGAGATAGGAAAGGAATTTTAATTACCTTTCTTTTGACAACACCAGCTTTTTATCTTGACCACGATGATATTGTTATTAATAGCAAGGTTTATGCTAAATAAAATTGAGAAACATGGGACCGAAAACTGAGAATAATGACTGCAAAAAAGCCTTGTCATAGTATTTTTAGAAAGGTGGTTATATTCTCAAACTCAGGTCGCTAATTAAGTATTCACTTCATGTGGTCTTGCATTTTATTTAAATATCTCTGTTTCTGTCTCACTGAAATATTTCACAATCATTCTTAAGTGACCTGTATAGAAAACATTCAATCGACAAGTGTCTTCTTCCGGTTAATTTGCATAATATTAGTTAGCATTGTATGTTTTAATAAAATGATTGTGTTTCAGTAATTAAAAATAGTGATGAAGTTTATTACCTTAGCATCGCTCGAAAACCCAGGCCAATCAATATTGGGGGTTACTTTTTGAGCGTGGTGCATCAACACTTTTTTTAGAACTTACATAAGTGCTTCCTTTATGGAAGTCTGAAAGTAATTCCCCACTATTCATCTCACAGCAAAGACATTGGGTAAGCAGAGTTTCTTCCCTTAAAGGAAAAAGAAAGTCACCTGTTGTAATGTCACTGATATCTACTGTAAATACATGGATTTTTAATTTTGACATAACTTGTGGCCTATTGTAGGAGGGGTCTGCATGGATGAGATCTGGAAAAGGTCAGCTGTGTTTGTTCACAAGGTCTTCTTTGAGACTTATGGCCGTTTGGATCTGTAACAGTCAGACTTACGCTCTGGCATTGGATCTCTTTCTTCCATTTTGTGGAAACCGACATTTTACTTTCTCATATACATTTTTCCGAATCTTTTTCCTACTCGTTAAAAAATGTGTTAGTTTTTTCAGCTTCTTCTTCTTATTTATTATTTTTTATTATGGTGATGATGTGTCCTTTGCTGGTGCAGTTGTAGGTGTATCATTGCATTCACTTACGCTCCCGCCAACCACAGAGTTGAATAACAGTGAGGTTGCGCTGCTCTGACACTTTGTCCACTTGACTCTTGCAAATCTCCAGCAGCCGCTTCTTTAAACTTGTAGTAAGAGATCTTTTTCTGGCTGCCTTGCTGTAGGCATTTAGGTTGTTTTTTTTTTTTTTTTTTTTTTATTGAAACATTTTAATACCACACCAAAAAAAGTAAAGTTTTAAGGTGCGTTGCATTACAAAGAGTTAGCAGAGCACTTGCATTGTGTTGTTTCACAAAACACTTGGAGTTACTCAGACTAAGAAAGTAAAGGGAGTCCTAATAAAGAAGTAAACAGTTTATTCTGGAGAGCGACCATGTTGGGGGAGTGTTTATTAAGGGGTAAGAGTTGACCAAAGCAATGGAACTGAGGTAGAGAGTCCCTGATAGATGAGATAAGGATATGTAAGTCAAAGAACAAATAACTTGTCAGAGCAGGTGGGTCTGGAGATACTTCCCGAAGCGGGTGAGTAAGGGTCGCTTATGAAGGTGAGGTTGAAGAAAATTCCATGATGAGGTGACATTCCCAAAAAATGATTGTTTGCTGGTTAAAGGAGCCTTAAACTTAGGGATTTCCAGAAGAAGGACACCTTTGCTTCTCACACCGTAAATCTGCTGGAGAATGTCAGCACATTAGTGAGATAAGAAGTGCTTTGCTTGGAGTTGGTCTTGTGAACCAATGTGCATAACTTGAATTGTATTCAGATTGGGAACCAGTGTAGGTCTTTGAAATGTGGTCATATGTTTTGCTGTATTCACTAGCCTGGTCACAGAGAGGAGGATTGCGTTGAGGAGGAGAAATATAGAATGGATTACATTTCAAAAGAGTCTAGTCCTAATATCACTAGTGAGTGAAAGGTTGTTCTGATCTATTCAGATGACATGAAGTGATTAATTCGCTCAAGTAAATCAAGGTGAAAATTTACTGTTCTGACACTTTGTTGATATGTGGGATGAGAGTGAATGAGGATTTTACAGGTTGTTTTCGAGGTCTGGGCACAGCTTTGTAGATTCAGTGAATTCAGTAGGGAGGGACTGAGTTTTCTTTTGGAAAAAATGGAGATAGGCGAAAAAGCTGTCCAGCATCCCTGTGCGGTGTAGAGAACATCTGCTCAGTTTGGCTCTGCCTTTAATTGTTAAAATGTTTAGATATGGTTGGGAGTCATCAGTATATTGTTGCTCCTAGACACTAAAGTTTTCCAGATTAAACTAACAGGCTTGAAGTACAGACTAAATAGTGTCAGAGCCAGGAGTGATACCCGAGGAACTCTGCAAACTACTCACCTAAAGCACTCAGTGCATGATTCTGTGTATATATATATATATATGTCCTTTGGAAATAAGTTATATATCTGCCATTTTAGTTGTGCTTTGCTTCTGCAATCTGTTTTGCATTGATGGTTTACACGACCACATCAGCCCTTTGAGAATTTCAAATAAACAGCAAAGGAGCCATTATTTTAATTTACAATACAAAACTGATATGGTATGTTGTCACAGACATCTATTGAAAATTTTAACACACCTTTCGTCTTTCACAGAACCAGCCTGTATGGCTAGTGTTGCTAATATGACTTTTATTAGTGACTTATATGTAATGCACAGAGAGTTTAAGGCTTGGCAAGGGGTTTTAAATGCCAAGTGGACATGGCAGTGTAACACTGCATTTAGGCTGCAATGGCAGGCCTGGGACATGGTTTAAGGTCCTAATTAAGTGGGTGGCACAAGTAGTACTGCAGTAGCATTTAGTTTACAGGCCCTGAGCACATGTAGTGAAATTTGCAAGGGACATATCATTGAATAAAGTATGTCAATTAGGTATATATAAATCAAACCAGGTTTTATGGAGAAAGCACAAACACTTCAGCAATGAGCTAGCAGCGGTAAAGTGCACAGTGTTCTAAGGCCAACAAAACCAAATTCAGCAGAGGGAAAAAGACAAAACATTTGAGGGTGACCGTGCAGAAAGGGCCATTTCCAACAGCTATTCTGGCAGGAAGGGCCATCTGCTATTTCTCACAAGTTCATATTGGAAAAACCTGACCTTTTGGTGACATACTACTTAGGCTTGCTCCTCAGGAATGGGACCAAAGTAGCATTGATGGCAGTCTGTGATGAATTATAGGCATCTGCAGCCCAGGAAAAACCCTCCATGATGGTGGGTTGGACCCATTGGTGGTTTTCAGTAATTCTATTTAAAATATTAATTTGGTTTTGATAAAACCCCATAAAAGTACAGATAACAATTCTTTAGGGTATAGAGAATACCTCATCATTTTACATGGCGTCTACTGTAAAAAAACCTAACAAATAATGCAAAATATACTGAGGGAGACCGTGCAGGAAGGGTCTTTTCCAACAGCTAGTCTTGCAGGAAGCGCTGTCTGCTATTTCTCACAAGTTCATATTGAAAAACCTGACCTTTTGGTGACATACTACTTAGGCTTGCTCCCCAGGCATGGGACCAAAGTAGCATTCATGGCAGTTTGGGATGAATTATAGGCATCTGCAGTCCAGGCAAAATCTTCCATGATGGATGAGTTGGACCCATTGTTGTTTTCAGAAATTCTATTTAAAATATTTGTTTGGTTTTGAAAAAAACCCATAAAAGTACAGATAACAATTCTATAGTGTACAGAGAATAGCTCATCATTTCAAATGGCATCTAAAGTAAAAAGACTAACAAATAGAGCAAAATATATCATGACACATTAAGATGTTTAAAAGCTTATCATAGCTAATGTGTGCAGAAATAACATATAAAACAAAAAGTGTGTTAGCAATAAGAGCAGAATATTGTACAATTCAAAAAACATTTCATAACTCATCTTCAGTAGGAAGCAAACAGTAGCAGCTTGAAACTACAGTGGCAGGGTATAAGTCCAGCAAACTCACTATAAATTGCAAAGGAAATTTATATGTTTAAACCAATCCCACCGGATCACCAAGTGCCTGTACAAATGTATGTGTTTGAATGGGTCTGAATAAAACTTTACATCGACTAATGCAGTTGCCGTACTACATTGACCCTATAGCTTCCAAATAGACTTGGTGTTAAAAAGGCCCACATGCTAGCCACTAGACTCTATAAAACAAAGCCTATATCTAGGGTCCACCATGTTAATATAAAATGAAGTGGTAAAGCCGCACAACTGTTCATGACAACTCAATGTTGCTAGAGATGCTTCATATGTTCACAGAGGCCTCTGGTTTTCCTCCTTTCTGGAGGCTAGGTGTAAGTTGGTGATTTACTAACGTTTTGCGCTGGGTTGGCGTCATAAAAGTGACATAAACCAACACAAAATGTTTTTTTGTTATTTGCTTTCCAGCCCAAAACCTTTTTGGTTGTGGAAATTGACTAAAAGTAAGGCAAAGCAGCGCAAAGCGTTTCCTTGCATCTAGGGGGCATTACATGGGCATTCCCATGCAGTCACCCACCCTTTTTGATGCAAAGCCCTACTTACCAAAAATGTGAGACAGGGTTTTGCATCATAAAATAACTTTTGGTGGGAGGAACTCGTGGAATTTCACTCTTCTGAATTCTGCGGAGTTAGATGAAAACTCAGTGAGATTTCGTGGAGCTCTGCAAACGGACGTAAATAGGCATTTCGCACTGTTCACATTGAATTTTAGCAATGGAAGCTCAATCGGCGCTGAAAAATCAGCACAAATGGCACCATGTGGCACACCAGAGGACAGGGCTGCTTGAGTTAATTTTTACTGCCGCTCGAGTAAATTTTCTACTTGAGCGTCACCTTCTCACCGTGAATGGTTGAAACCGCCCATGACTCTTTGTGGTAAGAAAATCTCACTGGGTGCTCCCTTAGCACCGGAAAATCACATTAGGGGAAGCCAATTCTTGGTCATGCTCGCCAACTTGCTGTTGGCGAGCTGCATGCAAAAAAAAACTCCATCAAATGGCGGTTGGAGGAATTTGGCCAGAACTCCACGTTACAAGTGTAATGTAAAGTGGCCAAAATTCCACCAACTCCACTGGTGGAGTGGGATTTATCGCCCACTCCTAAAAATAATGCCTTTTGAAATCAGTTGGTAAAAGGAAAAATGTTTCTTTCCTCCTTTCTTTTTTGACTTTGCATGTTTGCTCCACTGTACAGCACACATACAAAGTGGAGAAGGTTTTAGAAGTTGTCCAGACATAGCATTTTGCACTGAAAGGGAATCCTATGCTAAATTCTCACACACACCCTTGCACTTTGGCAGAAAGGTGTGTGCATGGAGCACATCAGTGAAATTCTGCACCAACGCTAGAGAGGAGAGTGCAATTTTGCTCTAGGTATGGTGCTTTCCTTCTCCCTCCCTGTCACACAACACAGCACAGCATTTTTGGCTGAAGCCTTTATTTAATTTGAGTTGTCAAAAGATATTTGATTTTCATGCCTAGGCAAATGACACACACACTCATCTAGGAACAAATAGGCTCAAGCGAGAGTCTAAGTATCTCAGTCTTAACCCACTTGCATGCCTGCTACTCCTATTCTTTTAGTTTAGTCACACTTTAAAGCTACTCTGAAACACCCAAGAATTTTGTAGGATGAAGACATGTTCCTAGGCCTCCATTTTGACAAACTAATGAAGGACTGTTTATTCATGGTGATTGGTGTCCTCCCTTTCCTACACAGGAATCTTCACTCACTTTTTTCGTTTTTTTCCGCATCGAAAACACAAAGCATACATTAAGAACTGTTTAAGCTAAAAAACTTTTATCAACGTTTGCATAATCTTAAAAAACACAGCAGAAGGAGCAAGAATAAATCATTCTATAGGATTAAAACAATTATCAGGATTCAGGGACTCAAAGCAAGACATCAAATAAAGGAAATGACGAGCCGAGAAAGAATTATTTTGAAGGAATTGCGAATTGTGTGTGTGTGTTCGTTTGGTATTGTTTGCTTGACTGGCCAGTCTTAGTCTCTCAGATCCATTGTATTGAGTGACAGAAAATCAAATCGGACAGACTGGGGCGCTCTTTATCACTCTTCTGCCTGCTCAGCTGCCTTTTAATTACAGACCGATCAAACAGCCACAGCTGCCAGGCAACCCAGTGATGCTTTCAATTCTCAGCACCCCATCAACACTAACTACGTCACACAGGCAATACTAATAGTTCATATATATAAGACGGAATTTAATTATTTTCCCTCTCACAAAGAATATGCCATTTTCTCTCCCAGTTCACTCTCCGTGCCTTACTGGCTGCATCTAGCAACCAATGACTATGGACTAGCTCAAATAAGAAGAATTTTAGTATTTATTTCTTGGGCGGGAAACCTATGGATGCTTGAACGCCCGCTATGATAGTCAGACCCAGCATAGGCAGGGGTGGTTTAGTACTAAATGTACAACTTGTCTATAGAACTTAATATTGCCAAAATCTGAGCTGACATTTAATGTCATATAGCACCCCAACCTCTTATAGAGCTGACAGGTACAGTAATGGCAGTACTGCCCCAGTGATTCACTGCACTTATTGCTGGAGACATCCACTGTCATTGTGCAGTCTCGTGTAAAAGTACATGACTATGGGGGTCATTCTGACTCCCGCCGGCTGCGGTAACCGCAGGGCCGGCGGGAGCCGCCACAATACCGCTGCGCGGTCAGAAGACCGCCGCGGTTATTCTGAGTTTCCCGCTGGGCGGGCGGGCGACCGCCAGAAGGCCACCCGCCCGCCCAGCGGGAAACCCCCTTCCACGAGGATGCCGGCTCCGAATGGAGCCGGCGGAGTGGAAAGGGTGCGACGGGTGCAGTTGCACCCGTCGCGATTTTCAGTGTCTGCATGGCAGACACTGAAAATCTTGGTGGGGCCCTGTTACGGGGGCCCCTGCAGTGCCCATGCCATTGGCATGGGCACTGCAGGGGCGCCCCAGGGGCCCCACGACACCCCTTACCGCCATCCTGTTCCTGGCGGCCAAAACCGCCAGGAACAGGATGGCGGTAAGGGGGTCGGAATCCCCATGGCGGCGCAGCAAGCTGCGCCGCCGTGGAGGATTCCCCAGGGCAGCGGGAAACCGGCGGTACACCGCCGGTTTCCCGTTTCTGACCGCGGCTGTACCGCCGCAGTCAGAATGCCCAGGGATGCACCGCCAGCCAGTTGGCGGTGCATCCGCGGTCCCCGGCCCTGGCGGATTTTACCGCCAGGGTCGGAATGACCCCCTATGTTTCTTGCTCACTCATTATCGTATGTCCTGCACGACAACACGTCTAGCACTGTCAGTCATAAGCCCAACTTGAACATGCTGAAAGTGGCACTGTTACTGTTCACTGCCTGTCCCTGCACACACGTTCTGCTTCTGTGCACGCCACTTTCCAAACGTTTGTCCATCGAACCTTCGTTGAACAAAATCACATGATTATTGTAGTTTAGTTTTAAAAATAAAAACAAATGTATATCTGCAGGCTAAATCTTTGTTACATTCAAGATCCAAATTACATTCACAAACCGTAATTGGTGGATCCATCTTCTATCTATTAACGATCCATCCCTTCACCAGTTCAGCCCCAGATTCAGTCAACTGATCCAATACCACAGGTGACCCTCCTTTGACGGACACTCCAGAGTTGTACACAATCCAAATGTAGTGTCCTATAGAAGTGGGCAAAAAAGTTCAGATGTGGCCACCAGAGCTGCACAAAATACACCATACGAGGCCTCATGAATGTGCACAACATTACAGGTAAAGCCTCGTGAATCAAACACAATAAACCTGTCATTCACCATTGATCATCTATTCACCATTTGTTCACTTTTCATCCACCGAAACTATTTACCATTCTTTAACCACAAATGTATTATTAATTTGGCATCATTTCAACATCTGTCATTGACCATCCACTACCCACTCTTCATCATCAGTCCGCCACACATCCACCACTCACCGTCTATTTACCAGCCAACCAAATTTACTCACTACTCATTATCCACCAACCCACCACCCATTGACCACACATCTGTTTGGTATCCATTCATCATTCACCATCAATCCATTACCCACGAACATGGCTTCAGGCACATGACAAAATACTTCTGATGACCAATCCAGAACTAAACAAAATATGACAGAGGAGAACTCCAGGACGGTGTACATAGCTCCAGTACAAGAGTCAATATATATAGGTTGCCACTGTACTAGGACAGAATAAGATGTAAAGTGACCTTTGTTTGTAGGATCCATACCAGAGACCTGGACTCCACAATCTTAATAGGGCCACCAAGATAGAGGTATAAAATGCTTAAGAAGTTCTTCATAGGAAGTGATAATACTACAGCACTGCACCTAAGATCCAGGCACAAAGTTCAAGACAAGACCATCAGAATGGTACGCAGTATGCCAGATCAGAACTAAGTAATGAAGTGCACAAATGTAGAATAGTTACACAGTCATTCTTTTCTGATGGTATTATGATCTCTCTAACTGCACCCCTACATTCCCTTTGTTCTAACTGTAAACCTTTGCTATTGCATACTTACCTTGAGATCATTCAAAATCAGAATTCTATGATGCCAAGGACATAGAAAGCATGCACTGGCACTACCTATGACACAACTTTTTAATCTGCAATACAGAAGCTTGCAGTAAAGTACCCTGTGCTATAAATCTTCTGTTTGTGTGACTGATTTTTACAATTCTACTGTGCATGATATTCTGTGAGTTTTAATAAAGCTGTTATCTAATCAGAGTAGTTTCTTTTGGCTATCCCCTTTGCACTCCACAGCTTTCCCCAAAACACATATAACTGATACATGCTTTACTAAAAACACAGAAATCCACAACACAGCTCTCCCAACACAGCAGGAGAGCTGATACTACAACATTCACTGCACTCAATAAAACTCACCCCACAATGCTTTGCAAGCACTCTTTTGCACAACATTTTTGTATATATAACTCAGCCTGTGGTAGTCCTAGGACAATAGGACCACCACCTAAACGTTCAGCATGACACACTCTTTCTGTTTAGATCATTTCTGTGTCCCCACACTCAGAAAGTGGGGACCCCAAAATAATAACACCTCCCACCATTCAGTTTTTTTTTTCTTTTTCCAATTTCCAATAAAGTTCTCTTATAGCTGGAACTTTTGTTCCAGTAGTTTGTGTTCTTAGGGGTTTCATGTTGCAGTAGGCCTGCTAACTCTGAAAATATGTAATGCCCTATGCTCTGTAGTAGCTAAGTATATGATTGCATTACATTACTTTCTGCCATCCTATTTTCATGTGGTTATGCTCTCTAGGGGCTAACTATATGGTTACATGACTGTGTTTCTTACAAATTATATTTTTATTGTGGTGTTCTCTAGGAGCTGGGTGTGAGCATTGCAGTCAACATACTTCAATATGTGCTTCACTCAGTCATCCCATAATGCTTTGCAGGGCATTCTTTTACAAAACATTTTTGCTCATAAGTCAGCCTGTAGTGGTCCTAGGACAATGGGACCGCCTTCAAAGTGTTCACTGCAACCTTTCTTTTTGTCTAGACCATCCCTGGGTCCCCACACAAGGTTAGTGGGGATCCCAAAATAATAGCCTCTGCCATCACTCGATATCTTTTTAATCTCTCTCATGGATGGAACTTTTGTTTTATAGCAGAGACTAATTTGTGTTTTAAGGGTCTTCTTTGTAATGTCACTGCAATAGATCGTCTAGCCCTGAAAATGTGGAAACCCCTATGGGCCAGATGTATAATTTTTCCAAATAGTGATTACCTAAGTGGGATTAACTGCGAATTGCAATCACGTTATTGCTATTTGAATGAAAGAAACTCCAGAGGTTTCATTTAGCAATTCCCAATGGCTCGCAAATTGACCTACATCCTTAATATTGATGAGGTAAGTTGTAACTTGCAGCTCATTGTGAATGGCTATAATCACAGGTACGTGGCCTCCTGGGCTCAGCAGATCACCATGTCTGTGACTGTTTTTAAATGCAGCCCGTTTTCCCTAAAGGAAAACGGGATGCATTTAAAAGAGAAAAAAAAAGCTTTCTCTTCATTTTTTAAGAGCAAGCAGTGGTCCGTGGGGCAACTGTCTGCTCTTAAAAATGTTTTTGCATGGATTCACAAAAGGGAAGGGGTCCCTTGGGATCCATTCCCGTTTGCAAATGAGTTACCACCTACTTGAAGTAGGTGGTAAAAATTTGAATGTTTTGCGACTGCATTTTTGTCAAAAACATTCCTACATACCGCTGCAATTCGGTATTAGGAAGTGACGCCCTTGACACACCCCTTCCTAATACCGAATCGGTATGTAGTCGCAATTCCAATTTGTGATTCGCAAATTGGAATTCATACATAACAAAATGCATTTTTATGATCACAATCGGTTTGATTGGGCCGATTGCAATCACAAAAATGCATGATACATCTGGCCCTATGTTCTCTAGGGTTTAGATATATGGTTACACTGCATTACTTTTGGTCATTTTATTTTCATGTGGTTATGTCTTCTAGGGGCTAACTATATGGTTACATGACCATGTTTCTTACAAATGCTATTTTCATTGTGGTGTCCTCTAGGGGCTTTTCCGAGCATTACAGTCTGGTTATGTTGCAAGAAAAGTCCACTTATGAATTTATATAAGCAATAGCTCCAACTCAAGCAAATGCAAGACCCATTGCATTACAAATGCTTGTTTTATTCATGTCACTAACAGATCAGTACAAACGTGCACTGTTCCTGTGTAAACCAATAAACATGCCTCAGCAGTGATGTTCATGTCAGACATACAGAGAAGAAAGTAGTCAAGCAGGGCTGGTTTTAGCACTAGTGGTGTGTCAATCTTTATTGGTGCCTCTCCTCCATGACCTCCTCCTCTGATTCCTACACTACCATTCAGCAAAAGTGACCCTAATCTCTCAATAGGTGTTCTGTCACATACATTTCATTTGTTTTAAAGTGCTGGCAACGTCGGGCTTTACTAATCCACAAACTATCCACATAAAATATAGATCTGTTCTTTGCAGCAGGCATATTAACCCTCTGTGCTACTTTATGATGAGTCAAAACTGCCACTAGACAAAATTCATCTCTATCTCTTTAGCAGGAACATTCAGTACAAGAGTTATCTTGCTATTTTTATTTCTGCCTGAAAGCTGGATGTATAAGGAACTCTGCAGCAGGTGATTTTAAATCATAAGTTACTGCTAAAGACAGTGTTCCCCCCCCAAAGGTCCGTGCCCCCCCTACCCTTCCAGGACAGCACCCAGTGTGGTAACACCGGTTGCACCACCTAAGGCCAGCCCTGTACTCAAGTATTTTCATCATTGATTACAAATGATACATTCAGAAAGATCTATCCCATAAAGACAGCACGATTGACCACCCACCTTTACCATTATCTGATCTATATTTTGTTTTTATGCTTGCATGTTGCAAGGACAATATATTAGATGACCTATTTTTTCATTTAAAGATATCTTTATTAAGCTTAATCAGTACAGTTAAAGTTTAACATAGAAAATATAAACTGACATACACTTCAGAATATCAAAAATGGCAACCATAATGTGTAAGTAGGTGAGAGCTACCTGCATAGAACTAGGGATCAGATAAAAGGAAAATCTTCATTGCGTAGATATATGTAGTGCACTAACATTTCACATGTCAAGTCACAAATGAGGCCTGGGTGCCTGGTCCATAGGAGAGTCTAGATTAGAAAGAACAACATGCTTCAAGTACCTCGGTTTTTACTCTTGAAGAAAAAGGGGGCAAGAAAGCCCAGCTGGACTCTCTGAAAATGAGGATTAAACATCTGTCATGCAGGATGGGGAACTCAAGAGAAGCATCGCATGGCAAAATTCAAATGCCTTCATAATGGCTGTGCCTGCAAAAGTGATGCCTACATTAACATATGATGTAATGATGTTTAAAGACAATTTCCACAAGTGGCTAGAAAAACAGCAATCCACCTGCTATCAGCGATTATTTGCACTTCCACTCGATCACAAATAAGATTGGAATTCAAATGTCCAAAACAGGACCTGAACCTGTGGGCTAATTTTCAATGAAATATTTGTTCTGGGCGAAATTCCATGAGCTCGGCTTGCAATAGGGCTCGCTCCATGCAACCTCTGTCAAAGCACATCAGATTTAAGAGGGCCTTGCACCATTCTAAAACCACATTAGCGTGTTTTTTTTACGCTAATGTGGCGTTAGAAGGCCAAAAAGGGCACACCATATTTACTAAGTGATGCAATTCATGCGGTTCCCCACTTTGTGCCAGGTATAATGTATGCAAATGGGGCGTTCTCCCATTAGGGGGGCCAAAAAAATGGTGCAAGGAAATCTAAGAAATTTCCTTGTGCCATTTTTTCAGCTCTTTTAATGCCTGCTCAGAGCAGGCGTTAAAAGGAGGCTTCCTTTGGTTTCAACGTGCTTCTGGGTGCTTTGCCAGATTAGTCTCAACATTTTTGACACTCATCCTGGAAAACAAAGGACTAGCGTAAAAAATGATGATGCTAGCACCACTAACTATTGCCTTAGTGTGCTGTATTTTAAATACAGTGCACACATGGTGGCGTTAGGGGGGTGCTAAAGGGTACAAGAAATGTGGTGCTGCACCCACTTTTCATAAATCTGCTCCTAAGCTCGGAAGACCTATTAAAAACGTCCCTACCACAAAGACCAACAGCAAGACTATTCACAAAACAAGAAAAACTAATCTCACTAGACCAGGATCTCAAGGACCTTAAAACCAAACATTATGGCAGCTGAGCCGTGAGCCTGTACTCTGCCGGTTTCCTACCAGTTTATCTGAGCTTGCCCTTTCCAGACCACACCAAGTATACTCTTGTGAGAATGTGCCTCAATCTAATTTCTCTAAGGGCCTATTGGTATGGTCTTAAAGAGAGTGAAGTTGATGTACAATGCAGATGGTGTGGCACAGCAGAGGAGTCCGTAGCACACATGATCTGCATCTCTGGAGTCCTCAAACTCCTGAGGCGCTACTGGCTCTGGCCCATAGTTTGCATCTTAAACATGGGGACATGCTGGGTGGGCAGCTGTCTTAGCCTGTTTACAAGGAGAATCATGCCAGTTATCTGTGCATTTTGTAAAGTTTATGAAAGCAGCAACAGGCAATCTAAAATACCCATGATGGTGTCAGGTGTAAGCATGGAACATCTTTGATTTCCTGGACTGCACCCTGAGGTGGCATTGCTTACCCGCAAGTAGCAATGAAGCACTGCCAGCCTTGAGCACACCAGAACTTCACACTGCTACCTCCACGGCTAAAAGCAATGGTTTGCACTCTACTAGGTTGCACCGGAATGCACGGACTGATGAAGCACCTTCTGTCCCTAGCACACATGATCTGCGTCTGTGAAGTCTTCTAATCCTGGAGGTGATATTGTCTCTGGCCTATATTTCGCATTGTAAACATGAGCCGGCCATCCCTAACCTGTTGCATGGAGCACATTTGATCTCCTGGGCCGGCAAACCCAGTGTCCCGTTTTTCTACCTGCAAGGATCAATGAAGCGCTGCCACTCTACCTCAGAACCCTCCACCACTAGCTCACTGACTAAGTGCCTGTCCATGATGAAATCATGGCACACTTTACTCACACAAACTGTCTATCCCAAGCACCTTAGTACTTCCCATTGCAAGGAACCCGGGCATACTTAAATTATACAGACTGCTGTAGCCAGTCTTTACCACTTTTAGCCTCAAGCATCGAAGAGTTGTATATTTCTATTTGGCACCAATGAATGGCACTTTGAGAACAGGGAGCTCAATGAGCTCACAAACTGGATACCCATTTTTTGTGAAATAGTGTTTTTTTGCCCTATTGTTCTTTTTTATGTTCTTTTTTATGCTGAAATGTAATGATTTTAATAGTTAAACCTCAATAAACTAAACTGAAACTGAAATTGTGAACAGGATGAGTATGACAGCCTTGTAGTGACCTCCACACACATGATTTTGCACCCACAGCTCATATGGCGGAGGGGCAAAAGCCTGCTGATGGCAGCAGGCCCCTGATCCTTCCTTTGAGATGTGGAGTAATAGTTAAATCCTTGAGGAAAGACAAGGAATGGAGGTCAAGCAATCAATCAAAAAAGATTTGTATAGCTCGGCTAATCACCTATGATGGTATCTACGCTCCAAGGATCTAGGGACCCCCATTTCCCTGACTTTTAACATAATTAAAGGGGGCCATGTGGCACCCCCACAGTCCTGGGGACCACCACCTCTCCAGAGCTGAATTTAAAATAGGAAGGGCATCTGTCATAGACCCCCGGGGACCTCTACCTCCCTGGGTTAGTTCATGTTGAAGGGAGGCCACGTGGCCCCCCTTGAGGAGCCAATGATGACCCAGGGTGCCCACCCTGGTATATACCTGTTTGCTTTCACTTGGTGGGAGCTAACAGCTCCCACCAAGTGAAATCAAACAAACTCTGCTTTCTGAAAGCAGGAGCTGTTACTCTTTCTCTCTCTTTCATCCCATAATGGGATGGAAGAGAAAGAGAAAAATTGTTATTGCAAGGATCTCTCCACACAATGAATTGAAAGAGTCAGACTAGCAAGATGTTTGGTACGAATGATAAAGTTACGTTTGGCTGCAGAGTAGATAAGAGACACTTCTGGCTTAATGGTCAAGGTCTTGTGCTGTCATTCAGTAGGCTGAAGGTTCAAATCCTAGTATCGCTTGGCAGTATGTTTGTTTATTTACTAGTGTTTTGGCTGTTAAACCTTCCTAGTGATGGAGCATTCCTGTTTCTTTCCAATAACATGCCTGTATTTCTGAAAGCATCACAGTAGGAAGTCATGTATGGCCTGAAGTCTAAGGTCAAAGACTCTCACACTGAAGTTGAGGGTTCTACTCCAGGTCTGACCATGGTTAATTTCTCTCTTTCAATCTCTTTCTCCCACTCACACACCCAATCAGACCCTTACGCACCCACTCACAAACCCACTCAAACACTGATGCACCCACTCATAGACCCACTCAGACTCTGAGGCACCCACTCACAGACCCACTCAGACACTGACATGTGCACTTACAGTCCCATTCAAACCATCACACACCCACTCACAGACCCACTCAGACCTTCACACACCCACTCACAGATCCACTCAGACACTCATGCACCCACTCACAGACCCTCTAACACACTCACGCACCCACTCACATACCCACTCAAACACACCCATACCCACACACAGACCCATTCAGACACTCATGCATCCACTCACAGACCCACTTAGACCCGCACGCACCCACTCACAGACTCATTCAGACACTGATGCACCCACTCACAAACCCACTTAGACACTGATGCACCCACTCACAAACCCACTCAGACCATCACACATCCACTCACAGAACTACCTAGATCCTCACACACCCACTCTCTCATCCAGACAGACACTATAACACCCATAAACACCCTGTCGCACCTATTCTCACACCCAGGGAGACGGACCCTTCAGCATTGCGCGGCTCGCAGTTGGGTGGTTATAGGGGAAAAAACATAGAAATTCACTGCAAAAAACAAAGATTACATGGACTGTATAGTTAGGAAACTGAATTTTAAAAAACAAAAATTCACTTAAAAAACAGGTTATAGGGATGTTACATTTAGGCTCACATTTTAACAGTACATAACCTTAGAAATTCACCTGTTATAGTTAGAGTTTTCTCAAGTAACTATAACTTGTGCCCTAAGGTAACTATAACTCGCGCCCTCGCCCTGCTCAGTTTTTTCACCAAAAATGTTACTGCAAATATTACATTGATATTATCAATTATGTTATCAAAGATGTCATGAGTGCTGTAATTTGTTGGGTAATTAGTAGTGCATGGCAAGGGTGTACCTTAGGACACGAGTTATAGTTGCTTCAGATACCTCTAACTTTAATAGTTGAATTTCTATGATTTTGTGAACAAAACAAAAGCGGCTAGGGTAGGAACACCCTGACCCCTTAGCTCTAGTGGCAGGGCAAAAAAAAAAAAATTTAAAATTTTTTTGCCACGAATTTGGAACGACATTATGGATTTGCAGCAAAGAATGTTCTAAAAAAAAAAAGAGCTGTATCCCATGCTTGTATTACTAAAGCTCCCTGGTGGGCCAGGTCCCGGGGCCATGTCAATATATTTTAAAAATAAGGGAAGGGAGTGCATGGGGCCCCCCTCTTAGGGCATTATTATGCCCCGGGAACTGCCTCTTCCATGGGGCAATTCATGGCGGGGCTCGAGTTATAGCTACCTTAGGCTGCAAGTTATAGTTAATTGAATTAACTCTATAACTGCTGAATTTCTTTGGTTTTGTGCAAGTAAATTCAGAACCCAACTATAATGTTCCTGTAACCTTTTTTTAAAAAAATAAATATATATATATATATATATATCTTCAAGGTACGTAGATGTGGAGTTATGCACTTACCTTCTCAATATTTTGGTCCTCAATATTTTCATCTTGATATTCTGTCCACACAAAATTTTTGTTTCTGATATTCTGTCAGTGCTCTGTATAAAAATACCTGGTATAAAGCAAGGGGGGAGGATTTGTGTTACAAAAAAACCTGTTGCAGTAGGTTACAACCTGTCAAAAAAGGAAAAACGGACACTGATGAAGTGGTATATGAGTACACATTATAAATAAACATAGAAACAACAAGCAGGTAGAGACTAGGCATAAAACTTCAGTAGAGAAATATGTGGTGGGCAGCTCCATGGTGACAGGCTGCAGAGCAAATCCTATCTTCTCTTCCGGGTGATGTCCCACTCCATGAACATTGTGACCTGCCTCTTCTTCCCATGGAAGTCAGCTGCTAATGTTCATTCCTGAAGAGAAGAGGGGCAGAGGACAGCTATGTATTTAAAAAGACGTAGGCAAAGAGGGAGAACGAGAGGGAGAGAGAATAATAGAGTTTGTGTGTATGGAAAGAACGCAGCACAGAAGGTGAATAATAGATGTACGTAGGATATGTAAATATTAATTTACTTCATGTTCACCAATTTGTGTCAAAAATAGAAAAGGTCAGAAAAGGCTGGACAAAAACATGGGATGAGCTGGTGATTCCCTTCAGCCATTAATTTATCCATCAAGATAAACAGTGTCAAATGAAGCTGACCGATCGATTAAAATAAGCACACTGCTGCTGCCAGAAACCGTGATTGTGGGGTAAGCAATGTTGAGCTCATCTAAGCTGGATCCCGGTTAGTGGTCTACTGATACATTTTGATAAGTGGAAACAGCTTTCAGGATGCAGCAGGATGTTTGGACACTTGTGTGACTTGGAGCACGAAAAATACGTCACGCGTAATGCATGGACATCAATTCAAATTGCAAAGGGTGGCGAAAGTGACTGCACAATCACATGCACTGAGGCCCAGATTTAAGAAGCACTAGCCCCACATTAGCATCATATTTTTAGGCCAATGTGACGTTAGGCTTTAAAAATCGCTGCAACATATTTACAAAGAGACGCAATGCTATGTATAATGTATGCAAAGAGGGCATTCCCCCATTAGGGGAGGGCGCAAAAATGGTGCAATGGAATCTAAGAGATTCCACTGCGTGATTTGTTGCAGCTACTTTTAATGCCTGCTGAGATCAGGCATTAAAAGGGGGCACACCATTGGTTACAATGCGTCCCTATGTACTGTTCAAGGTTAGGGCCGACATTTTGATGGTAACTCTGAACAGTACATCAATAGCGTCAAAAATGTTGACGCTATTTCCCCCTACCCTACGCCATAGAGCACCGCATTTTAAATATGGTGCACACATAGTGGTGGTAGGGGGGCACTAAGGGGCGCAAGAAAAGTGGCACTGCACTGGGTGCACTGTCACTTTTCTTAAATCTGCCCCTAAGGCCTTCACTTTCACTCACGCACACAACCTTACACATAGATACACACACATTTATACACACTCTCTCTCACATAAACATACTCTCACCCACAACCATGCACACAACATACATTTAAAGCATTTTCTACTTACCTCAGCTGCCATGGAAGGTCATATTCCAGGGAGCTGTACTCCTTTTTTATTACACTAATAGTGTAATGTATTATTATTCACTGTAGTGAAATAGACAATTTACAGAAAAGAAAGACAGTGGAGCCCCAACCAATGTCCTTAAGAACGAGCCGTTCCTGTGTTCTTGGCACTGCCTTTGCCACCTCTGAGGCCAGGGGGGCAAAGGCAGTTCCAGGGCTCAGAAGGGGAAATCCAGGAGTTGCACCTGTAGCCCCATGGCAATCCCTAAATGATGTCCATGGATTCGTAATAATAAAATAAATACTGGGTTTTTATAAAAAATAAAATAAATAAAAACATAATCTCAAGCTTCAGGCACATATCCGTGAGTAATGGCCTTATTTAGAGTTTGGTGAAGGGGGTTACTCCGTCACAAACGTGACGGATATCCCGCCCGTCGTATTACAACTTCCATAGACTATCATGGAATTGTAATACAGCAGACGGAATATTCGTCACGTTTGTGATGGAGTAATCGCCTCAGACAAACTCTAAATCAGGTCCTTAGTCTTCTACATATGACTAACACATGACGCAATAGTCATCAATAAATAAGGACAGCCTTTCACTTGCCAGGAAGTTAACTTCCATTGGCTTCATCCTGCTATGACTTGGTCGATACTTAGCTCTCATTATCTGGTATGTGTTGTGAGTACCTATGTTGAAACCAAGATGGGCAATACTACGAACACTGTACTGAGTATGTATGCCAGAAGACAATTGTGACCAAACATGGATGAGATCGGGCACACATCACATCCTGGCACAAGATGTGCAGAGAACTGTGGCGGCACACTGCCTCCGGCAAGTACTCTTTACTGCATACAAGGACTGTTCACAAACTGTAGAGAACTCAACAGTGGCTCAATAGTGTTATAGGCTTAGTACTATTAACAAGTATAGTGGGTGATTAGGCATTGAGTAGATCTATGTTGGAATGCTGCAATAATTGAGGTCTGATCTCTGAATGTTATTGGTCCTGGGCAATACACCCTACAGAATACATCACTGGAACAAACTTTGCTCAAGCTTGTCCCTCTGTTAGGTATGATGAAAACCCAATGATTCTTGTGAGGGCACAGGAAGTTGTAGCCTTGGTAAGCAGATCTAGTATTTCACATTATGTTTTAGTCAAAATTATACCATTATGTCACTTCACTTAACTATGTGAATTTACGGGAAACATTTACAGGGAACATGCCATTCATAGTAATATGTTACTGCAAATGCATTGGAACAAATTGCAGGTAGCTGCTTATCCCGGTGCTCTTGTTAAATGCATCCTCTCTATTGCCAAAAACTAAAGTGAGGGCACATTTCACACTAAAATATAGCGTGAAATGACTGGTTCTCATTTTGGGTAAGTGCACTTTTACAAACTTTTGCGTAATTTTGCTGACATTTCGTAGAATTACTCAAAAGCCAATTATGCTAATTTTGCACTCGCCTGCTCCAAAGGCAACCCATGGGACCTCATCCTCTCTGCATCTCCAAGGATCCACTGCTAGCCCCACATACCTCTGAGCTGGACTCATAATATTGCTATCCCATTCACTATCATACATGTCACTTTCCTACGTGAAAGGAATCAGGAAAAGGAGAAGTTACCTTTTGCTCCTTCAAAAAAACCTATCTAGGAGAACTCTGAGAAGAACTAACCAACCTGCCTATACAGTTCCAGCCCTTAACTGATTTCAGTTACTTTCTCAAAGTTTAGAACTCAACTTCGAAGAATCACATAGAATGCTATGTTTGCCTAAAACCTCACTCTTCCATTCCTAAACTGTCAACACCCTGATACACCAAAGGACTTACTGAAAACAAGCATGCCATATGAGGACAGGGGAAGAAACTGAAAAGCTCAGAATTACACAAGGACTTTATCCTTCTAAAAATATTTCTATCCAATCGTTATCATGTAATCACCACAGCTAAAGCTTCCTACTGCAACATATTCGTCAATGGAGCAATCAATAGAATCATAGCCATCTTGAAGGCTGTCAAACCGTGTGCTAACCCCATTCTAGAAGCCATTATCTTGCCATCACTCGACTGATGCAATACCATTAACTTCTTCATAGAGAAAGTCGACAAAAGCAGATCTAACATCACCTTTTCATCATCATCCATACTACTACCTGTACCCTCCTGCCAGACCACTAACTGTTCAAACTTCAATGCTGTCTCCCACTCGGACATCTCCAATATTCTGAACCCAGTCAAAACTACCTCCTACAATGATGATATGCTTCCCTCCTCCATCATCATGTTTTTGATAAGAGAAAACCCTCACACTGCCTCTACCCCTTGTCATTTCTCCATCAACCCAGGGCACTTTCCCAGATAGCAACAAGACATGGCAGATCCTCTCCCTGGTGAAAAAGCATACTATAAATATAGCTGACCATGTCAACTTCCCTACTACACCTGCAGCCCATCTGTTGGAAAAATCATCAAGAAGGCAGTAGTCTCCCAGCTACTGGAGCACATTAACAAGAATAACCTACTTCAGGGCTATCAATCAGGGTTCAAACCGTGTTGCAATATTCACCCCGGCATGCTCCATGTAGTCAATGACACCCTCTTCCTCAGTACCAAAAAATGGCCATTGCCTCCTGGTCCTTCTTGAATTCCCTGCAGATTACAACACTGTTGACCATCTAGGATTGATCCACTCCATGAAAATACATTTGGGGTTTACTGGCACATTCCTACGATGCCCTACAATGGTACACATCCTCCCTCACCAATCAACAACAACTCATTCAGATAGGAACTACCAGATCTCATAATCCCCCCATCACCTGCGGAGTCCCTCAAGGGCCCATCCAGTCAACCATAATTTTTAGCCTTTATGGAACTCTTGATAGCCATCCTTGAAGACAGCAACATCAAGATCCAGCAGTATGCTGATGACACTCAACTCTATTGCAAAATCTCCTATTCCTATGACATACATACACTCAAAGCCTGCTTTGAAAGCATACATATCTGCATGTAAACAAACTACCTTATGCTGCACCCACAAAGACTGAATTCCTCATGTTTGTCAGTGCCAATCATTCTCTCATTCGGTCATGGCTCTTAAACTTAATCCTAACAAGTTTCAAACCCCAACTGACAAAACAGGCCAACTCTATCAGATTCACCCTCAACCAGGGGCTTCCTCAACCCCACTGCTTTAGCAGCTACAGCGGAGGTGTTTTTATTTTTAATGTGCATCTCGGCGTCAAAGCTCATAATCAATTCAAAAGGGTTGGAAGGTGAGTGTGTGGATGGATGGATGGATGTGAAATGATGGATGGGTTAGTGAAGGGGGATGGATAGCTGCATGGATGAATGAGTGAAAGAATGGATTAATGAAAGGGAGGAAGAATGGATGAATGGATGGATGGGTGTGTGAAGGTGTGGACAAATGGATAATGAAAGGATGAACGGATGAGTGAGTGAGAGGATGGGTGGGTGAAAGGGTTAATGGATGATGGATGGATGGATGGATGGATGAGTGAAAGGCTGGATGAATGGACGTATTGAAAGAGTGGCTTGATGAGTGAGGAAAAGGATGGATGGATGATTGAAAGGATTGATGTAAGGACAGATGAGTGAAGGAATGGATACATGAGTGAAGGTGAGGATAGATGGGTGACTGGATGAAAGGGTGGATAGATGGTTGGATGGATGAGTGAATGGATGGATGGATGACTGAACAGGTAGATGGAAGAATGGATGTGAGTGAACGGTGATGGATGTCTCAATGGAAAGGTGGATAATTATATACATGAATAAATGAGTGAAAGGATGGATAAGTGAAAGGAAGGATGGATTGATGGGTTAGTGAAATGGTGAATGAATGGATGAGTGGAAGGGTGGATGGGTTGATAATGAGAGGATGGATGAGTTAATGAAAGGATGGATCGATGAGTGAAAGGGTAAATGGATGGAATGATGAGTGGATGGATAGATGGACTGAGTGAAAGGGTGAATGGATAGATGAGTGAAAGGATGGATGAGTGAAAACATGGATGTAGGATGGATGTGTTAAAGAATGTATGTATTAGTGAAATGGAGGATAGATGGATGGCTGACTGAAAGGGTGGATGGATGGATGAGCAAAAGGGTGAATCGATAAACTAATGAGTGAAAAGGTGGATGGACGAATGCGTGAGTGAAAGGATGGATGGCTGAGGGAAAACATGAGCGGATGGATGAGTGTCTGGATGAGTCAAAGGTTGAATGAATGAGTCAAACAATGGATAGTTGAGTGAAAGGATGGATGAATGAGTGAAAAGGAGGATGGATAGATTTATGGAGTGAAAGGATAGATGGATGAATGAGCGAAAGGTTGGATGGATGAGTGAAAGGAAGAATGGATGACTGAAAGGATGGAAGGACGAATGGATGGATGGTGAATGGATGAAAGGGGGAAGGATAAGTGAAAGGATGGATGCCTGAGTGAAGGGATGGATATTTGTGATGGATAGGTTTGAAGAAAGATGGATAGTTTTGGATATAGATGGACGGAATGTGACAGAATGTAAAGGTGAAATGTTGATTACCAACGGGTGGATGGAGGGATGAAAATATGAAAGGATAGATGCTTAGATGGAAGAGACAAGCAAGCTCTTCTGGGGAGGGTTGTGAAGTCTTGCTTCAATTGCTTGGTGCCATAAGAGCTTTGCTTCAAAGTGGAGGGTATTTTAGTTTTCTGGCTACTCTCTTGCCCTCAACCCAAAACTCTCCTACAAAGAACGAACTGACAAGAAGACCAAAACATCCTGGTTCAAACTCTCTCTCTCCAGTAAAAAGTGCAGCCTTTACTCTCAGCAAAAGACTTAAGAACAACAATTCAGGCCATCATTACTATTTGAAACTGGCTGGTGGGGTGCAAAGCCAAATTCACCAATACTGTCCGTTAACTTCCCACCAATACCATGCAATCATGAGTTAAACCCAATGGAATGGGTAATAACTGTGCGGGCCTGGTTTTACAAGGTATACAGCTGAATGGAATTCCTTGTTCTGTGGGGTTTAATGCTCACATATATCACCTGCTACGAGCCTGTTGTGAATTTCAGTCTGGGGCAGTTGCTGTAAGAGGTTGGAGGGAGGGAGGTTGAAAGAGTTACAGGAGAGGCAAATTATGCTTTTGCCAAGAAAATAAACAAACTCAGCAGGGATGGGGAAAGAGACTTGGCGGTCATTGCAGCCAAAGAGACTAGTGGTTTTGTCGGCTAACCAGCTCTCTTGTGATTTGGCAGTGCAGTCACCACATGGCAATTCCAGTCTTACCAATTGTAATGAGGGCCCTAGATTGAGTCATCGCCCTGCTCAGATTCAATCCAGAGGCCACTTTTGCTCCCCAGAAAGGCATCCTTCATTCAACACTATGGCTCATTAGGGGCTGAAGAAATCTGGTGATATCAGCCTTGTGTTAAAGGATCTCTACTCCTCTCCCTGCAAGCCTGGATCATCTCCAAGATCAGCTGCATCACATACAAGAATCTCTGCACCAAGGCTCCTGTCTACCTAAGTAATAAACGATCAATATCTGAAGGTTAACACCAGATGAAGAGCTCTGGCATTGCCAGATTAGACTGCAAACACTGCAGGTAGGAGAAAAGAAAATAAGCATTCTCAGCCGAGGCCCCCAAGTTCTGGAACAACATCGTTCCAGGTGTTTGGACACACGTATCATTCTACAATTTGAGAAGAAACTAAAAACTCACCTCTTGAAAAAACACTGCCTTCCCCTTATGGGCCCCCAGTGTGGCTTGCCACACATGCAGCACTTTGTTGCAAGCCAGCTAGGTTTGCAATGAGGCTGGTTGACCCACTCTGCGCTACAGTATAGGACTCAGCTCCCTTAAGGAGCTGAGTCCTATATCGTACCATTGTTCCCGCCAGACTGACTGGTGGGAATGCTCTATTTTGGCAGGAATACTGTAATAGGGTGGGGGCACCACCGGTATGACAGTGGTGTCCTCCCCGTGGCATTGGCGGTCAGCTGGTCTGACCGGAAATGTTGTAATGAAGCCCCAAAACATGTCTAAGGCTACAAATTTTTCATTAGGAATAAAATCAGCAAATGAATGTAGCTAAGAAAGCTATAATCAGGAAAGGCTCCTGCCTCAACATTACCACATACAAGAAAAAAACATGGGTAAAAGATATTTTTTGGTTCAAGCAGCCAAACCTATGGCATTCACCACCCACACATTTGATCGAATGACAGCCATCTTACCTTCAAAAGATTCGTCAAGAGCTGTCTCTTCCCTACATGACAACTATACCCAGAACACAACAGTGTACCACAATAGTATTCACTCACATGGCAAACTATACTTCTCATGGCATAGAGATAAAGTTGTTGTTATACATGTGTCATTTTACATTGAACTATGCTTCCTGTTATAAGCAGATACTTTTATATAAGTAGAAAACATGTATATTACATCATAAAAACATGTGTATATAAAACAATGTAATAATTGCTGCTTCTATCTGCATATAGGTGCCAATATAGAGGAGATTATGCCTGCAATCAAAACCTTAATAAATGTCACTAATAAATTGCATACTTTGCCACAATATAAATGTGTACAACTGACCATGTAAATATTGCTGGTTCTTTACATATGGGTATTAATAGAGGGGTTTTATCCTCCCAACAAAACCTACCAAGTGCTATATATACAGGGAGTGCAGAATTATTAGGCAAGTTGTATTTTTGAGGATTAATTTTATTATTGAACAACAACCATGTTCTCAATGAACCCAAAAAACTCATTAATATCAAAGCTGAATATTTTTGGAAGTAGTTTTTAGTTTGTTTTTAGTTTTAGCTATGTTAGGGGGATATCTGTGTGTGCAGGTGACTATTACTGTGCATAATTATTAGGCAACTTAACAAAAAAAAAAATATATACCCATTTCAATTATTTATGATTACCAGTGAAACCAATATAACATCTCAACATTCACAAATATACATTTCTGACATTCAAAAACAAAACAAAACCAAATCAGTGACCAATATAGCCACCTTTCTTTGCAAGGACACTCAAAAGCCTGCCATCCATGGATTCTGTCAGTGTTTTGATCTGTTCACCATCAACATTGCGTGCAGCAGCAACCACAGCCTCCCAGACACTGTTCAGAGAGGTGTACTGTTTTCCCTCCTTGTAAATCTCACATTTGATGATGGACCACAGGTTCTCAATGGGGTTCAGACCAGGTGAACAAGGAGGCCATGTCATTAGATTTCCTTCTTTTATACCCTTTCTTGCCAGCCACGCTGTGGAGTACTTGGACGCGTGTGATGGAGCATTGTCCTGCAAGAAAATCATGTTTTTCTTGAAGGATGCAGACTTCTTCCTGTACCACTGCTTGAAGAAGGTGTCTTCCAGGAACTGGCAGTAGGACTGGGAGTTGAGCTTGACTCCATCCTCAACCCGAAAAGGCCCCACAAGCTCATCTTTGATGATACCAGCCCAAACCAGTACTCCACCTCCACCTTGCTGGCGTCTGAGTCGGACTGGAGCTCTCTGCCCTTTACCAATCCAGCCACGGGCCCATCCATCTGGCCCATCAAGACTCACTATCATTTCATCAGTCCATAAAACCTTAGAAAAATCAGTCTTGAGATATTTATTGGCCCAGTCTTGACGTTTCAGCTTGTGTGTCTTGTTCAGTGGTGGTCGTCTTTCAGCCTTTCTTACCTTGGCCATGTCTCTGAGTATTGCACACCTTGTGCTTTTGGGCACTCCAGTGATGTTGCAGCTCTGAAATATGGCCAAACTGGTGGCAAGTGGCATCGTGGCAGCTGCACGCTTGACTTTTCTCAGTTCATGGGCAGTTATTTTGCGCCTTGGTTTTTCCACACGCTTCTTGCGACCCTGTTGACTATTTTGAATGAAACGCTTGATTGTTCGATGATCACGCTTCAGAAGCTTTGCAATTTTAAGAGTGCTGCATCCCTCTGCAAGATATCTCACTATTTTTGACTTTTCGGAGCCTGTCAAGTCCTTCTTTTGACCTATTTTGCCAAAGAAAAGGAAGTTGCCTAATAATTATGCACACCTGATATAGGGTGTTGATGTCATTAGACCACACCCCTTCTCATTACAGAGATGCACATCACCTAATATGCTTAATTGGTAGTAGGCTTTCGAGCCTATACAGCTTGGAGTAAGACAACATGCATAAAGAGGATGATGTGGTCAAAATACTCATTTGCCTAATAATTCTGCACTCCCTGTATATATATATATATATATATATATATCTAAAAGGCCATTTCAGTTTTATGTGCTCCATCTTTCCTTTCTCTGACTCATCCCAAACCTTTCTGAGTACAGTGAAAGTGAATCCACAAAACATCTTTCTCAAACTTTCCCCTCTTTTTTTAGTTATGTCACCCATCTAACAGGCACACAGGACCACTACCTAATAAAGCATATTACTACTTCCCCTTTCAAATCTATTTCCATCATCCTATACCCACTCTAAACTCTACTAAAAACACAATCAATTAGGCACAAATATAACACAATGAATGAAAAAATAAATGTTATTAATCTACTAACTATTAACCTCTAATCTTGGGTTTCAGAGTAGATTGCTACTTGCCACAAATCTCCCCAAACTCTTGCCCAGGGTAGTAAGCTCTATTTAATATAACATTTGCAATTACGATTGCAATTTTTGCAATCACTTACAATAATCACATAAGGTAACATTGAGAGTAGATGGTTTTTCATGATATATATGGTTATATGCTATCACTTCTTCAAATCTCTCATAAACTCCAGAAGTTATTTCTGTCAAGTTTCTCAACTCCTAAATCGCTGGTACTATATCACCCTTAAATGCCCAAATTTCGTGCTACTACTTTTTAACCTCCAACATAGCTGGTGCCATTTGGCACCGAAGGAAATCACTGATTTGTGGCTCAACTCCATGGTGTGGTGTTTCTGGCTCCTCAGATCCCTTGTGTCCTGGAACTGTTGGCCCTAGATGTTGTACTCTCCCATCCACAAATGCCTACTGTCATGGATCGTGGAGCCATAAATGCAGTGCTTAATAGGAGCTGCTGGCTGCCAGTGGGGGACACCAGCACTCAGTTTCAGGGGCCAACATTTATTTCTCCTCATCAGACAATTACCGGGAGCAAAAGGAGTAAAACATGCAAAAGGGAAAAGAAGGAGGAAGGAGGAAGAGAAGGACGGAATCCCCATCAGCATGGGAGAAAGCAAGAACCTGCAAGAGTGAGATGAAAAGGCAGGCGGTGTCTGGCAGAAAATTACAGAGGTCTTAGGTGGATTCTGGACGGTGCAGCCTTGGCTTTCGGCATGCTGACACATTTAACAGCGCCAGCTGCAGGCCTCTGAGCAGTGCTTTGGCACTGGCACTCATTATCTTACATATTAAGCACTGCTTAAATTCCTGCTTCATGCCCTATGTTTAGAGCTCCCCGAAGACCTGAGAAACAGCGTTGAATTCCTGACATATTGCCATCATTCCCTGTGATTCTATGACTAATGGGTGGCCGTGCAATTTGTCAATGTGAAATCAGCAGGGAAATATATCTACTTCCTCCTTTATTGGTCCACTAATGAAGGAATAGTCCAACCACTCTGCTTTTACCAATTCACTGAACGCACGGTTGATGTCCGTCTTTGACACAAATATTGCCACCTATTAATTGTTGCGTCAGAATATGACTGTAGAAAAGAAAAAGCGCATGGGACTTTAGAATGCTTCTTTATTGTCCAAATTTATAGAGTAGCCATTGTACAGACATGTGGGAAAAATAAAAGGCCAAAAGTCATCAAGATACAAATAATCTTAGAAAAGTAGCATGATCAAGGACTCTGTGTGGTTCAATTCATACTGAGTCAGTTCGCTGCACTTTCTCAGAGATTCTTAAAATGCCCTATGTACGTGGCAAAATGATGGTTCCCCATTGTGGAATATGACCATGTGTAACAGATCTCTGATAGTTTCACCAGGAAGGATTTGTGATGTTATTGGGATGTTTGGCTACATATCAGGATTTCCAGAACCTGTCAAACCCCGTTATCCCACATCCCTTTGACAGAAAGCCTGGGAAGATGTGTTGTAACTCAGCCTTGTGAGCAATTACTGTGCCGTAGGAATTGTGCCATATTTTCAGACCACGTATTACCTTCTAGAGTAGGTGCCTTCAATGGGTAGCTCGGTAGCTACTGGTAGCTCACAAGTACTCTTGACGTAGCTCCCTGAGGTGCAGCCCAGCACTGTATGCAATTCAGAGGTGTCTACACTATCCACATTGAAGACGGCAGCAGTATACATCTCCAGGCCGCACACTGTGACAACCTGCAGGACTTAAAATGTAATCACCTGTCTCCTCTATTTACAAAGTCACATGGAGATTTGTGTAGTCGCAGGCCCCACTCTATCAGTCATACAGTGTATGAAAAACACAAGATGTTTTTGGAGTGTTTTTACTTAAAATGAAAAGGGTATTTTTGATAGAAAATTGTGTAATTTGGAAGAGCATTCTGCTGATAAAAGATATATACTCAAAATTAAAGTTGCTTTTTAAATGATAATTCATATGTGTTTGGGAAATTTATAGATGTTAGTATTTCTTATGTGCTACTGAGCACTTGTTGCTGAGGCTGTTATTCCATTAGTCATGTGGAGACTTTTTATATTGATAACGTTTTTTCCACCATTGTTGATGGTAACCTTGTCTTATGCATTGGGGTGATCGGTGTGCTATCACAGTAAATCCAGGTATTCCAAATATTGACAACCTTAACACTGTGAAGGAAAGTATACATAGGTAAGTATAGTTTGATTTGTGATAAACACCTAAGTAGTCGCTACTATGATATTGCAAGGTGTGGTCAATATAGAGGTCATATCTGATGTGATCACTACTGTGACAGAGATCGGAGGCATTAGTAGCTCAGAACTATTTTCATTTTAACAGAAGTAGCTCTCACTGTAGAAAAGATTGGGGAGCCTTGTCCTAGACTAAGCCTTGATTGGTGAGAATTAAAAAGAATGCTTATAAATATCATAGTCCTCAAAACTTCACTATTATACTTACATAATACAACACTAAACAAAATCATAAACCTTTACAGCCAATACAAATTCATCCACTGCATAAATAACTTCGAAAAACGGCATGCAAATGAAACATTATGGCTTCTAGCAATAGATTCACTCCATGTCTGATTAAAACAGGTCTTAAAAACCTCCTTATTTCCTCCTCTAAAAGAACAATCTGATAAGTTTGTAAATTTGAGCATTTCGTATTTATTCATAATTACATACCTCTCCAGGCTTATATAAAATCGTAACCATCACTGGACATGCATGGAAGGGTTTAACCCAATCCTAAATGTTGGTATGGCAAGTTTCATCTTAGGTTTGGACATTGATGCTGTATTTGCAAAAACGTAGTCACTAGACTACTGTATGAAGCCCACATTACTATAATAGATTTCATCAATAAATAATAATTATTATAATTCTAGTTTAGATAATATAATTGAGTAAATTAAAATGGGAACCCAAGTCAGAGCCACTCTGTCATCTTCTTAGATTGCTCTCTCCGTCTATGCATCACCGCAAACCTATAAAAGATAGCATTTTTCTTCTCATCTAATGTTTTCAATTTATACCAAAAGACCAACATTTTTTCATGGATATAAAGTACCAGGATATTTGCCTTGTTTCTAACCTTATGGCCCGAACCATTGAAGATTTTGGCAAGTTTAACTGGTCTCCAGTTCCATCTCGGTCCTGTATTCCACTCAGGAGTAAAGCTTCAGTGTCACACATACTGCAATTTTGTTTGAGCCATTGTTTTAAAGGCTGTTAAAACGGAGGTTTGTCCTATTCTAGCAAACTCTGTACTGAATTTTCGTGTGCCTTTAACACTACTATTGAAGACTTGGGTATAATTAAATTAAATCTTAGTCACCGCTGTCGCTGTGAACAATGATCTAATTTTCGAGGACAGCGAGTGAAAGCTACAACACTAATCCCTAGTACTATTCAGTAATCATTCCCTGCCACAAGAGCCAGGGGAAACGTCTAGTGTCATTCCTCCTACAGGTTGCCTCTAGTCCTATGCCACCCCTAGCTGTACTAGGATCAATATTTCCATGGAAAGTATGAGTAACATCTCTTTCTCACATTATAGGTACAGTAGTGAGAAATGAGCCACGCATTGTATATGCTAGCTTCGAGGCACTCACCTTTAAAAGCATGGTATTAAAACGTGCACAACTCTACGCATATAATGAATTAAAGTCAAATAGAACTGTTCTTGTTCCATTACTTTTGTGATGAGACTTTTATGGACAAGATCATGTGACCTCGTATTTTCCATTAGCATCACAATTTTCACAAAGAATGCCTTGAGTGAAGATACATCTTTACAGCGTTTTACATAAAATGGAGTCATCAATACACATTAATTCATTATGTACCAGAGAAGGCATGTCACATAAATACATTTGGCAAATGAGACTGAGTTAGAGTCGACAAACCGGCGGTAGCGCATCAACGATGAATAATGCCATAACTATCTTGCCTAAATGTAAGGTTTAGCAATGCAAATTACCATATGACCTAGAATTTCAAGTATCCAATAAATGTGATACAGTATTCGCAGGCATCTTGCATGTCCTGTCTTTTTAACAAGGACAGCTAGAAAATGCAAATTTAGAAATACAGTTCTAAGCCAGAGACAATTATGTTAAACTGAATCATTGTGCTTGCTGATTTAACATACTTTGCTCAATACGTTTTTTCAAAACATGAAATGTCATGTTACATGTGTTTGTGTGGTTGCACCTGCCACATCAAAGCTCCCTGTGAACTCTGCGGGGCTATTCCAGAGCTGGAATTGATAATAGTCGCTGGTGTCCCCATGAAGTAGCTGGGATTATGAGTTAAATGTCCTGGAATGGAGAATAGCTTGACGTACCAGCCTGACGTACCTGGAAGTACTGAATCTTTTTTTATATTCTTTACTGAATTCTGGGAGTTTAATGCTGATATTTACCACCTGTTTTGTGTTGTGGTAAGTATCTGTGGGGCGTGCTGGGGCAGAAAAGTTGGGGGTATTGTACCACGATCTAGGCAGATGTCTTGCGGGGAAGGAAATTCTGTTCTCTCAGGAAGGACCACTGTCTGCTTACCCGGGGGTGCTGGAGTTGCTCGTAAGGGAGCCGTGCAGCTCCTGCCTATCTGCAAGCCACAGATTGTGTGGGTGCTGATCTGTACCAAGGAAAATGGGTTTTGTTTTCTGGCCCTGGAATTTCCTGCCTATAAACATTGGTTAGCTTATTATAAGGACTTTAGTGCCTAAAGGCTGTTTGTGTGCAAATAATCTATTTTCCTGTTGTCTGAGTGTGAGGTCTGGCATGTATCTGAGCTGCCTGAGTGTGTGTTCCTTCTTGGATCTGTAGCGCTCATTAACCTGACTGATTCTGCTGGCTTTTCTAAAGTAGTGCTTACGTTTACTTTGCTTTTAAAGCTCATGTTGCAAATCTTTATTACTTCTAGGCACAGAGGAATTGGTATGTAATGCATAGCTTCAACAAGACACGAAGGACTGGTGATGGGTTACATAATTCAGGTTACGCTTAAAATTTCAGACACCATAGTTACACAGTTAGGCAATATTATTGATGACTAATACTTTTTACACCAACCATTCAGTTTTCAGTCACTGAGGGCCGTATTTATACTCTGGTTGCGCCGAATTTACGTCGTTTTTTTCGACGCAAATTCGACGCTAAACTAACGCCAACTAACGCCATATTTATACTATGGCGTTAGACGCTTCGGGCGCCAAAGTGCCCAGAGTGTGCGTCATTTTTTAGCGTGAACCCCTTCCTTGCGTTAATGATATGCAAGGGAGGCGTTCCCGTCTTAAAAAATGACTCCCAGGCCTTTACGTGGTATTTATACTCCCGGGCAAAAATGACGCCCGGGAGTGGGCGTGGCCAAAAACGGCGCATTTGCGCCGCTTTTTAACGCCTGGGTCAGGCATGGCGTTAAGGGACAAGTGGGCTCAAAATGAGCCCAGAGTGCCCTCCCCTGCCCCCAGGGACCCCCCCTGCCACCCTTGGCCACCCCAGGAGGACACCCAAGGACGGAGGGACCCATCCCATGGACATTAAGGTAAGTTCAGGTAAGTTTTTTTTTAAATATTTTTTGTGGCATGGGGGGCCTGATTTGTGCCCCCCTACATGCCACTATGCCCAATGACCATGCCCAGGGGACAGAAGTCCCCTGGGCATGGCCATTGGGCAAGGGGGCATGACTCCTATCTTTACAATGATAGGAGTCATGTTGATGGGGGATGGGCGTCGAAAAAAAATGGCGCAAGTCTGGTTACGACGATTTTTTCGACGTAACCTGACTTGCCCCATTTTAAGACGCCCATACGCCATTTTCCCCCTACGCCGGCGCTGTCTGGTGTACGTGGCTTTTTTCCACGCACACCAGGCAGCGCCGGTCTGCTTGCGCCGGCTAACGCCATTCCATAAATACGGCGCCCGCATGGCGCTTCAGAATGGCGTTAGACGGCGCAAAATTTTTTGACGCTAAACTGCGTTAGCGCAGTTTAGCGTCAAAAAGTATAAATATGGGCCTGAATTTGCAAGTGTTAATGCTTTACCCCTTGTCCGAAAATGTTTCCATTCATAGTGCCACTGTATTGACCTTCGGTACATGATATGCCCCATAATCTTTGAAAAAGCCATCTGTCTATTTTTTCCACACGAAATGTTAACAGAGTTTGGTTTTGAGGCAGCGGCCGTGCTCTTAGGTCAGGGCAATATGTTCAAACGCTCTTTAACTTGAGTAGATGGTTGAATAATGGCAATAAATGCAAACGTGGCAGAGGATAGAGAGAGAATATTTGATAGCCGGCTTGAGAAAAGGTTGATACCGGCTTTAAATCTGAACTGTGTCAGTGAGTGGGATTACTGTGGGCAGGTTGTTCCAGAAGCATGGGGCTGCCATTAAAAATCGTCGGGCAGATGTTTTTGCTCCTAAGTGTTTGCTGGCTAGTAGGTGTTCTTCTGATTAATCTAAGTTGCCCGTGTGAGTGTGTAGTACATTATTATGTAGTAATATGTGATCTATGCCTTTGGCCATGTCTATGTTAGTCGGAAAATCCAAAATGTGATTCTGTCTGTAACTGGAAGTCAGTATAGTCTTTTTAGGGAATAGCAGATTGTCATTTGTCACCATTTACAAGTGAAACCAGCACAGCTGCTATAGCAGCTACTGTAAGCTCTAGACGAAAAATGTGCTGCAGTTTGGAGATGCTTTGTGCATGGTAAAGGCGTTCAGGACAGACATTCACATTAGCTGGTGCCAGGGTCTCAGAAACTTACAGGAAGGCTTATTGTGTACCCCAAAGCTTCAACCTCTTTCCTTCTTTGCTCATCAGTAGGGGTATTTTGGAAGTAATGAACACAGAGAAGTATACATGATAGAGGGCTACGATTTAAATCACTATGGCATTTCATAGCTGGAGAAACGATGGGGTTTTCTCCAAGGATGCCGCAGGTGATCCTATATGTCTAACTGGGAGCAAGTTTGGAGGAGATGAGGTCTGCCCTGCAGAGTACCACACCAGAGGCTCTTTTCAGTGCTGAGTTTTTCCAGTGGTTGTTCGTGGTGGCACCGGAACTCATTTCAGAGGCCAGGACTTATTTTTCATTAAACTTTGACTAACAGTACAAGATAGAAATGAATACGTGGGAGAAAAGAGGAGGAATAAAAGAATAATAACCTCCAAGACTGAGAGAATGAGACATGAAGTATAGTGTGGTGGAAAAAGGAGGAATGGATTCTTGGAATTTGGTAACCCCAGCTTTTGGCATCAGTGGTGACAAGCTTTTAACAAAAACCTTGGGACCTTGCAATTATGCTCCTTAAATTACTACAGAGACCTTTATGCTCCATTTGAAACGGTGGTGGAATTGAAACTCGTTCTATTTTTGTGGAAAAAAGTACTGAAAATGATCACTAACATGATCTTTGTAGGATACGGTTGGGTATTCTTGATCCAGTTAATGGGAACTAGGACAGTGGGATTGGAGAGGGCTTTACATAATTTTACATTATTGAGATACAAAAGAACTATCCCAAACTCAAAATCCCAGCCTTACCCATTTGGCAAAGGAACCATAAACAGTGGAGGTGGAAGAGGAAGAAAGCAGGCTAGATTAAGTAGGGGAAGAGAGAGAGAAGAGAAAGAGAAAAGAAAGCAAGCACAGAGAGGGACAGTGAAGGAAAAAAAGAAAGACGAGATTATCTATCTATCTATCTATCTATCTATCTATCTATCTATCTATCTATCTATCTATCTAACTATCTATGTATAATAATGTATATATATATATATATCCTACTGCAGGTCGCCAGTAGGTAGTTACAGTTCACACCTAGTTTTCATATGAAACACTTTTTATTTGTTTTGCTAATCACTTTGGGGCCATTTGACAAATCTTCACAAAATTCTGCAAAACTAGTTTGCCATTCACTTCAGCACCTGTCTATAAGATTTCAGGGTGATCCATCAAGTGGGGGCAAAGAAAAAGGTGCAGTCCCAAAATGCGTGTTCCCCATAGAAATTTTGGACACAACTGCATCCCTAACCACTGGACAGACTTACACTAAGGCCCATATTTATACTTTTGTAGCGCTGCATTTGAGCCACTTTTTGAGGCAAATACAGTGCAAACTTACAAAATACAATTGTATTTTGCAAGTTTGTGCCTCTTTTGTGTCAAAACATGACGCAAATGCGGGGCTAAAAAAGTATTTTAAAAAAGTATAAATATGGACCTAAATTTGCCCGAAAGGCAGCTTTTGGTCCAGAAAGCACCCTTTTGGTGCATATCCATTGAGATAATATAGGAAAAAAAAATTAGATATCTGAGTGGAACTTAGCCGCAGATCTCAAGGTGAGTTCTGAGTGGCTGCCAGCACTTCAACCAGGAAGTGCTGGCAGCCATCTTGGGGCCAATATACCTGATAGTACCTTTAAATGATCTACAGAGCTGAAAACAAGAACTAAAGCTTAAACGCTTAAATGTAGGGAACAAATGCACTTTAAGGTATATATATATATTCACTTGAAAAACCAAAGGTTACAGGGACGTTATATTTAGGCTCACATTTTAAACATATGAAACCATTGAAATTCATCAGTTATAGTTAGAGTTACCTCAAGTCAACTGTAACTCATGCCCTAAGGTAACTGTAACTCGTGCCCTCACCATACACAGTTTTTTCATAAAAAATTTGACTGCATTTATGTCATTGATATTATCAATGATGTTATGAAAGATGGTATGAGTGCCGCAATTTGTGGGGCAATTAGCAGTGCATGGCAAGGGTGCGAGTTACAGTAACTTAAGGTAACTCTAACTTTCACTGGTAAATTTCTGTGGTTTCGTATATTTAAAATGTGAGCCTAATTATGACGTCTCTGTAACCTTTGTTTTTTTAAGTGAATTTCTATGTTTTTTTTAACGTGTAGTAATTTTAATTACTATACATTTATTCAACCACTGCTGTGCATAGTCTTTGGCCATGCACGGCGGCAGTTGGCCACAGGGTCTGGCCTCTGGCCAGGTCCTGAGGCCAACCCCCAACCTTGGTACAGGCAATGCCTTCATCTGTGTTTAGGGGAGGTTCCGCCCAAGACCTGGCCTGCAGCTAGACCCTGCGGCCAACACCCCCTAACCACCCAAACACACGCGGCCGCTTTGGCCACGTGCAACAGTAGTTGGCTGTGCCTTCTCTGGGTGTGAGAATAGGTGTGAGAGGGTGTATATGGGGGTGAGAGTGTCAGATTTTCTGGGTGTAAGAGTGCATACATCAGTGTTTTAGTGTGTGCTTCAGTGCGTGCACAGGTCTGTGAGTTGGTGCTTGAGTGTCTGAGTGAGTCTGTGAGTGGGTGTGTGAGTGTCTGAGTGAGTCTGTGAGTGAGTGCGTAAGTGTCTGAGTGGGTGTGCGAGTGGGAAAAATTTAAAGAGAGAAAGAGACAAAGAAAGTGAAAGGGAAAGAAATAGAGTTTTTTTAGGCTTTAATATCTAATATGCTTAGAATGAGATATTTGTGCTTGATTTAAAATAAAAAATGCATTTAATAAAGGACATGAGTCCAGCTGGGCTCGAACCCCAAAAGGTCACTGAGCTATGGAGGTTTCTTTTTCTCTTTTTTTATCCCTTTATGGGCTTTCTGGGACCACGAGGGAGCGGTACCTCTTTAGTTAATTTTATTTATTTTTTGTTTTTATTCTTAAATAAAAAGACCTTTACAGGCTACGGGCACTGTGAGGGAAGCTTTAAGGCTTCCCTCATGGTACCAACGCTTCAGTAAGAACAGAGCTGCTTTGACAGCAGCTCCGTGCATGTTGAAGCATTTCATCTGTGTTCTCTGCATGTATGCAGGGGAGAGAGATGAAAGCTTTGACAGCAGAATCTGCTTTACATGTCCCGCTGTTAAAACCCAAAGTGTTTGTTGTGGCTTGGCCTGGCTGCAAAGCTGCAGCCAAGCCACAGCAAACAGCTATGTCTTGGGGCTGGGCACCCTAGGGCATAGGAGGGGCTGGCCGAGGGTGGGTGGCGGTCCCCCGGGCCATGTTTCCTGTGACCCTCCTCCAAAGTGAAGATAGCCCCAGGGGGTGGTCGTTCCTATGGGGCTCCCTTTCTGTTTTTAAAGATTTACCCCATGGCCCACAAATAAATTGCATTTTGTTTCAGGGTGGTGGTCCTCGGGGCAGCAGGAGGGGGTCAGGAGCCCCAACCCTCTTCTATAAACATGATACGCTGAGACTTAGCGAACCCAGGGCTTTACAGTAATGAAACGTGGGAGACCACGTTTCCTTTTTTAAAATTTTACTGCAGATCCATAGCTGCACTGCATCCCCACTCATAAAATTTAAACAATGCTTTTTAGACCTGGGGGTGTCCCTTTGGGACCCCACCACCAGAGCTAAGGGGTCATGGTGTTTGTACCCTGGCGCCTTTCCTTTATTTTTTATTACTTTTTTTCTGGGACTCTAGTTCAGCCAAGTCCCAAGATAGCTGACAACACTTCAACGTCTTCTGTTTTTGAAGTGTTAGCAGCAAATCAGATCTCTGCACGAGACTGGGAGGGGTCGCGAATCCTTCTCATCCCTAGATATACAAATTTGTTTTCCCTCTAACTTCTCAAAAACTACTGAATGGAATAACACCAAAACAAAAAAAAAGGTTGATTTCTGAACCAGGACCTACCTTCTTGCCAACTTTGGTGTAGTTCAGTCAAGTAGTTTTTGGGCTATACCTGTTCAAAATCCCTATGGAAAAATTAATGGGGAAAACGTGTTTTGGGAGATCACCCGGAATCTTTCCAGGCAGCAGCTGACAGGGCTGGCAATTTTTTTTTGAAAGTTTTGTGAAGATTCGTCAAGCGGCACCAAAGATTTAGGCTAGTAACCAAACGCTTTTATATAGAAACTAGGTACTAACTATAACTACCTAGAGGCAACCGCCACTTGGTTTTTTATATATATATGTGTGGGAGTGTGTGTTTGTGTGTGCACACAAAATTACGCCCCAGAGTCCGTGAACTCCATATTTCCCAATTTATTTCTCACACCAACAATCCCTACACAATTCCTACAGTTTCGACCACAACCGTCTTTCTCACAGTAGGTGAGTATTCCATTTTGGAGGTATTAATTCATGTCCCACCTAAGCTCATTAAGAGGCATTATGGGATCTGTAGTTCAAATTGCAGTGATTAAAACAATAAGGGGCATATTTATACTCTGTTTGCGCCGAATTAGCGTCGTTTTTTTCGACGCAAATTCGGCGCAAAACTAACGCCATATTTATACTTTGGCGTTAGACGCGTCTAGCGCCAAAGTATGGGCAAATAGCGTCATTTTTTTGCGTGAACGCCTTCCTTGCGTTAATGAGATGCAAGGAAGGCGTTCCCGTCTAAAAAAATGACGGCGACGCAAATGCGTCGTATTTATACTCCCGGGCACAAATCACGCCCGGGAGTTGGCGGGTCAAAAAACCCCGCATTTGCGCCACTTTTTAACGCCTGGGTCAGGGTAGGCGTTAAGGGGCCTGTGGGCTCAAAATAAGCCCACAGGTGCCCTCCCCTGCCCCCAGGGACCCCCCCTGCCACCCTTGCCCACCCCAGGAGGACCCCCAAGGATGGAGGGACCCACCCCAGGGACATTCAGGTAAGTTCAGGTAAGTATAATTTTTTTTTTTTTTTTAAATTTTTTGGTGGCATAGGGGGGCCTTATTTGTGCCCCCCTACATGCCACTATGCCCAATGACCATGCCCAGGGGACATAAGTCCCCTGGGCATGGCCATTGGGCAAGGGGGCATGACTCCTGTCTTTACTAAGACAGGAGTCATATAAATGGCGTCTGGGCGTCGAAAAAAATGGCGCAAATCGGGTCGAGGCGATTTTTTTGCCTCAACCTGACTTGCCCCATTTTAAGACGCCCTAACGCCATTTTCCCCCTACGCCGGCGCTGCCTGGTCTACGTGGTTTTTTTCCACGCACACCAGGCAGCGCCGGTCTGCTAGCGCCGGCTAACGCCATTCCATAAATACGGCGCCCGCATGGTGCTTCAGAATGGCGTTAGACGGCGCTAAATTTTTTGACGCTAAACTGCGCTAGCGCAGTTTAGCGTCAAAAAGTATAAATATGGGCCTAAATGTGAACAATAGTGAATTCAAAAACTTTGCAAACACATTCCACACAATTCATGGAAAATAACTCCTACTTTGTAACACATTATTGAGGCAATTCATTACTGCATTCATTTGGTTACCTTGGTGCTATGTTTCTCATGATTAGTAATAGTACTTAACTAATTGTTTCCACTTTGTTTGCTCACCACCCCCTCAGTATATCAGTTTAGACCTGAAAAGCTACATTATTATCTGTGTGCTCAGTTCACAGACTATATTAATTCATTTCCAGGAATGCAACATGGGGTCACAGAACAATTATATTCTAGAACAGTGTCATTATCTTGATTCAAAAAATATAGGTAATTCCCTATGAAATGACTAACTCATCTGAGTTATGTTTCCAAACATGTCTCCTGCCCTCCCCAGCTCCTCTGGGTGCTGCTGCCTCTGTCTCTTGCCTGGGACGAACTAAGAGTCTCCTTACTCACAGTTCGAGGCCCCCTGCCACACGCAGGCTCATCCCTTCATCTCATCCCTGGTGGTCTAGTGGCCATCACAAGTAAGTATTTTCCTTTTCTTTTCTTCTCTCTGTCGCTCTTTCACTGTTGCATTTCTGCCTTTTTCTTCTATCATCCCTCGTTTTTCCCTAGTGTTTTTCCTTTCTCCCCTCTTCCTCTGCCCACCTACGAAGCAGCTTTCCCGCCCTCCCACCTCCCAGCTGACTGCTCACACCCCCCTCCCCTTCTTTATGGTAGCCGCAGCACTGTGAGAGAGCAACTGCACTGACCTCCTGATCAGTGTCTGCTACCCTCCCAAGCTCCTCTGGCTGCTGCTGCTGCCCCTCTGCCTCTTGCCTGGGACAAACTGAGAGTCTCCTGACTCTCAGTTTGAGGCCCTCCTCCACCCAAAAGCTCATCCCTGAGCCTCATCCCTGGTGGTCCAGTGGTCATCACAAGTAAGTATTTTCCTTCTCTTTGTCACTCTTTCACTCTTGCATTTTCTGCCTTTTGCTTCTATCATCCCTCGTTTTTCCCTAGTGCTTTTTCCTTTCTCCCCTATTCCTCTGCTCCCCACGCCATACGAAGCACATTTCCCACTCTTCCTTCTCCCAGATGACTGTCCCCCGCCCCCTCCTCTTCTTAATGGTGGCCGCAGCGCTGTGAGAGGGCTACTGCACTGACCTCATGGTCAGCGTCTGCTGCCCTTCCCAGCTCCTCTGGCTGCTGCTGCTGCCTCTGCCAGAGCCGAACTGAAAGTCTCCTGACTCTCAGTTCGAGGCCCTCCTCCACCCGCAGGCTCGTCCCTGCGCCTCATCCCTGGTGGTCTAGTGGCCATCACAAGTAAGTATTTTCCTTTTCTTTTCTTCTCTCTGTCTCAATTTCACTCTTGCATTTTCTGCTTTTTCTTCTATCATCCCTCGTTTTTCCCTAGGGCTTTTTCCTTTCTCCCCTCTTCCTCTTCCTCCCTCACCCCGCAGGAAGCACCTTTTCCGCCTTTGCGCCTCCCAGCTGACTGCTCCCCCACCCACATCCCCTTCTTAATTGCGGCTGCAGCACTGTGAGAGGGCATCTGCACTGACCTGCAGGTCGGCGTCTTATGCCCTCCCCAGCTCCTGTGGCTGCTGCTGTCTCTGCCTCTTGCCTGGGATGAACCAAGAGTCTCCAGACTCTCAGTTTGAGGCCCTCCTCCACTTCCAGACTCATCCCTTCACCATATCCCTGGTGGTCTAGTGGCCATCACAAGTAAGTATTTTCCTTTTCATTTCTTCTCTCTGTCGCTCTTTCACTATTACATTTTCTGCTTTTTCTTTTATCATCCCTCGTTTTTCCCTAGCACTTTTTCCTTTCTCCCCTCTTCCTCTGCCCCCCTCCCCCACGAAGCACCTTTCCCACCCTCCCGCCTCCCAGCTGACAGCTCCCCCTGCCCCCTCCCCTTCTTAATGGCGGCTGCAGGGTGGGCGAGCGGAAGGCAAGCCCGTCTGCACCCGTCTACGCCTGGACTGCAGCCAGTGGCAGGAACCCTGGATCTCCTTTAAACTACCCCCTGGACTGCCTCCGTTACAACACTGAGACCCTCCTCCGACTCAACTCCGGACATCTCAAAAACTGATTCACCATCTCCCCCAAGGACACCCACTGACCTTTCACCTGCAGGAACTGCAACTTCAGCGCCAACCTCAACAAACCGAAGGTACTCTCTGCACACAACTCCATCAATTGCCTTCTCTTGAACATCCGCTCCCTCCACAAACACGCCACCGAACTCAAACGTGATGGACACCACCCGACTGGACATCGCCTTCCTTACCTAGACTTTGACCAACCCCACCTCAGGTCCAGACATCGCCATTCCCGACAGTTACAACATCCTAAGGACGCACTGGCCCTCCCACCCAGGTGGAGGACTCGCCATCGTACACAAGTCCTCACTACTTTTCAAGGCCCTCTAAGAAGGACACTGCACCACAATGGAACACCTTCACTTCCTGTTCTACTCCAGCCACAACTCCTCCAGCTGCTGCACCCTGGTGTACAGCCCCCCACCCACCCACCTTTCATAGATAAAGTCGTAGACATCGCTACCCCCCAGGTCCCGGTGTCAGTCGACTACCTCCTCCTCCGCGACCTGAACTTCCACCTCAAGGACTGCATCGACTCAAACACCACTGCTCTACTGGACCACCTCAACACCCTCGACCTCAGACAACTGGTCTCCACACCCACACACATCGCGGGACACACATTGGACCCAATCTTCACCTCAAGCAACCAGATCACAATCAAGACCATTTCCACCCCAGACTGGACCGACCACCGCTGCATACACTTCACAGTCACTGCACCCAGCAGCCTCACCCGCACTTCCAGGACACCCCCACAGGAAATGGAACAAAATCACCTACAAGCAGCTCACCTCAGCACTCGCCAAATACCTGCCTCCCCCCTCTGATGACGCCAAGACAGCAAAGTGCAACCTCAACACATGGATCACCAAATTCATCAACACTCTACCTCCTCTCCGGCTGACATTGGCCAAAACATACCTAAGAAGGCCAGCCGGTTCACCACCGTACTCCAAGAATCAAACGTACCCACAGACGCTTAGAGAAAAATGGAGGAACAGCCATTCCAGCGAAGACCTTGCCTCTTTCAGAGCCGCAACCGCTGCCCACTGATGAAAAATCAAGAACGCAAGGAAGGACACACTCCGGGAGGGCATCAACTACTCCGCAGACAACTTGAAGGAACTCTTCTCAGTCATCAATGAGTTCACAGATCCCACCACAGAAGCCACCAGCATCCCCCGTCACAGGACCTCTGCGAAAAACTCGCCTCCTTTTTTCACCACAAGATCCCAGACATCTATGACAGCTTTCTGTCTCCTGGCACCAGAACCTGTGACCGACGCACCCCCCCTGAACCCGCCCAGACCTTCCACGACTGGTCCATGCTTACCACAGAGGGAAACAGTCAACATCATAAACAGTAACCACTCCAGAGCCCCCTCGGACCCATGCGTGCACCACATATCCATCAGAACCAGCGCATCCATCGCCCCCTAGCTTTGTAAGACAATAAACTGCTCCATCCACACGGGCACCTTCCCTGAGGACTGGAAACAATCCAAAATATGCCCTTTCTTTAAGAACCCTTTGGCTGACCCATCAGAACTAAAGAATTTCTGGCCCATCTTGCTGCTACCCTACCCTGCCAAAGTACTAGAGAAAGCAATCAAAGCACAAATACGGAATTTCATTGAGGCCAACAAGTCCCTGGACAGCTTCCAGTCCGGCTTCCACAGCAATCACAGCATGGAGACAGCATTCCTGGCAGCTACTGACGACATCCGTTTACTCCTAGACTGTGGCCATACCACAGCACTCATACTCCTTGACCTCTCAGCAGCTTTCGACACAGACTCCCACAGCACTCTGCACACCAGACTCCACAACAGAGGAATCTGCAGAAGAGCCTTGGAATGGATCCACTCCTTCCTCTCCTGGAGGATGCAGAGGATCAGACTCCCGCCCTACACCTCCTGACCCACAGGAGTCAACTGCAGAGCCTCCCAAGGATCCTCATTGAGTCCCACACTGTTCAACATATACATGACCCCTCTTTCTGTCATTGTCAGAAGCCACAGTATGAACATCGTGTCATATGCCGAAGGCACACAACTCATCATTTCCCTCACCGAAGCCCAACTCCGACAAGATGGAGCTCATCATCTTCGGAAACGCCACCTCAGCTTGGAACAACTCCTGGTGGGCCCCATCCCTCAGCACCTCCCCCTGCACCGACAGAGCACGCCCGCAACTTAGAAATGATCTTTGACTCTTCCCTATCCATGACCAGCCAGGCTAACTCTGTTGCCTCCTCCTACTGGCACACACTCCGCAAACTCCGGAAGATCTTCAGATGGATCCCAGCAGACTATCGCAGGACAATTACCTCAACTACAGCGACACCCTTTACGCTGGTACCTCAACTAGGAACATAAAAAAACTTCAATGCATCCAGAACGCCACCACCAGACTCATTCTCGACCTCCCTCACCGATAACACATCTCCCAACTCCTGAGGACCCTCCACTGGCTGCCGGTCGAGAAGCAAGTCACCTTCAAGCTTCTCACCCACACTTACAAGGCCCTACACAGCATAGGACCAGTCTACATGACACACCACCTATCCTTCCACACCCCCGCCAGATCCCTCTACTCTGCCCAGATGGCCCTGGCCACTGTCCCTCACATCCGCCAAACCATCGCCGGAGGACGATCTTTTACCTACACTGCAACCTCACTGCAGTGATCTTTTACCTACACTGGAACAACCTCCCCCTTCACCTCAGACAAAGCCTGTTGCTCACCATCTTCAGGAAGAACCTCAAGACGTGGCTCTTCGGATGAGGCCCATGCCCTTCCCCCCAGCACCTTGAGACCCTCACGGGTGAGAAGCCGTGCTTTACAAATACTGATTGATTGATTGATCAATGTGACTTTTATTTTATATAGAATCAAATTATTGTTATACTGGGGTGATTTGAGCATAAATCATTGCTGCATTCTATGAAGCATCAAAATTCTATCTATCCAATAGTCTCACTGGTTCAAATATAATTGTTCCAGCTTTTTTCACATGTGGACCATAGTGGGGTCTTGGTTTTTAGTCTAATAATATATTTTGATTCCAATTGTCTCAATTTCTTGATTCTGTTCCCTCCTCTTTCATGTGGAGGAACCATATCAAGTCCATAGTAATGTAATGTCCTCTAATTGGTTTCCTGGCATTGTGCAACATGTTTTGACTAGCATATGCAGGATCTCTATTCTTTATAGCTCTTATATGTTCTAATATGCACTTTTTGAGCATACAAATTGTACTTCCTACATAAAGTAATCCACAAGCACATTCATTAATATATATTACATATTTAGTGCTACATGTAATTTTATGTCTGATCTGAATCCTATGATTGTCTCTATCTTTTATGGATTGCATGTTTTTGTCAATTGTGCATGATTTGCAATTGTTACGTCTTGTGAATCCTTTTTATATGTCCTCCAACCAATTGGTAGTCTGTTTGTTCTGGAAATTACCCCTTACGAATTGATCTTTCAATGACTGAGCTTTTATTGAAGTCAATAGGGGATGATCACATAAAAGAGTGCAAGTATCTGTATCTTTGGATACAAGATGCCAATGTTTCGGGATGAAACTAACAATCTTTTTTCTTTCTTTATTATATATCACTATTAATCCGGATTCAGTTTGATCTTCCCGGGATCCTAATTATTTAGCTTTTTGTGCACTTAATGTTTCTGCTTCAGAATTCTTTTTCACTCTTTTTAAGCTTCTTGTTACTTCCCATTGTCAATATCCTCTTTGTTTTAATCTCAACATTGTCACCCTGTATTTTTCCACAGCATCAATCTCTTTTGCACAATTTCTCTACATTCTAATTAGTTCTCCATATGGAATACTTTTTATCAATGACTTTGGTTGAAAACTAGTCCTGTGTAGTTTACTATTTGTTGAAGTTTCTTTTCTATGCAATGTTGTGTGAATTTGACCTTCTTCAACACATACCTGTACATCTAAAAAGTTATTTTTTGATCTGTGGGTGGCACATGTAAATTTTAATCCTTCTGTATTGCCATTTAATTTTTCAAAGAATTGCATAAATTCCTCAGTTTCAAATTAAGAACAAATCACCAATGTATCTGACCCATAGAATTATATTTTCTAGTTTATGTTGATTTATTGTTGGTTATTACCTGTTCCTAGGAGTAAATTTGTAATCAGAGTTTTTTGTGGAAATGTCAACCTGAATAGGTAATTCTAACCCTCCAATATTCTTGCATCACATCCGGTGAACTCGTAATGAGGACCTTAGACTCTGCCTTCACTCCTACTTTCACTTTCTCCAATTTTGTTGTATATTACTGCAGTGTTTATATACAGTTTACTACCCTTAGGTGGGTTGCTGAAGCATTTCTTAACACAGGTACTATGTTATACCTTGTAGGGGTGTGGTTGGGAGACTGTTGTTTTAGTATTGACCCTATATTGGAAGTGTTAATGTTTTGTGCATGCATGATGACTACTGAGGTGCGGTTATCGTGATATGGGACACACCGTTCATTCATGGTGAATGACCGGAGCTTGAGGGATAGACGTGTGAGATTACTTTTTGAGATATGATGGCATAATTTCTGAGGTCTACAGGTCCCTTTGTGGTACTCACAGTTATTAAGAAAGAGATCCCAGCTTGTTTTGTGTTTTAAAGTTGACCACACAAAAATGTTATGAGGCTGGACAGATATAAGGAGGGAAGGAAGAGTGTGTGAGACATCTGCCCAGAGGAACTGTGATACAGTCCTCCTCTGTGATCAAATAATAGGGACATAAATGAAGGTCAGAGTATACAGCTAGTAGAGCCTGCAGTGTTGGACTATGTTAGAGTAATGCATTGTAAGGCAAATCTTTATATAGTATGTCTAGTTTGTTGTCTTAGTCATAAAGCTGTTCAAAGGTCATTCTATCTCATGTCCATTTATCTGTGCTAAGAAGGGGTGCATGTTTATCCTGTAGGCTGCCTTGGTTACATTTGGATATGTGGTCCCTGGGGGTTCAATAGAGGAGCAGTGCAGAAGGTGGTTGGCGTCCTGGGGTCACAATCCAATTTTGACAAAGGGGTAGAAGACAGCTACAATCAGCAGTAGGTATTATCCACTGGATTATGATGTTTCAGGGTGTTGGATTGGTAAATGGGAGTGGCTGTCTTGGGAGTAGCCAAGTTTTTACCTCTCCCCGGAATGGTAAGTATTCTTATATAAAACAGATCTCGTCTGGTAGAGTTGCTCCAAAGATTATTATTATTTTTTTTTTTATTAACTGAAACAGAAGATCTTCCAATAGATTACTTATTGTATGTCAACAGTGATCTGAGGGCTAGTGTGAAATAGAGATGTCAGTTTTATTTGTAAAGTTTAAATGTTATTTGAAGGTATAGTTGGCTTTCCTTGGGCTGTTGTGTGTACTATGCACAATGTTTTGAAATTTGAGCTTCTCACTGTCAAGAACTGGTGGATTCCTCATAAGACTGATGATAAGCACCACTGGGATGGTGCAGAGGAATATTCTGATACAGTGTTCTGAATTCATAAGGTTTGTATATAATATATCCGGGGTGCCATGATAGGTGCCATTGGCATAGTGGAGGTTGGCTATCATGAGTGTGAAAATGGCATGCAGCATTTGTTGGTATCCATGGCATGGGATGATCTGGTGTAAGGCCTTCATGGTATTTTTAAAGTTGCTTCTTGGGATTTTGTTAACATGTGCAACAAGGGCTAGGTTTGAGTTCATAATCACTCCTACAATCTCCAGGTTTAAGTTTGCTCCATGGTACACAGGTCATGATCTCTGCTTTTGCAGTATTAAGCTTCAGGTAATTATTTATCACCCATGCTTCTAATGAGTCATGCAGCCCATATTCCTATAAGTCCTTTTACTATTAGTTATTAGGGTGATTTGAGTATCATCCATGTAGTTGTAGAATGAGAGTTTGAAAGATTTGATGAGATCTTTAAAGTGGTGCAGTAAATATTGAATAAGATGGGGGAGAAGATGGATCATTTGGGAATATCATAATGTAGGGTATGAGGAGCTGGTGAGAAAGGAGGAGTGAGTACCAGGCTTTTCCTGTCTTGATGTAGGAGCAAATCGATTTTAGTGCATTTTCATGTAGTCCAAATTGGTGGAACGTTTGTAGAAGAGTCTGGTGGTTGACTGTCAATTGCTGCTGATAGATCATGGAGTAGTAGAGCAGCAATTGCTGTTCCGAAGTTATATTCTTTATATGACATCAGGTTTTTAGTTTCAATGGATTTTGGGGAATTGCAAAAAGACTGCTGTTTCAAATAGTTTATCAGAAATGGAACAGTGACTATGCAGCTCCGTTAGCAAGAATGTTGTATATTAATCCACAATCTGTGTTCGGAAACAATTAAGATTTAACTTGTGTGTTAGGGCTTGTCAATTCAGTGTCCCATATGTTATTCTCCATTCCTGCAATTCAAACTTACTTGAAATTGCATAGTACTGGGTGGCAATACTAGCCAGAAGTGGTATTAATTGCACCAGTTTTCCTATAGCACCCATGCAGTGCAAATCAGAATCCAGCCCATTGTCTTCAGGAAATGAATGTGCCAGAACTGGCATGCCATGACCCCGCCATGACACTGCTCCCTTACACCACACACTAAATACTGCCTTATTGTCTTGATGGTTTCAGCAAAAGCCAGACACTTGCAGGAGACAAAACTCTATCTGATTCTAATACTCTAGAAGGTGGACTGCCTCGCAGAGTAAAGTTTATTTTTTATCATTTTCAACTATGAAAGTGTTTGCATGTTGCATCTACCAGTGTCCTGTATTTAACAGAATGTCATAAAGGCATGGAGAGCACCACGTGTATTATGGCAGTCGAATCCAAAGCTAAATTGCAAGGATCATAATTACCCTGCATATGATAACTACTTACAATATAAGTAAACTAAAGCAGTCTGTTTTAAGCTTGGATTGGGCACTTGCAACAGTTATTAATTGTCAAGTGGTAAGAATAGGATTCTGCAAAGAGGCTGGTCTATGAGGCATTGCTGTCGTTTGAGTCGTAAAGCAATATTGTGGTTAGCATGATCTTCAAATACCTATATTTCCCATTACCTACACTCCATTGACATAATGGCTGGCTGGGGATCAGGGGCTAATGCTCTTAAGATGACCCTATGTGAAGCAAAAACAATGTTTAACAGCTCTCTTACCCAGTTCATTTCTCCCACAAGTATATATTTGCTACACAGAAATGCACTTTGGGTCTGAGTATTGTATTTACTCCAGATAATAGGCTGAGATGAAGGAACATGTTGCCCACTTCTTGTGAATCAGATTCACTTTCAAATGATGTGCCATTAGAAGTATTAAGACCTGATAATGGAGACGGTTATCCCATGTCCCGAAACCTTATCTTCTATGGGATTTAGATGTCGGCAGAAAGGATATCCGTCACTGTTGTGATGGAGTAACTCAACCACCAAGTTCTAAATCAGGCCCTTTGAACAGTCTTCCATGGTACATCAGTGAGAACTGGAATCTTCTGTAGAGCAGAATGATGGACTGAAGATAGTGCCAAAAGCAACCTTTTGGACGGTATGCATAATAGTTGAAAGTGTGGCAATCCATTGAGTATTGCATGTGTAGTTTATGTCGTATTTGTAGCAGTGTATTGTTGTCCAGGAATGGTGCAGCTGAGAGTGCTGCAGGTCTAAACCAGACTTTACAAGGCTAAAGGGGAAGCAGCGAAGAAAACCACTGATGACCACAAAAGTCCATAGTGTAGAACTGAAAAAGGCAAAGCTTAGTGATCTGGGGTTGAGAAAATAAAACTGATCAGTGGTTGTCTTTTCATTCTCTTGCTTCTCTTCTTCTCCCTCCTGCCCCTCAACCGCACAGTTGGTTTTATCGTTTCTGTCAGCCAGCACATGGCGGTGTGATTAGCTTCCTCTGCTGTGTGCGGCCGGGTGGTAGGTGTGGGCTTTCGAGAGCAGATTGTGGTGTTGCCGCCTGCTCCCAGCTATCACGCTCAGTTGGATTTGCCATTAGTGCCCTTTGGTGCATTTAATTGGTCCCAACTCCTCACAGAACGGAGTCCACTCTGGGAGAAAATTGAAAATACAGTGCTGATATTTTTTAAGTTTATTTTTCAGCGTTATTGAAAGGCACTGAACAAGGCTATCCCTACGGGGAAGACATTTTCCATCATATTTTAGCCGAGTGAATGATATTGATGTGTCCATAATTAATTTACATATCTTTCCATTACTTTTTCCTAATTTCCTTTACTTTGTACGGTTAAATTGTCCATTTATTGGTGACTGGTTTTGAATTGAATTGAATGAGGCTTTTACCGAATGTGCAACAAAAACTCAATTGCTCTTTTGTGAAAGCATGGTGGTGCTTATGTATTAAGCATGGTTAATGCAAGGTGCAAAAATTCAAAGTACCTTTTGGGTTCAGAATCTTTACCACTAGATTTCCTGCTCCTCAATTGGGTGAGAATCTTTTTAACCACTAGGCTCAATGTAAATTACTACAGCATAAGATCTGAACTATTTCGATAGTTGGTGGGGGTCTTATTGGTGCAGCCATAATAAGGGGCTAATGAATAGAGGCAAAGTGAGAAGTCCTTGGATTTCGTTGTGCACTTTGAGAGACATAATTTCAGACAAGTTTATTGCCTGGCCTTCCGCGGGCCTCTTCTTCTTGTAAACCAATACATATGCTTAAGACTGCATGGTAATGTATAGACTTCTACCTTAAAGTCATTCCGGTCAATTGTAATACCTAATTAAATGCACACGCAAATACACAAACAATTAAATAAACAAATAAATATGTATAGACACATCTGTTAAAAATATTGTCCCCAAGCCAAACACTTCTTAATCCCAAACTCCTATCAAGTAACAGAAGCTTCCATTTTATTCATTCAAAGCTCTTCTGTTCTACGTATTAGGATATCCAAGTTATTATATTTCTCCCTACAAATGCTTGACACTAGTTCTGGCTCTATAAATATGTTTGAGGATATCAAATAAAAAATTGGTAAATTGAGGATCTTACACTGGTCGTTTGGTTAATGCTACAAGCTGAGGTTTACAGGGTTTATAACTGTCAGAGGTGTGGTATGAAAAACTATATAAAATAAGAGCATTTTAATATATAATGCTCATGGCAAGTGTATATTGAATGAGTGAAACAAACAGAGCAATGATTTAATAACTGAGGTGCTTTAGTTATCGTCCTGTGCACTCTGCCCTTCCCCAGTCCTGTCCACTTCACTAGACACATCTTGACTTACTACTCCCGAGCCACAAACCACAAGTTCTCTTCAACTCATTGATGCATATAGAGTTGTTTGTCACTGCTAGAGTGGCGACAACACCCTGCAAAGTACTATAAATAAGACAAATGCATGAGTATCTCCCAATTCGTACTACCAAGCACTAATACATTCACTAGTTCCTACTACATTAAATTGGTATAAAAGCCTGCTTGTGGGACTCCTTCAATATGCCTCCTCACCATTGAACAAGGTTCTCAGCTACGTCTACAGAACCATAATTGGCCTGCCAAGATATACACTCAACACTCCATTGCTTGACCATGCTGTTGGTTGTCAGCTAAAAAAAGGCCATCTACAAGTTGTTGCCAGTTGAAGACAAAACAGTCCACTGTGTGCCAGTGACTACTTCAAAACTAACCTGAAACGTTATCTCTGTGTTTGGCTGTCTATTCAATGGAAAACAGCTTTTTTGCTCATCAACCCTTTTGCTTCTTTATTTTTAGGTTTTGACTGCATGAGGCTTGCTCTGTGCTTGTGAAATCTAATGTATTTAATATAAATCTTAAAAGGGGAATACATCCCGCCAAGTTTTTCATTGGTTTGTGAGCTTGCCACTTACCTTTCCTGCATTACTATTGGCTGAAGCATACTATTTCCTGGAGTTCCTCTCATGTGTTTCTCCTGTCAGTGCCCAGGGGCCCAAGTACTGCTTTCATGCGCTTTGATCAAACATATTTTCTTGATTGATGTAACACGAACCTCAAGAAAGGTATGGAGTGCTTCAGAGGCACAGAGCCATTATGTGATTTGCATATTAAAACTGGATGTTGTGCCTCCCACCAAGATTCGAACCCTGTTCCCCAGCTTCCAGGTCAGCTGCTCTAACCCTTATGTCAGCACTCACAGGTGCTTCTGTATTCATCTCCGTTCCATAAATACTATGAGCACCTCTGTAACCTTTATGGAGGAGGAGACGTCCACTTAGCTTTTACTTTGATATCATAATTACATGAGGGGGTGTCCACAATATTCATTTCACCTTAAACGGCCGTATTTGTGTTCTTCACTGCTAATTCTTGCCCTTGCTCTAGCCACCCTCTCTATCTGTGTCTCTCTTCCTCTCTTGTCAAGGACAGGTACAATATTATACACAGTGTGCACATTAGTATAAATCCTGGTTAAAGTCTCTAGCAGTTACCTGTCTAGATTAATGCCTCATTCACAAAAGTGTTAATTTATTTGTTTACAAAAAAAAACAATTATTATTAATCACATTGGTGAAACCTATTGCATTTTTCAAAGCTTGTTTTTTATCCATGATAATCACTGAGCTCTGAACTGCGTTGACCTCACAGTGCTTGTTGCTATGTAAATAAATGACATAATTCAGGTTAAGCATTATTTTTAAATTCTTATTTGCCAGAGTTTTGCAAAAGCATATCTTTTTTGACCAAGTTAGACTTGTCCTTAACTGGATATTTAAGGAGCGCACACTGCACAAGTTAGCACTGGGCAAGCTGCTACGAATTGAGTAAAACCTAGAACTGGCTCTAGGTCTGAATTTTCATTTTTGGTGAAACGGTCAACTGATATGGTTCTCGATTTACAGTCATAGTACGAAAAGCTGTCTCGGTCACTTTCCGTGAATAGAAGTAGTAGGGATTGCGATCTGGCGAGCAGCGTGGTTTCTAAGGCTTGTATCTGTAGAATGGGACAGACCTACTGAAGGCTTTATTAACAATGGTGGATGCTATAAAGGTGATCCTTTCTTGGACAGTTCATTGTGAGTGTGCTACAAATAAAAAAAACACATTTGAATGCTCATTAGTGTCGCGATCCATAAATCTTTCTGCCAAGCTAAGTCTAACTTTGGTGGGCAGAGTGTTGTCCACACCCACAAATGACATATATGATGTCACTGAAAGCAATAGAGGCAAACGTCAAATACAAGAAAATCTATAATTATTGTACCTAAAGAAGTAAAATTTGAAATTGCCGGTGTGAGCCTACATGACCTTATAACTCATAAGTGTACTCGTTTTTAGGTCGAGCACGCAAGCTCTCTGACGTGTTGTAATCTGTCGGCGGGCTTTCAACCATGCTCACCGCACACCTATCACTATCTCTTGTTCGTGGGCTTGCCTTTCAAAAATCCTTTGTTATCATTGGCAAATGCTTTACGTTTGTCCCTCCTTGGGGCAGTTTTGTTACTGCCTTGGCCATCAAACCTTTCATTTTTCTTTTGTGACTCTCCTTCACGATCAGGTTTATTGGCGGCTGTGGTGTTTTGAATCAGCTTGCTTATGCCAACTGTTGTACTTTTCCTTTTCAAATTATGTGGCGAGAAAAGTCCAGTTAGGAATATATAATGCTAAAAGCTCTAACACGAGCAAACGTGAGACCCATTGCATTACAAATGCTTGTTTATTTAAACAGTCAAGCCTTTCATCCTTGTAATGACCACTTTTCCCTAATTCTACCACCTTTTCTCACATCGTTAATATATATGGATCTGTTAAACTATAGATCAGAGGTGTCATAATTGTGCATAGAACACCAAGCTATTCTTTTCTAGTTTCCTGACATTGCAATAAGGAAACCAAAGACAGTAACTGTTTAACCCAGACAAAATGGAACAATGCTGTTTGGGACCAAAGTAAAACATCTCCCAAAGTGTTACAACTCATCAGAATGCTGATGGGTGTCTACCCCCATGCTTTAGAAGGGAAAACCCATTGGAGTGTATTTGGATCCATATTTAACAATGGAAAAACAAGTCCACAATGTTGCAATCAATTGCACCTTTTGTTGAGATCTTTATCATAATGTTATACCATTTCTGGATGATTGGACATGTGCTACGCTAGCTAGGTGCATGCTTTGTGGCATATTGTACTTCACAGTAACTAAAAATCTGACACGTCTACCACAGTTTAAAGTTGTGATACCAAACTAGGCACAAAACAGTTAAAAGAAAGCACTTATACCTCAAGAATCTGTTGAGAAGGGAGTGGTATTTAAGACAGCCCTAGTCCATAAAACACTACTTTATTGACACAATCATTGTGAACCTCAGAAACATAATATGAACTACTTTATGAATGTTATATCTACATTTCGCACAAGGATTGGAAATGCCAGTAGTGTCTGACTTAAAAGGAATGACATATGGTATTGTGAAGCATCACAGGTAGCTATCATGGGAATGATATGTATTTGTGTGGAATCAAAGATCTGTAGAATAATAACGGTGTAGGTTAAATGGCCATGTAACAGTTGTACTGTCAAGCAGGCCTAAATCTCCATGTAGGTTAATGATTGCCCTCCTCCTATCTGTGCTGCTGCCATAGAAAAACATAATAAATGATCTTATTTTACAAGACAATGTAATAGCTCAACAATTTCATGTGTCTTCCCCTGAAAGTTCAAGTTCTAGCTGCTAGATAAATAAACTGAGTAATTGCAGCTGCTTGGAGGACAAACACTTTTTTGTGGAAGCACACAACTTCGCCCCATTTAAAAATTGTACTCTTGGCTCCCAAAATGTGGGTGGAGCCAAAAACCTTCTCTAGTGATGCTCACATAATCGTCTGGCAACAGCTGTGCTGTCAAGCCAGGCCATAAAAAGGATCTTTGAATGGCAAACGCCTGTTCATTTTCGGTCAAGAAATATGGAACAGACTAATCCTAAATAGATTGGAAAATGAAGGTCTACACGTGTCAGAATGCAAGTACAAGAATGCGAAGAAAAGAAAAGCAGAATCTGCTAATTAGTGAAACCTGAAAATAACAAGCATGAAAGCAATTCAGAAGACAATAAAGAAAATATTCCGTCCTTCTTGAAAATACAATTGTGTGACTTCTTTAGATGGGCTGCAAGATGTTTTTATTGTATTTCAAATATCCTGCTTTGTACATGCACACAACCTCATACAGTGGTGCACATACAGATGTGTGATCCTTAAAGAGGGGCATATGTAAATCTGCAAAACTGTCAAGTTGTCCCAAGTGATGTGAGAAGTCTTCATCCTGAGGTGTTGACCCTCTCAATTGTGAATGTTCAATTTTTTAAGCCAAGACTTATAATGAAAAAAGGAAATGGCAAGTCTCAGAATACAAGGTTCTGTTGTCTTCGACTGTCTGAGCTTGTCTTGCATGAAGTGGGACAATTGGCAGCTATGTAAAATGACCAATGGGTAATAACATAACTCACGTTTCTGTTTATAATTCTGACATTTGCATTATTTTTGTTTTGCGTCTGTGATGTGTTCTCTACATTTTTGGTCAGACTCATTGTGCCAAGAGCATGAATGTACAACTGTGATGTCAAGGATTTAGGTATTTTTCCTTGTCTGCTTTGAAAAGAATTCAATGGCATTTAGAAATTTGCAGAATATGTATAAACAGTATAAAGCACAAAAATGTATTTTTAACCTTTTCAATATGGTAGGCTATCAAACTTCTTCATTAGTTTTTGTTTACTTATCACTACAGATAACAGATCCCATACACTAATTTATGTACCCAGATACATGGTGTGATAAAATATTTCTTGACATTGGTGGTTTATCATCAACTACACTCTGTCAGTGACTATCCTTAAATGGATAGATTCAAAGGCTTTTACCCTTTTCACCAATAACAAAAACATATGCAACTTAAGGAAAAGGAATATGCTAAACCACATTTCTGAACATGACATTTGTCTACCTCTCACTCTTCAATCTGTGAAAAAAGTGGGCAATTCCACTTGTTGAAACACATCATCTATTATTTTATCATCAGAAGGATTTGGTATGAATGAATGATGCAAGCAGCGGATATCAAGCAATACCTGAAAATAAATCCATAGTGGTGCAAGTAGTAGAAAATATATTCTCTGAATTTTCTTATAAAAACAAGCTATTGCCTTTTGTAAATGTCCGTGAACCTCTTTTTCCTTACTCACTGGCTTGTACAGAGAAACGTTTGTTGGAAAAATAGCACAGCATAACTTTGTATTATGAATCATAACAAAAGTGTGTAGTAAGAGGGCATACTTAAGAAATCCTCTTTGCGTACCGTCAGTAGTACCAAAAAATACCTCTCCACATGAGATAGCAATCTCCAGCCTTCAATATCTACCTTCCTTCCTAACTGGAGGATCACAGGCTAATATAGCCTACTCGCCCACTCTAGGGTTGATTTCCTTTAGATTTGTATATTCAAGATTAAAAATAAATATTCAGCCCTACAAATATAACTGTCTACTATTGGATCATTGAAGGCCACTGGGTTCCTGAAAATGCACAAAGCAAAACTACAAAAATCCCTTCAAGCAAACTGCACCTCTTCCTTACCACAGTAAGGCACCCAAGCCCCAAACTCAAAACCATTAGAATCCCCCTTCTACATACTGAAATGACAGTAAGTACCCAGATAGTCTCAAATGTTAGCATGCCTCAAAAATACCTACAACTTCAATGACCCGCCCTGCCTTTCAGTCACCCAGCAATAGTGGAAACTACCCTATCTTCTTAGTTATACATGCCAACTCCCTAGAGCATGGCCCACTAAGGCAAGATAAATTTCATTTCTACAAGTATAGAATACTACAAAATAATTGGTAGCTGGAACAAAGTCACTAAACTTTATCCCATAACCTAGAAGATATTTCATATGCTTCCCTTCAATGCCCAAATCACAGTAAACAGGGTACGTCTAAACCTCAAACAGTTGGACAGAATTGCCATGAGGTCTCTCTGTAATAAAAACAACATTAAGCAGAGTCGCTATGCTTCTCTAGCAAATGTCATTTCCACAATTGTGGAGAATGCTTGCATCCATTTGTATATACTAGTTACCAGTTATTAAAATAAGTGCTCATTTTTTGCATTAAGGTGCAATTGATTGTTGGTTTCCGTTGAGAGGTATGCACGTAACTACTGTTTAAGTCTTCATTTCATCAAGCCTTTTTCAAATGAATTTCATTTTGTGGGTGAAATTCCAGAATAATTCAACGAAATTACACAAAATGACTACAGCTCTGATCACAGCAGAGATTGCCAATTTCTATTAGTGAAATGAAGTTAAAATCATGGGACCACATGTCAAGTGGACACAAGGGTTAGAATTTGCCAATAACAGTTTTGAATCTCCAGTGTAATTATTGAGACATTATGGCTAAAGTCTGATTTTAATGTCCATGAAAGTATTGAGCAACCTTGATCAATTAAAACAAATGGCTACAATGTTCACACAACATTATTTAATAAACAAAGCTGATACATTATAAAGACTAATGATATCTCTGTAAAATCTAAACTTAGGCCACAATCCCCTGCATATTGGTATACCAATTTACTGCTTGACATCGTTTTTCACTCTTAGTATGGTTACAAAGTCATGTTTTAAGTTCACTTTCAGTTGTGTTTGTTTAATTAAACATAGGAGTCTTAGGGATGATCATGTGATCACGTCCTGTTAAGAGCGAAACTCATCAGATATTTCTCCTGCAGTGCAACAAAATATGTACAACAGGAAGTCTGGATTGGCTTCATTTGTATCATGTGGAGGAGGGATTGATATCTATATGAATGGAATAATGGACGTCCAGGATTCCTGTCATTGAGCCCCAGTCCATAAGTGGTGACTTGAACTTCCTAGTATCTAGATATATGTCAGTTCAGTGGCCATGGAGAACAGCTACCTGTACCAAGGGCCCGTAAATTAAATGCTACTAGCAGGCTGCAGCACTCATTGTGCCACCCACCAAAGTATCTTCCTAAAAGTATGTCTCAGGCCTTCCATTGCAGACAGCTGTGCAGTGTAAACTGCCATTAGGACTTGGAAAAATAACTGCTATGCTATGCACAACCCTTCCTTTTTAATACTTATAAGTCACTCCTAGTATGGGCCCTAAAGGATCGTGTACTTAAACACATTACATAATAAAAACTCTAAACTGGTAGCAAAGCACCAATAAACAAATCATAGCAAATTTTAAACATTTTTTTGATTAAGTTGCCCCCCCTTGCCATTTGTTTTCTTTCCATTAAGAGCAGGAATTTGTACGAAGCGGGTATTTAAAATTTGGTCTTTAGGATTTAAAGATCCGATGATGGCTTGTCGGCATGTTCTTATATTTCATAAATTGAACAGTGTTCTAAGTTATTTTATTGTTTCAAACAGTTTGCAGAGTCTGCACCTAATAATTAGGTGTATGGTCACGAGACAGTAGGTATCTGACTCAATAAGAGAGAATTTTTTTTAATGAAATTAGAATAACCAGCTAAGAAGTCGGCTTGAACATGCAGTGGGGTGTAACTATTAGGCACCACCCAGCATGCAATTGTTTGGTCAATGCCTGCAGGTCCTGGCAGCGCAATTATTCCCCATACTTTTATTAAGACGTTTTTTGATAACCAGTCTGATAACTGATGCATTCCATAATGATTCTGCTTCGAGGTTGGTTAAGGCCTTTTCCAAATAGCTACCTGCAGGGAAATTTGCATCACTGTTTGTTAGTATCACCCACAATAAATTGTTTAGAGCGATCTTTTGTCAATCTAAGTTTGAAACAACATTTTAGGAAAGCTCCTTGCCATGTGATTACTTTCTTGGTGACCTTGTGCTTGAGATGCAGATCTTGGTATATGAAATAGGGTTTTTTAGGTTTTTATAACTGTTTTTTTCAGGGTGCTTGCTTATTGCCCGTTAAGATCTTCACAGCTGTAACTAATACAGGGCAACAATTTGGCTCCAAGAGCATTCTATATTGGGTCAAATACTTGGCCCTTTAGGGGTTTGTAAAGAGAAATAAAGGTTGGAATAGAAGTGCATGCCTTAGCATGTATCTACTGCAGAACACTGAAAGTTGTTCCAGAGGTGTCAATGGTTATACCCAGATATTTGCACTGCATAACCTTCTCAACTGACATGTCGTTTAGGAACAATGCACCTTGCTTTTTAATTTTTTGTCCATTATCATTGCTTTGCTTTTATTTAGATTTAGCACAAATTTATTTAGATGACTGCATGCATGAGCCCAAGTCCCAAGAAAATAAAAAAACAAAACAGAAGGTGGCAGAGTAGAAATACCATGACCCCCTAGACCTGGTGGTGGAGTCCCCACTGGGGACCCAAAATGTTATTTTTAAAAATGTTACCAGACGTTAGTAGAGGATCCATGAATCCACATCAAACAGTAAAAACAAAAAAATAAGAGTGGTTTCCTTTGCTTTTTCTTTGCCTCCTGGGTGGGCCAGGTCCCGGGAGAATATTTTATATTCAATGGGGGCACACTTTGCCACCCTCCCTAGGCTGTTTTCGGCCCAGGAACCATCCCCCAGGGCACAGACAATATTTACAAGGGGCCCTCCTTTCTGATTTGAGCCCCGGGGACTCCACCCTGGGGCCCAGCCTTAGTTAATTGTGAAAGATGGGCACTCCGCCATCCTCCATGGCAGAATTCAGCCCCAGGGACTCCACCTCCGGACCTGGCTATTCAGCAATGGTAAGGAGGTAGCACAACTTCCTCCTAGAGCTATGAATGACTATCTGGACACCATCCGACAGGGCCGGCTCCAGCTATGTCCTATATTGCCCATACCCAGAACATAGTGGTTTCCCTGCCTGCAATATTGCGGGCAGGGAAACCTGTGCTTGCTCTTGCTTGTCAGTAGCAAGTTCAAAGGTCCAACAAAGCAAGAGCAAACAGTAAGCTTGCTCACAGTGGGCGGGAGATAGAAAAATGCACCTTCCTGCTGGGAGAGGACTTTTCATCTTTTTCCCTGCCAGCATTGAAGTGGGCAGGGAAACAGATGAAAAAATTGCTCCCATCCACAGAGACAGTGGCGGTTTCTATGCATGGGCATCGTGGCTCTGCCCCCTTTATATTCACAGTTTTCAAAAGCAATCATTCCAATGTTATATGTTTTTAATAAAATTAAAAAAAACTCTTGTAACTTTAAAGAACAGGGAGCACTGAGTTCCAGTGTTTAATAACAATGCAGACACATGACTGACACTTTAACTGCTCTCCCAGAGGGCCCACAGTCTAAGTATTTGTTGGGCTGACAGTCTCACAGCCCTGAGGGCTGTGATGTCATCAGCTTGGCAAAGACCTAGCATTGAGGCCCAGTCTCCACCCACTGATGACGTAGAGGTAAAGTTAGCCCTGGGTATTTTTAATGCAAGCCCTGTAGGGCTTATCCTCCATGTCAATCAGAGAGTGGAGAGTAATGTCACCCCACCCTTTCCTCACCTGTTACAGGGTGTGGGTGGAACCCCACCCTGTGACAAGTTGGGAAAGGGTGTGGCAGGTGGGAAGCCATGAAATCGAGTCTGCGTACACTCGACTTGAGTGGTGTCTGAGACTGCCAGTGCTCCCAAGCTTGAGTAGGTGACGCCATTTTAGTAACAGTGCATGCTGTGTGTCTGTTGTGATAGATCCATGATTGAGATACAGTGCTGCATTGACATATGTAAAGGAGTCAGGCAAGCATTTGGCAGTTCACCAGGTAAGGGCCATAAAGAAGATATTAATAGCTGCCGGGCCCAGGGTTCACTTCCGTAGCTGTAATTGGGCCATTGTACGTGGGGGTGTACTGCAGCAGCCCCCCTTAGGGCCGGGGGAGCATTTTGCCTCAGGAGTTGACTATGAATATAAAACATGACTCGAGCAACTTAACATACTTTGCACTGTCTGCCCCACTCACGGACATATGTCCGTCCGTGCATAACCCTTGGCATCTGGCATGATTTATTACTATGCGTACAGGCAGAGGGCAGAGGCATGTAAAATGATGGGGGCCTTGTAAGCAATGGCATATTATGGGAAAGTGCATTCTTCAAAAGGACTGTGCATTTTCTGTAAAAATTCTGTACTATTTTCAAACATTTCTTCTCTTGACAGCTGCACACATCGATACAGAAGGAAATCAGGCTTTCCTAACTAGCCAGGCTTACGAAACTTATTACTCAGGGTCCCTTTGCTGCTCGCGCTCTTGTGCCCAGTGTCTGGCAGTGTGTGTGCCTGATGCTCTCTCATACCTGGTGTACAGCAGTGGCAGAGACCCCCAGGATCTCTCATAGCAAGAGGCTGACCCTCGCACTGGCTTGTGCCCAGTATGACAAAAGTTGTGTCCCGTAACCACGCATGCCCATGGCCAAACCAGCTGTGACTAATAGGTCTCATTTCTTGTGTTTAAGGGTGGTTGTCCCTAAATCTCTCTCGTGTTTCTCAAGTGTCTCACAGAGGCTGTGCACAGCTTCAGCTCTCGCATAACGTGCTCAAGCCTGCAGCTTTTTGTTCCTTTTATTTTAAAAAATGGAGCTGGAAAATGCAGCTTTTTACCCCATTTATGTTAAATTGAATTTGCACAAGAAATGGCGACTAAGCTCCCAAAAAAATGCTGTGCCCACTGCCCTCTCTCCCCCACCCCTCGGACCAAGCCCAGCCCCACCAATGACAAACCTCACCAGCTGCCACTGCACAGGGAGCAGCTTTTTTAGCTACTCCCAGTGGGCAGGAGCAATTCCAGCTACAGATGGAGGTGAGAAGCTGGCAGGGGCATTGGGGCTCCCCCGTAGCGCACAGCAAACATGCAGGGAGCCTAGGATGGGCTTCAGGGCACTCACCATTTACTGGCCAGATTCCAGGGGATGGGCTCCCCGGGGCCAATATTGGCCCAGGGTGGGGACAGCATGCCCTGCTCCCCCTTTATAATAAGGCCAGGCCCCAGGAGAGGGGTGCTCTGGGGCCAAAATGGGCAAGGGGAGGGGGCCCCTCCCTTTCAATTGAATCGGTCCCGGGGATGGGATCCCTGAAGCCAATATTGGCCCAGGGAGGGGCGCACTGCCTGCCCTCTCCCCCCTCTTAATATGACTGAGCTCTGTGAGATGGGCTCCTGTGGTCTAGAAATTGGCCCAGGAAGTGGGGCTGTGTGCCCCCTCCCCATTTTTGTGGGTTGGATGCATGCTGAGGGTTGGCTTCAGGGCCCAGCCACAGACCAGGCCTAGTGCCAACTCATTCCATATAAAAAAGACATAGAAATTCAGCTGTGCTTGGTGTGAGGTTGGCTGTTTGGAGTGGGGGTGTGTTGGCTGAGTTAAAAAAAAACATAGAACTTCACTGTAAAACCCAAAAGTTACAGAACTGTTATGTTAGGAAATACAAGTTTAATAAACCTTAGAAATTCACTTAAAAAACAAAGGTTATAGGGACATCAGAATTTACACACACAAAACCATAGAAATCGAGCTGTTATACTTAGAATCATCTCAACTAAAACTCGGGACCTAAGATAACTATAACTTGTGCCCGTTGCTATGCACTTCTGAGTACCCCCCATATTACATCAGTCATGACATCTTCTATGAAATCATTGCTAGCATCACTGCAACATTTGCAATAAAATTGTTAATGAGAAAATTGTTCATTGCAGGAGCAAGATTTATAGTTACCTTAGGGCTCGATTTATAGTTATCTTTGGTTTTTGCAGTGAGATATATATAACAATCATTGTAGATCATGTATATGTAACATTCTGCAACATCACTGACACATATCACTTTTGTAGTTTTTGCCAGTTTGACAGAGAAGTCTTTAAGCATAGGATTAGCTATTGCCATCCAGCCCACGCTGAAACATAACAAAAATATTCTGTCACTGCAGGCACAGTATTATAGCTTTGGATTGGTAAAATACCATTCAATGCAACCTAGAATTAATAAAAATATCCCCCGACACATGTGGGCTCCCTGGTCACACTGCAGGAGCCGGCCCCCGGGGAATGGGGTCCCCAGGGCCTTTTAAGGCTCAGGGTGAGAGGCTGCATGCTCCCCCTATACTTATTAGTCAGTCCAGGGGAATGGGGTCTCCTGGGCCCATTGGAGGCTCAGATAGAAGGATCACATGCACCCTCTACTATTACAATGTATTTTGGCACTGGGGGATCGTGTCCCCAGGGCCTATGAAGGCTCAAGGAGGGGAGCCGTATGCCCTCCACCCCTTTATTTAAGTCACTGGCCCAGGGTAAAAGGAGTCATTGGGACTGTACAATGGCAGCCCCTGGGTGCAATTTAATTTTATTTAGCATGACATGATGCAGCCGGACTCCCATGCGACTCCTGTGAGATTCCAACGTTTTTATAAAACAAAAAAATAATTTAGCCCTCAGAGTGGTCTCTGCGAGGTCCCAATGACATTGCTTAGGGGGCAGGACATCCCTACCAATTTATATTATTATTTAGAAAATTAACTCAGGACAGGGATCAAGTCCCCAAGTCTTGAGGACCCAACACAGTGGTTGCTCCTCTGAAGGCACTCTGTCTGCCTAAGAAGCCACCATGTTTCATGTGGCCACTCAGAAAACTGGGGGGTTGTTTTTCAAAAATGAAAAATGAACACCCTGACACCCTATGAGTTTTCTCCCAGGGTGGGAGGTCACCTTTTTTTGCGTCCCATGCTGTCAGGCTTTTCTTGGTGGTCTCAAACAGCAAACAAATGCCAGAACACCTGCCCTATGTAGGGCGGATGGTCAAATGCACTAAGACCGACGGCCTAATGTCCATTGATCTGTCAGTCTAAGGCGTCTGCAAGTGGGAGCTCCACAAGCAGAAACATTGACGGCTCACGTGACTCTAATTAGATTGAGAAAACCGTCAGTTTAGAGGACAGTACTCTGCTTTGTTTGGGGCAGAGGACGGTAAATAAGTGCCTTTGTTCTATATCTGCTCTGCTATTGCTGTATTGGCAATTGTAGAGTGCATCGTAGGCGGACATAAAATAAGGCCACCTAGCAATTGGTTACTGGGCAAGCTAGGAGCACACGAAGGCCCACTGTCTTTGGGAGAAGGCAACTCAAGATACTAAAACTCCCTAAAATGTAAATTGCTGCCTTCATTTTGGAAAATTGGTGTGGTCTGCTTTCTGAAAACGTGCGTAGAAAACAAACTCGACTTTTTGCATAGTATTTACTATAACAAGTGAAAAGACAGCATAGCTGACAGTTTGTTTTTCTCCAATTTTAAAACCTTTTATCTACAAATATATTCTGTAAATTGTTCTGGGTTCTATTTGCGGATCAGAGGTGCTATGTTTGCTAGCCCGTAGAACCAGGCCAGTAAGGTGTTTTGCCATCATGGTTGTGTGCCATCCAACATGTTATATGAGAATGCATTCAAAAGCGGGGTGTTGTGCACAGTCCCAGCAGAGGCCATGCTGAAGATGGTTTTAAATAACTTTGGCAAGCTCCTGCCATCAGTTGAAAAGAGAAACCCGGTCGCCGGTAAACGTAGGTTCCTTGTCAGGCTTCTCCACCCAGCCTCCTTGAGCCAATGGTATCTATAATGTGAGACAGAATAATTGTAATAGTTATGAAAAGAGGGCAATGGTTCTCGCGGCCAGGGGTGTGAAAGACATTACACTGACAGTTTCATGAGTAGATGCAAACTCTCTAAGTTACAGTTACATCCACGGGATGATGCTTTTCTTCCCAACCCCTTTGTGATTTGCTGGGTGGGTTTGAGGGTCACTCTGGGGAGTGCAGGACATACATGAGCATTGTCCCAGTTTGATGATGCTTCCTGTCTCCAGCCTGGGTCCTACTCAGGCCACCATGCTGCCAACGTGTCTAAAGGAAAGAATATGTCATTTTTGGCTTTCATGGAGGCATCAGCCACAGCACCACCAACCAGGAGGGCACTGGTCAGTTCAGCACTCATCCATGCTGCACTTTAGAGTTGTGCTGTGATAGGATCATTCAGCTTGATGCCAGCTGCCGCTTCACAAATCTTAGGCTCTTCAAAATGCCATACAGGTGCCTTATATGTGTTCAGCAGTTCAAAAGCCTGAATTAATGACTCTGGGTCCTCCCTGGGTCTATCACTCAGAGAACAGACGTCACCCCTGAGGGCTGCTTCTAGGCAGTCGTAATCTAAAAGTGATGAACACCCTCCAAAGTAAAGAATGGAAAACATTGGAATGTGAGGTCGGTGGGTTGGAGAGGTGGAAATCATGGTTGACATTTTGAATGAGGATCTACAAACCTAGGGAGCTTAGCCAAGCTAATGGTTCTGTCACTGATGAACAAGAGTTACCTCTTTAAAGGTACCAACTTAAGGCATGCAAAGTCAGAGGACCGAAACAATCCATGTCGACACATTAATGGAACACCCATGGTAACAAAGCCCCATGGAGGACAGCCTATTGTAAGGAGGTGAAAAGGGGAACCATGTTTGAGGGAGACTCACCCTGGTTAAATCTTAATATGTTGGGTAGGCAGCACAAAGCATTTCTCAGGGTTCATGGTTATATGTTTGATCAATGATAATTTCCTCACAGCCTGCTTTAAACACATATATCTTCATGATCTTTGAGCCATGGAGGAAATACGTAGCAACTCCAGATAGGTTGTTGAGAAGAGTCTTAACACAAGAGGACCTTGTCAGCTTTTTGCCAGAATGGACTTATTCAGGTGGCATGTTGTCAATGTTGTATGATGACTAATATTAAATGTGCTTTTCTCAGAGTTCAGTGGTTCCTAAATATGCCACAGTTTGTTAATATGAGTTTACAACGGCCCATCTATGTTACGAAGAGCATAGATGCCAAAGCCGTTGTGTAATTTAGAGAAGCTGATGCACCTTTAAAGGATTACATTTGGCTGAAAAGCAATTTGGTAATTCCTTAAAGAAGGTGCACACCAATGACTTAGACCATATGTTGCTTTTGTTTTATCGGACAGAATGCTTTTTCTTAACTCATTTGCTCTTCTTCATTGCAGGGACTCAACAGTGCCTTTGAGGTGTACCTGGTAGGAAACAACTCAAACCATTTCATCATCTCTCCAACATCCATTCAAGGGAAAGCCGACATCCGTGTGCGGGTCGCGGTGCCACTGGATTATGAAACCATTTCCCGCTACGAATTCACTGTAAGAAATTATCTGTGGCCTTATTTTATGGTTTTTATATGTACCAGTCAACTATGGCTAGTTCAAGTTTAATGAAACCAAAGTGAATATCTGGGACTATATGACACTATATAAAGGTCATCAGTATAGACTTACAATAATATTGCACCCATTATATCGTACATCATTAACATTAGTGTGTAATTACTATTGTTACATCCGCATCTATTAATCTATAATATGTTATTTCAGGGATATATGCAATAAACATGCATAACATAAAACAATGCATATTCAAAATAGATAAATATGTTAAAACAATCATTGAGACTGAATATTAAAAGAGAAGCCCTTGCTGCTTCCTTCAAACCCACACAGCACATTAAAAAATTACTAAGGCCAAAGTCAATATGCTCACTCACTTCAGCGTGAGGCACTAAGGAGGCCATGGCACATTTGCAGAGTCCCAGGTTCAAACAGAGCGGTCTTATCCAGTTTCTTGTAACATAATCATAGTTTGGATCAAAAACAAAACATGGTTATCGTTTTCTAGAACATTAGTGCAAGTCAACCAATTCCTGATAGAATTGCAGCTACGTTTTCACTTACATGCAAATCTATTAGTTAACAAGATTCCAAATCTAAACTTAATGTAAAGTGTTGTGACCTGTTGTGGAAAAATGTTATCCATAAAGTTTTCAAAACAGAGAGCTGGTTTCTAGATGTATCCAATAAACTGACACTTCTCACAGAACAACAGTAATGAAGAATTACATGATTCCAAGAGACAGCAATCTGCAAGCCCTTTTAATCCTCTTGTAATCGATTACAGATCATACCGGACTATTTCCAGACCAAAAGCTTTTATCCAAGATTTTACATTGGCATGCCACTGCAATGTAAGGTCCTTGTTTACGATTAAGATCTCTTCAAGTCCTCTCTTATTGTAGGATATCTCAGGTGGGGACCAAAGTTGAACCCAGAAGATTAGGGGTCTGAGGATTTCCAAATTGACTGCCAAGTCCCCTATCTTCTTCAGGCCAAGTTTGAAATACAATGAGTTAGACAGAGTACCTTGGGGTAAATTCTATAACAAATCTCACCCCAGGACAGGTCAATTGTATTGGCCTTTCCCCGTTATTCTGCAGCATTTTACTGTGTATACTTCGATAGCCAGTGATAAGGACCACGATAAGCCAGTGATAAGGACCTAACAGCTGACGCTCTATGGAGCAGCAATGATCTCCTCTTCAGGACTTGGGCACTCCATAAGAATGGGTTATCAACCCGAATACCAAATATTTAAATTTATCAACTCTGTCTTATGGTTGTCTTCCCATCCTCACTCCTCTCCTAAAGGATTTGGTTGCCCCTAAGGTCTTTTATTTAACTTTTTTTTACACTAATCGCCAAACCACTTAGCACACAGAAGTCAGTACATTTTTCACGTAAATTCTGTAAACCCATGGGGGTACCTGGTATGAGAAGAGTATCTTTTGCAAATAAAAATGCAGATGCAGGGTTGACATCCCACTTAGGAGCATCATGGATACAATTGTTTTAGAAGTCTATGCATCCACATCTACTTATCTATACTTACCTTGCAATGTTGTGGTTAGGTTGATGTATGTGGATGTAATAATCTTGTCGTGAGAAACTGCATGTGATGTGACAGGGTTATACCCAATATTGTTAGTCATGTGTTATCTATTTTTTCCAAATGTGCATTCAAACAACAGGTTGATCTGTTCTGAGCTTGATTATCTTGGTTGTGCTCAGTGGTTTTGGAGAATCTATTTCTTAGTTCTGTTTCCTGCAATATATTCCTCCACATGCAAACTGAAAACTTTACCTTCTGCATGCCCCAATCTCAATGTTTGCCCATCAGCAGACCCCAGTGTTTGGCATCAAAAAAGAAGGCACTGCAGAAGGGCCTTGAGATTTTAACATGACAGCGTGTTCATCAAGTCAGGCTTGATCATCCAGTCATAGTTGTTCGATTATATGGGGACCACTTACATTGTGAATTTCAGGCACCTGTTTGCCATGAAATGCCAAAGTACTGTTTCTTGTCAATGGGACACCGTGATTTAATTAACAAAAAAGGGACTAACTAAGACCTTGTTTGTGCCTTCTTATTTAGGACTAGTAACTATGTTTAGTTCAGAGTATTGCTAATGGAAAAAGCTCTTGTCAAATAAACTAACAGCACCTTTCATTAAGAAGACACCAATGCAAAGTGTCCCCAACTCATCTTCTCCTTGACTCTTATAGTTGTGGGTCAGCAAATGGATTGCCTTCTCACTTCTGTGAACTTGTCTGTGTTATGATAGGGTTATGTGTTCATATTCACACCACTAAGGGGCATATTTATACTCTGTTTGCACCAAATTAGAGTATTTGTTTTTACTCTAATTTGGTGCAAAACTAACTCCATATTTATACTTTGGCGCTAGACCAGTCTAGTGCCAAATTTATGGAGTTAAAGTCATTTTTTGGACGTGGAATCCTACCTTGCCTTAATGAGATGCAAGATAGGCGTTCCCGTGCAAAAAATTACTCTATGGTCTTAATGCATTTACACTCCTGTGCAAAAATGGTGCACGAGAGGGAGGAGGGGTCAAAAAATGGGGCAAAGCTTGCTTTGCCCCATTTTTTAACGCCTGGAACAGAGCAGGTGTTAGGGGACCTGTGGGCCTATTTCCATGATGGAACACCATCGAATAAGCCCATAGGTGCCCTCCCCAGGCATCAGGAACACCCCCACCCACACCAGAGGGACAACGGAGGATGGGGGACCCCATCCACGGTAAGTACTGGTAAGTACAGGTAAGTATTTTACTTTATTTTTTAGAGTGCCATAGGGGGCCCTGAAATGGGCCCCCATACATTGCACAGGGTGCAATGGCCATGCCCAGGGGACCATGGTCCCCTGTGCTGGCCATTGGGGTGGTGGGCATGACTACTGTCTTTTCTAAGACAGGAGTCATGTGGTATGGATGGCTTTGCGTCAGAAAATACTCGAGGCAGGTTTGAGTCATTTTTTTTTTTTTACTCTAACCTGCCTAAAGTAATTTTTGGGTGCAAAACCCGGGCTTCTTTCATACCGTCAGCCCCACCCGACTACCGGTTTTGTTTGTTTTTACACTAGCCTACCCTTTGCACTGGCTTGCACCATTCCATAAATATGGTGCTCGGCTGGTGCACAGAAATGGTGCAAGCCGGCGCTAAACTTTTTTGTGCAAAACTACGTTAGTGCAGTTTTGCCCCAAAAAGTATAAATCAGGGCGTAAGGATCTGGGGCTGAGAAGAGCTTCTGTTTTCGATCTGTTATCACACAATTGTCAGATGGCAGAATGGCGCAAAGTTACACTTTTTCTCACACTCAGGGGGATAGCATGAGACACATCTCATGTAAGAAGCGATCCTAAGATCTTTTTTTAACATACAGTGAAGACATTGAAGGGTCAGGCATCGTGTAAATATAGTATGTTGTCACATAGGCTGTTGAGTGATATGTGTGGAAGGACGAGCCTTTCCGTCTAAACATTGAATGTAGGTGCGACCAAAATATCAAGTTAAAAACCTTTCCAAGACTGAACCCCCTCTGTCAATTTTTCTCTCACGTGCTCCTATGCCGCAGCACAATAACATTACCGTAGACAGTTTCAGTCTGAACAATTATTGGCAGAAAATAAGAATGTGATTGATAGTGGCTGAAAACCATTTTATGAGTGATCCAAACGTAATAATTTTTAAGCTACTTTCTCACTGCTTATTTTTAGCTTCGAACTCCTTTACTCAATAAATGTACAGGTTTGTGTCCGCGGCCATCCCACAATTGTTTAGTATGTCCCGGCTATCCGTCTGTATTAGACAACTGTGTTTTTCGGCTCACTGCGTTTGTCTTTCGTTCATGTCCTTGCCCTTGAATTTTGCCGATGAGGCTTCCTTAAGCCACAGGTATCTGACACCAGTTCCTTCTTATTCACGATGCACTTCTTGAGAGAAGTAGGTTAGCTGGCCACATTATTTAAATCTCTCTCAACCACTGATAAGAACGGCTGCTGAGATTGTCCTAATGCATTCCTTTCGAAGTAGAAATTGAGGTGTGATTTCTTGAATATACCCCCATTTTCCAGAAAGGTTGAGCATGGCCAACCATATAGGAGGTATGCTTGCTAATTGCCAGTGTTGGTGAATTGTCAAACGTCATTTTCTTCACTTGTGATGTCCAGGACTATTCCACTGTCAGTCACTAGCTGTCCCTCTCACTTCCAACTAAAGAAAATAAAATGTATCCCCTCAACAAATGGTGTTTTGGCAAACTGGTCCACGCCGAGCATCATCAGCGCATAACTATGAATAAAGATATCTTCCAAGAGCACTGGAAAGTCCCTCCAGCACTTCAAGATTCAAACTCACAAGGACCAGGCTCATCCCAGGACCTCATTTAACTATACGACCATGTTACCTGAATCCTATCCTATCGCATGGAAATGACAATCAAGTACTTAACTGCAAAATGTAAGCCTTGCTTCATAGAGCCTTGACCAACCATCTCTAGCAATTCCTAAAGTAAAAAGTACACCACCAATTTCACACTGTAATCCTGCTCCATGAAGTTTTCCTTTGTGAGATTCAAGAAACATAGCTTCCTATGGCTTCTTGTCTACAGAGTGTGGCTACTGGCCCCCGTCTTCGTCTCCAGTGCCTACTGGCCTAGTGTGGGATGGGCATTTGGACTGCATGCAGGTTTCAGACAAAGGCTTTGCCATGTTTCTCGTACCTAAAGAAGATGTTCAAATGCCATATCCAGTAGATCCTGGTGCTGCGTTTATAGATAGCCACAAGGAATGACGAAAGGCTATTGGCTGTACCCATTGTCTGCTAGGCAAGACCAAATGCCATCTAAAGCAGCCATTTGGGAGCTAAAACAAGGAATCATACCGTATATCACTATAAAAACAAAATAGGTCATGAATAAAAGGGGTTAAACAACATGGCATAATAAGACAAGTTCATTTTCACCATTGATTAAAAACTTAATTTGAAGTAACATTTTGGTTACAATGACAAATTTAAAAAACATAGAAGGGTGCCAGGTATGGTGAGCTTTGCAACCATATCTCTCACAGTGCACTTCTCATGACCTCACAAAGAGCATCACTAATGAGATCCTTGATTACATCGCAGAGGACATCACATATAATATGAAAACATCATACATTAAACCATTGTTGTTCCATTACATATGTCATGACAAGGAGATATAATGCAACAGTCCCACTAATCATTACTATGTATCCTTACTGAGATTTCGTATGCACATCACTGATTGTTACAGGAGAACAGAGACCACAATAGATTTGCTGTAACAGTCAGTAATATTTGCTACAATTATGTATAGGAAAAACGAGGTAGTCTTATAACATTACCTGTATGATAACACTTATCATTTAAAGCAGCCTGAAAGCTCAAAAACGTAATCACTCGCCGCTGATGTCTGCTGTGATCTGCGGATTATGATATCAGATCCCAGCAATGCTTTCCATTCTTTCATAGTCAGAACATTAAGTACCAGTACACTGGGTGATGTATCGGTCGTCGGGACTTGAAGTCTTGATGATCTCTTTGAGTCAGTCAGTGGTACTTTGCACCTTGCTTCTCTAGCTGAGAGCTCTACCAGAACATCTCTTAATTTCAGTGGTACTGTATCCTTGCTTCTTTGTATACAGCTGCAGGAACATCTAGTAAAAGTCACTGGTTTTGCATATTTGCTTTTATGTATAAAACAACTGGGTGAGCATCTAGCAATGGTCACTGGTACAGCAATGATTCAACTGTGTAACTTTCCTTAAGACATTTGTTACTTGTAAGTTCATAGCCACTTTATCTGGACGAGAACATCTATTGATCTATTGATGTTCAGTGTTACACTGGATTGCTTTAACTATGGTATCTTGCATAAAGCATCTGTTATACTCCAATATTTTACGTCAACGTCGTAACTCTTGTGATGATGGCATTATCATCACATCTTATGTGCTAACCTCTGTCGTGTAATTTGTGATGTTATGTTTGAAGTCATGAGCAATGTGCTGGGGGAAGATTTAGGGGGTCATTCTGACCCTGGCGGCCGGTGACCGCCAGGGTCACCGACCACGGGAGCACCGCCAACAGGCTGGCGGTGCTCCCGAGGGCATTCTGACCACGGCGGTTCAGCCGCGGTCAGAAAGGGTAAACCGGCGGTCTCCCGCCGGTTTACCGCTGCCCCATTGAATCCTCCATGGCGGCGGAGCGCGCTCCTCCGCCATGGGGATTCAGACACCCCCTACCGCCATCCTGTTCATGGCGGGAAACCCGCCATGAACAGGATGGCGGTAGGGGGTGCCGCGGGGCCCCTGGGGGCCCCTGCAGTGCCCATGCCAATGGCATGGGCACTGCAGGGGCCCCCGTAAGAGGGCCCCGCAAAGTATTTCAGTGTCTGCTTTGCAGACACTGAAATACGCGACGGGTGCAACTGCACCCGTCGCACCCCTGCAACTACACCGGCTCAATTCTGAGCCGGCGTCCTCGTTGCAGGGGCATTTCTGCTGGGCCGGCGGGCGCTCTTTTGGAGAGCGCCCGCCGGCCCAGCGGAAATGTCTGAATGGCCGCCGCGGTCTTTTGACCGCGGTGCGGTCATTCGGCGGCGGAACCTTGGCAGACGGCCTCCGCCGTCCGCCAAGGTCTGAATCAGGCCCTTAGTATCTCACCAAAATCAGATAAACATTATTGCTTTTGTCATATAGCAGCAACGTTGTAATCAATTCAAACCTTTTTCTGCTCACAGTATAGTCTGAAACATGTGCAAATTCCAGGTTATGTTTAGGGAAATGAGTATGGTTTTACTTAGTGTTAGTTAGAACACATATGTATTTATGCAAAACAAAGTTGTCCTCTGGATAAAAGTGCACACTCAACAGGTTGCAGTTTATTTTGGAAAGCAGCAAAGCCAGTAAGATTCAAATAATTATTTACACGTTTTGCAGGCCTTGCACGTTTCAGACATCTCGTCCTTGGTCACAGGCCCAATGCTTGGATTGAGCAAATGATTGCAGGCACCCGATTACTTGATTAAATGCTCTGGTGAGTTACACAATGCTTCCTGGTAGTGGTAGTCCTGCACATTTATATTACATCTTTAGTAGACAATAATTTCTACCTTGGTAGGTTGCTGCAGCCAAACACACATTAAAGCACAATTCAAAACCTTAGTAGGCAAGATCTTTCAAATTCATGAGAATGTTTGTTGGTAAATAAACATTCCAGTCATAATGAACTACGGGCAAATATTTTTAGCAGTTTCAGGACAATACAAGATATTACTGGTGTTATGGGAATTCACCCATTAAATAGCTTCCCTGCAAATGTAATTACTTACCTATACAATAGCTCTGTAATGTTCAAATAACTATATAGATACAAAATGGATCAATACGCTATTTTTAATATACTGATTATACTGCTGTACTAGGACGATCTAGCTAGGTTAAAAGTCACACTTTATAAAACTGAAATAAAATAAATTAGGAGGGGCTATGCTCAATGGTTATAAACTAAGCTAAGCAACTAGTCTACAAACTACTGTTTGTAGTCTGGATATGTTCTTGATTTTCTATGCCTATTGCCTACAGAATATAGGAAAAGTGTAAGGAAGGAATTCTTCCCTTTCTGAGGCTTCAGCAGTGAAAGTTTAAGAAGAGGTAATTTCTCATTTTAGGAGTGGAGCCATTAAAGTTTTATAGAGCATAAAACGTTGCTTAAAGATACATGCCAGGCATCACGGGCTCGGCTTGCACTGCCTCGGATGGGTCGCACTTTCCAAGGGAGTAGTAAATCCTGCTCTGGATGGCTGGGTCTGTAATGATGCCAGAAGCGCCTGTTGCTGATGGTCGTGGCAGAGTCTCTTGGAAACATTCGCATAGATAAAAGCGCCCCATTCATACACGCTGAAAGGATAATATTAAAATATAGGGGGTCCTTAGGAGCTCTTAAGTCACTTTCTGACCTCCACTACCTTCTTCCTTTCCTCCTTTCCTACACCTTTTACTTGTCCCCCCTCTACTTTTGATATTTATCCCCTTCGTCACAGTTCAATTTGTCTGCACTTCTGCTGCCTTCTTCTACATGTCCCCTCTTTCCATCTATTTTCCCACTTCTCCCCATCTTCCTTGATTTCCCTTTTTTTTCTTATTCCTTGCTTACTGTGCACTTTCCTTACAATCAGTTCTCTTCCCTTCCTTTCTTAACTCTTTTCTCAATATCCTTGTCACCGTCTTCTTTCCTTTTGCGAGTCCTCGATCTACAATTTTTTTCTTCTTTCTGAATTCTGCCTATCACTCCTTTCACCTAATTCATTCAGTCATTTCCTCCTTCGATTTTCAAGCTCCCCTTTCCATAATCCTTCCCTGCTTTCCATCCTTTTTACTTCCTTTAATTTCCTCCAACAGCCTGTATGCCTTCCTCCCTCCCTCCTTTCCCTCTTTCCTTTCTTTCTTCAGTCCTAGCCCTTGCAAAAAAAAGATGTGCAAGAGTGGTTGATTTCCCACCAATCACAACTGAAGCTATTAAAGACTAAGGCTCAAGTCACCTTGCTACCCAGCCTTGCATCACGGGGAAAGGGCAGAAATGTGCCATATTTATCCAATACAGAGCATTCTTGTCCTTTACCCATGTACGGGGGCTCTTTTGGCAGCCTAGTGCCAACGCAGGAACCCTTGCACCATGCTGCAAGGGTGCCTGTGTTGCATTCAGGATTGCATGAAAGAATCCTGAGATGCTTTTCCCTCTTTCTGTTTGCAGCAGAATGCCGCACTCATAGAAAGAGGAAACAAACGAGATAAAATAAACATAATTCTCTTAGGAGGCATATGGTTTGTCTCATTCCTAGGTTTACAAGTTCCTGTAAATCTGGGAATGTGTCAAAATCCATGGATGTTGCATGGGAAAACACGCGCAATGCCCCTGGAGATTCTTCCCTGGTGCAGAGTAATGTAAGGCAGCGATTTGCGCTGTTACATTACTCAAGATTTATGAAGCCTCACAGGTTCACACAAGGTGACTTAATAAATCTTACTTAAGGTTTGTGTCACTCCTTCCATCACATTGCGAGGTACAAGAGCAATGCAAACCAGGCCATAAATATGGCCCTGAGTTTCTCATAATTTCGCTAACTCATTCTAATCTACCTGTCCACTCTAGGATTGATTCTTACTTTTGTGATTGTAAACCCTCTATAGTTGATAGCGCAAATTCTATAGGTGTCTTTCTGGTTAAAAGACTTATCCTCCATTCTCAAAACATTTCCACAACATTAAGCACACAGTGATAGCTGTAGTTTTTGTAGGGAATCTATCATTTCATATGAGACCTCCAGACTTTAGTTCACTCCCTACAGTTCTGCAGAAGTGACTGTGGTCATATGCTTTTGGCTGCCCTGTATTTAAAGCTCACCTTCTCCCTCTGAAAGAATGTTTGCATCATGCAGCAGGTCGTTTTGTTACTCGAATCAGCAACTTTGAGTGTGTACCCCCTATGTTTCTTATGTTTTAGTTTCTCCCTCAATGAAGCTAGATTCTTATACAAAACACTCTGTAAGACACATAACTTTAATATCTCAGCCACTCCTCACGATCTGACAAGTTGACCTTATCTGCAGGGTGACATTCTTTTTACAGCACAGAAACACTTCTAAGATCTACTGCATTCAGAAAAGAATGTATGATGGCTCGGTGCTTTTAAACCAGTATATCTTGAACTTGGAACTCCTTCTCACCAGACCTATTAACTCCAAAGCCCTTGGTTTTGTTCAATAAAGAACTTATACTTCTACTTTTACAAAGATATTTGACTCAGGTCATAACAAACCACTCCAGATTTTTCTCTAACATTGACATTTACAACATTTTTGTCCCACGACCCCATTCTCTGTTTTTGCTTCCCCTGTGAGAAGCTTCACATTCATTGTGTTTTGATGTTGTTATAGTTTAATCTTCCCTGCATTATTTTGTGTTATCTTCCATTGTGGTAAATCCATATTTTTGACTGTAAAGCACTCAAATGCCCTTGGACTATGGAAACTGTGTAAATAAAGAAATGAAAACATTTCTTCCCACTGTGGAGTAATATATGAATTATTATGAATTATTGGACCAGTCTTTTAAATATTTTACCTTGTTGTTGAGATTCTATTTTATTTGCAAAAATGTGTGCACTACTCAGAAATTAGCCAACATGGAACCTGTTTCGACCTTATTGAAGGGACTTAAACACAGGTTCTCATCAGGCTTGTGGTCCTTGTACTGCATTTTTTTTTCATTTGGATACAAGTTGACACAGTTGCTTAGTGATATGGAAGCAGTTTACCTCGGTCAATGTATTTCCTTGGTGAAGATGTCAGCTTGTATGTCTGTTCACTTAATGCTCTAAATATGTTTTTGTGATTTTGATGTAAGACTTTTTTTTTTTTTTTGAAGTGCAAAAAATAAGTTTAATAAAATTGAGACAGTCATAAAAAACATAAAATTGAGAACTAGCATGTAGGGCTTTATCTTGAAATTATATAAAATTCGGGCAAAAATAATAAAACATATTTAATATACTGCCCCAGTTAAAAAAAGGAGAGATCTACTGATTGATGGGGGTGCATATATTCACACGGTACACAGAAGGCCTTCCTCTTACAACTGTTTTTTATAGTAATGTGAAGCCTTTATCTGTATCCGTTCGCCAGAAATTTAACATGGTAGTAATCTTTTTCCTGCCTGTCCTGTTGCAGCATATCTTGTACCAGAAACCAACATGAGCTACTCATAGTACAGAGGAGTTCTTAAAAACTTGATGGCTAATAGTCCAACAGAAACCTGCAGCAGTAAAGACACAAGTGTTGCCAAAACATGATTATTTGTAAACGATAACCACCCAAAATCTGATAAAGCAGTACCATTTCAAATGCCTTTTGAAGTAATGCAAGCAAAGTACCCAATTTCCTGGGTGTCAATCTTATCTTGACAGTGGTTATTAAAAGAAAGCTTTGAGTTCGGCATTGTTGTAGGAGTCAACAGCAGTGTGTTCTTCGGAGGCCTTATGTTGGCAGTGAAAGGCGTTTAGTCCCAATTGGTGATCTGCATCTCCTTTGTGTTGTTGCACTAGCTGTTTGCAAATGAAAGTGTACGAGACCACGTCGGAATGGCGCAGGTGAAGATCAGTTTGAGCAACGATAATGACAACCGCCCCATCTTCAGCCAGCTACTTTATAATGTTAGTCTGTTTGAGAACGTCACTGTGGGAACTACCGTGGTGAGGGTCCTTGTAAGTACCACATTCTTTCCCTAATCTGTTTTTGGAAATTCATGCTGTAATGTTGTTTCTCAGACACGTACATTGATGTATGTAGTGTATTTCATGGGTTTGTTTTCATGAACTGAAAAGTATTTTTCTTTCAAGATGTTAAACAGTAAATATCCCCCTCTGTTTTTTTTAGTATTTTCGGAGGAAGAGATTGCATCATTTATTGTCATACATTGATAAAGCATTGTCCGCTGTTATTGCTTTTTAGAATGTTCATGGTTTGTATACATATACCAAATACAGCAATATTTAATTGAAATGAAATGTAATGGAAGTAATTTCGTTTTTTTATTAAAACGTCCTCTTATGGTAGTCTCCTCATATCCTGCGATTACAAGTGGGCAGATGGGGTTAAGCTATTTAACATGCCTGGTAAACACCATTACCCATAAAGAAAGGTGTATACCGGGTGAGGTAAATATCTCCTATGCCAAGTTTTTCACTTGGACATAGAGCATAATGAACAGAATCAGTGCTTAATAACCAAATTCTGAATATTTTATATTTTTCTTCTTTATAATATTGACATGTTTGATCTGCTGAAATCCATCATGGAAAACATCAGAATGTTATATTTATCACACAACCCCTTTACACAAGGATCAGCATTTAATTGTTTACTTGGAATCAGTGTTATGGTAGGTTCAATTGTCTGACTGGTTCTATTAAAGCCATTTTAATACATACCCCTATTTATTAAATGTGCATGTAAGTAGGAATTTGAATAACAAAAGTTAATACATAAGTTGTTCTGTATTAATCCTTATTATAACATAAATCATTTCGAAGTGCATATGTACATATTCAAACTAATTAGATTCATAACGAGGAGGCAAATCATAAATTAATAATAATATATCATACAGTTGCATTTCTCTATATATGTTGATATTGTGATGAAATATATGTACTAGGATGAAACATTTAAATGTTAAGTCCTCACGGGCAGCACAGATTAGCATGAGTCAATAGAACACAGGTTGAAAGAGAGTGTACAATATGGAAGGGTAGGAGATTAGCAGGCATTGAAATAACTTATTTTTTTAAAATATTTATTTCATTTCATTATACGGTTATAATATAATCAACTGCATTCATCATCATTTCAACGTGCACAATATACATCAAGATTTCTGAAGAAGTAAATCATTCAGCAGCTCAAATCTCAGTCAAACGAATAACATAAAAATCGGTAACAAGAAAACCAAAATCTTAGTGATTCACAGGAATAACATCAAAAAGGGATCATGGCATCTGGGCACAAAGACCTGGAGACTATCCAATCATTCAAATACTTGGGAGTATATTTTAATGGTCTAGGTGGCTACAAAGACCATCTAGCCACCCGGAAGCAAGTAGCCTTGGCATCACGGTCTCGTTTTGGAAATAACCAGCATGAAGAACAGTCCCCATGTAACAGATTTATGCTGGGTGATAAACGACAAACTAATGCCAACCGTAATGTATGGAGCCTTCACTTTTAAAGATCATCTTGAGGCCTGGCAATATTGTGCCCAGAACCGATTGGGCCATTTTCTCTATGCCAAACCGTTCTCCTGCGGCAACTTGGATTCAACCTTCCAAGACAGAGCCTAATATTAAAATCTTGTTTCATTGCCTACTGTGCAAAGGCAAAGAGTGCTGAGACTGAGACACTTAGAGCATCATTATGAACCTGGTGGTCTCAAGACCGCCAGGGACGCGATGGTCGGTCGGACCGCCACCAATGTGGCGGTCCGACAGCCACATTACGACAGTGGTGGTTGCGCCACAGTCGGACCACCAGCATCGCCAGTTTACAACTGAACGTCGGTTTGATGGTGTTGGCAGTCCTAATCCGCCAGGGTAGCGCTGCAAGCAGTGCTGCACTGGGGATTACGAGTCTCTTCTCTGCCAGCGATTACATGGTGGTAGCCCTGCCATGTAAAGGCTGGTGGAGACAGGGTGCAGGGGTCCCCATGGGGGCCCAGGTACTGCCAATGCACTTGGCTTGGGCAGTGCAGGGGCCCCCATGGCCAGCCATGTCGCGCTTTTCACTGTCTTCTTTGCAGGGGCTTGGCAGACAGGGAAAAGCGCGACAGATGCTGGTGCACCCTAGGCGCCACAACATTGCCACTGGCTCAATTATGAGCCGGCGTCAATGTTGTGAGTTGTTTACCGCTGGGCCAGCAGGTGGGAACTGTGTTTCCGCCAACTGACCCAAAGGGAAACTTTTAATGGGGCCTGCAGGAAGGGGACCAAACTGGCAGTAACCTGAGCGCTGGAGTTTGGTGGATGGCCTTTTCCATCCACCAAACTCGTAATGACCCCCTTAATCTAAATGTCATTCTCAAGTAAGAACCTGAAGTGCCACCACTATTTTTCATCTGCAGGTAATGCCTGAGCAGCAGAAGAAACCTGGAGCAATAAAATACCTTTAAAACTGAAGTCTAGAATGCTATCTAAGCAAGTCAGATTAATTTCAAGATCATTTGATATTAATGTAGTCACTGTCATGGAGAGACCTCGATTTCCACCCTCCAAGTACAATGAATCAGGAGTCGCAGAGTTCTTGGACTCGTCCTGGAAAATATCGATGAAGCAGATATTATTGCGTTTAAGGTGTGGGGTGATCCCATTGATGGAATTCCGTTTTGGGTGAGCAAAAGTTACCACAGAGTGGTTATGCTGGCCATCGACGAGTCTCTGACACTCATATCCTGCATCTGTGTCCCCCTAATGCCACTTTTAAGATATTGGCTGCAGCCACTCTTCCTGCAACTAAACATGAGAATTTACCAAGATGTAGTTACTGTCTGACAGTCTGGGAAATTCCCACAATTGTCAGATCCCTATTTGAAATTTATGCATCAGCCAGTTAAGCTCGTGAATGATAAAATCCAGTAAGCAAGAGCTCCCTGCCCAAGTCTCTGGATGTGTATGAGCTCTGACACCTCCAATGCAGCGCTTAATGGTCAAATCATTAATTTGTTAATAATTGTACATTTGTGCAAGATCGATCTGTGTTTAGTGTTTTCAAGGCCCACAGTGCTTACCATTGGTTTAGTGTATATTATGAAAATAAAATGCAAACATTTTCTCCTTGTTGCCTTACTCTCAAACAGTTACATATACATTCAGAAGTCATTCAAATCTAATATTATTAATGCATGTACAGCTTTTTTAGCTCATACCTACAGACAGCTTTGACTGTCTGTTGTCTAACATGTGTAGAGTGGGTTTTGGGTCAACCCTGTCTCAAACTTGGAAGGACTGGATTGGAATGAGGTCTATCTCAGTTGTTTCCTCGTGATTCAATTACTTTCCCCCCTACTCTGGTTTGTCCCACGCAGAAAAACTTTGGACTCACTGAGTTGTTATTAGTCTGCTTGTATCTTTCCTCTAATGATGGTGTCTTTCCTTTCATTTAGGCAGTCCATGGTGGTACATGTATTTTTTTGCTCTCGTCCACATTTACACTTCCCACTTGTATTCCCCCACCCTCTTTCTCTCCTTGCTGATACCCTCAACTCGTCCTTTGCTTTCCCTTTTTGGCAAGTGCTTTACTATCGGCGGGCGTCTATCCATGGGCGTAATTTGAAGGCTGCGACCCCTGTCTTGCCCTTTGCGACCCCTGGCACTGCCTTTGCGGCTCCTGATGCAAGATTGGAATAATAAGTACCAAAAACCCAGTTGTGGCTTGCATTACCAGCGCCAGGCTCCAACATCCTTTTATGCTCATTTATTAATTACAATAATAGTGATTATTAACCTACCTTTCACTATTAATGTAATGAAAAAGGCGGAGCAGCAGTATCTGGAATGGAACCTGCACTGCCATCTTAGGTAATGATTTTCAGTTTATGTTGTGTGAGTGCTCACAAAACCTCAAGTCAGTCCTTGGTTGATTTTGTAGACTACTCAGTGAAAACACTAGATGATTGGATAACTGGCAGTGGAGTGCATGACTAAGGTGAGCTTTATAATGTGTTTATGAAAGAACATCTTTTAAGTAAATGATTCAATGACAAGTTGCATCAATATCTGGTAGACCTAGGTCCAATTTCTCCCCAAGAATCGGGAAAGAAGGCAGATCACTGGGTCAAGACAAGGTTGACTAAACTTTTCACTGGGGGTGACCAAATGAAAGGAGTTACAAAGCCTCCCCAGGAGAAGGATGGTAAGACACCTAAGGATAAAAGTAAAGAGTCTTCTCAAAGGCCATAAAAACCTGGACCGGAGGGTGGGGCCGAGCCTCTTCACAATCCTCACATGGGTAAAAGGGTAAAAACTCTGATCCCAAAAAGGCCTGGTGTCAAAACTGTAAACAGAATGGACACCAAACCGGAGACCTGGTCTGTCCCAAGAATAATTCCCGTAGCACTGCTCCAGTTAGTACTGGTATAGACAGTCTCCAGGTAAGATCACCAGTGTGCCCAGGGCAAATCAGGGCTCACACTGAAGCTACTTTAGTCTCTGAGGGTGGGGTAGGTGTTGCCACTCTTGCTGTCTGGTCACCTAACATGCAAAACTACAGACAGTACCTCCTGATTAATGGGACAAAGGTAGAAACCCTGAGGAATGCAGGTGCCTGTGTCACCATAGTGGGAGAAAAACTGGTTTCTCCAGGACAATGTAACTAAGGCCCATCACATGGCTATGGTGACCTTAGAATGGGAAGGAGTTAGTGACGTGAAACAGGTAGTGGTCTCTTCTGCAATCCCAGTGGAATGCTTGCTAGGGAATGATCTGGAGTCCTCAGCTTGGACTGAGGTAGAGCTCAAAACCCATGTAGCTATGCTGGGAATCCCTGAACTGCTATGTGTAAAAACCAGGACACAAAGCTGAGCACAGGGTGAAAAAGAAGTGTTGGAGCCTGGAATAATGGCCCAATCTTCTAAGAGAAAGCACAAGAGAACTGGGGGACCAGCTTCTGAGAACCAAAAGAAACAAGACCTCTCTTCTCAAGGAGTCTTATCCTCTGAGGGAACTGAGTTCATGGAGCTGGATCCTTATCAGGTAGAGCTCTTGGGCATGGGGGGGCCTTAAGGGAACGGATGTGCCAGGGACAAAAGACTTGTCCCACTCTTGAAAGCATGAGACAGCAAGCAGCTGCACAGGAGAAGGGAGATGACAGTGGCTTCCACAGGGTCTATTAAGAAGATGGATTCCTATACACGGAGGCCCGAGACCCCAAACCTGGTGCAACCAGGAGAGTGGTAGTGCCTCAGTAGTTTAGTGAGTTTATCCTAACTTTGGCCCATGACATCCCCATAGCTGGGCATCTGTGACAGACAAAAACTTGGAATAGGCTTGTCAGCCATTTCTACTGGCCCAATATGTCCCAGAAGGTGAAGGAATTTTGTAACTCATGTGTCACATACCAAGCCAGTGTTAAGGCAGGTGGCCACCCAAAGGCCCCCCCCTCATTCCACTTTCTTTGGTGGGGGTTCCCTTTAAAAGGGTTGGTGTGGACATTGTGGGTCCACTTGAGCCACCCATAGCCTCAGGAAACCTATACATACTGGTAGTAGTGGATCATGGTACCAAATATCCTGATACAATTCCCCTTTGGTCTACTGCAGCTCCTGCAGTAGCTAAGGCCCTGATTGGTATATTTACCAGAGTAGGGTTTCCTAAGGAGGTGGTTTCTGACAGAGGTACAAACGTCATGTATTGGTAGTTTTCAAAGAAGGGCAATGTGTATGGGTTCTGGAGCCTGTGGCTCCCAGGGCACTTCAGGACAGATCTAGTTGCCCTTACCCTATCAAAAAAGAGTGAGGTCACCTACTTGGTAGACCTGGGCACCAGCAGGACACCCAAGAGGCTGATCCATGTAGACCGCCTAAAACTCTATTGTGAAAGGGCAGCTGTGACCGTGCTGAAGGTCACCTCCTCTCAAATGACCCTAAAGATAAGTCAGTTGATAAAGTGGTCTATTCAGACACCCTCACTTCCCAACACTAAGATGACTGCAGACAAGTCCTACAACAACTTGCTGGGCTCTTCTCTTTCACCCCAGGACAGTTTACCTGTCAAAACAAAAACCTATAGACAGTCTGACCAAGTCAAAGAGAGCATCAAAGTGGAAGTCCACTTGATGCTGGATTTAGGGGTTAATGAACCCTCTGACAGCCCCTCTGCTAGCCCAGTGGCTTTGGTCCCCAAACCTCATGCCAAGGGTGGGAATAGAGAGATGAGGTTCTGTGTGGACTACAGAGATCTCAACTCTGTCATACAGACAGATGCTCACCGTATACCAAGAGCAGATTAACTTATAGACAAATTGGGTGCAGCTAAATTCCTCAGTACCGTTGACTTAATTGCAAGGTACTTGCAAATCTGAATGGCACCTGGAGCAAAAGAAAAGACAGCATTCTCTACACATGATGGGCATTATAAGTTTAATGTTATGCCCTTTGGCTTAAAGAATGCCCCTGCCATCTTCCAAAGATTGGTAAATCAAGTACTTGCTGGTTTGGAGTCCTTTAGTACAGCATATCTGGATGATATTGCTGTCTTTAGCTCCTCCTGGCGGGATCACCTGGTCTGCCTGGAGAAAGTTTTGCAGGCTCTGCAATCAGCAGGCCTCACAATTAAGGCATCAAAGTGCCAGATAGGGCAGGGCACTGTTGTATACTTGGGTCATCTTGTAGGTGGAGGCCAAATGCAACCATTACAGCCCAAGATATAGACACTTCTGGACTGGGAAGCTCCAACAACCTAAACTCAAGTCAGGACATCCCTTAGTTTGACTGGTTACTATAGAAGGTTTGTGAAGGGGTATGGATCCATTGGGACCCCCTCCCAGAACTGGCCTCAAAGATAATGCTAAGAAAAGTAAACTGGAATCTTGACTGTCAAAAGGCCTTTGACAGCCTGAAGGAGGCAATGTGCTCAGCACCAGTTCTCAAAGCTCATGATTATTCTAAGCAGTTCATTTTTCTGATAGATGCCTCTGAACATGGGATAGGAGCAGTCCTGTTCCATACTAATGATGATAGCCATGACCAGCCTGTTGCCTTTATTAGCAGGAGATTGCTCCTGAGTGAGCATGGTTGGAGTGCCATTGAGAGGGAGGTCTTTGCTGTGGTTTGGTCACTGAAAAAGCTGAGACCATACTTGTTTGGTACGCACTATATTGTTCAAACTGACAACAGACCTCTCAGATGGCTGATGCACATGAAAGGTGGGAACCTTAAACTTTTGAGGTGGTCCATCCCCCTACAGGGAATGGACTTTTCAGTGGAACACAGACCTGGGACTGCCCATGTCAATGCAGATGTCCTTTCCCGGTTCTTTCATTTCATTTTAGACAATGAAGATTCTCTTGGGAAAGGTTAGTCTCATTCTCTTTCATTTGGGAGGGGATTGTGTAGGAAAATGCCCTTGTTGTCATGGTTACCCCCCTCACATTATGCCTGATATTGATGCTGACTTGACTGAGTGTGTGCTGGGATCATGCTTACCAGGCCCCACCACCAGTGTTCTTTCCCAAGAACTGCACTCTTGTTCCCACAAATGGCACACCCCTGGCACACAGTTACACACCTGTAAAGGGTACCCATGGTACCAAGGGCTCTGTGACCAGGGAAGGTCCCCAAGGGCTGTACCATGTATTATGCCACCCTGGGGGACCCCTCACCAACCCCATGCACACTGCCATTGTAGCTCATGTGTGCTGGTGAGGGGAAAGAAAGACAAAGTCGACATGGCACCCCTGCAAGGGTGCCATGTCCACAAACCACTGCCTGTGGCATAGATAAGTCACCCCTCTAGCAGGCCTTACAGCCCTAAGGCAGGGTGCACAATACACAGGTGAGGGCATAGTTGCATGAGCAATATACACCTACAGTGTCTAAGTCCTTTCTTAGACATTGTAAGTGCAGTGTGGCCATCCTGAGTATGTGAGCTTGGGAGTTTGTCATTACAAACTCCACAGGTCCATAATGGCTTCAATGAAGTCTGGGAAGTTTAGAATCAAACTTCTCAGCACAATAAACCCACACTGATGGCAGTGTTCGATTGATTGAAAACTGCACCCAGAGGGCTTCTTGTATCTTAGCCAAACTTCTAGTGCAGGACTGACAAATCTGTGCCGGCCTGCCACTGTCAGACGAGTTTCTGATCACATGCATTTGTGCTTTCTGTGGCTAGAAACAAAGCATGCTAAGGGTGGAGGTGCTTCACATCCCTCCCCTGCAGGCACTGTAACACCTAGTGATGAGCCTCGAAGGCCCAGGCCTCTTGTTAGAGTGCCCAGGGCACTCCAGCTAGTGGAGATGCCCACCCCTGGAAAAAAAACAGTTTTGGTCTGGCTGGAAAATTAGGGAACACAAGGAGGAGTAACTAATTCAGCTGGGACCACCCCTAAGGTGTCCAGAGCTGAAATGACCCTCTCCTTGTAAAATCCTCCATTTTGGTTTGGAGGACAGGATAGGATAGGGTTATGTCTAGGTCCCCCCCCCATAGGGAGTGGACATCAGTAGAGTGTAGACATGCTCAGGGATAGTAGCCATTGACTACTGCCTTCTGACCCCTGTAACGCCCCTAAACACAGGATTTAAAGGCACCTCTGAACCTAGCTCGTCAGATTTCTGGCAACGTGAAGAAGAAAGAAGAAGCACTGCTAAACTGACCCCCAGCAGAGAAAACTGAAGGCACCAACTGACTTAACCCCAGCCCTACAGCCCTGTCTCCATCTTCTGAAGCCCTGCTACAAAAAGGCAACGTATCCTGCAGGTCCAGTGACTGCTTAAAAGCCTCAAGAGGACTGCCTGAACTCCAGAGGGCCAAGATCTCCCATGTACAGCAGCCCTCACCAGAAAGAAAGTCCAGCAAAGGAGTCCAGAACCGCCCACTCTGCACCCGACACCCACGGCCCCTGTCGAGTGGCCCAACCGACTAGAGCTGGTTCCCAGGTGATTCTGACCTAGTGCCCCTCCTGTCCAACACGACGACGCCTACAACCTAAATCAGGAGGACCTTCCTGACCGCAAGAGAACCGGACGAAGATTCCTGATGCCTAAAGGTACCCCTGCACCCGTAGCCCCCTGTCCTTGGGGAATCCGACCACCGGTCCAGCTATGTTCAGCAGGTGGCCCTCCTCCTTGTCCAACATGTGGTTTTCTGCATCCGAGCCCCTGGACTTAAGCCTGCAGCATCTTTGTGACCGCTGGGGTCCCCCTATTGAGAAGCATTGGGAGCCCAACGCTGTGTTTGCACTCTGCACCCAGTCATCCCTGTGTCACTGAAGGTGTGTGTTTGGTGCTAACCTGTGGCTCCCCCGATGGTCATCTAAACACCCCAGGTCTGCCCTCCGAAGACAAGGGTACTTACCTGCAAGCAGGCCTGATTCTGAGTGCCATCAGGTCTCAATTTGTTTAAATCCTGCATTTTTTTTTTTACCTCTGCACCCAGCCAGCCCCATGTTGCTGGTGGTGGGTGTTTGGGGTTATCTTGAACTTGTATACATTCTAACTCCTGGAGACTGGAATTGTAAGTCTTGTACTTACCTCAAAACTGTACTAACTTTTCTCACCCCCAGAACTGTTTCTGAAAATTTCAGTGTAAACTTTAAAACAGATAATTGTAATTTCCTTGAAAAACGTTTCAATTGTCAAATTGAAGCAAAGTGTTGTTGATACATATGCTTGAGACTTACTTACAAATATACTTACCTGCAAACTGAATCTTGTGGTTCTAGAAATAAAGTAACAATATATTTTTTCATATAAAAACAATTGGCCTGGAGTTAGTCATTGAGTGTGTGCTTTATTTATGCCTGTGTATGTACAACATATGCTTTGCACTACCCTCTGATAAGCCTAACTGCTTGACCACACTAACACAAAAGATAGCATTAGTATTATCTACTTCATCCACTGGTAAGCCTCTTGGGCCCTGGACTCTGTACACACTTAGGGGGTCATTACGACCTCAGCGGTCTTTTCAAAAGACCGCCGAGGCCGCGGGAGACAGAATACCGCCATTGCCGGTGGTATTTCTGTCTCCCTATTATGACATTTCCGCTGGGCCAGCGGAAATGTCACATCAACATTGCAGCCGGCTCGTAATAGAGCCGACGGCAATGCTGATGTGCAGCGGGTGCAGTAGCACCCGTCGCGCATTTCACTGCCCGAAATTCGGGCAGTGAAATGCGTGACGGGGCTATGCCTGGGGGCCCCTGCACTGCCCATGCCAAGTGCATGGGCAGTGCAGGGGCCCCCAGGGGCACCCCAAGTCCCCTTACCGCCGGCCTTTCCATGGCAGTGTGTACCGCCATGGACAGGCCAGCGGTCGGGGACTCATAATCCCCAGGGCAGCGGTGCTTGCACCGCTGCCCTGGGGATTATGACCGCCAGGCGGAATCCTGGCGGTAAAGTGGAGGGGCCGGCGGTATGGCCGTTGCTTTTCCGCCACGGTCATAATAGCTGGCGGAACACCGCCAGCCTGTTGGTGGTGTTACCGCCAACATACCGCCGGCCGCCAGGGTCGTAATGACCCCCTATATCTCATTTTGTTATAGTATATACAGAGCCAGTTTCCTACAGCATAGATGAAAAACAATCTGCAAGAGGAAGGTAGGGAAGAAATTTAAGGTAGAGAAAGACACAGGCGTGCAGTTTAGTCAAGAATTTACATCCTTTGTGTCCAGTAAACCCAGCACTGGCCTATGCCTTTGGCCCTGCACTCATACTTTTTCAAATTGAGCATTACACTGTTTGTAAACATACGGAGGAAGATTTACTTTCATTCAGTGTGAAGCGCGCAAAACGTCAATGACAAGTGCTTCAGTCCACTTCTGGGCATGTGTATACTGCAACCAGCAAACTTTAAAGGTGACTGTGATCATTGTAATTCCACCATTTTAGCGCAAATTCTGGGAGCACTTCTGAGGCAACAAACTGAAAATTGCAATACCATAGGTGCAAACGCTTAAGAATCAATATAGAATTTGGACCCTTGGTCTGCAGAGGAACATTGTCATGTGAAATGACGAACCTACCATAAAATCGACTCTTTAGTCTTTGCAGTCATTCTTTAAAATCCGTTAAGTAGGCTGACAGTGAACGATTATGAGGTAACATTGAAAGGCGGCAGACATAATTCTTCACATGTCTCTTAAATAGACTGCGAACAGTTGTTTTATTATCAACAAAATGAAGATGGAGTTTACTTATGTGACACCATATAATTTGACCTAAAAACTATGGTGAGCACATATATGAGAAAAATGCTATTTTTTGTCCAGTAGTCTCTTAAATGGGCTAGTTAAGGTATCCAAAAATAGTAGCGCCGCACCACTTTAGAAACACAGAGGTGTGCCGTATTTAGAGGGAAACGGCGCACCCCTGCATTTCCCCCTGCACTGGAGCTGAATTAAGCTGCCTAATGTCAACGCAGGCATCCTTGCACCGTAGTGCATGGGTGTCTGCATTGAGGGGATAGATTGTTTATGTGCAGGAAGATGTCCCTTCCTGCACATAAACATTCTATAATAACGATTTGGTACTTCTATGTGTTCTGCAAAATGCAGCACACATAGAAGTACCAAAGCATCTTATTGAATGACTGTTTGTTGTCCCTTCCTGCATGTAAACATTCATCCATGCATTTTGCTTCTTCTATGTCTATGTGTACTGCAGATTGCAGCACACAAAGAAAAAAGGAAAAGACGAGGAGGAATAAATGCACTCCTCCTCGTTTTGCAATGCTAACGCCACCCGTTGGCTCAGGTTTACAACAACTCATAAATTTGAGGCAGCATCAAAAGCAATGGCTGTTGATGGGAAACGCCTAGCGCAACACCCATTGCATGCCCCTCTGACACAGAAAACTGCATCGGAGGGGCCCATATTTACAAGGAGACGTAACACCACAAAAAAGTGGCGTTGCACCTCCTTGTAAATTAAAAGTGACACTCCGGTGGCGCTAGGGGCTCTTAAATTATGCCCCTTAATGCATGTCACTAGTGCGTAAAGTTGAAATTTTATATGTATCATAGCTTTCTGCAGTTTCTTTACAGATCGAAACACCTCTGCTAATACTCATACTGCCAAATCAATTGGATTTTACTGTGATTATTTAGATAATTGTTTCGCATTCCTTTGTTTGTAAGTACTACACAAGAAATAGCATATGGTGTAGTCCATATACACAGATCCATGTCCACGTGTTTCTGGTAGTATTACGTATCCAAATGTGTGCTAAGCATGAATTTTATCAAATAAAGCTGCTACTAACTAATCATAATTTAACATATGTATGTATATATGTATTTATTTCCCTATATTTCTATACATGTGGTATTTTCATAGCAACTAAACTACATGTATCAAAATATGACGGAACAGTTGCTCTATATGCGCTAGTAAGACCAAATAGGAAACTAGTTGAGCACAACAGATCAAACTTCATCAGGGGTATTGTCCGGGGTTCCTCCCTCTTTTAATGTGATTACAGTGTGCTCGGAGCCCCACCATAAGGCTGACTACCCTACCCCTTCCCCCAGATCTGTTACTGAGGTGCATGGGGCTTCATCTACTGTGCCAGCCACAGAACACTGCCAGCAGAACAGTATAGATCAAAATAAGGTAGTGATGGTGGGGACAATCGAGGGATCAGTGGTGGTCGGAAGGCTGTGAATCGTCAGGATGCAAAGTCTAGCAAGGAGGTAGGGTGTTGCGAAAAGGGGCACGGAATACTTCATCTTCCATCTGGTGGCAGTAATTGCAAATGTCCCTAGCCCCAAGTCAAATAGCATTGAATCTTTCACTAAATTGAAGAACAAGGTTCTGCAATGGTTGCAATGGTTGCATGTAAATGCCAATTTTCCTTACTCCCTAGCATCCAAAATATTAATGGTGAGGAGGGTGGCTTGGGTGGGCTTGTTGCACAAGCAATGAGAGGAGAACTGTCTTGTAATCAATTTTAACTCTCCCTCAATTGTCAAACAGATCTTTTCAAATTGTTGCAAGACTGGTTCTTCCCTGTTTAGACTTGCAGCTTTTTACCTACAACTAGATTCTTTAGGTCCCTTTCTGCCTGTGGGATCACAACTCAGCCCTAGGGAATATTAAATCGCCAGAGGCCAAGGTGGTGGTCCAGCGCCCCATTGAAATGTCCAATGGAGTGCATCATCTTTATTGTCTGATGTGGACTGACTTACAGGCCTGCAGACACAGGTCCCTGTGGGTATCCTGCTGAACCCTCTCTCACTTCGGGTGGGGCAGTCCCGGACCCAGTCGAACCCAATGATGCTCGTTTTCAGACTGAGAATAAAGAATTGTCACAGGGGCTTTTTACTATTCCAGAGGCAGGAGCATTACAAACTAAAAGTCCAACAGGTGCCCCTTCAGTTTCTGTATTCTTGTGGGTAGTGTGTTGTCCAGCATGCCCTTAGGAGACTTGTTAATTTGGCTTAGAGGAATTCTTAAGTGGAAAGTCAGAGAAATGGACCTGGGCTCTGTTGATATACAGGGCCTAGTTCTATCTATCAACAAAGAGCATCCGCTTTTGCTGATAAATTTGTATAACAGAAGCATGGGAAAGAACAGTGAATCAGACACTCTCTGTGTGTTAGATAATTTGCTTGCTAGATGAGATAGAGCTTACTTTGTGTTAATAGCTAGGGACTTTAATAACATCTTTGAGCCATAGCCAGTGGCTCAGAAGCTTTACTGGGAAGAGGATCTTCTGTGGGAAATCCCTAAATTGTCCACGTCCAGTAGATGTAGATTGACTAGGGCTGCGCAATAGGTTATTGATATTGCACTCTCATATGTCCTCTGGGCATGCAATGGTTGCTCTTATTTAGATACTAATTTGGCCCTAACATTTAGATGAGGGATGTGTAGAAGCCCCTTAGATTATTTGCTCCTAGATACACGCTTGTGGGGCCATATGGAAGATATGATGGTCCTGGAGCATGTTGAAAGTGACCATGATCCATTATTACTCTCTGTCAGAAATCTGTTTCCCTGTATTAAAGCATCTGTTTCTGGGGATTCTGGCAAACATTTAGTAATGATGAACAACAGATGAACTGTTAAGTAGGAATTGGTTGATTCCTCCCCCCTAACTATTGCCACATTGTACCATTCGCTGGCCAATCATATAGAACCTATGCCTCAATATTGGTCAGACCATGAGTAGATAGTGGATGAACATCTGAAATTATATGATCTTCTCAAAGTATTTTTTATCAAAGACTCTGTAGATAAGATGGGGCCAAAGCGAATTTGTGGATGGTATACTAAATCATATAGGGAAGCTAAACACAAGCTATTAAGGGCTTTCAAAGGTGGGACCAGATGTATGATAAAGCAATTTAGAATGAGCTGTAGGCTGGAGCAGATTCAGGCTTGAAGACACTGGGGGGTGAAACGCTGGGGAGCCCTTTTGGAAACAGCGAGGTGCAATGATTATGGAAGGTTCTGGATGCTGGTATCAAATGAAAGTGGGGCCTCGCAGCCTCCGACAGGGTCTTCAATTCTACCTGATGAATGGGTCCAACATTTTAGCACACTCTACTCTGGTGGGGAAGATCCTAGACCAGAAGTGGTGGGTTTCTTTGGAGGGGGAGAGTGTTCCTCCACTTGCGTTCACCTTAAGCGAATCATCTGTGCCTGTAAACTCACTTTAATGGGGAAAGCTCAGAGTCTCAATAAAATATCAGGCAACCTTTATAAGTCTAACCCCAATATCTGGGTCTCCTATATGAATACGGTCTGTAATGCAGTAGCTCCTGGTGCTTCTATTCCCCACACCAGGAAGGGGGCTGAAATAGTCCTTCTCTTCAAAAAAGGTAATTCCTGTAACCCAGTAAATTTCCAGCTTATGAGTCTGATTGACAATCTTCAAAAGATTTGTGCTAAGCAAATCTTGGAGCGGCTAGGGGCATGGGGTTGAGTGGAGCTACCTCAAGCTTGCAGGCTGGATTCAGAACTGCGGTTAGCGCAATAGATCAAGTTCCGAGATTTCTGTCAATCAGATCGAAGACTGTGGACATTGATGGAGGGAATTTGTATGTTGCTTTTATTGACCTCCAAGCAGCTTTCGACTTAGTTCCAAGGGGGAAGCTGAGGGGATGTTGAAGAGATTGGGTGTTCCATCTGAACTTCTTTTTCTGATTATTCGCCTACCAATGGTGCACTGACTGACCCAGTTAATGTTGAGAGGTGGGTTGGCAAGGTTGTTTTAGCCCCTACCCTTTTCCTCCTATACATCAACAACTGCATTGAGTATCTAACTAATTGCGTGAATGACTATCCTAGCCTGGATGGTCGAAAAATACCTGGGCTGTTCTATACGGATGATACTCTTATCCTGGCAAAAACTTTGTTGGGCCTCCAGAACTTAGTTGACAATTTCTGCTTGTTCTGTAAAGACTATGGGCTTGAGGTTAATGGTGGAAAAACAAAACGGATTGTCTCTTGCCATTGAGAGAAAAAGGTGAAAGCCAAAATATCCACCAATTGTACCGATCTAGAAATAGTCACTGAGACTGACTAACTAGGGGTAAGATTAATGGGTTCTATTGGTTGGGATGCCTATATTAGGAAATGTTCTTCTGTAGTATGTCATAGGGGTGAAGCCCTAGGGCAGAAAGCTAAAGCTGCCCAGTGTCCCCCATTAAACTCTGTAATGGGAATATATAAAGCCCAGGTCAGGGGAGCTGATCTGTATGGTGCGGAATGGTGGGGCTCAAAGGACCTGAATATCCTCGAAGGTAAGGAAACAATTTTTAGGAAACATTGTGGGGATGGGAAGGGGCACTCTGTTCATGCCTTTAAAGTTAGATCTTGAGCTGCATACTATTACAGATCTTGCAACTCTAAAGCCCCTACTGTATTAGATCCACCTCTGAAAGACGGTGGAATTGAAGCCCTACATGGAGGATATAAGGGACATAATGAGGTGAGCAAATTTCTTGAAGAATGATAGCTGGTTTTGGAAGATGAAATTAACATGGGCAGAGCTTGGTCTCCCCCAGTTGTCGGATGACCACAAATCGATTCCAGCTAATGCTCTTTCTCTAGTGAAGCAGAAATTTTGGGAGAGGGTTACTGCATACGTTTTTTCTCTGTTTACTGAATGTTGATTTTCCCAAATATCAAAGATAGGTTTTTGGGTTCAGTTATATTTTAATGAGGTGATTTGCATAACCTTGAGCTCAATTGCTGTTGATTTTATTCATTTATTGTTTGCTACATTAATTGTTGGAACTGACGGATGAGCTTACGGGTTGGTTTAATTTATTTCTTGTGTGGGTTTACTTGGGCATAAAAATATATGTATTCATAAGTTTTTGTATTATATCTTAAGTTGTTTTTTAACATGTTTGTTGATGATATTTTGTTGTATGATGATGACATTCTATATTTCAGTATGTCAATAAAAAATTTAATTTAAAATATGTAGTGCTGGTCTCTTTCTAGAGTACTGCCAAATGCTACTCATAACTACTAATCTAGAAACACCTTCCTGCTCAAGATCCTTAACTATTTACGTTGCCACATTGTCTCAATCTGTAGACCATATTGCACAGTAAACCTAAATGGGATGTTAGCAGTTAGATAACTATCATACTTGATAGTCTTTCCCCTGCTGCTGCGGACCGCTCATTTTGTATCTGGGACTACCATGGTCCCTCACTTGCTCGGTAACTCTCTGCACTTTGTGCTACTTTTATTTTCACTGCTTTTATTTTCACTGCTGTTTGCACTTTTTTGTTCCTGTTGCTTGCCGTTCCTGCTGTTTGTTCCCACTCCGTGCCCTCCTGCCAGCCCTGCCATCCTCCCAGGACTACATATGGAGGCCGCAGTGCACAAGCACGCAGCGGGTTCACTGCCGGCATGTCAACGGTGCACCAAAGGCAAGCCCGTCTGTACCCATCCATGCCTGGACCGTGCCCAGTGCCAGACTCTCCGCCCCGACCACCACCTGAAGATACACCACCACTGAGCATCAAGGCCTTGACCCAGGCCAACACAACAACAACTGCTGCCAAAACCTCCCTGATAATCCATGTTAGGACCCTTCACATGCCGGCACTGTCTCTTCTCCTGCAACACCAAAGCTTCTGCATGCCCATCGACCACCACCATGGCGACCACCTCAGACCATCTCCACCGCCTCCTGCTCAACATTCAATATTTCTGCAAGCATGCCACTGAGATCTGGGACACCATCACCACTCTCTCCCCCAATGTCATATTCCTCACAGAGACCTGGCTCAATCCTGCATCCTCACCAGACATCTTCTCAGCCACACCTGCTAACTACAAAATTGCACACCAAGACCGCATCAACAAACAAGGAGGTGGAATCACCATTATTCAGACGGAAACCATTTTCTGCACCACCACGGCAGACAAAGTCACCCCTATCATAGAACCCCTCAACTTCCAACTCTGAACTGACAGCAAAACCACCAACAGAGGCACCGTCGTTGCCCCAGTTCCTGCAATACCATTCCGGATTTTATTGCCCCACTCACCATCGTGTTCGAAAATTACATCCTCCTTGGTGACCTCAATTTTCACCTTGATGACTCCAACAATGCCGCCAACCTACTTGAAAGCATCAGCAACATTGATGTCACCCAAATGGTCATCAACCACACGCACATCGCAGGACACACTAGACCCAATCTTCATGACCTGCGACAGAGTCAAGTACAGCCACATCATCTAGCTCACCTTGACAGACCACACCATCGTCCACTTCACCATCTACCAGCACAACCCTCAAGCTGCCAAGCTTGTCACTCGGCAGCTGGAACAAAATCTCAGAGAGCCCATGGAGTGACAACCTCAATACCTCCCACACTCACACCGCAACCAACCTAGAACAGGCAGTCAAAGGCCCTCATTATGACTTTGACTGCCAAAGCCACGGGCACCAGGAGACTTCCAGTGCTGGCACTCTCCCTACCACCATATTATGGCTACTGCCTGATATCCACCACATTTAGGGTGGATATCCGGCAGTAGCCATGCTGGCGGTTGAAGTGCCTGGGCGGTGCTACCACCTGCAATATCCTACCAGTAGGACATCGCCAGCCATATATTGACCATACAGACAGTCTGGCAGTGTCCTGCTGGCAGGACGCTACTGATGGTAGCAGCGCCCCTTCCCTGCCAGACGACCTCCTCGCCAGACAAAGTAAGTCAGGCATCCAGCAGGGGAGGGGGCTAGGAGGGGTGTTGTGTGTGAGTTTGTGATGTCTGTGTGTATGTATGAATGTGTGTGTGTGTGTGAATGCGTCTGTGAGTTTTGTGGTGTATGCATGGTTGTATGCATGTGAGTGAATGTGTATTTAAATGTTACAGTGTGTGCGTTTCTGCATGTCAGTGTGTATGTGTGTGAGCATGTCACTGTGGATGCGTCCCTGAATGTGTGTGAGTATGTGTGAGTGAATGCGTGTGTGGATGAGTGTGAGTGAATAAGTGTATGGATGAGTGTGAGTGAATATGTGTATTGTAGCCCTACCGCCATGGTTTTCGTGGCAGTGCTACCGCTGTGAAAACCATGGCAGTAGGCCAGCTCATTATACCGCCGGCAGTCTTGTGTGGCCCGCCGGGTCGGAGATGCACATCTCCGACACTGCGGTTCATACCCCCATGACGGTATGAGTGGAGATGTGGCGGGTTGGCAGCAGCCAACCCGCCACATTAACCCTGGCGGTCAAAAGACCACTAGGGTCAAAATGAAAGCCTAAACCTTCTGTGCATGGATTACAAACTGTGCTGTTAGAGTCGCCCCCAGCAAACCCTCCAGGCTGAAAAAATCCTCCAAGCAACCGAACTGGTACATAATGGATCTAAGAACCATGAAGTGCACCTGCAAAAGACTCAAAAGAAAGTGGCAAACCAACAGGGAGCCCACTGACTGTACAACATTAAAAACTGCCCTCAAGCAATAGCACCAACTCTTGAAAAAAGATGCATCGAAGCAAGCTCCAATTACAGCAAGGAACTCTTCAACATTGTCAGAGAGTTCTCCAGCCCCTTAACCACCGAAAACCATCACCTCTTCACAGACACTCTGCAGCTCGCTGATGCACTTCTTCCATAACAAGATCTCCACCATGTACATTAACTTTGAACCCCAACCTCTTCAGCCAACTCTACCCCACAGAAGAGGAACAGGACCACCCACTCACCACCTAAAACCAGCTCACCACACATGACATCACAGCTATCATTCGCTCCGTCTACTCAGGAGCTCCATCGGATCTCTGCCTCACTACATCTCAGGAACAAGTCCATCAGCTGCAAGCTCACTACCATCCTCAATGCATCCATCACCACGGCCACATTCTCTGAAGAATAGAAGCATGCAGAAATCAAGCCCCTACTGCAGAAACCTTCCGCGGACTCCAACAAACTCAAAAACTACCCCAATTCTCTGCTCCCCTTTCCTGTTAAAGTCCTTGAAAAGGCCATCAACCACCAACTTACAGAGCAGCTGGATAACAACAATCTTCTGGACACTTCCCAATCCAGGTTCCGCACCAACCCCAGCAGCAAACCCACATTGATGGCAGCCACAGATGACATAAGATCCCTCCTTGACCAAGATAAAACAGCACCCCTGATCTTCCTCAACCTCTCAGAAGCACATCTTGATCAAAAGGCTTCACAACATGGAATCCAAGCAGACGTTCTTAAGTGGGTTGCCTGCTTCCTCACCTATTAAACCCGGACAATCCACCTTCCACTCTTTACCTCGGAACGAAAGAACACCATCTGCGGAGTCCCTCAAGGTCTGTCCCTCAGCCCCACCCTGTTCAACACCTACATGACTTCCTTGCCCAACGTTGTCAGATCGCATGGACTGAACATCATATTCTACGCTGACGATACCCAGCTCATCTTTTCACTATCAGAAAGCTCCTCTGCCACACTGACTAACTTCCGCAGGTGCTTGTTGAATATTAATGATTGAATGAGAGACACCTGCCTATAACTCAACACAGACAAGTCAGAAGCGCTGATCTTCGGGAAGAACACCTTCCCATGGAACAACACCTGGTGGTCCTCCGAATTTGAACCCTCACTTACTCCGAAGGGCCACACCCGCAACCTCTGCATCATCCTGGACAATAAGCTCGCCATGAAAGGACAGATCAATGCAGGCTTTTACACCTGCTTCCTCACACTCTGCATGCTCTGCAGGATTTTTAAGTGGCTTCCCTTTAACAACAGATGCATCACCCTACATGCCCTAGTCACCAGTTGGCAGGACTATGGCAACATACTATACGTAGGAATCACATTGCACCTCCTCAAGACAATACAAACGATTGAGAATGGAGTGGCCAGACTCGTCCTAGACCTCCCCAAAGAGACCCACATCACCCTCCACCTCAGGAATCTCCACTGGCTACCCATTTAGAATAGATGCCAGTTCAAGATGTTGATCCACACGTTCAAAGCCCTCCACAATCAGGGAACAGCATATATCAACCACCGACTGAACTCCCACTGTCCCACCAAAGACCTCTGCTCTTCCTCCCTTGACCTAACCCACATTCCTTGCATCCTCCTCAGCAACCGTGGAGGATGCTCCTTCTCCTGCCTCACTGCAAAGGCCTGGAATGACCACCCACTTCACCTATGGACCTCGTTTTCCCTGCTAGAATTCATAAAAAGACCCAAAACCTAGATGTTCAACTGAGCCCCTGCAGCAGTACATCAGTACCTGGATACCCTCTCGGGTGATTAACAGTGCTATACAAATCTTGATTGATTGATTGAAAAGATGAATCCAACTTATCTGTTGCACAAAATCTCTATGAATAATAAGAAGGAAACAAAATGATAAAATGAAAATAGGGATGAATGTTAGATGGCGGGTGCTGTGAACTGAATTGTCTCTAGACATTTGAATAGGGGTATTGCTATTACTTTACTATTAAGTTGGTGGACTGCAGCAATTTCAGAAGGAGGAAAGGCTGAATCATATCCTCTAATTGGCAACAACAGTATCACATGATTATAGACCAACCTTCAGAGTTAGACTTCCTCAGCCTCAGTCAAAATCCAGTGATGTGTACAGGCAGGACAAGTCAATTAAACCTCACTCATATCTCTCTTACACTTACACATAATTATGACAGTTTCACTGCAAGCAAGGGAAAGATTTTAATAAGATAATCTGATTACAGGAATGAGAAGCATATGAGGTCTCCCTCCCCAACTGCTATGGGTCCTTTCAAACTAGTGAGGCTGGATTCTTGTATACAGCATCAAGCCCAACCCTCCTCTAACCACTACTTCGCAGTCTATGGTGGTGAAGTAAATACCCAGCAAGTCTTTGTGGTTTCTGCTATGTGGCACTGGCATGGCTCTTTTCAGTTGTTCTCAAATACTTAGTGGTCTCAATTGCTTTCTTACCATTAATACAAGTTTTCAACTAAATATTTGTATTTTGAGTCACATTATCCTTATTCTTAGAACCATGTTAACACCTAATAGCATCCAAAAGTATGTATATATCACTCTAGTCATACACATCCAGGCCTCAGGCTTTAGTAATGGTAACATAAAACGTTTTATTTGTATAAGAAATGCCTATAAACAAGTAACATTAAAAAATAGACATAGGAGTAAATGCCTGCTGTACCAAGGGAAAAAAAAGTTCTGCAATAAGCTTATAGCTGTCAGCCTGAATTATCATTGATATCTCCCCTGGATACAGTGGGGTAACGAAACTTGGAACCCCCCCCCCACCCCCACAAAGTACATAGATGGCCCTCCCCAGCCTATCACCTACCAGTTTTGCTAAGAGGGCCTCCTGGTGGTTGCCCCACCCCCACACTGCGGGGGCCTATGTTATGCCACTGCCTGGTTAACTTTATTTGGAGTTTTGTAATTTATTTTTAGCCTCCAAGATGCTAAGTCTTCCACCGAGTCTCCTTCTACCCAGAAACTGTGTTTCCTCTCAGGAGAGGCAGAGTTACAGGATAGGTCAATGCTTAGGCCTACAATCCTCCCACATCTGGTTTTAGCTGTGGCACCACCAGCCTCATTGGTTTGTGTAACCTCAACATTCCTATTATTATATTGTTTACTTCTATAATATGTATATATTAATATATATATTTTTATCAGCATGGAAGGCAAAAATATACCTGTCAATGTTAATAAGTGTAAACAGACAATTATTTCTCCACCACCAGTTAAAACCAAAAGTAATTTTGCAGAACTATTTTTAACCGCATTATTGGAAGAATTTCAGGCTGTCAGATCTAACATTGATAGCACTGCCTCGGAGATTAAAAATTGTCAAAAAGATATGGCAGGTATAGCCATGAACGTTTTTGACAACCCTATCAAAATACAAGCTAATAAATTTAAATTAAACTAACTACTTACTGTCACTGCTAAAATTCCTCCTTTGAACAAGCTCTTATTTGATTTGGAAAATCGAAAAAGACAATGTAATTGAAGGATTTTTAAACTGCCTGAAGATATTGAGGGCAATGACTATGATATCTGGAGAACTTATCACCTAACCTTCGAAATCTAAAATTCCGAGAACAATTTGAGATTGACATAGCACACACTATTCCATCACATTCTAAGCCTGGCCAAGCTAACCCCCATCAAGTGATCTTCAAAGTTTTATGTCAAACAATCAGCCTGAGCTGAATTCAGAAAGGATCTCTTATGCGGACAAACTAAATTCTTAAAGGACCTCTTGAACCTGCTCAGATCAGTTTCCAATAAGTTGACAAATATGTGTTGTTTTACATTCTGTGTGATGTGCTTTATGTGTTGATTTACTAGACAATGAATAACTGTGGGGGGGTTTCAGTTGTTATTAAACATGGGAATGAAACTGTTTGTGGAAAAGTTAATTTGTCATCCCAGAAAGTGAGTTATTTTTTTTTTAAAGCACATATGTTAAGACTGTAAAATATATGTCATATCTGTAGGCCAGATAAGTAGTTTGGGACTTGTGGTGAAGCTCTTAGCTTGTCACACGAATGCCTAATCCAGAATTGGTTTTGTATTCTTTGAAGTCTAGTAGAAGTAACAGAAGTGAGCAAGACAGTAAAATCATATTGGGAGTTGAGCCAAGAGTTTGGCCAAATGTAATAAAAGGTCATTGACATTGGGTCCAAGATATATGCTTCATTTGGTACATTCCACTTGCTTTCAGGCAAGGTCTTTTTTTAGCAGAGTGTATAGCACAAAGTTTTCAAGTATCCACATTCAAAAGCACCATATGACAAACTACCCGTTTTGCTGGACTGCTTGAAAAAAATGACAGTCTGCACTAACAGTTTGATCAATGGATTCCAAGTGTATTTCAAGTACCAATTCAAGCGCTGTGCAAGGGCATAATTTTGGGGTGGAAGGGGTTGTTTAGGGTGTTAGGCTGCCTCAAAAATGTATTCTTCAGCTAACAGTTGGGTGCAAGTGCTTTCAGTCGTGTCTGGGGAAGTGTATGTCATATTTCACCTGGGATTTTTACATGCGTAAACTGACAAAAACACACACTCTCTCTCTCATCTCAGTTTTGAAGACCTTAAAAGATGTTGATTCGTTTTTTTTAAATGTTGCGTTTTAAGTGCCCCTAATAATCCACCCTCCTCTCTCTTTCAACTGCCTCTTAACCCCCTCGCCCCCATTGTCTTTCAGCTCATAGGTGTTTTAACAAAATATCCCAGCTTGATTTTGGGAAAATCTGAGGCTCACCCCCCACCATCCCCTGAATTATTGACCAAGCTACGCCCCTGGAGCTGTATCTTCTGGCAAATGATCTTAGTTTCATATTTCACATTGGTTTTGTCTTTTAAATGGTCGAAAGCTACCCGCAGTGCAATAGCATGTAAAATAAGAAGCCCATTTCGAAGTCTGTTAAAGTATGGATGCGCAGAAAGCATTTGTAATATGACCAATATGATAATGTTCCTGTCAGTCACACTATTTTCACACAGGTGTTTTCATAATTAGATCTCTGTAGAACTAGTGCTTAGAGGTAGTACAGTTAGCTCTTAGGTATTGAAATATGTCAATGGATCCTTTTCAGAATAGCCAGTAAATATGGAAAATATATTGGAAGATTGTGCTGTTAACATGCACCGTTCGATTTTACTTTTCCAAAATTCTCTTAGGGAATCTCTTACTCTGCAATGCTTTGAAATCACTCACTTGGTGCACATTGTGTCTGAATTTGTAATTTTTGCCAGGGCTGTTTTAAATTACCAGTCCGGCCCTGACATGATTTGCTCCCAGCAATTAATCCTAAACCACCACGAAACTTCTAGTCTGAGGCAAATGTCTTATTCTTTATCAAAATCAGCCTCAGTTTCAAGATCGACATCAATTAGAAAGCTAGGGAGAGCAGAGCCGGGCTCACCTTTTCCAGAGGTAAGATAATGTCCATCTTCAGAACTCAGAGGTCAGTATAAAAACTTAGACTTTGCTAGGGTGATCCAATATTTACAAGAAAAAAAGACCAGAATACAGAACTTCTGCTTTGTGGCAAAATTCTGGAATAGAAATCTGAAAGTGGCATCTATCTTCCGCTCATGAAAAGAATTCATGATATACTGTTTCAAATAGGACCTTCCACACAAGTGACAACATCACCTAGATCTTTGCTAGGGCTTCATGTGGAGATAACTCCTTGTACACTTAAGGATGATTTCATTTACTTTCCTGCATTGGTGTCTCCTAACCTCCTCTCATGTTCCACACATTGTTGGTTGTCCGCTAGGTTTGGACATTTTAAGTCACATGCATTCATACAAACATATCCCCCGCTGCAGACACTGATGTTTATGACCTGCCTTGTTATTATTATAATTTTGGACTTTCCCTTGCATGGCCCTGGAGAACTACTTTAGCCTGTGTTGTTATACTGCACCTACTGTAGCTTTCTATCAGTGAGCCCAACAATAAAGCAAGTACACTGCGAGTTGCGCTACTTGTGCTGTGGGGTTAAAGGATCACGTATAGTGCACTAGTAATTTAGAGAGCAGCTACTGGTGTTTCTTCCAGAGCTTTGGACGATTGGTCTCGACAACATGATTAATACTGAATGACAGGCATGTTTACCTGTTTCCTTCATAGTAAAAACCCTAGCTGCTAGGGTCCTGTAAAAGGTCTATGCAGTCTCCTTTAACTGGGATATTTTACTTCCATTTGCGTGGGAAGTGCATGGAGAATGACTATGCATGTATGTGTGTGTTGTGAACAAATAAGGTCTTTGTGTCTACCCAAAAGCATGGTAGAGTGAATTTTAACTCTATATGGTTGGCAACCCAAAATGGTGGTAGGATCCGGGGGAAGCTGCCTAAGTGTATGCTGATCGTTTAACCCGACTGTTTGCTTTCCTTTTCTTCCTTCGAACTAGTACAGTTGTTTCTGTGGAGGTGTATGCAGCATCAGCCACACTTTGTAGTTGGTGCAATGCCTGTGCCAAATCCTTCTGTCTGAGAGATGTGGCCATCTGTTTTGGCTCATAAACATTTTACCTGCACAGGTTAGAACCCATACTGGAAATGTTCCTGATTATTTAGTGCCTAAGCTCCTTGTCTTTGGAGGAGCACCCCAGAATGCAAAGATAATATTTTGACCAAGACAATGTCCCAGGAATTTCTCAGCTTCCAAGGTGCATATACGCACAAGTGTAGCTCAGGTAACTGCAAAACAGAGGTAGCATTCAGTTCGTGACTACTTCCCTTCCAAGTTGGACACATGCTTGTGCTAAAGACTAAAAAAAAAGCTGTCTTATAACCTTCCAGTGCATGGAGTGATTGCTGACAGAGGATAAAATAAGAGGATAATATTCTGGATTGTCCATTTCAGAAAGAGTGCCCACTTGCCAGGATTGTATAGTGCCTAGCTGAACTGAAGGGCCCAATAGGATTGATTGTAGAAATGTGCCGGCTCACGGATAGTGTCCCCTCCAGTCAGTTGCTTGAGAACATCAATGTATCTGCAAAAATCATACCTAACAAAGAAAACCTTTACATCGTGGTAAATTACAACATGTTCATTACAACGCACATGTTTCCAAAGTAATGTATCACAAAGTAAAGTCATTTAACACATACTTTTTACAATGCATTGTTTTTTCTAAAGTATGATTATCCTTAATTAACTTTTTTTGTAATAGACTTATTTTTATATGTGTGTGTGTGTTTCTGTGTGTATTGTTTACTTTTGACCTATGCCCGTCCCTGACCATGAAAACTCCTCACCTTATACTTTTACCTATCCTGAACATTACAGAACACTTTTAAAAAACTTACCTCTCTTTACCTCTTCCCACTTCTGAACCCTAAAAAAATACCTCCCTTTACCTCTACTCACCCCTGAACCCTAAAAAACCCTTACCTCACTTTACCTCTACGGACCTTGAATCATAAAAAATACCCTTACCTCCCTTTACCCGCACCTGAACCCTAAAAAACTTACATTACCCTATTACTAGACACATAGGGCCTGATTACAACTTTGGAGGAAGGTGTTAATCCGTCCCAAAAGTGACGGATATACCACCAGCCGTATTACGAGTCCATTATATCCTATGGAACTCGTAATAAGGCTGGTGGTATATCTGTCACATTTGAGACGGATTAACACCTCCTCCAAAGTTGTAATCAGGCCCATAGTCTCTCCTGTATTCAAAAATCATGCTTGTAAAAGCTCATAATGCATTGTAAAAAATGTTTTAGTAATAATCGCAAAGATGGCATGCCGTTGCCTGCATCATATGGGGCCTATGGGAAGAGTTATTGCTTTACTGCATCTGTGGGCAAGCCTTCCTTATGCCCGACACCTAATGTGCTGTGAGAAACACAGTAATTGCCTTCCATATGCCTCCAGTGGAGAGAGGATTTCCTTTGCTTCACAACTAGCCTGTGGTTTCAAAGAGTAACTGGAGAGGTACCATGAACCTTTCAACATTTACCATAACTTTCTAGCTTGCATGGTTCTAGAGATATTCCTATATGAACCATCAATTTGTTGTCTCTAACTTGGCTGTGTGGGTAGTCAAAGTCCATATCCCCTGACCTGTATGCACCCATGGCATCTCCATGGGAAGTTCTCACCCACGACTGGCAGCACTCAAAATGTATGACTTTTAGCCTTTAACCTAGCATGTATATAATGGCAAACTGGCAGCAGAACCAACTGTTACTCCCCAACAACTAGCCTGTGGGCCAATTAAATAATTTGAACGATGCCTAGAAAACCGTGCTAAGGACTCTGGATGCTGTTCCTGCACCCTCAAAGAGTGACTGTGAATTTGCCTGGGATTTGTTACTTTAAACTTCTTGGAGGGGATCTGCATGTTCCGTGGGTTCAGAGAGATTTTAGAGCAGGAGGACTCAAACTAAAAGTTCCTGCGGAAGCAACCAGAATCGACTAGTACTAAGCACACAGAAAAATACATTGGAATTAAAGTGTAGCAGTGGTAAAACTGAAGCTTTTGAAGAATATATCTATCAGACTGGGTTTTCCCTGCCATTATTTTCCTAGGTCTTTCTCTGAGGTCTGCTGCCTTCAGTTATTAAGGTATACTGATGTGTTTTGGTGTATCCCAAAGGTCCAACCTATATCACCTCCTTGAGTAAACCTTGGACTGCTCTGCCTCATTGTCATTGAATCAGACAAACTTGATAATTTCAATCTGGGGTTCAGTAGTACTCTAGCCCTAGGGCACCAGCCCTAAGCCACTCCAAATGATGCACCTGAAGCCATCTGTCCTTTGACTGCACAGGCCTCAGGTGTGCTGAGCAAGGTTCAAACCCATATGGTGTGAAGAAAGGTCCATTAATAATAAGCAAAGCTTGGTAGAACGAGGTCAATAGGGTGTTTACCACCCACTCATCAGACTCTTCCCCGCTATGCAAATATACGAACCGCCTCTGTACGCTTTATGAATCAACTTCATACTTCCGTTCAGCTTGCAACGACTTTGAATGAAAGAAGTAATTGTTGTCCTTATTCCCAGGTATGTAATTGGTTGAGACAATCTCATCATTCTGTTCATGGTTCTGTCAGTATATTCCCTCGTGCGAGGTAATCTGGTTGGCCATCGCCCACTTGAAGATTACAATTAATTCTCTAATGATGACTGATACTGCAGGAGGTGAGGGAGGCGATTAAGGTTATAAAGATTGAACTGTGTGGAGCCCACACGCCTTCACCGGTAAAACATGTTCACAAATACTCCCTGCGGTAGAGGGAAAGAAAACTTTGACAAACCGACGTGCTGCTTGCGCAACTGTGTTTATTCCACAAACAGATGGCAAGAAGCCGCACTGAGCCCGAAGGAGCTCACTTCTGACAGATATTAATATTTCAAACAGATGTTTAACGAGTCGGCCCGTCAGGCTCTAAACAGCGAGGTTGTTTCCCTATTTCTCTTCTAAGCCGTGCCGCTTTGTATGCGTGCCCACGCTCAAGTACCAGTGCAGGGCCTGTCGGACGTCTCGGCGCCAACCGCAGTGCGCGTGACCTTCCCTTCAGTAAGACCGAGTCTGTGCTTCTCACAGCTGGCTCCAAGTCCGTCTGACCGGTAGAGCGGGAGCTTTGGCAGCAAGGATGCTAAGAGTTCCGGAAACCCAGCATTTTGCTTTTGGAGAGCTCCTTGACCCTAACAAAAAGATAACGTTTGTGCATTTCGATGCTCCTTATTGGTGGATCCAGAGTGCTGCTCTGCTACCGTAGCTTTAGGAAGCGCCGGTCCTGCTAATACTTTCTGACAATCACCATAGCTTTTCGGTAGCTTTATTTGTTAAGGTGTTTAAAAAACATGCCAACAGGATGCCTTATGGCGGCTTCAAATATCGTTGGCATTGTACACATACAGTTTTACAAGCACAATCGCCTCAAGAGAGTGACAACGCAGACTTACTTAGAAAACAAAGCATTCATCTTTCATGAGCATAACGCAGGGCCACTGGAATTATGCGATTCTGTGGCCGCGGTGATTTTTGCATAAGTATAGATTTGCATGTTTGCCACATAATTCATCATCTAGCGCATAATCTGCAGATTTTACAAAAAAATGTTTGTAGCTCAAACGGTTCAAAAGTTTTTAACAGTGCAGCAGCACGTATCGCTGAGTAGTGGAAGGGTCACCTGTTTGTTGTTTAATGCTATATTCGGATGTTACCGGTACCAATAAGATGCAACCAATGCCAATACGGTGTTCCAAAGTAAAAACAAAAGACAAAATAATAAAGTAATACTATTACAAAATGTGGCGTAATATGCCTCATAATTTGCTTTTTCTATCTGCATAACGTAACCAACCCTGCCGCATACTTTAGCTCTCTCCTGCTGCATAACTCCAGTGGCCATGGGTATAAACTTGGCAGTAAACTTGAGGCAAGCCCCCTAGAATACTCAAGAGAGCTCTGCAGTTACACAGAAGCACATAGAGCGAAGGCAGATAAAGACCTCATGTGCATCTAGACTCCCCGTTTCCTCTCCTAATGCGACTCTAGGAACCCCCTTTGGTTTAACCCTGGCTGTCTAAATGTGTGTGTTTTACCCACAGGATCTAGGGGAAGAAACTTTCTTTACCCTTGCATAATGTCCAGCATGTTGCGTTACAAATGATAGGCAAAATATCTGAGATTACTCCATTACGCCACGTCACATAAACTAAACTTCATTCCAGTAAAAATCTAATGTGGGAGCAAGGGAACAATGTAAACGAACCAAATGAAAGCAGCTATTTGCATCACGCGCTATTTTCAATTTTTTAATTAGCACAAAATGCACCCTCATGTCCATTTTGAAAGCGAGGTGGTGGATCAGCACTTCGCATTCAGTTGCATAATTTTTGGGCATTTCACATCATTTATACAACGGAAATTATACAAGTTTCATGTGGCTAAGAATTTTCTTTCTTTATTTAAAATCACAGCGCTAATGAACCAGATGCGCGGTCTAAACAAAGAGAAAAGATCGAATATATAAAAGTCCTGGCCAGAAAGTTAGAAATTAACAATAGTAATACTTTGCTTATATGCGTGCCTATTTCGAGCTTTCCTGCAATTCACTAAGAATTCCAGAACTACTTCTGAGCACTGAGAGATGCAGCAAGAAGGTTCACAAGCGTAAGCAGGTTTGCATATTCAAATGTACTAAATCCTCCTTTCTGTGTACAGAAATGAATCACAGTAATTATTCTCTCAACTTTTATTTTGCATTTCCGACTAGAACATATTCTGTCGACTTGGGGAAATCTTTTGCATAACACCTCCTCGAATTTTGTTGGTGATCAGTTGCGATTCCCAACCTGGATATTGACTTCAATTCATTTGAATTCCGATTTATTTTGGTAAAAAAATAACATAAAAGCACAGTGCAAAGTACTTAAAAAAAGATAAAACACCAAAGACAATAACTTTTAAGTGCAACATTAAGAAAAAAAAAGAAAAGACAGTTGGGTTAAAATAAACTAATACAGTACATATTAGTTTGAATAAATATATACCTGATGCTCAAATACATACAATAACTACTAAACAGCAGAGCCTCACCTAATTGTATACTACTAATCATACATTAAAATATTTGAGCTATTAGGTTGCAATTCCCACTACAAGTACTACGCAACATTAAGATTAACAATTTAAAATTCTATGTCTAAAATGCCAAATGGCTTCAAAAAACTTTGCCAAGGAGCATGCCATTATCACAGTCGGATCCGATGTAAGTATCCTCAGGGCTGGTAAACAATTCCTAAAGCCCATGGATTTACATAGCGGCACAATCCAATGAGCCCTCTGGTTGAAATACGCAGGGCATTGGAAAAGAACATGGGTAACAGATTCATCAGTCCCACAACCCACTGGACATAACTTAGAATGATTATCAGACTTGGACCATTTATGAGTTAAAGTTCATAGGGGGAGAGACCCTAATTTGAATCTCATATAAAGTGTGTGTCATAATGGGGATAGTATTGCATCCATATAATGCTCAAACTCATAGTGGCATTTAATTTGTAAGAAACTTCTAGTCATGGTGGAGGTAGAGACTTCTGCTAATTTAGTTGTTTGGACATTTAACCAATAGGCATCCTTCACAATCTGAATAGCATTTTTTGGAAGGAGGGAAGGATCTGACCAATAATTTCCCAGCCCAAGGTTAGAAAAGGTTTCTTCCACATAGGTACACCACCTGATTTTATTAGTAGTACTAGTGCTCACCAAGTTGCTCAACCAATCTAAAAAAGGAGTAAAAATGTCTGATGACCAAATCCGAATCCAACATAATAACGGTCTTAGAGCAGCAATGTGTACAATAGAGTAAAGATTTAAATCCATCTGGATTGGCAGGGTAGGAGTGCTATTGGGTACCTTGAATAGCATCTTTAAGAATGAGTTTTCAACTCTTTCTAGGTCCTATAGATTGCAATAACCCCATAGCTCTGCCCCATACAGGGCTCCCCCCCTTGCTTGCGATTTGTATATTTCCATGGCCAGGGTAATAGCAAATCTAGAAGACCAAGCTGCATATCTCACGATTCCACCCAACCTTTGTTTCAAAATCATGGATGATTTTAACAAATGCCATTTGTGAGAATCCTCCAGTTTGATCCCTAGATAATCAAAGTCGCTGACTCTTTCCAATATGACACCCTGGATATTGACTTATTCATGCAAGACAAGGGGTAAACATCCAATGATATCCGCTGTGTGACTGTGCCTGGCATTATTCAAGTGAGAAAAGGGTAAGGAAATACATTTGTTAGGGTAGATTAACATTTTGAGGCTCCCTGATGGGAAGTCACTCTCACAAATGACAATATTTTAAGACTTACGCTTTGAGTTGACAAATGCTTCATTGAGTTGGGGCTATATGTGTGACACAGTAGTTGATATACAATATACAGTGATTCCATCTCAATTTACGACATGATTAAGCCCTTACAGCTATCTCTTTCAGAGCATGCAACACTAGAAAAGCCAAACGTGCAATTTCTCGTCACAACTATAACAGCACATGCCATTATTTTCTTGAACAAAGGTTATAGGACAAAAGGTTGTTCAAAATAACAGATTCATAAACCTAAATCAAGCAATTAACATAACCGCAACTCTATACCCTATTTTAAGTTGTACCCAGTCCTTCACCACTGCCTATTAAACATTAACTAGCCGGGGCCCAATCTTAAACCTAATTCTGGTTACGTTCCTTATCGTACATGTAGCCTATCCATAACTTTACTCCAAACCTAATCAAGCTGTATCTCATTGCTGTTCAGCCAACAAAGGTGAAATGTGCTGAGGATTCTTTATGTGACCCATCAGAGGGGAATCACTCTGGAGCAGTGGCAAAATCTCACTTCATGAATGGGGGAGGATGCATTCTAGGAATGGTTGAGAAAGGCTGCTAATGCAGCCTTCAGGGTCTCCAAGAAATACCTGATCTCCATTTCTTTTTCTGTTTAGTAATGCTTTATTAAGTAAGATAACATACATTAGTACAAGAGTAAATATATAGAAGTATATTAAATGTTTCCAGCAAAATAAAATTAAAACATATTGAACTAGAGAATTATAGAGATAATCATATCTACCAAAGAGCTAATACACTCTACAGGATAATGAATTTGACTATAAAATACTTACATTTTTATTAGGTTTTAGTAAAGAGAAAGAAGAGAAGAGACAAAGAGAAGGAAAGAAGAGTAAGAAGAGAAGAAGAGAATAATAAATAATGCAATTTGAAAATCACATAATTATAAAAGAGTAATTATGGATTATAAATAGGCAATTAAGGAGGTTCAAAAACAGCATTGACATTAGTATAAAAGATCTTTTGTTTTGAAAGAATAGAAGTAAGAGGAAGCCATAGCATGTCTCTTGATTAGCATTTGGGTAGTGTTAGCATTTGTACTATCCATTCTGTGGTTATAAAAAATCAAATTCCACCAAGCAACAACCAATATTTTTGTGGTATCTTTCCAATTAGAAATAATAATTTTCAATGCACTAGCAATGAGTAGATCAACAAATTTACCAAGCATGGTCTGTGACTGCCATATTGAAGATGTACTTCCCAAAAATGTATGTAGAATATTGAAAAGTATATTGGTAGACACAATTTGATTGATTTTATCCCAAACTTGTTTCCAAATTGTTTTATCCGAAGGGCATTAAAAAAAATGTGCATATAATGACAGTTGACTTGGGAACATGGCCAACATTTGTTGTCTGCAATAACCTTACATTTATATAGAGCTGTAGGAGTATAATATAGTCTGTTATAAAAATAAAATAGTGTTTGGGTTGTAGATGCAGAGTGAGATTTTATGTGGAGTTTTAACCATATTTGTTTCATAAATGTAGAGGAAACTGTTGGTTGAAGTCTAATTCCCATAGTAATTCTATTTTAGACTTTGGTCTCACAATTTAGGTAGTAGTGAGAGTTTTGTATATAAAGGTCGCTTGGACTGGTGATGAAAAATTATGAATTTGGGAGATGATCTGTGTGGGGTGGGGAATTAAAAAATTGAAATAAAAATTTTTAGACCTTATTTTGGAGGAACTGATTCTGCTCAGCATAATGAGAGGAAATGTGAAAATATTATCGTATATCTTGAAAGTCAAGTATACCGTTCTCTGAAATGAAATGATCTAAAGTTATTATACCTTTATGTACCCATTCTTTCCAGGCTACAACCCTTCTATTTAATTTGATATATGTATTGTACCATATAGGAGTTGGTTTGAGATTCTTCTGTGGGGAATGAGCGGCAATAAGTAATGGCATAGCAATAGAGATGGACTGGGTGATTATTGGAGAAAAAAAGCATTTGGGGGATTTTGAAAGTCGGATTGCATCTTTGAAAGTAAAAGGTATGATCTGTGAGTGTTCTAATTGACTCCAAATGGTGGTTTTTCCTGGGAACCTAGAGGAAAGGGATGTCCATATTTGTTTCAGGACAAAAGCTGAGTGATATCGTTTAAAACAGGGAATATTGACACTTCCATTTTCTCTACATTCCTGTTATTTAGTCAATGAAATGCAAGATTTACGTTTATTCCATAAAAAGTTCATAAATAGTGTATTTATAGTTTTTAAAAAAACAGAGGGAAGTTTAACCAGGAGCATAGACAAATAAAATTAAAGATAGGCAACATCATAATTTTATTGTGGCCAGTCTTCCGCACCAGGATAAATATAAGGGGTACCATCTATCAGACAAGTTAGACATTTTTGACACAATTTCTTTGAAATTGAGTTGAAAAGTGTCTTTAATAGAATTTGAGTATAGGAGACCCAGACATTTGATATGCTTAGAATTCCATGTACAGTAATGCCAATATCTTTAAACATGTTAGATTATCTATAAGCATTTAATGGCAAAACCTCAGATTTGTCTACATTAAGTTTATACCCTGAGACATTGGAGTATTCTTGCAATAAGTGAAAGAATTCATAGGTCAGGTATTCAGGATATTGAGAATGAATTGAAGAGCTTAGAGGAAAAACTGGTTAAGGCTCATCTAGGTGGGAGAGAGGATGAGCTGATTGTATTAGAAATGACGACTAAGCGAGCAGCACTCTCAGCATTAATAGAGACGCGAGTAAGAGAAAAAGGGGAGGCAAGTAAATTCGCAAACTTTGAGTATGGGGAATGTTCGGGGAAGTTGCTGGCGTGGAAAACGAAGTTTGATCTTGTTAGAAACCACATTTCTGAGATAAGGGACCCTGGTACAGGGGTGGTTGAAACAGACCCCCTAGCAATTCAAAGAGCATTTCAGAACTTTTTTGAAGTCCTATATAAAGAAGATTTACCAGAACTGATGGGAGACGAGATGCCAAAGGTAGAAGAATTAATGTTAGAGAGACTTGATGAAGAAGGTGTGTCTTTGTTGGAGGAGGGATTGCTGGAGGCAGAAATACTATCGCCAAAGCCAAAAAAGGGAAGGCAGCAGGCCCGGATGGCTTGTCTGCGGAGTTTTATGTAAAATTAAGCAGTATCTTATCTCTCATACTCAAAGAGCTTTTTAATGCAATTTGGAGGGGGGGTGTCAACTGCCATGGTCCTGGAATGAAGCAATAATAACTGTTATATTAAAACCCGGGAAAGATGCTTCGCTTTGTGAATCATATCGGACAATCTCCCTATTGAATAATGACTATAAAATATTCAGAAGCATACTTGCTAGTAGGTTAGGGGAGGGTATTGCGCCTTTGATTCATGCAGATCAAAAGGGTTTAAAAAAAAATAGACATATGTATCAATTATCCCATGAATTAATTGGGGCAATTGATATGACGTCAGCATCGGGCCTCCCTTTGGCAGTTGTTACCCTTGATGCTACTAAGGCATTTGATCGAGTGAATTGGGGCTATCTAATCTACATTCTAACACAGCTGAATTTTGCCCAAGGTTCTTGGGAGAAATCAAAAGTATTTACACCAATCCTTCGGCAAGAGTTTTGATAAATGGAAGTCCTCTCTCGCCCCTGCTCTTTAATGTGTATATAGAGCCGCTAGCTTCTATGATTAAAAAGGACGCTCAAATAAAACCCTTTATTTATATGGGGTGGGAGAAAAAGGTATCTTTGTATGCAGATGATATTATCATCTATACCACAGATCTCCCGGTGGCGTTAGATAGACTGTCAGGGATAATACGAAATTTTGGCCAGATATCAGGGTATCAAATCAACATGTCAAAGACCGAAATTATGACATGGAATATGAATATTCATCATAAGCTAATAAAAGAAGAGATAAGATACCTTGGAGTTAAGATTCCACAAGACCTGGAGAAAACATCGCTGGTAAACTTGAAATATTTGATGCATCAGATAGATAAATTATTACTAAGTTGGATGCATCTCCCTTTAACTCTATACGGGAGGGCGAATTTAGTTAAAATGTTTATTCTCCCGAAGCTCACTTTTCTCTTCAATATGATCCCGTTGGAATTTGAGGAAAAGTGAATACAGGACATACAATCAAAGGTAGATAGTTTTATTTGGGCCCTTAAGGGAATCAGGATTGCTAGGAAGAAGCTATGTAGAAGTTATTTTAAGGGAGGAATTGCCCTCCCGGATATTCAGTTATATGTATGGGCATTCCAGTTAAAAAATGTTAAAGATTTACTAGTAGCAGACGAGATATCTCCACAAAAGAAGGCTATGCTTAGGGGCGAAAGGGAAGGGGAGCGTAACTATTTGTATAAATTTGGTCACCCAAGGTTTTACAAAAAAGTACGATTGAAATCACTAAGGGCGGCGGCCTCTTTGTGGGCAAGGATCAGGAAAGTCACTAACTTATCGTATTATAGTACTCGTTCTCCCATCTGGGAATCCCCCAGAACTCCGGAATGTTTGCAAGATGCTTTGGCTCGTCCTTTGAAGGAAGCAGGCATCAGGCAATGGGGACAAGTACTACAGGAGGGGGCTTTGAAACCTTGGGAAACATTTGTCACTAGCCGTGGCTTGATATTTAGATTTAAATACCATCAACTTCAGGCATGGGTAAGATCATTAAAGGCGGCAGAAAAGGAGACTAATGAATTAGTGGAGTTCTTACATAAGAATCAACCATGTAAGAAGGAAGCTGCTACTTATTACAGAATACTCTTGGAGTGTTTGGATGACCTAGATGAGGAATGAAATTTCCCAGGCTCTTTATGGGAGGAGATGGCCAGGAGGGAGGAGATCAGTACATTATGGGTGGGTTCTTGGCAACGTCTCTATAGAGTGGTTAAGCCTGCAGCTCTTAGGAAAAATCATCTATTTGTTCTGCACAGAGCATATTATACTCAAAAGAAGTTAAATAGATTCAACAATAATGTCCATGCAGCCTGTAAAAAGTGTGGGTTGGTGGAGGCAGACGATATGCATATGTTGATGTTATGTTCTTGGATTTCGAATTATTGGAAGGATGTGTTTGAGACTCTATCTCTTGTGATTCAGGTCCCATTGACGGTCTCCCCGGCTTTAGTTTTCTTCGGCAGTACTTTAGAATCAATAAACCTCTCAAGCGTCCATAGGAATTTGTTGTTTTATTTAATACTTTTGGCAAGACAGGAGATTTGTAGACATTGGCTTTCCCCCACCTCTCCCACCTGGTGGGAATGGGTGGAGGCTGTAATGAAAATTTGTCAATTAGATCTTTGTAGAACTAGAGCCAAAGATGTTAAGGAATTATGGCAACCATGGGTGAATTGGTTTTCTCCAAACACGAACATTAATACTAACTCTTGAATATTTTGTCCAATGATTATTTTCTCTCAAGGTACGGGTGATATATAGCTACTTCTACTGTTCCGCTGTGTGTCTTCCAGACAAGGCTGGCCCTTTATCTGGTCCAAATGGGATCTGAATATATATCGGGTCTGGCTATTATGGAAGTACTATAAGAAATATGAGGAAAAAAAAAGAAAGAATTCATGGATAGTATTTTGGGGGTTACAGATAAAAAGCTAAATATCATCCGCATATGCTGTAAATTTGACCTCCAAATCATTATGTTTAAATAAATAGAAATTAGAGGATCTACGTATTTTCTGTAAAAAGGGTTCAAGAGCTAAAATAAATAAAAGAGGTGATAATGGACATCCCTGTCTAGTACCTCTATGTGACGGAAAGCATTGGGACTGTTTACCATTAACTAAAATAGATGTAGATGCTGAGGATTATAAACGTCTAATGAGTTTAAGAATATGAGGGCAGAAACTGTGCCATTTTAATGCTCCAAACATGAAGTCCCACGGGACTCAATCAAATGCTTTTTCAGCATCTAAAGTTATAGCAGCTATAGGATCTTTTGATTTAAAAGCAAGATGGAGAATGTTAAGAAAGGTTCTAGAGTTATCAGATATGTATCGTCCTTTGACAAAACCTGACTGGTGTATATCTATTAGGTCTGGGATGAACTGATTGCTATCTAAGGCGAGGATTTTTTCAAACATTTTACAGTCGGTATATATAAGGGATACAGGCCTGTAATTTCCGTATTTTGATAGATCTTATATTTTTTAGGAATTAGACATAACATGGGTTCAGAAAATGTAACCGTTGTTTGATCTTGTGTTACGAAAAATTGAATGAGTGTTAATACGTTTGGAACTACAATAAATGTAAATTTTGAATAAAATTAAACTGAGAATCCATCGGGACCAGGTGCTTTATCTTTTGGAAGGTTGGAAATGGCATTTTTATTTCTGCCTCAGATAACTCAGAGTCTAAAGGAGACAAATCTACCTCTTGTGTCGTTGATTTAGAGATGGATTGGAAGAACATATCAATGTCTTTTATAATAGGTGTGCTTTCACAAGTATAATGTAGTATAGCAGTCAGTAAAGCAGTCTAGGATTTTTGAGTCACTGGTATGTCTGTTTCCATGTTTATCTATAATAACAGTAATTTTAGATGCTTTAAGATTTGCTTTCTTTTTGGTTGCAACTTAATTTATAATACAATCTCTAGCAGTAGCTTTAAAAGCATCCCATATCAAATTCATCTGAGATTCGGAGGGTAGATTAGTCATAAAACAATTCTTTTGAAAAAACTGTAAATTGTTCAATAAATGACTTGTCTTGCAATAGAGAATTGTTAAATCTCCAACATTTAGAAGAGGGGGAATTGCTTGGTATACTCAATTCAATGATAGCCGGAGCATGATCGGATATAAGAATAGATCCAATATCATCATGTAAAATTGTTATCTATTCTGGAGTATGAGTGGTGAATTGGAGAATAAAATGTAAATTTGAACGTGTCTGGATGAGCAGTTCTCCATACATCTTGTAGTCCTCTGGAGGAAATTGCTTGGCGGAAAGCTTTTTGCATTTTGCTAGGGATATAACAAGTTTGAGAGCGAGGATATACAAAAGGATCCAATAGTTTGTTACAATCACCACCTACCACAAAATTATCTGATTTGCAATATAATAATAAAGAAAAATTAACCCAGAATTGAGGTTCTACTGCAGTGGGTCCATTAACATTACATACGGAAAATAGAGTGCCATTAATCTTAGCTGTCAATATAATCCATCTGCCTGCATCATCTTTAACTTTGTATATAACCTGTAACTGTAGAGATTTGTGAAACAAAATTATTACCCCATTTTTATTCTGAATTGCAGAGCAACCACATACATGACCAACCCAATTTCTACTCAAACTTTTAAAGCCTTGTTCATTAAGATGGGTTTCTTTTATAAGAGCAACCTGACAATTTAACTTAGAGAGGTGTTGCAGTATTCTTTGTTTCTTAACCGAATTACGTAAACCCTTGGCCTTCCATGAAATAATACGAAGACTAGTCATTCATAAAACAATGGGAGACATTTAGACAACAAAACCGTAAGTAAACATAAAGTGCAGACAACATATGGATATTGCAATAAGATGGAATGGAAAATTGTGGGCTTGCATCTGTGTGTGGTTGCTTATTAATGCCCATGTTGCATAATAGGTGAAAAGTGAAGTGAAAGAAAAGAAAGAGATAGAAGAAAGCAGAAAAAGGAGGAGGGTAGCAAAAACACCCCAGTAATAGAGGAATAAAGATATGACTAAGAGACAAAGAGCTTTAGTCAGAATTATCTTGAAAAAAAGGAGAGAAAATAATTTGCATAGGTGAAGGGGTGGAGCAAGAGGAGAGTCAACAGTGACGTCCTGAGGTATTGAAAAACTAAATAGTACAGAGGAGGAGAAAGATAAAAACAGCTATATGTACTGAACAATGTTAACATTTGATGACGAGACTCAACAACAAGGCAAAGAACAATGTGGTGACGAGATTTACAAAAATATGCACACACTTGAAGAAGGGGAGTTCTTAACTTGATGTATTAGCAATTCGAACGCCTATAGAGGAAAAGAAGAAGAGAAAACAAATTAAGAGTACCACAGTAAATATTCAAGTCTTAGTGAGTTCCATAGATTCTCCTTTGTAAGTATATTTAACTTGTTTCTGATCTGACAGATTCTCAAAAGTAGTTGTTTTGTCTTTGAAGGTAACTTTAAAGAAACAAGGATAAAAAAGACCAAGTCTAGCGTTCAAAGATCCTAAAGCTGGTTGGAGATCTAGAAACTCCTTTCTTGTAGTAGCTGTCACCTTGGCCACATCTTGACAGAGGAAAATCTTTTGGCCAGATCATAACATTTGTTTGTGTTGCTTGGCTGCTGTTATAGCTATCATTAGGCCTGAGTATAATAGAAAAAGAGCAATGATTCCTCTTGGTTTAGATGAAGAAGATGATGGAGATGGTCCAATATTATGAGCTCGCTGGATGTTAAGGACAGTGGTATGCTGCAGACCAACAATCTTTAGAATGTGAGTTTTCAAAAATGTTATCATACCCTGACCTTCTGATCCTTCCGAAATACCATACATGCGTAGATTATTTCGCTGGTTGCGGTTTTCTAGGTCTTCTGTTTGTTTTTTTAAGTAAAGCAATTTCTTTACCATATTATCAATGTTGACAACAGTATCTTGAACATCACTAACCCTTTGTTCCACCTCAGTAAGTCTAGAGTCTAGATGTGACCACTTTTCTTCAATTAGTTGTAACGCTAAATTTGTTTCCAGAACAAAACGTTTTATTAACTTTAGTTCGTCCATAATATCTTCCACTGTAAGAGGGGGTGGAGACTTAGTGGGAGAATACAGATCTTTTTTAACTCTTTTGTTGCCTCCGGATTCCTGATGGCCATTAGGGTTGGAAACAGAGGGAACAGAGATATTTGATGTATGTGGAACTTCCATTTCAGCGATAATGTGAATATTTAGTACAGTAATATGATTGAGGCTCATGTTCACTGAGTCCAAGAAGATAAGTATAAGTATGTAGATTATATATATATATACAGGTGAAGGAGTGTCTATATGTATAAGTATATCCACACAGTGGGATAAAATCACCTCAATGGACGAGTATGCAAAGATTGAATCAAAATGGTAAAAATAGATTGTTTAAAATAGCATCATAGGTAACAATAGGAGTCATATAGTAATAAAGTTCTGCATTTGGTTAAAATAGTAGTAGTTTGGGTTGAATGTAGAGAAAAACATAAATTGGGGAGGTGGAAAAAAAAAATCAAAACGGTGGCTGTATAGTTGAGGGAAAGGGAGCAGCAGGTTGAATTGGTTAAACTCTGTGAAATATAAGTTAAAACATGAAAAAGTCACCATGGTGCTCCCTGTTATTTCACAAAGCATTTCCTGAAGTATTTATACCCCCATCAGTAGATAAAATGCTCGTTCGTAAAAAAAAGTTTCCACGGTGACTCAGGAGCGACGCTACCAAGTGGCCATTTTGTTTGCTCCCACGCATGCGTCTCCCAAATCGTCATTTCGTATGCGCATGTGCCAGCATTACGACAGCTGTCCCATGAAGGGATAGTGCTCAGAACAGGATGAGTGGCAGCAAGAAGCAGTCTATTGTCCCCCAATACCCTTCCAAATGCCAACAGCTGCAGTGGAAGCTATTATTTGTGGACAGCTTCCACATTGTGGATGTTTACCAAGTGGCAATGGGAGTCAACTAACTTTTAATACTTATATAATCCAAAGAACTATTGCACAGCATTGCTATGTATGTTTACAAGTCAGAGGAGACCATTTTCCTTGCAATTTCCAAAAATATCAATGATGACATTGTGAGTTGCAAAGACATTTGGGAAGCACATGTAATTTTAATACATTGCGTTTTGGCTTATCACTGTTGCAAACCCTGCCACGTTGATTAGAGCCATTGGTGGAAGGGAGCTACATCGGGTCTCTTTTTTCAAACCTTGCTTGTTGTAAACATGAGTCTCCTTACCAGGGCTAAGATGTCTGTAAACACTGTACAAGGGACACATATAAGACTTCTCTTGTGCTGTGGTGCTATCCAGTAATCTTCACAGAATGTGTGCAAAATCTATGCCTGGTTTTGTCAGAAGACTAGCCTTACACTGTGCTGAGGGTGTTTCCGGTTATGATTCATTTGGAAATTAAATGTTGGAAATGGTCCCTGAACAATACCCAAGACAAAGCATCAATTTCAGAAGATTTAGGAGGCAGTGCTGCGATTCCCCTTGTACAACAACTAACATTAGAAAGATGATGCAGCTTATACCTATGAAATCTTACAACTGGACAAAAAACTGATACAAACATACTTTTGAATAATCGAAAGGATCAAGAAGTGTGTGGTGATGATGCAATCATGCATTCATCCAATATCCTTTATTGTGCGTACAAAGGCTATTGCAATTCACTTGTGAACTTACAAAGGCCTTTCAGAGACTTTCAAGTCAAACTACCACCAATTAATGCACTCAAATTGAATGAAATACTATGCATCATTATTTATTTCAAACTGAGGCACTTTTATTACAATGATACCTTATATGAGCGGGTTATCTACCTTTTTGGAGTTCTACAAAGGAATTAAGCCTTCATCTTCCTTTTTGGTAACGGAACTCCTTGGTTTCGTGCAGTATGCTTCTTACCTGTGCCAGTGGTGCTGTATTCCATTTACGACATCAGACAACACAGTGCCCATACAGACAAGCCACCTATTCTCTTTGAACCTCCAGCTCTTCGAACCAAGGAATTGCTAACGTTTATGGCCACAACTTTGCAACCTTACACACCCTTTGCTCTAGCATGCCACCTTAATACCACTTCTAACTGCTCTGATACACTTGAAAACAAATGGAAATGTAAAAACAAAGTGATTTTCAGACAACGATCAGACTGAGCATCATGGTTCATATGTTTTGTTGCTGGAGGTAATGCTGGCACCACTGTGGCCTGTGAGCCCCCTCCAAAGTCCAACAAAAGAGCCACAAATGGTAGGCATCTAGACATAGATAGGAGAAGAGGTGTAGGATTACATTCGGGAAAGCAAGATCGACCACTGACTGCAAATGTTTTGGTGTAATGTCTTCCCAACACACAAGCCTTAACAGACGTCAATGGCATTGGTTTCCATTGAAATGGCACAGTCCGATGATTCAAGAAGACAACTGTTGTGCCTGGAAGACTGGTGTGAATGTGTTAACCGTAAATGAGTCATCACGTAGTGATCACAAGGACCAGAGTGATCCCCTATGTTAGGACCAAGGTTGGAGTGAACACTAAGTCAATCCTGCAGGCCTCCGCGGGGCTGGACTGCATTGAAGACTTTGAGGGCACTCCCCTAATGGTTCAGGGGCACTTCACTGCAGCTTTTGCTATCCCTTACCACGAAGTCAGAAGCAGAAGACCTGTTTCTAAAGCTGCCCTCAGCAGGTCACCTTCTGTATTTTAGTCCAATCTTTCAACTTTCCTTGAAAACACTGAGGGCCCTCACAGACCCCTCTATCGAGCTTGTGCTCACAACCTGCAGGGCTGCTTGAGTGACATCCAACCTGGGTCACACTAACCTTCTCAGCCCACCACTGGCCAAGGTTTTCCTGCTTGCAGAGCTGACCCTGCTGACTGAAAGCAAAGCAGAGGTTCTGAGGTTCTCCATCAGTACTAACCCACACCTTCACGTGGAACTGCGTTGAGCAAATTGCTTATTTCTGTGACAACATCGTATCCCAGTGGGTTAATGCAACTCCTTCTGAGTTCTCTCTGTAGATAATACTGCTCGGGCTGTAAGAGTTTGTTTGTCTTTTTCATCCTTTCCTTCTCCATAATATTATGTTCTTTGAATTTCAAAATGTTCAAAACTGTTATTCAATTACTCACGGACCGGTAACTATGCCACCCCACCCACAAAGCCCTTGGGGGGTATTACACTATTAGAAGATTTTCCAAACATGCTCACCTCCTCCCATGAACCCGTTACAATTTACAGTCATTGGTGCTAAGTGATTTTTAAGTCAGAGCCTACTAACACTAGAAAACTAGGTCGACGTTCAGTGGCCAGTGGACAGATTTTCAAAATCCACCCAGCAAAAACACAGAAAGACTAGCGAGGGGCAGCAAAACGAATGTGCTACGTTTGAAAGCGAAGCTATCTTTCAGCGTTCATCACATTGAACAGCTCACAGGCCTTCGATCCATTTACGGAACGAATAAAGAAATCTGGCGCCTCTTCACGGTACGTGCGTAACTCGTATTTATCCAGAGTGCATACTACCGTTCATACGCTTCTCGCACTGCTATCTAGGACCCGGGCATAGGCCAGGAGTTGATTGGGTGTATTAGCTGCCTCAGCAGTAGTGGTGAGTATGTCCCCAGTTTATTCACGTCTCATGGACAGGACCGAGTGCAGCACTACAATCGGGACATACATACGTGACACTCATTGTTGGTGTAGTGTAAAAGGTCATTTATTTTAGGACAGGGTTTAAACACAAACATTACTTAAACATTTAACTGTATATCTTCTTTTAAAAGCAGACCTTAACTTTTACAATTCCTTTGCCTTCATTCTCTCCTCAAATATCTCCCTTCAATTTTCCTACCGTATCCGCTCCCCTATTCCTCCCATGCCTTCCTTGCTTGTAGCCTACCCCTCCCCGCTCTGATCCTTCACCTCCTTGTTTTTCCCCCTGGAAGGGTGGACAAGCCCGCATCTGGCTCTCCACCCTCCTGCTACCTCTCTCACATCACCTGCCCTAAATGACTAATTAACCGAACCTACCTACCTACCTTCCTGCCTAAATATCCTCTACTCCACCTGCCCTTCCTACGCTGGGTGGGTGGTCTCACTAAACCTCCCTCCACTAACTAAGTCGGCTCGGAGAAAGAGGCCGACCCCACCCTCCACACCCTTATAAACCCCTAACTAAACCCTCCCCAACTTACCTGTCCACCAATAGGGCGCCTCCGCGCCACTTCCTCCGTCCCGAATGCACCCGCGGAGAGACTAGACCGAGTCTCTCTCTCCGCGGGCCCCTTCAAAGGGAGCGTGCAGCTGGTCTGGATGGACGGGGTTACATTGCGCTGTCTTCCTCGGGATGCATTGCAAAAATCTGCCGTTATTTTGAAAAGGGGTCCTTTTAGAGGGTCACTATACCATATCAGCCGTTTCCAGCAGGGACGTCGTCAAACCCAGCCCCCTCCCCACCTTCTCAAGCTTTAGCGCCTACAGCGGGGGTGAAGGGGGTAGTGGGCCTCTTATGTCTCCATCTCGGCATCAAAGGGTCATTATTAATTCGAAAGGGTTGCAAGGTGAGTGGATGGATGGATAGATGTGTGAGTGAAATGGTGAATGGGTGAGTGAAGGGGTGGTTGGATAGATGCATGGATGAATGAGTGAAATTATGGATTTAAAGATGGATGAGTGAAATGGAGAAAGGATGGATGAATGGATGGTTGAGGTGTGTGAAAGGGTGGATAAATGGTTGATGAAAGGATGAGTGGATGGATGAGTGAAAGGCTGGATGAATGGATGGGTTGAAAGGGTGGACTGATGGATAAGGGAAAGGATGGATGGATGGCGAAAGAATGGATGTAGGGACAGATGAGCAACAGAATGGATGAATGAGTGAAAGGGAGGATAGCTGGATGACTGGATGAAAGGGTGGATAGATTGATGAGTGAAAATGTGAATGGAGGATGGGTGAGTGAGTGAAAGGATGGATGGATGACTAAAAGGGTAAATGGATGGATGGATGTGAGTGAACAGTTAATGAATGGGTAAATTAAAAGGTGGATGGATAGATGCATGGATGAATGAGTGAAAGGATGGATAAGTGAAAGGAAAGGTGGATTGATGAAAGAGTGAAAGGTTGTATGGGTGGATGAGTGAAATGGTGGATGGATTGATGATCAGAGGATGGATGTATGAATGAGTGGAAGGATGGAATGGTGAATAAAAGGGTAAATGGAAGGAATGGTGACTGGATGGATGGACTGAGTGAAAGGGTGGATGGATAGCTGAGTAAAAGGATGGATGAGTGAAAGGATGAAAGTATGGATGAATGAGTTGATTAGTTAAAGAGAGGATTGATGGATGGTTGGATGAAAGAGTGGATGGTGTATAAGTGAAAGAGTCAATAGATGAACAAGGGAGTGAAAGGATAGATGGCTAGATGGATGGATGAGTGAAAGATGGATGGCAGAGATAAACGATAAATGGATGAATGAGTTGATGGATGGATCAAAGGGTGGGAGGCGAATGAAAGAGTGGATGGCTGAGTGAAGGATGGATGGATGAGTAAAAGGATGGACGGATGGATAAATGGATAAAAGGGGAATGGATAAGTGAAAGGGTGGATCACTGAGTGAAAGGATGGGTATGTTTGATGGATATGTTTGAAGATAGGTGGATAGTTTTGGATATGGATGGACAGACGGATGGATTGAATGGTGACAGCATGAATGGCGGATTATAGACTGAATGGATGACAGAATGTAAAGGTGAAATAGTGATTTTCAGTGGGTTGCTGGAGAGATGAAAAGATGAATGGATAGATGTTTAGATGGAAGAGAGAAGCAAGCTCTTCTGAAAAGGGTTGTGATGTCTTGGATCAATTGTTTGGTGCCATAAGTGCTTTGCTTCAAAGTCAGGGGCATTTTTATTTTCAGCTACTCCCTTGGCTCCCACTCCCCCCCCCCCCATACAGTGAGGGATGTATTCTGGCCCATTTCCAAATGCGGACCACTTGCTCTATACGACATCTAAACAGCGTGCCAGCAATGCCAGCCCACATCTGCATAACACAGGTACTTCCATGGCATTGGCTGTGGTTATTGGGAAGGAACAAGGTCAAAAACTCTAGGGAACAACTAGCTCACATTAACTGGTTCCCAGTTTAGACCGTCCCTTTGTGGCTGCTTTCTCAGGACAGATACATGCTGAAGTAGTGGCGGTTCCTCCACTATGGCGGTGGAGAGTCGCCCCCCAATCAGAAGCAGCTGCTGCAAATTGAAAAATAAAAAAATAATAAACAATGTTTATTATCTTTTTGGTTTTCAAGGGGTGGAGCCATGGGGGATGACAGGCAGGAAGGGGAAGTGGGGTGCACTCATTCAGTGTGCATATGTGATTGGTGCCCATCTCGCTCATATGTGCTCTGAGCTCTCTCCAACCCGAGCTGTGTTGCCAGGTTGGCGACAGCAGGCTCAGTCTCCCAGTCTGCCTGGGAGCACAAAGCCAGGGCACTCAGGCCAATGCTGACGCTGCTGCCATGATAGGAGCCTGCCCCTGGGAGGCTCCAGTGAGTGCAGAAGAGCGGGGATGCGGCGTGATGCAGCTGCAGGCGTGAGGAACTTTTTTTTAGTTTTTTTAATTCCTAATTATGTTGTCTCTTTGTTTGTGCCTCTCGCCCCGCCACTTTGCCATGATGGCAGCCGCCACTGTGCTGACGTGGTGAAAGATTGCAAGGGGCAAGCACGTTTTGTGTAAAAGGGCTCCATGTGAGCACGTTGGGCTTTTGCTCACTCCTGGGAGAGACTGTCAACAGCTAATTATTCTGTCTAACCTTTAACATTATGGATCTGATAGAGTGGGGCTATCTATACACATGCACAGTTAATTTCGCTCTTTCCCAAGTTCTTTGCACGCTTTAGCTAGTAATCTTACTCTAAAGACCTTCTAACCTACAAGCTCCACATATGCTTGCAGAAGTGGACTAATCCACTAGTTATCCTGGACAACAAATGGAAGCAGAATGAAAAATACGCACAAGGAGTCACATCTAAAGACAATTGGCAACTTAGTTTGCATTTGATTGATTTGCCAAAAGTTAATAGAGGAGAACAGGTGAGGATTGAAGTACAGACTAAAATACACCAATGCTTGTTTACCTCTGCAGGTTGAGCTAGTGGGATTAGGTCCTGCATACCAGTTCTGGCCAGAGATTAAAAGTACCGCGGGGCTTGGAAATGGGACTTAGAATAATGGGAGAACATTGATAAAGGTGGTTCAATTTCTGAAGCGTTCGCGCTTCAGTTTGGCACAGTTGCAGATGTAGAATTTCTTTCAATACATTAAGAGCAAAGGCTCGTGTTTACTTATTTTTCTGAAAAGCGTCGATTCTTTGCTTTTTCGTGTTATTGCTCCGGTGCCATAACAGTCCCGTGCATATCTGTTTTATCTGGTATTAATCTTACAGATGCCAGTGCAGGTTCTGCTCAGATCAGTAGCGCATGCGCAGTCGAGCTCTTACACAGGGTCGGGCATCACGCATCCAAGCGTTTATTGCAGTTGTACAACTTTGAAGCAATTTTCTGCAAATAACTAATTAATCTTTTTGTGCAAGTATGACAAATTAAGTCCTTTATTTTCATAATATGTTGTTAGTAATGGCATGGAAAGAAACTCACATTGCCTCTGGAAACTGGTGTGTCTGGTTTGTTTCCTTTGCGTCAACTCTTTACGCATTACAATCTGCAAATACTTCCATATGCTCATGAATAAATGTTCTAACCCATATCGATGATCATCCTGATATCATACAGATCAGCATGTGGCTGGATATCTCATTGCTCGTGTGACGTGATGAGATGGATAGCTCGGGAAATGGTGCAGTGGGTTAGTGCACCTCTTTCAAGGTTATATGTAGGAGAACCTAAGGCTAAAAATTGTAATTCTGTCAGGGTGACACAACTTTTAAACTTGCGAGGAAGATCAAATAAGCACTAGTTCCTCAGATGATAAAATAAAATACCTGCTATTCAATTTAATTTTTCGTATGTGACTGATTAGTCTTATAGTATTATTTCCAAGCAAATATTGGCTCATTACTCAATTAAATTCAAGCTGTTTTTTATATAGTGTTAAACTACCCGACTGGGCCTCCAGTGCTTATTGCAACAGCCTCTCCAGTATTTCAGCAAAGGCTTAATTGGCTAGAGCCCCCATTTTTAAAAAAGGTGGATTTTAGGAAGTTTTCTAAAACCAGCTTCTGACTGTTGACTTCTAAGGGATACAGGAAGGGAATTCTAGAGCCGGAGGACAAGATAGACAAAAGAGCAGCTACTGCTACTTGCTCTTTTGACCTTAGGAACTGCCATGAGCCATTGACAGCGTGATCCAGAGATCCAGAGTTCTCCCTGGAGCTAAAGGGGTCAGTAGGTCCTGAATGATAAGTGGGCCCTCCCCATGGATGGCCCGACGTGCAATACACAAGGCCTTGAACATGATTCTTTGTTGGAGTGGGAACCAGTGGAAAGCTGCCAGAGCTGGTCTGGTTGATTACTGTTTAGGTATTTTGTACAGTACTCTGGAAGCTGCATTCTAAACTATTTGGAGTGTCCCTTTAAAGTGCTTAGGACTTCCTAGATGAAGGGGAGTTCCCATAATGCAACCGAGAATTTATGAGACTCTGTACAACTGTCCCTCTGCTGGAATTTGGTAGTATGTGTATAAACGTTTTGAGAGCTCTAAGAGTGCCAAAAGAAGATCCTGCTTCTGAGTCTCTCCAAGACCAATGCCAGTCCATCTCTCTATGTTCTATTGACAAGTGAAAGCACAACTCTTCAAAGAGTCTTTATGAGTTAAGGGTTGTCTCGTAGAACTACGGAGCAGATATACACTTGTAGGTCCATTGAGTTTGCCCATTTCCTGCCTGTTCTTGATACACAGTCTCTAGTGCTTATTTTGTGCAGTTGGTGGCAAGTGGTCAGCACCAGCACTCATTTTTGGGGGCTGAGACTTCTTTTGCATAATCAAACATTGACTCAGGCAAGAGACAGAATGGGAGGAAAGAAAGGTAGAATGGAAACATAGAAAAACAGTAACAAAGGAGGAAGAAGGGAAAGTAATGTATCTGTAAGAGATAAAAAGAGACTGGGAAGTGTAAGGTGTTGGTGAAAGGGTGCTAAGGGAAACATGTTGGCCTATACATTTTATTTTTCTATTGTATTTTTATTTAATAATTTCATGTAGTCTTACTCTCTGACACTCCTGTTCGGAAGCTGTAGCGTACACTTACTAGCCTTTCCATGAAAACCATTGCCTGTTCCTATTGTGCCTGCTTGTTCCTGGAGGACACTTCTTGTAGATATGCAGTGTGTACTGCTGTATCAATCACTCAGTAATCAACAGCACAAGTCCAAATTACTTACTCATCTCTCATATTTGACGCACTTCACTTAGCAATGCTGAGACCATGCAAGGGTTTGCCAGATATATTTAGTCATCTTCAAGGCATGCATACATGCAATAGGTTTCACAGGCATGGCAGTGAACCTCTTTTGGGAGCCAACCAGACCAGTTAAAAGGAACACTAAACACGACGGTGCCCCCACCCCAACATCAGTGACACTGTGCTCACAGTTCCACCTTTGTCTATTAACAGTCACTGAAAGGGCAAGGAAATCAAAGTGTTCCATCACCAATTACCCTAGGAGAGGCCAAGAATTGAATGGGCATTGACATGCCACTCTTTTCTGCACCTCAAAGTATAATTGTTGTGCAGAATGGCTAAAGTGGAACTGCAAATTCATATGTCTGTTCAAGTACCATGACGTTACATGGTCCAGTGCTTGTGGTGTTTTAAGGACAAGTAAAACAGCGTTTAAAAAAAAAAAGTTTTGTGTTAGTGCATGTGTGTTTACGTCTTGGTAGGTTGCACTCGTATAGCTAGATGTTAGTGTGAGTGGGTTGCTGATTGCATATCCAGTGGTCTTTACACCTGGGTTACGTTTAGATACATATGTGAGGGCCACCGGAAATATGCAACAGTAGAGGACCACATTGTGGGGCACGGTTGACTAAATGATTTAACACAAAATTATACAGCAAACTGCAGCACATTTTTGTGACAGCATAACGGCATAATTCTGTCTTTTTCGCGCTCTAGACCATGTTGTAATCTCTATGTGGGCTTCTAACCAGGCCCATGTCACGCCCGTTACTTTCATTAGTTTGTGGGCTTGCCTTTTAAGAATCACTTGATTCCATTTGTGAAAAGCATGCATACGTCATGCCTTTTCCGGTGTTTAGCCATCCTCAAGCGCACCGATAAACTACTGAAAACATATGAGGCTCAGTGTTTTCAGCTGATTTCTGGACTACTTTATCTTTTCATTTCCTGCGCAGCGCGATCTCCCTGGGCAGAAGTCGAGCGCTTTGCATGTCATGGCGACCATCGGCTCGCATATGTGAAACTGTTTTACTTTTCATTATTTGTTTATGTGGAAAGAAAGTCCAGTTAGGAGTTTACATTACTAATAGCTCTAATGCGAGCAAACGTGTGATCCGTTGCATTGCAAATGCCTGTTTTACAAGTTAACACTGTTTTGGCAAAAGGTTCCACTTCATTAGTTACCATTTAACAATCAAATGCAGAAATATGTAAATTGAAAGATGACCAGTCAGCTTTTGCAAAGTTCCTTCAAATGCGTAGCAACCCGTGTTGACGTGTTTTTGGCGACTATTGATCTGTTTGAGATAGAAACATTTTTTTTCTTATATAAAATCTATAAATTATGCACCAGTTGACTATGTCGCACACGCAGCATTTTCATATTTATCCAGAAAATACTGCCACCATGGAATCACCTAATCCAGTTACCTTGCTTATAGGAGTCTGTGCTGGGGTACTGCTTTGCTTTGTTGTCTGCCCAAGTTGGTGTCTATATGTGTTGGCCTATCTGTGCATGAGTGCCTCTAGGTGTGTTGCTCTGTGCATTGGTGTGGGTGTGTGTGTGTTGGTTTGTCTGTACATGTAGATCTATGGAAGATCTCTATTAACATACCCAAGCATTCTTTATTCCTGTTTGCATGTATTGTACAAACAAGCATTGACAAAACCAACATTATTGGCGTAGCTTTTGAATCTCGAATAAAACATCAAAAAGCCTGCTGCAGTGAAAAAACAAGATTGCATTCTGAATACAGTGCACTGCAAGAAAAATAATTTCATGCATATTGATTCAGTTATTTTAAGATGGAAAACACTCCCTTGTGCACTGTAGTGCAAGCAATCCGTAGGAGGTAAATTAACACACTAAACAGTGAATATTGTGAGGTGAGAGAGTTATACTCCTCTGGATGGAGCTAAATCCTACCCTTTTTATAGATTAAAGCAGTGGTAACAATAAGAATTATAGACAACTGTGCTGTCAAGCCAGACCTAAAACTGGCATATTGATTGTGTCAAAGCTTGTTTTCTTCACATTTCACATGATCTGATTACTTTACTTCAATTAAGAGAGAGCTTTAGCTCATACAAAAGTTGTTTTTTAACACAGACAATTAGCTATCTAATAGTTTCATGAAATGCAATGTGCCGTGTCTCACTTTCACTCACTCACTGACTCTCTCACACTTCCCTTTCTCTTTTTTGTAGACTTGTAGAGTTTTTTTCAGCTATTGGTGTCTTTGAGTTAATGGCTAATCTTAATTAGGTTACTTTTAGGACAAAGCCTACCAGACAACACAGCTGCCTGGTTCTAAACATATATTGAGGACATGTGGAATGTATTCCTCCCATTGCTTACCATTGGCTTTGTGACTTGCAACTCACACTTGCTTGCTTTCTCTTTACTGTCTTTATTTGTGGTAGGCTGTCCAGCATGTTGTTGTCCCTGTAGTAGAGCATAGCCATTTACCATTTCTCTGACTGCTTCCCTTTATTCTTCCACAAGTGCTCTTTTTCTGGGAACTCTTTTTTCTTTTTCCTAAGGCACTCCACTAGACTACATATGTTTTCATTTGTCTTCCTTGTATGCTAGTTCACAGCCATAAGCATGCTATAGTTCTTTGAAAAGGTTTTCTGTCCCCTATATTTCTGCTTATATCTGCCACTACCACTTCATCAGTTTCTCATTCCTTTGAGAAACAATGTTCTATCTGCAAGTTTGTTTCATTATCATAGTGTTCATTACTAATAGCTTAACTTAAACAGTCCCTTTCTTCAATTTCACACCCAAATCATAGATACTGGAAGCAAGGGAGTGGGGGCGCTAAAGCATCCACAAAATAACCATGCTGGAGTTCAAAAGTGAATGAGCAATAAACAGGCCCTAAAATTTTGTTTTTATACAGTATTGTCACATTTGCTGTGCATTCAAAGACAGAGGTCAAATGTTAGGCTTTGTCTTCTGAGGGAGGTTGGTGTTTAATTTTGCTGTATAAGGAAATGCTGTAGGATGTTATTTTTTGAAGCACACAGCAAATTTCTAATGCCAGTAACATATTTCAGAATATATCAGAATTAGGAAAACACAAATTAAGCACTTTTTCGTAATTCTGAAGTGTGGTGGAAACAATTATTTTAATTTGATCAAAACAAATCAGTATAATATATGATGCCAATTTCCACACATTATTGTTTGTGCGCTATATAGTTGTATCAGTGAAACTGTATGACTGCAAATGTAATGGCAGTTTCAATTGAAAATGTACTGTCTGTAAAGGAAGAGCACTACCACACCATGCATACTCAACTTTACACCACTCCACTTTCCCCCACTCTACACCACTCCAGTCTACAACATTACTTTACTTTATGTCACTCCACTTTATAACACTTTCCTACCAGGGGCTCTTCTGCAATGGCGAAGGAGTGTCACCCCACTGGCTCAGAGACAGCAGCTGAAAAAATAAAATAATATTTTACTATTGTTGTATTTTTCAGCTGCTGGCTGAGCCAGCGTGTGCAGGGAGGGGTGGGGCAGGGCCATGGGAGGGGGGGGAGGAAGAGTGGAGTAGTGGTGTGCACCTAATTGCACATGTCTGTTTGGCCAGCCATTCTAGGCCCACCAAACAAACATGCACACTTAGGTTTCTCCAACCCAGCTGTATTTGACAGCCAGGTTGGAGAAACAACACAGGCTCCCTGTGCCTGAGCAAGCAGTAAAATAGTCTGCTCAGGCAAATCCCCATGGTGCTCTCATGATTGGTAATAGCATGAGAGCAGCACGGGGATTGCCCAGGGAGTCTCTGAAGTTGGTGGGACTGGGAAAAGAAGAGCAAGGCAGCACGGAGCTCCAGGTAAGTGTTTTATATTTCCTTTAATGTTAAAACTCTCCCATGCCATGCCACCCTCTACATGCCCCTGTGATCCACCGCCTCACCAGTTTTAATATGTGTCAGCAGCCACTGCACTCTACTCCAGTCTGTGACCCTGTGTTCTTCCACTCTACATCACTCCACTCTGTGATATGATACTCTGTGACTCTCCACTGCATTCCACTCTACAACACCCAAAGCCACTCCATTTTACGCCACTCTGTGCCACTCCAATCTATGACACTGCTCTATTCTATGCCACTCCATTTTACAACACGATACACCACTCTATGCCACTCCACTGTATGCCACTCTACTCCACTCTACTACATCCCACTCTGTGACACTATGCTGTACTCCACTTTACACCACTCCACTCTATGACACTCTACTCCATTCCAGTTTACAACAATCTATTCCACTCTATGCCACTCCACTCTACACCATTCCAACCTACACCACTCCATTCTATAACACCCTGTGCCACTCAACCCTACTCCACTCTATGACACTCTACACTGCTCCACTCTATGACACTATATACTGCTCCATTCTACCACACTCTGCTCCACTCTATGGCACTCCATTATGTGGCACGCCACTCTATGCCATTCCACTCTATGACAGTCTGTCACTCCACTCTTCCACTCTCCACCCTGTGCCACTCCACTCCATGCTACTCCACTCCACACCACTAACTTTTAGCCATGCCGCAAATCAGCTATGATGGTGTATAACATGGCTAAAACACATTATCAAAGCCAATAGCCCTCGAATAGGTCTGACCAATTGGCTTTACCACCAATTGTTTGAAATGTCGATGAGATAATTTCAAGCATTCTATCCATCACTTTTTAATTTGTTACAGTTTATTGTACTGTGGTCGCACATATTTCGCAAAGTGGAAAGACCATACACTGTCATCTTGATTGAAGTTGATAACAAACAAAAGAACACCTGGGGCCCTATTATAGATAAGACATACTTTTCCTGTTTGTGTCACAGTGCACTTTAAAATCAGTGCGACGGGTGCAAACAGGGAAGGTGCACACTATTTGGGAGAATGTGCTGTCCTCAGGGAAACCGCAAACTCACACTGCTCCCAGGTCAGTTCATTCAACAGAAATACAGAGCAGCTGTTTAAAAGCAGCTCCGTATTTCTCTGTGCTGGCAACACCTGCCTGCACTTTCAAAAGGGAATAGAGATCCCCTCATAGGTGGGTTCAGTGAGTGATTGAACCCGTCTGCAGGGTGATGTCTGCGGGATCCATGGGACTCCCTTTCGTCCCTTTGAAAGAGCTCCCCTTATGGGGTGCATTGACAGCATGCCTCCTTTTTGTAGTGTACTTTCAGTATGCCTACTAAGGGTATGTTTGCCTCTGCGCCCACATTGGTAAAACAGAGTGGGCACAAAGGAAAAATGATTTCCACATTTGCATGGGGTCACGCCCCCATGCAGATGAAGGAATGCCCTATCTCGATAGGTTTGGGGCTATGTATGGGCCAGCACCACCTGTATTACAGAAGGAGTCGCACAAGCATCTGCCGTCCTACTGTAATACCAAAGTGCTCAGGGGGGTGCACAAAGTGGGTGCAAACGCCCATTGCACACACAGTCACTTTTGTAATAAGGCCCCAGGAGTATTTCACAACATGCTGCACATCTGGGAGATTCTTCTGGGGTTGCTGTTGGCAAGGCTATTTTGGCCAGGCTGTGTTGTGGAGGAAACGTCCTTCACAACGCGCCCTTAAGGACATGGACGTTTCTCACACAAGCGTAACCATGCTTGCCTGAACAATGCATAGCTTTTTCTGTGCCTTAACCACCCATGTGCTGAACTATGCATATGCGTGGTTAAGGCAGAGAAAAAGCCATGCGCTGTTTGGGAGAGGATGCGGAAGGCGCAGTGAGGTAAGTGGGGCTGGAGCAGGGGTGGGGAGTGGATTAAGAAATTGGGGTGGGTGGGGGGTCGGGTGGTGCTATTTTTTTATTTATGGGACGGGGTGGGGGGTTGGATATATTTTTAAAGGGATTAGAGTGGGGGTCAGGCTATTTTCTTTATGGGAGGGATTTCTTTTTATTTAAGGCAAAGAGTGGGGCGCTGGGTAGTTTATTTTTAAAGGGGTGAGGGAAGGCTTAAGGAAGGGCGGGAGGAGGGAGGAGAGAAGAGGGGGAAGGATTGGGAGAGGACGTGGTGAGGTAAGTGAGGTTGGACCAAGGTTGGTGGGTAGTTTTTGGTGGTGGGGTGAATTAAGGGCTTAGTGTGGATGGGGGTGTAGGGGTACTTTAGTTTCTTGGGGCAGGGATGGGGGTTAGGGTTATTTTGTTTTAGGGCTCAGGGTGGGTGGGGGTGTTTTTAGGTGCGGGCGGGGGTCAGGATAGTTTTTTTTTAAGGCTTAGTGTGGGTGGAGGGGTTAGAGTAGATAATTATTAGTTGGGGAAGGTTTGAGGACTCAGGGTGTGTGGGGGGTGTTGGGGTAGTTTTTTTTTAGGGCTCAGGGCAGGTGGAGGGTCAGGGTAGTTTCCTTTTTAGGGGCAGGGTGGGGAGGTTGGGATAGTTTTTTTTTTAGGGCTCAGAGGGTGTGGGAGTGTCGGGGTAGTTTAGTTTTCTGAGTCAGGGGTGGGGGGTTGGGGTAGTTTTTGTTTTAGGATTCAGGGTGGGTGGGGGGATTGGGGTACTTTAGTTTATAGGGGCGGGGATGGGAGGTTAGGATAGCTTTTTCTTTTTAGGGCTCAGGGCAGCTGGGGGAATCGGGTAGTTTAGGTATTAGGGGTGGAGGTAGTCTTGGGCCTCAGGGCAGGTGTGGGAGTTGCATGACAGAACCACACATGCAATTTTACATGTGTTTCCACACATGCCTTTACCAGGCATGCTTTTACAATGAAATTAATTGTAAAGGCATGCGTGGTAAAGTCATGCATGGCAACAACATGGCCGTGGTTCTGACCGTGTTGTTAAGGCATGCGCTGTTACAGCATGCATGGTTCCATCATACAACTGTGTTGTGGTGATCAGATAATGTGCCAAAAGTGGTGCACTTCTTTTAGACAAACAATCAAATGGCAATTGAGCTTAATTTTTGTCCAGAGTAGGCGCACCTGAAGATTGATCATGGCTATTGATGGCCTCAGAGGTTTTCAGGCAGGACCTCAGTGCAGGAATTGAGCTTTCAGCTCTTTCTTGCTAAAATAGTGTTAGCTCAGATGGGTTTCCCTGTGGGTTGCGTAACAGCAATTTACTTTTTTGTGGTATACCCACAGCCCCATTGTGTTAACATACAGGCTGCTTCTTTGGTCATGTATTGTGCCAGCTCAAAAACTGCCTGTATTAGTGCAGGCTGGGCCCAAATGGGACATCTAACCTGCAGGAAAGTGTGCCTGGAAGATGATGAATGTCCTACTTGTGATGCAACCATGACTCAGTGATGTACAAGTACAGTCCTGGGACTGAAGTTAACACACACACTAAGGCCAAGTGGAAAATGTACACAAGATGATCATGGATGACAAAAGCGTGTTTAGTGATTTTAGTGATTATAAATTTGTATTGGGCATACGCATTTTTTTGATAGTCTATCTATGAGTGATTGCCAGTTGAAGGAATATGACCCACCTGTAAACCCATTCGTAGCATTTGGCAGATGAGTTCTAGGCCCTTGTACTGCAGGCCGCCTCCAAACACTGCCAAGCTGTACCCGATGTGGCATTTGGAAGGGATTTGTATGCTGAGGACTTTGTCGACAGCACCCATTTCACTTATGGGCAAGGTTGTGTGACCCTGACGCCAACGGCTTCAATGATTACAAAATGGGTGCCTCACGCATGACACTAGTAGTGCTTTACAGTGGCTCGTGGAGGCATTACAGCAGCAACGGGCCGACCGCACATGTCCCATCTGTATCTCGCAGATGGCGATATTATCTCGGGCACAGAAAGGCGATAGCTCACGCTGAGAAGATATTAGCTGTGATATCTTCGCAGCTTGAGTGGTGTATTTCTTGTGCTTAATGTGAAACACTGAGATAAAACCATTTCTTTTTGAGGCATTTGTATCCAGTCGGTGCTGCAGACACAGGGCTATCTCTTTCTTTCTCGAGTTCATCCAGTACAGATTTATTGCGTTTCCTACCGCCTTGTGCGCAGGGAAATGAGTTATTCATTATTTACTACCATCTCCCGCGTTCTGGTTCTCCTGAAAATAAAATTTATTTTATAGTGCAAATATATATATATATAAATTCAAAACTAATGTGGACCACTGAAGTTTATTTGTATAGTTAATTAAAACCGTTGCACACCAATTCTATAAAATATAAAACCAAATCTAATACATTTGTTTAAATGACTAATAATACAATTCTAAAAACCTTACTTTATCCTCAGCTTAAAATGATCTACTGTTGCACCATAATCCCCATTATTATGTCATTCAGCCTATAAAATAGTTGATGCTGTAGAAAATAAAGTGCAAATAGGTAGTCCAGAATCTTTCATGGCCCAATGTAACCTATCCTCACGTTGTTAGCGGTAAGGTGTGCGTGCCTTCAGGTCGCCTGTCCGTACTACTTCATTTTCCTCTTGCCCACAGATTATTGCCCACTCTTACACCAAGTGTCCAGTCCTTACTGCTTCATGTACAATTTGAGAATTGCTCAGTTCAAAGTTAAAAATGCAAGTTTCATATACATACCTGTAGTCTTGCATGTAAGTCACCCTTGAAGCTTCGTTTGGCCCCCAGCAGCAGATTCTAAAGTGCTGGTTACTTATAGGGTTAGGTATCCTGAAGAATTGCCAGGCCTAGGGTCATTCCCCAGGAAGATGGTAAAATTGTGCTGCTTAGTTAGCATCCTTAGCTGGACATCCCGAGGTCACTAGTCAACTAATTCCACACTACTAAGGATGCTGATTGATCCAGGTTCAGTTTCGTGGTCACAGCAATTGCATGCCGCTGGGAATTTTTTAGCAATTTGCAATTCAATTGAGTGTCTTCTGGGCTAAGACTGCAAATAATTGCTGACCTGCATGAGCGAGCCCCTCTATCCAAGTAATTTATTTCAATAAAGCAACCCTGGCTTGCTTTGACATGGGACTGAAGCAGATTAAGGCCCATATTTAAACTTTTTTAGCACCGCATTTGCGTAATTTTTTGACGCAAAATCGGCACAAACTTACAAAATACAATTGTATTTTGTAAGTTTGCACCACTTTTGCGTCAAAAAGCGGCGCAAATGTGGCGCTAAAAAAAGTATAAATATGGGCCTAAGTGTATCAATTCAAAACTAGAATTGCATCTTTGTTGAGAATTTTGAGTCTTTTCCATGAAATATAAGTGATATTGCCCAAATATTTGAAGAAGGGGTACTTCAGATCCATGTAATTCTGTAACCGGTTAGTGATCATCGAAAAGTTCCTGCTCAGTATATATAGTGATATCTATATATGTACACTAATTACACTCTGTACCATGTAGTACATACAATGGCTGGCTCACCAATAACACCGACTTAGTCACTCCCACCAAACCAGCCGAAATGCACAGACCAGCCATACAAGCCATTTGGTACTCCAGGAACTCAGCAGGACAAAATGCAAATGCAAACAACTTTATAAATAAGGTGCACCAGCAGGAGTGAAATTAACAGAGCCTCCTTTAAATCAGCCCTCAATAAATACCACCAACTGATCAGAACAGAAAAGAGGGAGGCCCTGACTGTCTGAATCAATACCAGCACCAACCAAATTAAGGAAGTCTTTACCATTGTGAGAGAGTTCACCTGCTCCAAAGCCACTAAAAACACAATTCCTGCATCACAGAAGCTATGCAACATACTCGACGATCATGTCCACAACAAAATAGCAACCATATACAAGAACTTCGACCCCCAATCCTCCAGCACATCCAGCTTCCAATCAACCACCACTACCAACCATCCACTCAATGCCTGGAAACAAATCAGTGAAGAGGACACAGCTGCCCTTATGACCTCCATCCACTCAGGGAGCTCCTCTGACCCCTGCCCCACCACCTCTCTAACCTCTGAAGAGACAAGATCACCCGCTAACTTTCCACAATCATTAATGCTTCGCTAACCACGGCCACCTTTCCTGACGCCTGGAAACACACCAAGGTTAGACCACTCCTCAAGAATCCCTCAGCAGACCTGAACTAACTACAAAACTACCAACCCATCTCCTTGCTCCCATTACCCGCCAAAGTTCTGGAGAAGGTTGTCAACCTCAGATTCTCCCAACACCTGGAGAGATACAACATACTATACTCATCCGAATCTGGTTTCAGAACCAGTCACAGCACTGAGACAGTGTAGTTGCTGCTTCAGATGACATATGCACCCTTCTTGACTGAGAAGGATCCGCGGCTCTCATCCTCCTCGACTTATCTGCTGCATTCAACACAGCTTCCCATCACAGACTCAATCATTGCCTGTGCCAGATAGGAATAACCACAGACACGCTCAGATGGATGGCATCCTTCATCACAGGACACACCCAGAAAGTCCGCCCCCCCTTCACATCACATACCAAGCATAATATCTGTGACTTTCCCCAGGGCTCATCCTTCAGCCCCGCACTTTTGAACATCTACATGACGCCCCTCACAGACATCGTCAGATCTCACAGCATCAACATAATCTCCTACGCCGACAATAGACAGCTCATCCTGTCGCTCTCCACCAACCCAACTTCAACCAAGAAGAATTTCCACAACTGCATGAAGAGTGTTGCAGCATGGATGGAGGAAAATTGCCTAAAGCTGAACACAGACAAGAAGGAAGTTCTCATCTTTCGCAAACACTCCGCCCTCTGGAATGATTCCTGGTGGCTGGCAAAACTCGGCTCCACGTCGAAAGACCACACCTGCAACCTCGGCATCATCCTAGAAACCGAACTCACCATAAGATGTCAGGTCAACTCTGTCACCTCAGTCTGCTTCAACACGCTTCGCATGCTCAGAAACATTTTCAAGTGGCTCCCCATCAACACAAGAAAGACAGTTACTCATGCTCTCATTACCAGCCAGCTCAACTATGGCAATGTACTCTATGCAGGCACTTGAAACAAACTCATGCAAAGACACCAAACAATACAGAACACTGCTACCAGACTAGTTCTTGACCTGCCCAGGAGAGCCCACATCTCCAGCACCTGAAAGAACTCCACTGGCTCCGACCAGAATTGATGCCACTTCAGGCTCCTCACCCAAGCGTACAAAGCCCTAATGACCAAGGACCCACCTACCTGAACCAGCACCTGCACTTCCACCACCCCAGCAGAAACCTTCACTCCACACACCAGGCCCTCACACAGATCCCTCGCACTCATCACTGGCACTCTGGAGGATGCTCCTGTTTCTTTCTCACTGCCAAGGCCTGGAAACCCCTCCCCCTCCACCTCTCTACCGCCCCTTTACTGACCAAATTCAAGAAAGGGCTCAAAACCTGACTTTTCGAATGAGACCTATCTCAGCGCCTAGATACCCTAATGAGTGACAAGTTGTGCTTTAACAATACACGAGTGATTGATTGATTGATATCTGAAGGTCAGAGGTGTGGGTCTGGTGGACTGAGTCATCTCTTGCAAGGTTGATAATGTGAGCAATAACTGAGATAACTATTATTATTATTATTATTAGTAGTAGTAGTAGTATTGTTATTATTATTATTATTATTATTATTATTATTATTATTATTACTACTATTATTGGTGTTGCTGTTATTATTCCTGGGTCTCATTCTCTACAGACATACTAAGATAGGCGGGAATGCAAGCAATATGTTACAAGAACAATGAGAAAAAGGTGAAAATCTTTTTCAACCTATGGGCTCAAACCATTTATGCTTCTCCTAATTGCCTTCTCCGTCCTAAAACAGAAGATTCCGTCCCACATTGGTTGATCTCATTCATGGCTGACCTCTTCCTAACAGCACAACAATGTTTTAGGTGGCGTTCTAGGCCCTACCTTTGGGCCCAGTAAGCAATACTTTGCTCCTCTTCTACAAGACATTGATTTCACCCATGTAGAGTTTTTGGCCAACTGTTTCTTCCAATATGTAAAAACGTGTTTCAGCTTTATTTTCTGGTGCTAATCTAAGATTGAATGCTAAGGTTTGCAAATCAATATGTTTTCAGGTTATTGTTAGCATATCGGACAATATTATACACTGTAACCATTTATTAGAACTTTGTCACCAGTTTTACTTTCAGAGACTGTAGATTCTGATTTGCATAAGAATTTTTGAGACAGACAATTTCTGCCCTAGTTTGATATCTTTCGGTCTTTTGTAGCTGTGAAGACGTTTTCTGGCCATTCCTATGCAAAATCGTGGCATTTATCAATGGTTGCTTCCACGAGCCATAGCAGTTTGGGGCGAATTTGTGCAGTCAGGGTTTTTTCAGGAGTTTCATGTCATGGAGCTTTTATTCCTTTGCAGGCAGCAGGTTTTGAAATATGTTGAGAAGAACACATGGAATTGACCCAGAGCCCAGTGAAGTGCAGAGTTGTAGTCAATATTGAGCAAAATGGACTATGACACTAGTGGTAGAGAGTATTCCAGAGGTGGTCATTTTCAGGCCTGTGTTTCATTCTCTAATAGCCATCTAAATCATATCCCGAAAGAGAAAAAAAAATTCTGTAGTAGACAAGGAGGTGACATGCATCTCTAATGTTATCGTAAGTCGGTAGGTTTGATTAATGCAGGTGGTGTCCTCCCTAAAGAAGGTGATCTAGTGAAGGTCAGCAGCAAAGAACAGCTGAACTGTAGATGGAGGGAAGCAAAAAGAGATGCAAAGAAAATGTCCAGTGAAACATAACTTCAAGCAAAGAAGGCATTGGGCCTCCAATTAGTAGTGTACTGGATAAATGCAATAAGAATGGCGGCCATCAACCAGTTCAGTAAAGATGAGAACGATCTGTTGCTCACTACATAGAGATGACAGAGGACACAGATGGAACAAACAGCAAAGACAAGAGAAACTGAGCAGACTCACAAGAGGAGAAGTTCAAATAAATGGCTTTGAGGGACACATTAGAGTAGGAGAGAGAGGGAAAAGAAAGACAGGTAGAAAACAGTGATTGACTGTGGCAGAGGTTCATATGAGAGGAGTTGCATATAGAAGAGCAGGAAAAGCAAGAGGACCAAAACCTCCAGGAAGAAAGTACATATTTTGTAAAGCTTTTCATGACGTACACTAGTGAGAGCCCAGGTGATGTACAATTGAAGGGAAGAGTATCATGGAGTGACTTGGATGGGCGTTTTATTGGGACTAGCATACTCTGATGTTAGGAATGAGGGGCAATGTTCTCGTAATATTAAGGGAGGAAAGAAGAAGAGAGATAGTGTGGTGATATAGTAGGCTTAATATGCAATTTGGGAAGAGCTGTGTAATATAACATGAGACACTGACCATAATCTGTTGGCCTGAACATGAAGTCAGTGCTAACTTTCAAGCAGATAACCACTGAAGACTGCATTTTTAGAGGAAGTGGGCTTCTGCTTTTAGGCGCTACATTTCCTGGATTATAGTTGATTACTTAATCTTCAACATCACATTGTATTTGCTAATATGTTAAACTATGTAACAAAAAATTGCTCTGAGAACCCATTCAAAATAACTTAATCAGTTGGGGTCACACAGCATTTTAATTTTATATTAATCCATGCCACTATTCTTTTACAGAAGGCATTCAGAAGGGTATTCTTAAAAGGTTTAAAAAACAATATTTATTGAGTGTTTTCCATATGCGGTGTCTGGATAAAACTTCAGAAAAGCAGGAGCCCTGTGCTTCCACCATGCTCGCTGCTGCTGCTGCCAGTGCTTAATTTGAGCTGGTTGTTGCCAATGGGGACCCTCGGCACTCGTTTTGGAAGACTAGCCCTTATTTTGACTTATCAAATATTTCCCCGGCGAAAGAGAGGGAAAAACACACAAAGGGGAAAGATGGGGAAAGAAAAACACAGAAGAACAGTCATGAAGGGATGTAGTAGTTGGGCTCTTGCTCTAGGCAAGGCTGCTCGTTTAAGGATGACAGTACTTATGTTCATTGGCTACTATGCCAATCCTACAACAAAATGCAACTGTCGTCCCAAACCCTTCCGGCACACAAGCAGTACCTCACCAAAACTCAAAACAGTCAAAGGTGATTTGTGGCATCCTTTACGCATGGACTCAAAAGTGTTACATCTCAGGGAGTGTCGTGGTTGAACGGATAATACCCCTTTCACACATAAACAACAATGATGAAGATGCAGTAAAATTTCAATAGGTTTTGTTTTAGAAAAACTGCAATATGTGATAAGTTGCATGGGCTGCAATGATTAAGATAACAAACAGTGCAAGAAACAGAATGGTAAAGATAAGAGTCATTAATACAAAGAACCCCACCATCTTGCAATGTCATGAAATAACATGAAGAGTGTGATATGTCCTAATACCCCAGCATGTAGACCTAACCTCTAACCTAGAAGAGAACTAGGTATGTTAAACCTCAATCTGCCAATGCCATGTCCATGAGAAGAGCCCCCAACCCTTGTTACCTTGAAAATGAGGTCTCTAGCTCAGACTCAGCAAGGACACGAAGACTGGGTCAGTATTCAAGGCGACGTACAGCATCGATAGCAGCAATGGCATTTGGTCAGAATCCCTCTAACTGTCTGATAAAGTGAGGAGTATTTATGCAGATCTTCTTGGACCCCTGACGTAGGTTCGTTCCCCAACAATAGATAACAAGGCGAGCTTTGAACGGTAATTTATATAAACAATTCCCTCGAAAGTATGAAGAGGGAAAGTACCTAAAGTGAACACCTACAGTTTGTTTGTATTTGTCGCCTGATCTTGATGCATTAGCGTGATGACACTGATAATGCAAATCAAAAAATGGGCCTAAGTCAAAACAAGGCAAACATCTTAAAAGAATTAATAAAATAAATTTGCTAAAACAGAGCAGAGCATGCTAGGTAGGGTAAAAGTCACTGAGTGACGGGGGCACGAGTCTGCAAGCCATAGGCTAAGCTAACTACTGTAACCCATAAAAACAAACTAGGATTTACTACAGGGAGAAAGTAGGAACCTCCAAAAATGAGATAAAGGGACGAACAGGGGCATAATGTAGGTCGCTGCAGCCCTGTGGTGAAAGGGGGCACCCAAACATCCAGTGGTCCCCCAACCCTTCAATGGGGCCCCATTCAGTCCATACCTGTGAGATATGGGAGACTCAGGGGCTTCATCACATTCTGCATGGCGGCCCGTCTTATTGTGTTATACCACTGGAGGCGAGGTGTGACGGGCAGTGGATTAAAGAGGAATGAGGTTGTTTCAAGACTATACAGCTTTGATATTCAGTGTGTTGGCATTTAATACGTCAGCCGTGGGCTTCTGAGCACAGCTTGGGGCACCGGTGCTCATTATTTTGCAAATTAAGCATTGGCTGCTGCCCATGCATGAAAAAGGAAATAGATTAAAAAAGTATCCTCCATTAACAAGAGGAGTGGAAGCTCTTAACAGAACATTCTAGAATGTCACTATGTTTTGTTGAACTTGCTCTCTGTTTGGTTAAAACATTGCATCATTTTGACCTATCTGAATTGCCAAAGCTTTATGTTGCCATTTATTGAAGGCTTTAAAAGACTAGTAAGGAGAAAGCAATGCATTTGGTTCAATGGTTGGGCGGAGAAACTTCGGAAGCCCCTGCTACTTTGCAAGTGGGCAATACACTTTTCTCACCCATAGTAAGGGATACAAAAGGAATAATCTTTTGGAGACATACAGACATAGGGAACGATTTATGTGTTCATGGAAAGAGTACTCCTTTGCAACTGAGATGGAGTCCCCTTTCCGGCAACATAATGGTTCACGCACTTGATTTAAATGCAGTGGACCTTTAGTGTAACAACGATGGAGACTAACTGTTTCTGCTGTGGCTACACCCCTTCAAAGGCTTGATGGAATAAGGGACATTAGAGACTGACTTTTATGTCTGCCCATCTAATTTAGCTGGGTGGATATACAGGTCAGTTTTCACTTCCTGTCACCACCAGGAAAACCCTGGTGGTGAGGGGGAGTCAAAACTGCACAAATGCCCCCCTCATTGTGGAAAATAGCTCCAATTGCAAGAGTGCACATTTAAAAAAAAATCACTTTATAACGGTCTGTCATGTTTGATGAAGTCGGACAGCAAAGTTGCAAAATACTGGAAAGAACTGCCTTGGCTTCGATTCCTGTGAATGCTTGAAATCTCCGCCAGCTAACGGACATTTCAAAATTTGGACATCGGGCCAGGGCAATGGAATAATTTACTTGCTAACCCTGATGGACGACAGCCTGACCACCATGTTTGAAACTGGGCCCATAGTGTCTTGCTCCTAGTGATATACACTGTGATCCACAAAGGTAACTAAGCTATAGTGAAACTAGTTTTTCTACTGAAACCAATAACCCTTTAATTAATGCTACCTCAATAAATTTTCACATGTAAGCAACCAATCCATGTGGCAGCCAGTATGTGCTAGATTACCAAATTAAAATAAAAAAC